>NC_073224.2:108702500-109327500 GCF_029281585.2 Gorilla gorilla gorilla
TGAACCTTCCTTTAGACAGAGCAGTTTTGAAACCCTCTCTTTGTGGAATTTGCCAGTGGAGATTTCAAGCGCTTTGGGGCCAACGGTAGAAAGGGAAATATCTTCGTATAAAAACTAGAGAGAATCATTCTCAGAAACCGCTTTGTCATGAGTGCATTCCACTCACAGAGTTTAACCTTTCTTTTCATAGAGCAGTTTGGAAACACTCTGTTTGTAAAGTCTGCAATTGGATATTTGGTCCTCTTTGAGGATTTCGTTGGAAACGGCATTTTTTCATGTAATGCTAGACAGAAGAATTCTCAGTAACTTCTTTGGGTTGTGTGTGTTCAACTCACAAAAGTGAACCTTCCTTTAGACAGAGCAGATTTGAAATACTCATTTTGTGGAATTTGCAAGTGGAGATTTCAAGCGCTTTGGGGCCCACGGTAGAACGGGAAATATCTTCGTATAAAAACTAGAGAGAATCATTCTAAGAAACCACTTTGTGTTGTTTGCGTTCCACTCACAGAGTTTAACCTTTCTTTACATTGAGTAGTTTGGAAACACTCTGTTTGTAAAGGCTGCAAGTGGATATTTGGACCACTTTGAGGATTTCGTTGGAAACGGGATTTTTTAATCTAATGCTAGACAGAAGAATTCTCAGTAACTTCTTTGGGTTGTGTGTGTTCAACTCACAGACTTGAACTTTTCTTTAGACAGAGAAGATTTGAAACCCTCTTTTTGTGGAATTTGCCAGTGGAGATTTCAAGCGCTTTGAGGCCAACGGTAGAAAAGGAAATATCTTCGTATAAAACCCAGAGAGAATCATTCTCCGAAACCGCTTTGTGATGTGTGCGTTCCACTCACAGAGTTCAACCTTTCTTTCATAGAGCAGTTTGGAAACACTCTGTTTGTAAAGTCTGCAAGTGGATATTTGGACCTCTTTGAGGATTTCGTTGGAAACAGGATTTCTTCATCTAACGCCAAACAGAAGAATTCTCAGTAACTTCTTTCGGTTGTGTGTGTTCAACTCACAGAGTTGAACCTTCCTTTAGACAGAGCAGATTTGAAACACTCTTTTTGTGGAATTTGAAAGTGGAGATTTCAAGCACTTTGGGGCCAACGGTAGAAAAGGAAATATCTTCGTATAAGAACTAGAGATAATCATTCTCAGAAAGCACTTTGTGATGTGTGCGTTCCACTCACAGAGTTTAACATTTCTTTTCATGGAGCAGATTGGAAACACTCTGTTTGTGAAGTTTGCAAGTGGATATTTGGACATCTTTGAGGATATCTTTGGAAACGGTTTTTCTTCATTTAATACTAGACAGAAGAATTCTCAGTAACTTCTTTGGGTTGCGTGTGTTCAACTCATGGAGTTGAACCTTACTTTAGGCAGAGCAGATTTTAAACCCTCTTTTTGTGGAATTTGCAAGTGGAGATTTCAAGCGCTTTGGGGCCAACGGTAGAAAAGGAAATATCTTCGTATAAAACCTAGAGAGAATCATTCTCAGAAACCGCTTTGTCATGTGTGCGTTCCACTCACAGAGTTTAACCTTTCTTTTCATTGAGCAGTTTGGAAACACTCTGTTTGTAAAGTCTGCAAGTGGATATTTGGACCTCTTTGAGGATTTCGTTGGAAACGGGATTTCCTCATCTAATGCTAGAGAGAAGAATTCTCAGTAACTTCTTTGGGTTGCATGTGTTCATCTCACAGTCTTGAACCTTCCTTTAGACAAAGCAGATTTGAAACCCTCTTTTTGTGGAATTTGCAAGTGGAGATTTCATGCGCTTTGGGGCCAACGGTAGAAAAGGAAATATCTTCGTTTAAAAATTAGAGAGAATCGTTCTGAGAAACCGTTTTGTCATCTGTGCGTTCCACACACAGAGTTTAACCTTTCTTTTCATAGAGCAGTTTGGAAACACTCTGTTTGTAAAGTCTCCAAGTGGATATTTGGACCTCTTTGAGGAATTCGTTGGAAACCGGTTTTCCTCAACAATTGCTAGACAGAAGAATTCTCATTAACTTCTTTGGGTTGCGTGTGTTCAATTCACGGAGTTGAACCTTACTTTAGACAGAGCAGATTTGAAACCCTCTTTTTGTGGAATTTGCCAGTGGAGATTTCAAGCGCTTTGAGGCCAACGGTAGAAAAGGAAATATCTTCGTATAAAACCCAGAGAGAATCATTCTCCGAAACAGCTTTGTGATGTGTGCGTTCCACTCACAGAGTTCAACCTTTCTTTTCATAGAGTAGTTTGGAATCACTGTGTTTGTAACGTCTCAAAGTGGATATTTGAACCTCTTTGAGGATTTCGTTGGAAACGGGATTTCTTCATCTAATGCTAGAGAGAAGAATTCTCAGTTACTTCTTTGGGTTGCATGTGTTCAATTCACGGAGTTGAACCTTACTTTAGACAGAGCAGATTTGAAATCCTCTTTTTGTGGAATTTGCTAGTGGAGATTTCAAGCGCATTGGGGGTAACGGTAGAAAGGGAAATATCTTCATATAAAAATTAGAGATAATCATTTTCAGAAACCACTTTGTGATGTGTGCGTTCCACTCACAGAGTTTCACTTTCTTTTCATAGAGCAGTTTGGAAACACTCTGTTTGTAAAGTCTGCAAGTGGATATTTGGACATCTTTGTGGATTTCGTTGGAAAGGGGAATTCTTCATGTAATTTTAGACAGAAGAATTCTCAGTAACTACTTTGGGTTGTGTGTTCAACTCACAGAGTTGAACCTTCCTTTAGACAGAGCAGATTTGAAACCCTCTTTTTGTGGAATTGGAAGTGGAGATTTCAAGCGCTTTGGGGCCAACGGTAGAAAAGGAAATATCTTCGTATAAAAACTAGAGAGAATCATTCTCAGAAACCACTTTGTGTAGTGTGCGTTCCGTTCACAGAGTTTAAACTTTCTTTTCATAGAGCAGTTTGGAAACACTCTGTTTGTAAAGTCTGCAAGTGGATATTTGGACTTCTTTGAGGATTTCGTTGGAAACGGGATTTCTTCATGTAATTCTAGACAGAAGAATTCTCAGTAACTTCCTTGGGTTGCGTGTGTTCAACTCACAGAGTTGAACCATCCTTTAGACAGAGCAGATTTGAAACCCTCTTTTTGTGGAATATGAAAGTGGAGATTTCATGCGCTTTGGGGTCAAACGTTGAAAACGAAATATCTTCGTATAAAAACTAGAGAGAATCATTCTCAGAAACCACTTTCTTTTGTGTGCGTTCCACTCACAGAGTTTAACCTTTCTTTTCATAGAGCAGTTTGGAAACACTCTGTTTGTAAAGTCTGCATGTGGATATTTGGACCTTTTTGAGGATTTCGTTGGAAACGGGATTTCTTAATCTAATGCTAGACAGAAGAATTCTCAGTAACTTCTTTGGGTTGTGTGTGTTCAACTCACAGAGTTGAACCTTCCTTTAGACAGAGCAGTTTTGAAACCCTCTCTTTGTGGAATTTGCCAGTGGAGATTTCAAGCGCTTTGGGGCCAACGGTAGAAAGGGAAATATCTTCGTATAAAAACTAGAGAGAATCATTCTCAGAAACCGCTTTGTCATGAGTGCATTCCACTCACAGAGTTTAACCTTTCTTTTCATAGAGCAGTTTGGAAACACTCTGTTTGTAAAGTCTGCAATTGGATATTTGGTCCTCTTTGAGGATTTCGTTGGAAACGGCATTTTTTCATGTAATGCTAGACAGAAGAATTCTCAGTAACTTCTTTGGGTTGTGTGTGTTCAACTCACAAAAGTGAACCTTCCTTTAGACAGAGCAGATTTGAAATACTCATTTTGTGGAATTTGCAAGTGGAGATTTCAAGCGCTTTGGGGCCCACGGTAGAACGGGAAATATCTTCGTATAAAAACTAGAGAGAATCATTCTAAGAAACCACTTTGTGTTGTTTGCGTTCCACTCACAGAGTTTAACCTTTCTTTACATTGAGTAGTTTGGAAACACTCTGTTTGTAAAGGCTGCAAGTGGATATTTGGACCACTTTGAGGATTTCGTTGGAAACGGGATTTTTTAATCTAATGCTAGACAGAAGAATTCTCAGTAACTTCTTTGGGTTGTGTGTGTTCAACTCACAGACTTGAACTTTTCTTTAGACAGAGAAGATTTGAAACCCTCTTTTTGTGGAATTTGCCAGTGGAGATTTCAAGCGCTTTGAGGCCAACGGTAGAAAAGGAAATATCTTCGTATAAAACCCAGAGAGAATCATTCTCCGAAACCGCTTTGTGATGTGTGCGTTCCACTCACAGAGTTCAACCTTTCTTTCATAGAGCAGTTTGGAAACACTCTGTTTGTAAAGTCTGCAAGTGGATATTTGGACCTCTTTGAGGATTTCGTTGGAAACGGGATTTCTTCATCTAACGCCAAACAGAAGAATTCTCAGTAACTTCTTTCGGTTGTGTGTGTTCAACTCACAGAGTTGAACCTTCCTTTAGACAGAGCAGATTTGAAACACTCTTTTTGTGGAATTTGAAAGTGGAGATTTCAAACACTTTGGGGCCAACGGTAGAAAAGGAAATATCTTCGTATAAGAACTAGAGATAATCATTCTCAGAAACCACTTTGTGATGTGTGCGTTCCACTCACAGAGTTTAACATTTCTTTTCATGGAGCAGATTGGAAACACTCTGTTTGTGAAGTTTGCAAGTGGATATTTGGACCTCTTTGAGGATATCTTTGGAAACGGTTTTTCTTCATTTAATACTAGACAGAAGAATTCTCAGTAACTTCTTTGGGTTGCGTGTGTTCAACTCATGGAGTTGAACCTTACTTTAGGCAGAGCAGATTTTAAACCCTCTTTTTGTGGAATTTGCAAGTGGAGATTTCAAGCGCTTTGGGGCCAACGGTAGAAAAGGAAATATCTTCGTATAAAACCTAGAGAGAATCATTCTCAGAAACCGCTTTGTCATGTGTGCGTTCCACTCACAGAGTTTAACCTTTCTTTTCATAGAGCAGTTTGGAAACACTCTGTTTGTAAAGTCTGCAAGTGGATATTTGGACCTCTTTGAGGATTTCGTTGGAAACGGGATTTCCTCATCTAATGCTAGAGAGAAGAATTCTCAGTAACTTCTTTGGGTTGCATGTGTTCATCTCACAGTCTTGAACCTTCCTTTAGACAAACCAGATTTGAAACCCTCTTTTTGTGGAATTTGCAAGTGGAGATTTCATGCGCTTTGGGGCCAACGGTAGAAAAGGAAATATCTTCGTTTAAAAATTAGAGAGAATCGTTCTGAGAAACCGTTTTGTCATCTGTGCGTTCCACTCACAGAGTTTAACCTTTCTTTTCATAGAGCAGTTTGGAAACACTCTGTTTGTAAAGTCTCCAAGTGGATATTTGGACCTCTTTGAGGAATTCGTTGGAAACCGGTTTTCCTCAACAAATGCTAGACAGAAGAATTCTCATTAACTTCTTTGGGTTGCGTGTGTTCAATTCACGGAGTTGAACCTTACTTTAGACAGAGCAGATTTGAAACCCTCTTTTTGTGGAATTTGCCAGTGGAGATTTCAAGCGCTTTGAGGCCAACGGTAGAAAAGGAAATATCTTCGTATAAAACCCAGAGAGAATCATTCTCCGAAACAGCTTTGTGATGTGTGCGTTCCACTCACAGAGTTCAACCTTTCTTTTCATAGAGTAGTTTGGAATCACTGTGTTTGTAACGTCTCAAAGTGGATATTTGAACCTCTTTGAGGATTTCGTTGGAAACGGCATTTCTTCATCTAATGCTAGAGAGAAGAATTCTCAGTTACTTCTTTGGTTTGCATGTGTTCAATTCACGGAGTTGAACCTTACTTTAGACAGAGCAGATTTGAAATCCTCTTTTTGTGGAATTTGCTAGTGGAGATTTCAAGCGCATTGGGGGCAACGGTAGAAAGGGAAATATCTTCATATAAAAATTAGAGATAATCATTTTCAGAAACCACTTTGTGATGTGTGCGTTCCACTCACAGAGTTTCACTTTCTTTTCATAGAGCAGTTTGGAAACACTCTGTTTGTTAAGTCTGCAAGTGGATATTTGGACCTCTTTGAGGATTTCGTTGGAAACGGGATTTCTTCATCTAACGCCAAACAGAAGAATTCTCAGTAACTTCTTCGGGTTGTGTGTGTTCAACTCACAGAGTTGAACCTTCCTTTAAACAGAGCAGATTTGAAACCCTCTTTTTGTGGAATTTGCAAGTGGAGATTTCCAGCGCTTTAGGGGCAACGGTAGAAAAGGAAATATCTTCGTATAAAAACTAGAGAGAATCATTCTCAGAAACCACTTTGTGTTGTGTGCATTCCACTCACAGTGTTTAACATTTCTTTTCATGGAGCAGATTGGAAACACTCTGTTTGTGAAGTTTGCAAGTGGATATTTGGACCTCTTTGAGGATTTCGTTGGAAACGGGATTTCTTCATCTAATGCTAGACAGAAGAATTCTCAGTAACTTCTTTGGGTTGTGTGGGTTCAACTCAAAGAGTTGAACCTGCCTTTAGACAGAGCAGATTTGAAACCTTCTTTTTCTGGAATTTGCAAGTGGAGATTTCAAACGCTTTGGGGCCCACGGTAGAACGGGAAATATCTTCGTAGAAAAACTAGAGAGAATCATTCTCAGAAACCACTTTGTCATGTGTGCGTTCCACTCACAGAGTTTAACCATTCTTTTCATAGAGCAGTTTGGAAACACTCTGTTTGTAAAGTCTGCAAGTGGATATTTGGACATCTTTGAGGATTTCGTTGGAAACGGGATTTCTTCATGTAATGCTAGACAGAAGAATTCTCAGTAACTTCTTTGGGTTGTGTGTGTTCAACTCACAGAGTTGAACCTTCCTTTAGACAGAGCAGATTTGAAACCCTCTTTTTGTGGAATTGGAAGTGGAGATTTCAAGCGCTTTGGGGCCAACGGTAGAAAAGGAAATATCTTCGTACAAAAACTAGAGAGAATCATTCTCAGAAACCACTTTGTGTACTGTGCGTTCCGTTCACAGAGTTTAACCTTTCTTTTCATAGAGCAGTTTGGAAACACTCTGTTTGTAAAGTCTGCAAGTGGATATTTGGACCTCTTTGAGGATTTCGTTGGAAACGGGATTTCTTCATCTAATGCTAGATAGAAGAATTCTCAGTAACTTCTTTGTGTTGCTTGTGTTCAACTCACAGAAATGAACCTTCCTTTAGACAGAGCAGATTTGAAACACTCATTTTGTGGAATTTGCAAGTGGAGATTTCAAGCGCTTTGGGGCCAACTGTAGAAAAGGAAATATCTTCGTATATAAACTACAGAGAATCATTCTCAGAAACCATTTTGTCATGTGTGCGTTCCACTCACATAGTTTAACCTTTCTTTTCATAGAGCAGTTTGGAAACACTCTGTTTGTAAAGCCTGCAAGTGGATATTTGGACCTCTTTGAGGATTTCTTTGGAAACGGGGTTTCTTCATGTAATGCTAGTCAGAAGAATTCTCAGTAACTTCTTTGGGTTGCGTGTGTTGAACTCACAGAGTTGAACCATCCTTTAGACAGAGCAGATTTGAAACCCTCTTTTTGTGGAATATGAAAGTGGAGATTTCATGCGCTTTGGGGTCAAAGGTTGAAAAGGAAATATCTTCGTATAAAAACTAGAGATAATCATTCTCAGAAACCACTTTGTTTTGTGTGCGTTCCACTCACAGAGTTTAACCTTTCTTTTCATAAAGCAGTTTGGAAACACTCTGTTTGTAAAGTCTGCATGTGGATATTTGGACCTCTTTGAGGATTTCGTTGGAAACGGGATTTCTTAATCTAATGCTAGACAGAAGAATTCTCAGTAACTTCTTTGGGTTGTGTGTGTTCAACTCACAGAGTTGAACCTTCCTTTAGACAGAGCAGTTTTGAAACCCACTCTTTGTGGAATTTGCCAGTGGAGATTTCAAGCGCTTTGAGGGCAACGGTAGAAAGGGAAATATCTTCGTATAAAAACTAGAGAGAATCATTCTCAGAAACCGCTTTGTCATGAATGCATTACACTCACAGAGTTTAACTTTTCTTTTCATAGAGCAGTTTGGAAACACACTGTTTGTAAAGTCTGCAATTGGATATTTGGTCCTCTTTGAGGATTTCATTGGAAACGGCATTTTTTCATGTAATGCTAGACAGAAGAATTCTCAGTAACTTCTTTGGGTTGTGTGTGTTCAACTCACAAAAGTGAACCTTCCTTTAGACAGAGCAGATTTGAAATACTCATTTTGTGGAATTTGCAAGTGGAGATTTCAAGCGCTTTGGGGCCCACGGTAGAACGGGAAATATCTTCGTATAAAAACTAGAGAGAATCATTCTCAGAAACCACTTTGTGTTGTTTGCGTTCCACTCACAGAGTTTAACCTTTCTTTACATTGAGTAGTTTGGAAACACTCTGTTTGTAAAGTCTGCAAGTGGATATTTGGACCTCTTTGAGGATTTCGTTGGAAACGGGATTTCTTCATCTAATGCTAGACAGAAGAATTCTCAGTAACTTCTTTAGGTTGTGTGTGTTCAACTCAGAGAGTTGAACTTTTCTTTAGACAGAGCAGATTTGAAACCCTCTTTTTGTGGAATTTGCCAGTGGAGATTTCAAGCGCTTTGAGGCCAACGGTAGAAAAGGAAATATCTTCGTATAAAACCCAGAGAGAATCATTCTCCGAAACCGCTTTGTGATGTGTGCGTTCCACTCACAGAGTTCAACCTTTCTTTTCATAGAGCAGTTTGGAAACACTCTGTTTGTAAAGTCTGCAAGTGGATATTTGGACCTCTTTGAGGATTTCGTTGGAAACGGGATTTCTTCATCTAACGCCAAACAGAAGAATTCTCAGTAACTTCTTTCGGTTGTGTGTGTTCAACTCACCGACTTGAACCTTCCTTTAGACAGAGCAGATTTGAAACCCTCTTTTTGTGGAATTTGCAAGTGGAGATTTCAAGCGCTTTGGGGTCAAACGTAGAAAAGGAAATATCTTCGTATAAAAACTAGAGATAATCATTCTCAGAAACCACTTTGTTTTGTGTGCCTTCCACTCACAGAGTTTAACCTTTCTTTTCATAGAGCAGTTTGGAAACACTCTGTTTGTAAAGTCTGCAAGTGGATATTTGGACCTCTTTGAGGATTTCGTTGGAAACGGGATTTCTTAATCTAATGCTAGACGGAAGAATTCTCAGTAACTTCTTTGGGTTGCATGTGTTCAATTCACGGAGTTGAACCTTACTTTAGACAGAGCAGATTTGAAACCCTCTTTTTGTGGAATTGGCAAGTGGAGATTTCAAGCGCATTGTGGCCAACGGTAGAAAAGGAAATATCTTCGTATAAAAACTAGAGAGAATCATTCTCAGAAACCACTTTTTCATTTGGGCGTTCCACTCACAGAGTTTATCCTTTCTTTTCATAGAGCAGTTTGGAAACACACTGTTTGTAAAGTCTGGAAGTGGATATTTGGTCCTCTTTGTGGATTTCGTTGGAAACGGGATTTCCACATCTAATGCTAGAGAGAAGAATTCTCAGTAACACCTTTGGGTTGCGTGTGTTCATCTCACTGTCTTGAACCTTCCTTTAGACACAGCAGATTTGAAACCCTCTTTTTCTGGAATTTGCAAGTGGAGATTTCATGCGCTTTGGGGCCAACGGTAGAAAAGGAAATATCTTCGTTTAAAAATTAGAGAGAATCGTTCTGAGAAACCGCTTTGTCATGTGTGCGTTCCACTCACAGAGTTTAACCTTTCTTTTCATAGAGCAGTTTGGAAACACTCTGTTTGTAAAGTCTGCAAGTGGATATTTGGACCTCTTTGAGGAATTCGTTGGAAACAGGTTTTCCTCAACAAATGCTAGACAGAAGAATTCTCATTAACTTCTTTGGGTTGCGTGTGTTCAACTCACAGAGTTGAACCTTCCTTTAGACAGAGCAGATTTGAAACCCTCTTTTTGTGGAATTTGCCAGTGGAGATTTCAAGCGCTTTGAGGCCAACGGTAGAAAAGGAAATATCTTCGTATAAAAGCCAGAGAGAATCATTCTCCGAAACCGCTTTGTGATGTGTGCATTCCACTCACATAGTTCAACCTTTCTTTTCATAGAGTAGTTTATAATCACTGTGTTTGTAACTTCTCAAAGTGGATATTTGAACCTCTTTGAGGATTTCGTTGGAAACGGGATTTCTTCTTCTAATGCTAGACAGAAGAATTCTCAGTATCTTCTTTCGGTTGCGTGTCTTCAACTCACGGAGTTGAACCTTCCTTTAGACAGAGCAGATTTGAAACCCTCTTTCTGTGGAATTTGGAAGTGGAGATTTCAAACGCTTAGGGGCCAACGGTAGAAAAGGAAATATCTTCGTATAAAAACTAGAGAGAATCATTCTCAGAAACCACTTTGTGTTGTGTGCCTTCCACTCACAGAGTTTAACCTTTCTTTTCATAGAGCAGTTTGGAAACAATCTGTTTGTAAAGTCTGCAAGTGGATATTTGGACCTCTTTGAGGATTTCGTTGGAAATGGGTTTTCCTCATCAAATGCTAGACAGAAGAATTCTCATTAACTTCTTTGGGTTGCGTGTGTTAAACTCACAGAGTTGAACCTTCCTTTAGACAGAGCAGAATTGAAACCCTCTTTCTGTGGAATTTGAAAATGGAGATTTAAAGCGTTTGGGGCTAATAGTAGAAAAGGAAATATCTTCGTATAAAAACTAGAGAGAATCATTCTCAGAAACCGCTTTGTCATGTGTGCATTCCACTCACAGAGTTTAACCTTTCTTTTCATTGAGCAGTTTGGAAACACTCTGTTTGTAAAGTCTGCAAGTGGATGTTGGGACCTCTTTGAGGATTTCGTTGGAAACGGGATTTCTTCATCAAATGCTAGACAGAAGAATTCTCAGTAACTTCTTTGGGTTGTGTGTGTTCAACTCACGGAGTTGAACCTTACTTAAGACAGAGCAGATTTGAAAACCTCTTTTTGTGGAATTTGAAATTGGAGATTTCAAAACCTATAGGGCCAACGGTAGAAAAGGAAATATCTTCGTATAAAAACTAGGGAGAATAATTCTCAGAATCCACTTTGTCATGTGTGCATTCCACTCACAGAGTTCAACCTTTCTTTTCATAGAGCAGTTTGGAAACACTCTGTTTGTAAGTCTGAATGTGGATATTTGAACCTCTTTGAGGATTTCGTTGGAAATGGGATTTCTTCATCTAATGCTAGACAGAAGAATTCTCAGTAACTTCTTTGGGTTGCGTGTCTTCAACTCACGGAGTTGAACCTTACTTTAGAAAGAGCAGATTTGAAACCCTCTTTTTGTGGAATTTGCAAGTGGAGATTTCAAGCGCTTTGGGGCCAATGGTAGAAAAGGAAATAACTTCGTATAAAAACTAGACAGAATCATTCTCAGAAAGCACTTTGTGATGTGTGCATTCCACTCACAGAGTTTAACCTTTCTTTTCATACAGCAGTTTGGAAACACTCTGTAAAGTCTGCAAGTGGATATTTGGACCTCTTTGAGGATTTCGTTGGAAACGGGATTTCTTCATCTAATGCTAGACAGAAGAATTCTCAGTAACTTCTTTGGGTTGCGTTTGTTCAACTCACAGATTTGAACCTTCCTTTAGACAGAGCAGACTTGAATCCCTCTTTTTGTGGAATTTGAAAGTGGATATTTCAAGGGCTTTCTGGCCAATGGTAGAAAAGGAAATATCTTCGTATAAAAACTAGAGAGAGTCATTCTCAGAAACCACTTTTTGATGTGTGCATTCCCCTCTCAGAGTTTAACCTTTCTTTTCATAGAGCAGTTTGGAAACACTCTGTTTGTAAAGTCTGCAAGTGGATATTTGGACCTCTTGGAGGATTTCGTTGGAAACGGGATTTCTTCATCTAATGCTAGACAGAATAATTCTCAGTAGCTTCTTTGGGTTGCGTATGTTCAACTCACGGAGTTGAACTGTCCTTTAGACAGAGCAGTTTTGAAACCCTCCTTTTGTGGAATTTGCAAGTGGAGATTTCAAGCGCTTTGGGGCCAACGGTAGAAATGGAAATATCCTCGTATAAAAACTAGACAGAATCATTCTCAGAAACCACTTTGTGATGTGTCCGTTCCACTCACAGAGTTTAACCTTTCTTTTCATAGAGCAGTTTGGAAACACTCTGTTTGTAAAGTCTGCAAGTGGATATTTGGACCTCTTTGAGGATTTCGTTGGAAACGGGATTTCTTCATCTAATGCTAGACAGAAGAATTCTCAGTAACTTCTTTGGGTTGCGTGTGCTCATCTCACGGAGTTGAACCTTGCTTTAGACAGAGCAGATTTGAAACCCTCTCTTTGTGGAATTTGAAAGTGGAGATTTCAAGCGCTTTGGCGCCAACGGTAGAAAAGGAAATATCTTCGTATGAAAACTAGCGAGAATCATTCTCAGAAACCACTTTGTGATGTGAGCATTCCACTCACAGAGTTTCACCTTTCTTTTCATACAGCAGTTTGGAAACATTCTGTTTCTAAAGTCTGCAAGTGGATATTTGGACCTCCTTGAGGATTTCGTTGGAAACGGGATTTCTTCATCTAATGCTAGACAGAAGAATTCTCAGTAACTTCTTTGGGTTGCGTGTGTTCAACTCAAAGATTTGAAGCTTCCTTTAGACAGAGCAGATTTGAAACCCTCTTTTTGTGGAATTTGCAAGTGGAGATTTCAAGCGCTTTGGGGACAACGGTAGAGAAGGAAATATCTTCGTATAAAAACTAGAGAGAATCATTCTCAGAAACCGCTTTGTCATGTGGGCATTCCACTGACAGAGTTTAACCTTTCTTTTCATAGAGCAGTTTGGAAACACTCTGTTTGTAACGTCTGCAAGTGGATATTTGGACCTGTTTGAGGATTTCGTTGGAAACGGGATTTCTTCATCTAATGCTAAACAGAAGAACTGTCAGTAACTTTTTTGGGTTGCATGTGTTCAACTCACAGAGGTGAATCTTCCTTTAGACAGAGCAGATTTGAAACCCTCTTTTTGTGGAATTTGCAAGTGGATATTTCAAGCGCATTCGTGCCAACGGTAGAAAAGGAAATATCCTCGTATAAAAAGTAGAGAGAATCATTCTCAGAAACCACTTCATGTTGTGCGCGTTCCACTCACAGAGTTTAACCTTTGTTTTCATAGAGCAGTTTGGAAACACTCTGTTTACAAAGTCTGCAAGTGGATATTTGGACCTCTTTGAGGATTTCGTTGGAAACGGGATTTCTTCTTGTAGTGCTAGACAGAAGAATTCTCAGTAAATTCTTTGGGTTACCTTTGTTCAACTCACAGAGTTGAACCTTCCTTTAGACAGAGCAGATTTGAAACCCTCTTTTTGTGGAATTTTCAAGTGGAGATTTCAAGCGTTTTGGGGCCTACGGTAGAAAAGGAAATATCTTCATATAAAAACTAGAGAGAATCATTCTCAGAAACCACTTTGTGTTGTGTGCGTTCCACTCACAGAGTTTAACCTTTCTTTTCATAGAGCAGTTTGGAAACACTGTGTTTACAAAGTCTGCAAGTGGATATTTGGACCTGTTTGAATATTTCGTTGGAAACGGGATTTCTTCGTCTAATGCTAGACAGAAGAATTCTCCATAACTTCTTTGGGTTGCTTGTGTTCAACTCACAGAGTTGTACCTTCCTTTAGACAGAGCAGACTTGAATCCCTCTTTTTGTGGAATTTGAAAGTGGATATTTCAAGCGCTTTGGGGCCTACGGTAGAAAAGGAAATATCTTCGTATAAAAACTAGAGAGAGTCATTCTCAGAAACCACTTTTTGATGTGTGCCTTCCCCTCTCAGAGTTTAACCTTTCTTTTCATAGAGCAGTTTGGAAACACTCTGTTTGTAAAGTCTGCAAGTGGATATTTGGACCTCTTTGAGGATTTCGTTGGAAACGGGATTTCTTCATCTAATGCTAGACAGAATAATTCTCAGTAGGTTCTTTGGGTTGCGTATGTTCAACTCACGGAGTTGAACTGTCCTTTAGACAGAGCAGTTTTGAAACCCTCCTTTTGTGGAATTTGCATGTGGAGATTTCAAGCGCTTTGGGGCCAACGGTAGAAAAGGAAATATCCTCGTATAAAAACTAGAGAGAATCATTCTCAGAAACCACTTTGTGATGTGTCCGTTCCACTCACAGAGTTTAACCTTTCTTTTCATAGAGCAGTTTGGAAACACTCTGTGTGTAAAGTCTCCAAGTGGATATTTGGACCTCTTTGAGGATTTCGTTGGAAACGGGATTTCTTCATCTAATGCTAGACAGAAGAATTCTCAGTAACTTCTTTGGGTTGCGTGTGCTCAACTCACAGAGTTGAACCTTCCTTTAGACAGAGCAGATTTGAAACCCTCTCTTTGTGGAATTTGAAATTGGAGATTTCAAGCACTTTGGCGCCAACGGTGGAAAAGGAAACATCTTCGTATGAAAACTAGCGAGAATCATTCTCAGAAACCACTTTGTGATGTGAGCATTCCACTCACAGAGTTTAACCTTTCTTTTCATAGAGCAGTTTGGAATCACTCTGTTTCGAAAGTCTGCAAGTGGATATTTGGACCTGTTTGATTATCTCGTTGGAAACGGGATTTTTTCGTCTAATGCTAGACAGAAGAATTCTCAGTAACTTCTTTGGGTTGCGTGTGTTCAACTCACAGAGTTGAACCTTCCTTTAGACACAGCAGACTTGAAACCCTCTTTTTGTGGAATTTGCAAGTGGAGATTTCAAGCGCTTTTTGGCCAATGGTTGAAAAGGAAATATCTTCGTATAAAAACTAGAGAGATTCATTCTCAGAAACCACTTTTTGATGTGTGCGTTCCACTCACAGAGTTTAAACTTTTTTTTCATAGAGCAGTTTGGAAACACTCTGTTTGTACAGTCTGCAAGTGCATATTTGGACCGCTTGGACGATTTCGTTGGAAACGGGATTTCTTCTTGTAGTGCTAGACAGAAGAATTCTCAGTAACTTCTTTGGGTTACTTTTGTTCAACTCACAGAGTTGAACCTTCCTTTAGACAGAGCTGATTTGAAACCCTCTTTTTGTGGAATTTGCAAGTGGAGATTTCAAGCGCTTTGGGGCCAACGGTAGAAAAGGAAATATCCTCGTATAAAAACTAGAGAGAATCATTCTCAGAAACCACTTTGTGATGTGTCCGTTCCACTCACAGAGTTTAACCTTTCTTTTCATAGAGCAGTTTGGAAACACTCTGTTTGTAAAGTCTGCAAGTGGATATTTGGACCTCTTTGAGGATTTCGTTGGAAACGGGATTTCTTCATCTAATGCTAGACAGAAGAATTCTCAGTAACTTCTTTGGGTTGCGTGTGCTCAACTCAGAGAGTTGAACCTTCCTTTAGACGGAGCAGATATGAAACCCTCTCTTTCTGGAATTTGAAAGTGGAGATTTCAAGCGCTTTGGCGCCAACGGTATAAAAGGAAATATCTTCGTATGAAAACTAGCGAGAATCATTCTCAGAAACCACTTTGTGTTGTGTGCGTTCCACTCACAGAGTTTAACCTTTGTTTTCATAGAGCAGTTTGGAAACACTGTGTTTGTTAACTCAGCAAGTGGATATTTGGACCTCTTTGAGGATTTCTTTGGAAACGGGATTTCTTCATCTAATGCTAGACAGAAGAATTCTCAGTAACTTCTTTGGGTTGCGTGTGTTCAACTCACAGAGTTGAACCTTCCTTTAGACACAGCAGACTTGAAAACCTCTTTTTGTGGAATTTGCAAGTGGAGATTTCAAGCGCTTTTTGGCCAATGGTTGAAAAGGAAATATCTTCGTATAAAAACTAGAGAGATTCATTCTCAGAAACCACTTTTTGATGTGTGCGTTCCACTAACAGAGTTTAAACTTTCTTTTCATAGTGCTGTTTGGAAACACTCTGTTTGTACAGTCTGCAAGTGCATATTTTGACCGCTTGGAGGATTTCGTTGGAAACGGGATTTCTTCTTGTAGTGCTAGACAGAAGAATTCTCAGTAACATCTTTGGGTTACCTTTGTTCAGCTCACAGAGTTGAACCTTCCTTTAGACAGAGCAGATTTGAAACCCTCTTTTTGTGGAATTTGCAAGTGGAGATTTCAAGCGCTTTGGGTCCTACGGTAGAAAAGGAAATATCTTCGTATAAAAACTATAGAGAATCATTCTCAGAAACCACTTTGTGTTTTGTGCGTTCCACTCACAGAATTCATCCTTTCTTTTCATAGAGCAGTTTGGAATCACTCTGTTTACAAAGTCTGCAAGTGGATATTTGGTCCTGTTTGAATATTTCGTTGGAAACGGGATTTCTTCGTCTAATGCTAGACAGAAGAATTCTCCATAACTTCTTTGGGTTGCTTGTGTTCAACTCACAGAGTTGAACCTTCCTTTAGACAGAGCAGACTTGAATCCCTCTTTTTGTGGAATTTGAAAGTGGATATTTCAAGCTCTTTTTGGCCAATGGTAGAAAAGGAAATATCTTCGTATAAAAACTAGAGAGAGTCTTTCTCAGAAACCACTTTTTGATGTGTGCATTCCCCTCTCGGAGTTTAACCTTTCTTTTCATAGAGCAGTTTGGAAACACTCTGTTTGTAAAGTCTGCAAGTGGATATTTGGACCTCTTTGAGGATTTCGTTGGAAACGGGATTTCTTCATCTATTGCTAGACAGAATAATTCTCAGTAGCTTTTTTGGGTTGCGTATGTTCAACTCACGGAGTTGAACTGTCATTTAGACAGAGTAGTTTTGAAACCCTCCTTTTGTGGAATTTGCAAGTGGAGATTTCAAGCTCTTTGGGGCCAAAGGTAGAAAAGGATATATCCTCATATAAAAACTAGACAGAATCATTCTCAGAAACCACTTTGTGATGTGTGGGTTCCACTCACAGAGTTTAAACTTTCTATTCATAGAGCAGTTTGGAAACACTCTGTTTGTAAAGACTGCAAGTGGATATTTGGACCTCTTTGAGGATTTCGTTGGAAACGGGATTTCTTCACCTAATGCTAGACAGAAGAATTCTCAGTACCTTCTTTGTTTTGCATGTATTCAACTCACAGAGTTGAAACTTCCATTAGACAGAGCAGATTTGAAACACTCTTTTTCTGGGATTTGCAAGTGGAGATTTCAAGCGCTTTGGGGCCAATGGTAGAGAAGGAAATATCTTAGTATAATAACTGGAGAGAATCATTCTCAGAAATCACTTTGTGATGTGTGCGTTCCACTCACACAGGTTAACCTTTCTTTTCATAGAGCAGTTTGGAAACACTCTCTTTGTAAAGTCTGCAAGTGCATATTTGGACCTCTTTGAGGATTTCTTTGGAAACGGTATTTCTTCATCTAATGCTGGACAGAAGAATTCACAGTAACTTCTTTGGGTTGCGTGTGTTCAACTCACAGAGTTGAACCTTCCTTTAGACAGAGCAGATTTGAAACAATCTTTTTGTGGAATTTACAAGTGGAGATTTCAAGCGCTTTTGGGCCAATGGTACAGAAGGAAATATTTTCGTATAAAAACTAGAGGGAATCATTCTCTGAAACCACTTTGTGATGTGTGCGTTCCACTCACAGTGTTTAACCTTTCTTTTCATTGAGCAGCTTGGAAACACTCTGTTTGTAAAGTCTGCAAGTGGATATTTGGACCTCTTTGAGGATTTCGTTGGAAACGGGATTTCTTCATCTAATGCTACACAGAAGAATTCTCAGTAACTTCTTTCAGTTGTGTGTGTTCAACTCACAGAGTTGAAACTTCCTTTAGACAGAGCAGATTTGAAACCCTGTTTTTCTGGAATTTCCAAGTGGAGATTTCAAGGGTTTTGGGGCCAATGGTAGAGGAGGAAATATCTTCGTATAAAAACTGGAGAGAATCATTCTCAGAAACCACTTTGTGATGTGTGCGTTCCACTCACAGAGGTTAACCTTTCTTTTCATAGAGTAGTTTGGAAACACTCTCTTTGTAATGTCTGCAAGTGGATATTTGGACCTCTTTGAGAATTTCTTTGGAAACGGGATTTCTTCATCTAATGCTGGACAGAAGAATTCTCAGTAACTTCTTTGGGATGCGTGTGTTAAACACACAGAGTTGAACCTTCCTTTAGACACAGCAGATTTGAAACCCTCTTTTTGTGGAATTTTCAAGTGGAGATTTCACGCGCTTTGGGACCAATGGTAGAAAAGAAATATCTTCGTATAAAAACTAGAGAGAATCATTCTCAGAAACCACATTGTGTTGTGTGCGTTCCACTCACGGAGTTTAACTTTTCTTTTCAAAGAGCAGTTTGGAAACCTTCTGTGTCTAAAGTCTGCAAGTGGATATTTGGACCTCTTTGAGGATTTCGTTGGAAACGGGATTTCTTCATCTAATGCTAGACAGAAGAATTCTCAGTAACCTCTTTGGGTTGCGTGTGTTCAACTCACAGAGTTGAACCTTCCTTGAGACAGAGCAGATTTGCATCCCTCTTTTTGTGGAATTTGTAAGTGGATATTTCAAGCGCTTTGGGGCCAACGGTAGAAATGGAAATATCTTCGTATAAAAACTAGAGAGAATCATTCTCAGAAACCCCTTTGTGTTGAGTGCGTTCCACTCACAGAGTATACCCTTTCTTTTCATAGAGCAGTTTGGAAACACTCTGTTTGTAAAGTCTGCAAGTGGATATTTGGACCTCTTTGAGGATTTCATTTGAAACGGGATTTCTTCATGTAATGCTAGGCAGAAATATTCTCAGTAACTTCTTTGGGTTGCGTTTGTTCAACTCACAGTGTTGAACCATCCTTTAGACAGAGCAGCTTTGAAACCCTCTTTTTGTGGAATTTGAAAGTGGAGATTTCTAGTGCTTTGGGGCCAATGACAGAAAAGGAAATATCTTCGTATAAAAACTAGAGAGAATCATTCTCAGAAACCACTTTGTGATGTGTGCGTTCCACTCACAGAGTTTAAACTTTCTATTCATAGACCAGTTTGGAAACACTCTGTTTGTAAAGTCTGCAAGTGGATGTTTGGACCTCTTTGAGGATTTCGTTGGAAACGGGATTTCTTCATCTAATGCTAGACAGAAGAATTCTCAGTAACTTCTTTGTTTTGCATGTATTCAACTCACAGAGTTGAAACTTCCATTAGACAGAGCAGATTTGAAACACTCTTTTTCTGGAATTTGCAACTGGATATTTCAAGCGCTTTGGGACCAACGGTAGAGAAGGAAATATCTTCCTATAAAAACTGGAGAGAACCATTCTCAGAAACCCATTTGTGTTGAGTGCGTTCCACTCACAGAGTATACCCTTTCTTTTCATAGACCAGTTTGGAACACTCTGTTTGTAAATTCTGCAAGTGGATATTTGGAGCTCTTTGTGGATTTCTTTGGAACGGGATTTCATCTTCTAATGATAGACAGAAGAATTCTCAGTAACTTCTTTGGGCTGAGTGTGTTCAACTCACGGAGTTGAACCTTCCTTTAGACAGAGCAGATTTGAAATACTCTTTTTGTGGAATTTGCAAGTGGAGATTTCAAGCGCTTTGGGGCCAATGGTAGAAAAGGAAATATCTTTGTATAATAACTAGAGAGAATCATTGTCAGAAACAACTTAGTGATGTGTGCGTTCCACTCACAGAGTTTAACCTTTCTATTCATAGAGTTGTATGGAAACACTCTGTTTGTAAAGTCTGCAAGTGGATATTTGGACCTCTTTGAGGATTTCGTTTTAAACGGGATTTCTTCAGCTAATGTTAGACAGAAGAATTCTCAGTAACTTCTTTGGGTTGCGTGTGTTCAACTCACAGAGTTGAACCTTCCTTTAGACAGAGGCGATTTGAAACCCTCTTTTTGTGGAATTTGCAAGTGCAGATTTCAAGCGCATTTGGTCCAATGTTAGAAAAGGAAATATCTTTGTACAAAAACTAGAGAGAATCATTCTCAGAAACCACTTTCTGATGTGTGCCTTCCACTCACAGAGTTTAACTTTTGTTTTCATAGAGCAGTTAGGAAACACTCTGTTTGTAAAGTCTGCATGTGGATATTTTGACCTCTTTGAGGATTTCGTTGGAAACGGGATTTCTTCATCTAATGCTAGACAGAAGAATTCT
This sequence comes from Gorilla gorilla gorilla, assembly GCF_029281585.2. NCBI lineage: Eukaryota > Metazoa > Chordata > Mammalia > Primates > Hominidae > Gorilla > Gorilla gorilla. The sequence continues at coordinate 108,722,504 of NC_073224.2, forward strand.
CAGTAACTTCTTTGGGTTGCGTGTGTTCAACTCACGGAGTTGAACCTTCCTTCAGACAGAGCAGATTTGCAACCCTGTTTTTGTGGAATTTGTAAGTGGATATTTCATGCGCTTTGGGGCCAACGGTAGAAAAGGAAATACCTTCGTATAAAAACTAGAGAGAATCATTCTCAGAAACCACTTTGTGTTGTGTGCGTTCCACTCACAGAGTTTAACCTTTGTTTTCATAGAGCAGTTTGGAAACACTGTGTTTGTAAACTCTGCAAGTGGATATTTGGACCTCTTTGAGGATTTCTTTGGAAACGGGATATCTTCATCTAATGCTAGACAGAAGAATTCTCAGTAACTTCTTTGTTTTGCATGTATTAAACTCACAGAGTTGAAACTTCCATTAGACAGAGCAGATTTGAAACTCTCTTTTTCTGGAATTTGCAAGTGGAGATTTCATGTGCTTTGGGGCCAATGGTAGAGAAGGATATATCTTCGTATAAAACCTGGAGAGAATCATTCTCAGAAACCACTTTGTGATGTGTGCGTTCCTCTCACACAGGTTAATGTTTCTTTTCATAGAGCAGTTCGGAAACACTCTCTTTGTAAAGTCTGCAAGTGGATATTTGGACCTCTTTGAGGATTTCTTTGGAAACGGGATTTCTTCATCTAATGCTGGACAGAAGTATTCTCAGTAACTTCTTTGGGTTGCGTGTGTTCAACTCACAGAGTTGAACCTTCCTGTAGACAGAGCAGATTTGAAACACTCTTTTTGTGGAATTTGCAAGTGGAGATTTCAAGCGCTTTGGGGCCAATGGTAGAGAAGGAAATATCTTCGTATAAAAACTAGAGGGAATCATTCTCTGAAAAAACTTTGTGATGTGTGCGTTCCACTCACAGTGTTTAACCTTTCTTTTCATCGAGCAGCTTGGAAACACTCTGTTTGTAAAGTCTGCAAGTGGATATTTGGACCTCCTTGAGGATTTCGTTGGAAACGGGATTTCTTCATCTAATGCTAGACAGAAGAATTCTCTGTAACTTCTTTGGGTTGCATGAGTTCAACTCACAGAGTTGAACCTTCCTTTGGAGAGAGCAGATTTGAAACCCTCTTTTTGTGGAATTTGTAAGTGGATATTTCAAGCGCTTTGGGGCCAACGGTAGAAATGGAAATATCCTCGTATAAAAACTAGAGAGAATCATTCTCAGAAACCCCTTTGTGTTGAGTGCGTTCCACTCACAGAGTATACCCTTTCTTTTCATAGAGCAGTTTGGAAACACTCTGTTTGTAAAGTCTGCAAGTGGATATTTGGACCTCTTTGAGGATTTCATTTGAAACGGGATTTCTTCATGTAATGCTAGGCAGAAATATTCTCAGTAACTTCTTTGGGTTGCATTTGTTCAACTCACAGAGTTGAACCATCCTTTAGACAGAGCAGCTTTGAAACCCTCTTTTTGTGGAATTTGAAAGTGGAGATTTCTAGTGCTTTGGGGCCAATGACAGAAAAGGAAATATCTTCGTATAAAAACTAGAGAGAATCATTCTCAGAAACCACTTTGTGATGTGTGCGTTCCACTCACAGAGTTTAAACTTTCTATTCATAGACCAGTTTGGAAACACTCTGTTTGTAAAGTCTGCAAGTGGATGTTTGGACCTCTTTGAGGATTTCGTTGGAAACGGGATTTCTTCATCTAATGCTAGACAGAAGAATTCTCAGTAACTTCTTTGTTTTGCATGTATTCAACTCACAGAGTTGAAACTTCCATTAGACAGAGCAGATTTGAAACACTCTTTTTCTGGAATTTGCAACTGGATATTTCAAGCGCTTTGGGACCAACGGTAGAGAAGGAAATATCTTCCTATAAAAACTGGAGAGAACCATTCTCAGAAACCCATTTGTGTTGAGTGCGTTCCACTCACAGAGTATACCCTTTCTTTTCATAGACCAGTTTGGAACACTCTGTTTGTAAATTCTGCAAGTGGATATTTGGAGCTCTTTGTGGATTTCTTTGGAACGGGATTTCATCTTCTAATGATAGACAGAAGAATTCTCAGTAACTTCTTTGGGCTGAGTGTGTTCAACTCACGGAGTTGAACCTTCCTTTAGACAGAGCAGATTTGAAATACTCTTTTTGTGGAATTTGCAAGTGGAGATTTCAAGCGCTTTGGGGCCAATGGTAGAAAAGGAAATATCTTTGTATAATAACTAGAGAGAATCATTGTCAGAAACAACTTAGTGATGTGTGCGTTCCACTCACAGAGTTTAACCTTTCTATTCATAGAGTTGTATGGAAACACTCTGTTTGTAAAGTCTGCAAGTGGATATTTGGACCTCTTTGAGGATTTCGTTTTAAACGGGATTTCTTCAGCTAATGTTAGACAGAAGAATTCTCAGTAACTTCTTTGGGTTGCGTGTGTTCAACTCACAGAGTTGAACCTTCCTTTAGACAGAGGCGATTTGAAACCCTCTTTTTGTGGAATTTGCAAGTGCAGATTTCAAGCGCATTTGGTCCAATGTTAGAAAAGGAAATATCTTTGTACAAAAACTAGAGAGAATCATTCTCAGAAACCACTTTCTGATGTGTGCCTTCCACTCACAGAGTTTAACTTTTGTTTTCATAGAGCAGTTAGGAAACACTCTGTTTGTAAAGTCTGCATGTGGATATTTTGACCTCTTTGAGGATTTCGTTGGAAACGGGATTTCTTCATCTAATGCTAGACAGAAGAATTCTCAGTAACTTCTTTGGGTTGCGTGTGTTCAACTCACGGAGTTGAACCTTCCTTCAGACAGAGCAGATTTGCAACCCTGTTTTTGTGGAATTTGTAAGTGGATATTTCATGCGCTTTGGGGCCAACGGTAGAAAAGGAAATACCTTCGTATAAAAACTAGAGAGAATCATTCTCAGAAACCACTTTGTGTTGTGTGCGTTCCACTCACAGAGTTTAACCTTTGTTTTCATAGAGCAGTTTGGAAACACTGTGTTTGTAAACTCTGCAAGTGGATATTTGGACCTCTTTGAGGATTTCTTTGGAAACGGGATATCTTCATCTAATGCTAGACAGAAGAATTCTCAGTAACTTCTTTGTTTTGCATGTATTAAACTCACAGAGTTGAAACTTCCATTAGACAGAGCAGATTTGAAACTCTCTTTTTCTGGAATTTGCAAGTGGAGATTTCATGTGCTTTGGGGCCAATGGTAGAGAAGGATATATCTTCGTATAAAACCTGGAGAGAATCATTCTCAGAAACCACTTTGTGATGTGTGCGTTCCTCTCACACAGGTTAATGTTTCTTTTCATAGAGCAGTTCGGAAACACTCTCTTTGTAAAGTCTGCAAGTGGATATTTGGACCTCTTTGAGGATTTCTTTGGAAACGGGATTTCTTCATCTAATGCTGGACAGAAGTATTCTCAGTAACTTCTTTGGGTTGCGTGTGTTCAACTCACAGAGTTGAACCTTCCTGTAGACAGAGCAGATTTGAAACACTCTTTTTGTGGAATTTGCAAGTGGAGATTTCAAGCGCTTTGGGGCCAATGGTAGAGAAGGAAATATCTTCGTATAAAAACTAGAGGGAATCATTCTCTGAAAAAACTTTGTGATGTGTGCGTTCCACTCACAGTGTTTAACCTTTCTTTTCATCGAGCAGCTTGGAAACACTCTGTTTGTAAAGTCTGCAAGTGGATATTTGGACCTCCTTGAGGATTTCGTTGGAAACGGGATTTCTTCATCTAATGCTAGACAGAAGAATTCTCTGTAACTTCTTTGGGTTGCATGAGTTCAACTCACAGAGTTGAACCTTCCTTTGGAGAGAGCAGATTTGAAACCCTCTTTTTGTGGAATTTGCAAGTGGAGATTTCAAGAGCTTTGGGGCCAAAGGAAGAAAAGGAAATATCTTCGTATAAAAACTAGAGAGAATCATTCTCAGAAACCGCTTTGTCATGTGTGCATTCCACTCACAGAGTTTAACATGTCTTTTCATAGAGCAGTTTGGAAACACGCTTTTTGTAAACTCTGCAAGTGGATATTTGGACCTCTTTGAGGATTTCGTTGGAAACGGGATTTTTTCATGTAATGCTAGACAGAAAAATTCTCAGCAACTTCTTTGGGTTGCGTGTCTTCATCTCACAGAGTTGTAACATCCTTTAGACAGAGCATATTTGAAACCCTCTTTTTGTGGAATTTTCAAGTGGAGATTTCAAGCGCTTTGGGGCCTACGGTAGAAAAGGAAATATCTTCGTTTAAGAAGTAGAGAGAACCATTCTCAGAAACCACTTTGTGATGTGTGCGTTCCAGTCACAGAGTTTAACCTTTCTTTTCATAGAGCAGTTTGGAAACACTCCGTTTGTAAAATCTGCAAGTGGATATTTGGACCTCTTTGAGGATTTCGTTGGAAACGGGATTTTCTCATCTAATGCTAGATAGAAGAATTCTAAGTATCTACTTTGGGTTGCGTGCATTCAACTCACAGAGTTGGACCTTCTTTAGATAGATCATATTTGAAACCCTCTTTCTGTGGAATTTGCAAGTGGAGATTTCATGTGTTTTGGGGCCAACTGTAGAAAAGGAAATATCTTCGTATAAAAACTAGAGAGAATCATTCTCAGAAACCACTTCGTGATGTGTGCATTCCACTCACAGACTTTAACCTTTCTTTTCATAGAGCGGTTTGGAAACACTCTGTTTGTAAAGTATGCAAGAGAATATTTAGACCTCTTTGAGGATTTTGTTTGAAAAGGGATTTCTTCATGTAATGCTAGACAGAAAAATCCTCAGTAACTTCTTTGGGTTGCGTGCATTCAACTCACAGAGTTCAACCTTCCTTTAGACAGAGCAGATTTGAAACCCTCTTTTTGTGGTATTTGCAAGTGGAGATTTCAAGCGCTTTGCGGCCAACGGTAGAAAGGGAAATATCCTCATATAAAAACTAGAGAGAATCATTCTCAGAAACAGCTTTGTCATGTGTGCGTTCCACTCACAGAGTTTAACCTTTCTTTTCATAGAGCAGTTTGGAAACACTCTGTTTGTATAGTCTGCAAGTGGATATTTGGACCTCTTTGAGGATTTCGTTGGAAACGGGATTTCCTCCTCTAATGCTAGACAGAAGAGTTCTCAGTAACTTCTTTGGGTTGCGTGCGTTCAACTCACAGAGTTGGACCTTCTTTAGATAGATCATATTTGAAACCCTCTTTTTGTGGAATTTGCAAGCGGAGATATCAAGCGCTTTGGGGCCAACGGTAGAAAAGGAAATATCTTCGTATAAAAACTAGAGAGAATCATTCTCAGAAACCACTTTGTGATGTGTGCGTTCCACTCACAGAGTTTAACCTTTCTTTTCATAGAGCAGTTTGGAAACACTCTGTTTGTAAAGTCTGCAAGTGGATATTTGGACCTCTTTGAGGATTTCGTTGAAAACGGGTTTACTTCATCTAACGCCAAACAGAAGAATTCTCAGTAACTTCTTTGGGTTGTGTGTGTTCAACTCACGGAGTTGAAACTTTCTTTAGAGCAGATTTGAAACCCTCTTTTTGTGGAATTTGCAAGTGGAGATTTCAAGCGCTTTGGGGCCAACGGTAGAAGAGGAAATATCTTCGTATAAAAACTAGAGAGAATCATTCTCAGAAACCACTTTGTGATGTGTGCGTTCCATTCACAGAGTTTAACCTTTCTTTTCATAGAGCAGTTTTGAAACACTCTGTCTGTAATGCCTGCAAGTGGATATTTGGACCTCTTTGAGGATTTCGTTGGAAACGGTGTTTCTTCATCTAATGCTAGACAGAAGATTTCTCAGTAACTTCTTTGTGTTGCGTGTGCTCAACTCATAGAGTTGAACGTTCCTTTAGACAGAGCAGATATGAAACCCTCTTTTTGTGGAATTTGAAAGTTGAGATTTCAAGCGCTTTGTGGCCAACGGTAGAAAAGGAAATATCTTCGTATAAAAACTAGAGAGAATCATTCTCAGAAACCGCTTTGTCATGTGTGCGTTCCACTCACAGAGTTTAACCTTTCTTTTCATAGAGCACTTTGGAAACACTCTGTTTGTAAAGTCTGCAAGTGGATATTTGGACCTCTTTGAGGATTTCGTTGGAAACGGGATTTCCTCCTCTAATGCTAGACAGAAGAATTCTCAGTAACTTCTTTTGGTTGTGAGTGTTCAACTCGCAGAGTTGAACCTTCCTTTAGACAGAGCAGATTTGGAACCCTCCTTCTGTTGAATTTGCAAGTGGAGATTTCAAGCGCTTCGAAGCCAATGGTACAAAAGGAAATATCTTCGTATAAAAACTAGAGAGAATCATTCTCAGAAACCGCTTTGTCATGGGTGCGTTCCACTCACAGAGTTTAACCTTTCTTTTCATAGAGCAGTTTGGAAACACTCTGTTTGTAATGTCTGCAAGTGGATGTTTGTACCTCTTTGAGGATTTCGTTGGAAACGGGATTTCCTCATCTAATGCCAGACAGAAGAATTCTCAGTAACTTCTTTGGGTTGCGTGTGTTCAACTCGCAGAGTTGAACCTTCCTTTAGACAGAGCACATTTGAAACCCTCTTTTTGTGGAATTTGCAAGTAGAGATTTCAAGCGCTTTGGGGCAAATGACAGAAAAGGAAATATCTTGGTATAAAAGCTAGCGAGAATCATTCTCAGAAACCACTTTGTGATGCGTGCATTCCACTCACAGAGTTTAATCTTTCTTTCCATAGAGCAGTTTGGAAACACTCTGTTTGTAAAGTCTGCAAGTGGATATTTAGACCTTTTTGAGGATTTCGTTGGAAACGGGATTTCTTCATGTAATGCTAGACAGAAGAATTCTCAGTAACTTCTTTGGGTAGTCTGTGTTCAACTCATAGAGTTGAACCTTCCTTTATACAGAGCAGATTTGAAACCCTCTTTTTGTGGAATTTGCCAGTGGAGATTTCAAGCGCTTTGAGGCCAACGGTAGAAAAGGAAATATCTTCGTATAAAAACTACACAGAGTCATTCTCAGAAACCACTTTGTGATGTCTGTGTTCCACTCACAGAGTTTAACCTTTCTTTTCATAGAACAGTTTGGAAACACTCTGTTTGTAAAGTCTGCAAGTGGATATTTCCACGTCTTTGAGGATTTCGTTGGAAACGGGATTTCTTCATCTAATGCTAGACAGAAGAATTCTCAGTAACTTCTTTGGGTTGCGTGTGTTCAACTCACAGAGTTGAACCATCCTTTTGACAGAGCAGATTTGAAACCCTCTTTTTGTGGAATTTGAAAATGGAGATTTCAAGCCTTTTGGGGCTAATTTTAGAAAAGGAAATATCTTCGTATAAAAACTAGAGAGAATCATTCTCAGAAACCACTTTGTCATGTGTGCGTTTAACTCACAGAGTTTAACCTTTCTTTTCGTAGAGCAGTTTGGAAACCCTCTGTTTGTAAAGTCTGCAAGTGGATATTTGGACCTCTTTGAGGATTTCGTTGAAAACGGGTTTACTTCATCTAACGCCAAACAGAAGAATTCTCAGTAACTTCTTTGGGTTGTGTGTGTTCAACTCACGGAGTTGAAACTTTCTTTAGAGCAGATTTGAAACCCTCTTTTTGTGGAATTTGCAAGTGGAGATTTCAAGCGCTTTGGGGCCAACGGTAGAAGAGGAAATATCTTCGTATAAAAACTAGAGAGAATCATTCTCAGAAACCACTTTGTGATGTGTGCGTTCCATTCACAGAGTTTAACCTTTCTTTTCATAGAGCAGTTTTGAAACACTCTGTCTGTAATGCCTGCAAGTGGATATTTGGACCTCTTTGAGGATTTCGTTGGAAACGGTGTTTCTTCATCTAATGCTAGACAGAAGATTTCTCAGTAACTTCTTTGTGTTGCGTGTGCTCAACTCATAGAGTTGAACCTTCCTTTAGACAGAGCAGATATGAAACCCTCTTTTTGTGGAATTTGAAAGTTGAGATTTCAAGCGCTTTGGGGCCAACGGTAGAAAAGGAAATATCTTCGTATAAAAACTAGAGAGAATCATTCTCAGAAACCATTTTGTGATATGTGCATTCCACTCACAGAGTTCAACCTTTCTTTTCATAGAGCAGTTTGGAAACACTCTGTTTGTAAAGTCTGCAATTGGATATTTGAACTTCTTTAAGTATTTCGTTGGAAACGGGATGTCATCATCTAATGCTAGACAGAAGAATTCTCAGTAACTTCTTTGGGTTGCGTGTTTTCAAGTCAGGGAGTTGAACCTTACTTTAGACAGAGCAGATTTGAAATCCTCTTTTTGTGGAATTTGGAAGTGGAGATTTCAAGCGCTTTGAGGCCAACGGTAGAAAAGGAAATATCTTCGTATAAAAACTAGAGAGAATAATTCTCAGAAACGGCTTTGTCGTGTGTGCGTTCCACTCACAGAGTTTAACCTTTCTTTTCATAGAGCAGTTTGGAAACACTCTGTTTGTAAAGTCTGCAAGTGGATATTTGGACCTCTTTGAGGATTTCGTTGGAAACTGGATTTCCTCATCTAATGCTAGAAAGAAGAATTCTCAGTAAATTCTTTGGATTGCGTGTGTTCAACTCACAGAGTTGAACCTTCATTTAGACAGAGCAGATTTGAAACCCTCTTTTTGTGGAATTTGAAAGTGCAGATTTCAAGCGCTTTGGGGACAACGGTAGAAAAGGAAATATCTTCGTATAAAAACAAGAGAGAATCACTCTCAGAAACCACTTTGTGATGTGTGCGTTCCACTCACAGAGTTTAACCTTTCTTTTCATAGAGCAGTTTGGAAAATCTCTGTTTGTAATGCCTGCAATTGGATATTTGGACCTCTTTTAGGATATCGTTGGAAACGGGATTTCTTCATCTAATGCTATACAGAAGATTTTTCAGTAACTTCTTTGGGTTGCGTGTGCTCAACTCACAGAGTTGAACCTTCCTTTAGACAGAGCAGATATGAAACCCTCTTTTTGTGGAATTTGCAAGTGGAGATTTCAAGCACATTGGGGCCAACGGTAGAAAAGGAAATATCTTCGTATAAAAAATAGAGAGAATCATTCTCAGAATCCACTTTGTGATGTTTGTGTTCCACTGACAGAGTTTAACCTTTCTTTTCGTAGAGCCGTTTGGAAACACTCTGTTTGTAAAGTCTGCAAGTGGATATTTGGACCTCTTTGAGGATTTCTTAGGAAACGGGATTTCTTCATCTAATGCTAGACAGAAGAATTCTCTGTAACTTCTTTGGGTTGCGTGTGTTCAACTCATGGAGTTGAACCTTACATTAGACAGAGCAGATTTGAAAGGCTCTTTTTGTGGAATTTGCAAGTGGAGATTTCAAGTGCTTTGGGGCCAACGGTAGAAAAGAAATATCTTCGTATAAAAACTAGACAGAATCATTCTCAGAAAGCTCTTTGTGATGTGTGCATTCCACTCACAGAGTTTAACCTTTCTTTTCATAGAGCAGTTTTGAAACACTCTGTTTGTACAGTCTGCAAGGGCATATTTGGACCGCTTGGAGGATTTTGTTGGAAACGGGATTTCTTCATCTAATGCTAGACAGAATAATTCTCAGTAGCTTCTTTGGGTTGCGTATGTTCAACTCACGGAGTTGAACTGTCCTTTAGACAGAGCAGTTTTGAAACCCTCCTTTTGTGGAATTTGCAAGTGGAGATTTCAAGCGCTTTGGGGCCAAAGGTAGAAAAGGAAATATCCTCATATAAAAACTAGAGAGAATCATTCTCAGAAACCACTTTGTGATGTGTCCTTTCCACTCACAGAGTTTAACCTTTCTTTTCATAGATCAGTTTGGAAACACTCTGTTTGTAAACTCTGCAAGTGGATATTTGGACCTCTTTGAGGATTTCGTTGGAAACGGGATTTCTTCATCTAATGCTAGACAGAAGAATTCTCAGTAACTTCTTTGGGTTGCGTGTGATCAACTCACAGAGTTGAACCTTCCTTTAGACAGAGCAGATTTGAAACCCTCTCTTTGTGGAATGTGAAAGTGGAGATTTCAAGCGCTTTGGCGCCAACGGTAGAAAAGGAAATATCTTCGTATGAAAACTAGCGAGAATCATTCTCAGAAACCACTTTGTGATGTGAGCATTCCACTCACAGTGTTTAAACTTTCTTTTCATAGAGCAGTTTGGAAACACTCTGTTTCGAAAGTCTGCAAGTGGATATTTGGACCTGTTTGATTATCTCGTAGGAAATGGGATTTTTTCGTCTAATGCTGGACAGAAGAATTCTCAGTAACTTCTTTGGTTTGCGTGTGTTCAACTCACAGTGTTGAACCTTCCTTTAGACACAGCAGACTTGAAACCCTCTTTTTGTGGAATTTGCAAGTGGAGATTTTAAGCGCTTTTTGGCCAATGGTTGAAAAGGAAATATCTTCGTATAAAAACAAGAGAGATTCATTCTCAGAAACCACTTTTTGATGTGTGCGTTCCACTCACAGAGTTTAAACTTTCTTTTCATAGAGCAGTTTGGAAACACTCTGTTTGTACAGTCTGCAAGTGCATATTTGGACCGCTTGGACGATTTCGTTGGAAACGGGATTTCTTCTTGTAGTGCTAGACAGAAGAATTCTCAGTAACTTCTTTGGGTTACCTTTCTTCAACTCACAGAGTTGAACCTTCCTTTAGACAGAGCAGATTTGAAACCCTCTTTTTGTGGAATTTGCAAGTGGAGATTTCAAGCGCTTTGGGGCCTACGGTAGAAAAGGAAATATCTTCGTATAAAAACTAGAGAGAATCATTCTCAGAAACCACTTTGTGTTGTGTGCGTTCCACTCACAGAGTTTAACCTTTCTTTTCATAGAGCAGTTTGGAAACACTCTGTTTACAAAGTCTGCAAGTCGATATTTGGACCTGTTTGAATATTTTGTTGGAAACGGGATTTCTTCGTCTAATGCTAGACAGAAGAATTCTCCATAACTTCGTTGGGTTGCTTGTGTTCAACTCACAGAGTTGAACCTTCCTTTAGACAGAGAAGACTTGAATCCCTCCTTTTGTGGAATTTGAAAGTGGATATTTCAAGCGCTTTTTGGCCAACAGTAGAAAAGGAAATATCTTCGTATAAAAACTAGAGAGAGTCATTCTCAGAAACCACTTTTTGATGTGTGCATTCCACTCACAGAGTTTAACCTTTCTTTTCATAGAGCAGTTTGGAAACACTCTGTGTGTAAAGTCTGCAAGTGGATATTTGGACCTCTTTGAGGATTTCGTTGGAAACGGGATTTCTTCATCTAATGCTAGGCTGAAGAATTCTCAGTAACTTCTTTGGGTTGCGTGTGTTCAACTCACAGAGTTGAACCTTCCTTTAGACAGAGCAGATTTGAAACCCTCTCTTTGTGGAATTTGAAAGTGGAGATTTCAAGCGCTTTGGCGCCAACGGTAGAAAAGGAAATATCTTCGTATGAAAACTAGCGAGAATCATTCTCAGAAACCACTTTGTGATGTGAGCATTCCACTCACAGAGTTTAACCTTTCTTTTCATAGAGCAGTTTGGAAACACTCTGTTTCGAAAGTCTGCAAGTGGATATTTGGACCTGTTTGATTATCTCGTTGGAAACGGAATTTTTTCATCTAATGCTAGACAGAAGAATTCTCCATAACTTCCTTGGGTTGCTTGTGTTCAACTCACAGAGTTGAACCTTCCTTTAGACAGAGCAGACTTGAATCCCTCTTTTTGTGGAATTTGAAAGTGGATATTTCAAGCGCTTTTTGGGCAATGTTAGAAAAGGAAATATCTTCGTATAAAAACTAGAGAGAGTCTTTCTCAGAAACCACTTTTTGATGTGTGCATTCCCCTCTCCGAGCTTAACCTTTCTTTTCATAGAGCAGTTTGGAAACACTCTGTTTGTAAAGTCTGCAAGTGGATATTTGGACCTCTTTGAGGATTTCGTTGGAAACGGGATTTCTTCATCTAATGCTAGACAGAATAATTCTCAGTAGCTTCTTTGGGTTGCGTATGTTCAACTCACGGAGTTGAACTGTCCTTTAGACAGAGCAGTTTTGGAATCCTCCTTTTGTGGAATTTGCAAGTGGAGATTTCAAGCGCTTTGGGGCCAGCGGTAGAAAAGGAAATATCCTCGTATAAAACTAGAGAGAATCATTCTCAGAAACCACTTTGTGATGTGTCCGTTCCACTCACAGAGTTTAAACTTTCTTTTCATAGAGCAGTTTGGAAACACTCTGTAAAGTCTGCAAGTGGATATTTAGACCTCATTGAGGATTTCGTTGGAAAAGGGATTTCTTCATCTAATGCTAGACAGAAGAATTCTCAGTAACTTCTTTGGGTTGCGTGTGTTCAACTCACAGAGTTGAACCTTCCTTTAGACACAGCAGACTTGAAACCCTCTTTTTGTGGAATTTGCAAGTGGAGATTTCAAGCGCTTTTTGGCCAATGGTTGAAAAGGAAATATCTTCGTATAAGAACTAGAGAGAATCATTCTCAGAAACCCCTTTGTGTTGACTACCTTCCACTCACAGAGTTTAACATTTCTTTTCATAGAGTAGTTTGGAAACACTCTGTTTACAAAGTCTGCAAGTGGATATTTGGAACTGTTTGAATATTTCGTTGGAAACGGGATTTCTTCGTCTAATGCTAGACAGAAGAATTCTCCATAACTTCTTTGTGTTGCTTGTGTTCAACTCACAGAGTTGAACCTTCCTTTAGACAGAGCAGACTTGAATCCCTCTTTTTGTGGAATTTGAAAGTGGATATTTCAAGCGCATTGGGGCCAACGGTAGAAAAGGAAATATCCTCGAATAAAAACTAGAGAGAATAATTCTCAGAAACCACTTTCTGATGTGTCCGTTCCACTCACGGAGTTTAAACTTTCTTTTCATAGAGCAGTTTTGAAACACTCTGTTTGTACAGTCTGCAAGGGCATATTTGGACCGCTTGGAGGATTTCGTTGGAAACGGGATTTCTTCATCTAATGCTAGACAGAATAATTCTCAGTAGCTTCTTTGGGTTGCGTATGTTCAACTCACGGAGTTGAACTGTCCTTTAGACAGAGCAGTTTTGAAACCCTCCTTTTGTGGAATTTGCAAGTGGAGATTTCAAGCGCTTTGGGGCCAACGGTAGAAAAGGAAATATCCTCATATAAAAACTAGAGAGAATCATTCTCAGAAACCACTTTGTGATGTGTCCGTTCCACTCACAGAGTTTAACCTTTGTTTTCATAGAGCAGTTTGGAAACACTCTCTTTGTAAAGTCTGCAAGTGGATATTTGGACCTCTTTGAGGATTTCGTTGGAAACGGGATTTCTTCATCTAATGCTAGACAGAAGAATTCTCAGTAACTTCTTTGGGTTGCGTGTGCTCAACTCACAGAGTTGAACCTTCCTTTAGGCAGAGCAGATTTGAAACCCTCTCTTTGTGGAATTTGAAAGTGGACATTTCAAGCACTTTGGCGCCAACGGTAGAAAAGGAAATATCTTCGTATGAAAACTAGCGAGAATCATTCTCAGAAACCACTTTGTGATGTGAGCATTCCACTCACAGTGTTTAACCTTTCTTTTCATAGAGCAGTTTGGAAACACTCTGTTTCGAAAGTCCGCAAGTGTATATTTGGACCTGTTTGATTATCTCGTTGGAAACGGGATTTTTTCGTCTAATGCTAGACAGAAGAATTCTCAGTAACTTCTTTGGTTTGCGTGTGTTCAACTCACAGAGTTGAACCTTCCTTTAGACACAGCAGACTTGAAACCCTCTTTTTGTGGAATTTGCAAGTGGAAATTTCAAGCGCTTTTTGGCCAATGGTTGAAAAGGAAATATCTTCTTATAAAAACTAGAGAGATTCATTCTCAGAAACCACTTTTTGATGTGTGCGTTCCACTCACAGAGTTTAAACTTTCTTTTCATAGAGCAGTTTTGAAACACTCTGTTTGTACAGTCTGCAAGGGCATATTTGGACCGCTTGGAGGATTTTGTTGGAAACGGGATTTCTTCATCTAATGCTAGACAGAATAATTCTCAGTAGCTTCTTTGGGTTGCGTATGTTCAACTCACGGAGTTGAACTGTCCTTTAGACAGAGCAGTTTTGAAACCCTCCTTTTGTGGAATTTGCAAGTGGAGATTTCAAGCGCTTTGGGGCCAACGGTAGAAAAGGAAATATCCTCATATAAAAACTAGAGAGAATCATTTTCAGAAACCACTTTGTGATGTGTCCGTTCCACTCACAGAGTTTAACCTTTGTTTTCATAGAGCAGTTTGGAAACACTCTCTTTGTAAAGTCTGCAAGTGGATATTTGGACCTCTTTGAGGATTTCGTTGGAAACGGGATTTCTTCATCTAATGCTAGACAGAAGAATTCTCAGTAACTTCTTTGGGTTGCGTGTGCTCAACTAACATAGTTGAACCTTCCTTTAGGCAGAGCAGATTTGAAACCCTCTCTTTGTGGAATTTGAAAGTGGACATTTCAAGCACTTTGGCGCCAACGGTAGAAAAGGAAATATCTTCGTATGAAAACTAGCGAGAATCATTCTCAGAAACCACTTTGTGATGTGAGCATTCCACTCACAGTGTTTAACCTTTCTTTTCATAGAGCAGTTTGGAAACACTCTGTTTCGAAAGTCTGCAAGTGTATATTTGGACCTGTTTGATTATCTCGTTGGAAACGGGATTTTTTCGTCTAATGCTAGACAGAAGAATTCTCAGTAACTTCTTTGGTTTGCGTGTGTTCAACTCACAGAGTTGAACCTTCCTTTAGACACAGCAGACTTGAAACCCTCTTTTTGTGGAATTTGCAAGTGGAGATTTCAAGCGCTTTTTGGCCAATGGTTGAAAAGGAAATATCTTCGTATAAAAACTAGAGAGATTCATTCTCAGAAACCACTTTTTGATGTGTGCGTTACACTCACAGAGTTTAAACTTTCTTTTCATAGAGCAGTTTGGAAACACTCTGTTTGTACAGTCTGCAAGGGCATATTTGGACCGCTTGGAGGATTTTGTTGGAAACGGGATTTCTTCATCTAATGCTAGACAGAATAATTCTCAGTAGCTTCTTTGGGTTGCGTATGTTCAACTCACGGAGTTGAACTGTCCTTTAGACAGAGCAGTTTTGAAACCCTCCTTTTGTGGAATTTGCAAGTGGAGATTTCAAGCGCTTTGGGGCCAACGGTAGAAAAGGAAATATCCTCATATAAAAACTAGAGAGAATCATACTCAGAAACCACTTTGTGATGTGTCCGTTCCACTCACAGAGTTTAACCTTTGTTTTCATAGAGCAGTTTGGAAACACTCTCTTTGTAAAGTCTGCAAGTGGATATTTGGACCTCTTTGAGGATTTCGTTGGAAACGGGATTTCTTCATCTAATGCTAGACAGAAGAATTCTCAGTAACTTCTTTGGGTTGCGTGTGCTCAACTAACATAGTTGAACCTTCCTTTAGGCAGAGCAGATTTGAAACCCTCTCTTTGTGGAATTTGAAAGTGGACATTTCAAGCACTTTGGCGCCAACGGTAGAAAAGGAAATATCTTCGTATGAAAACTAGCGAGAATCATTCTCAGAAACCACTTTGTGATGTGAGCATTCCACTCACAGTGTTTAACCTTTCTTTTCATAGAGCAGTTTGGAAACACTCTGTTTCGAAAGTCTGCAAGTGTATATTTGGACCTGTTTGATTATCTCGTTTGAAACGGGATTTTTTCGTCTAATGCTAGACAGAAGAATTCTCAGTAACTTCTTTGGTTTGCGTGTGTTCAACTCACAGAGTTGAACCTTCCTTTAGACACAGCAGACTTGAAACCCTCTTTTTGTGGAATTTGCAAGTGGAGATTTCAAGCGCTTTTTGGCCAATGGTTGAAAAGGCAATATCTTCGTATAAAAACTAGAGAGATTCATTCTCAGAAACCACTTTTTGATGTGTGCGTTCCACTCACAGAGTTTAAACTTTCTTTTCATAGAGCAGTTTGGAAACACTCTGTTTCTACAGTCTGCAAGGGCATATTTGGACCGCTTGGAGGATTTCGTTGGAAACGGGATTTCTTCTTGCAGTGCTAGACAGAAGAATTCTCAGTAACTTCTTTGGGTTACCTTTGTTCAACTCACAGAGTTGAACCTTCCTTTAGACAGAGCAGATTTGAAACCCTCTTTTTGTGGAATTTGCAAGTGGAGATTTCAAGCGCTTTGGGGCCTACGGTAGAAAAGGAAATATCTTCGTATAAAAACTAGAGAGAATCATTCTCAGAAACCACTTTGTGTTGTGTGCGTTCCACTCACAGAGTTTAACCTTTCTTTTCATAGAGCAGTTTGGAAACACTCTGTTTACAATGTCTGCAAGTGGATATTTGGACCTGTTTGAATATTTTGTTGGAAACGGGATTTCTTCGTCTAATGCTAGACAGAAGAATTCTCCATAACTTCTTTGGGTTGCTTGTGTTCAACTCACAGAGTTGAACCTTCCTTTAGACAGAGCAGACTTGAATCCCTCTTTTTGTGGAATTTGAAAGTGGATATTTCAAGCGCTTTGGCGCCAACGGTAGAAAAGGAAATATCTTCGTATGAAAACTAGCGAGAATCATTCTCAGAAACCACTTTGTGATGTGAGCATTCCACTCACAGAGTTTAACCTTTCTTTCCATAGAGCAGTTTGGAAACACTCTGTTTCGAAAGTCTGCAAGTGGATATTTGGACCTGTTTGATTATCTCGTTGGAAATGGGATTTTTTCGTCTAATGCTAGACAGAAGAATTCTCAGTAACTTCTTTGCGTTGTGTGTGTTCAACTCACAGAGTTGAACCTTCCTTTAGACACAGCAGACTTGAAACCCTCTTTTTGTGGAATTTGCAAGTGGAGATTTCAAGCGCTTTTTGGCCAATGGTTGAAAAGGAAATATCTTCGTATAAAAACTAGAGAGATTCATTCTCAGAAACCACTTTTTGATGTGTGCGTTCCACTCACAGAGTTTAAATTTTCTTTTCATAGAGCAGTTTGGAAACACTCTGTTTGTACAGTCTGCAAGTGGATATTTGGACCTCTTTGAGGATTTCGTTGGAAACGGGATTTCTTCATCTAATGTTAGACAGAAGAATTCTCAGTAACTTCTTTGGGTTGTGTGTGTTCAACTCACAGAGTTGAACCTTCCTTTAGACACAGCAGATTTGAAACCCTCTTTTTGTGGAATTTGCAAGTGGAGATTTCAAGCGATTTGGGGCCAACGGTAGAAAAGGAAATATCTTTGTATAAAAAGCAGAGAGAATCATTCTCCGAAACCACTTTGTGTTGTGTGCATTCCACTCACAGAGTTTCACCTTTCTTTTCAGAGAGCAGTTTGGAAACACTCTGTTTGTAAAGTCTGCAAGTGGATATTTGGACCTCTTTGAGGATTTCGTTGGAAACGGGATTTCTTCATCTAATGCTAGACAGAAGAATTCTCACTAACTTCTTTGGGTTGTGTGTGTTCAACTCACAAAGTTGAACCTTCCTTTAGACAGAGCAGATTTGAAACCCTCTTTTTGTGGAATTTGCAAGTGGAGATTTCAAGCACTTTGGGGCCAACGGTAGAAAGGCAAATATCTTCGTATAAAAACTAGAGAGAATCATTCTCAGAAACCACTTTGTGTTGTGCGTGTTCCACTCACGGAGTTTAACCTTTCTTTTCATAGAGCAGTTTGGAATCCCTCTGTTTGTAAAGTCTGCAAGTGGATATTAGGACCTCTTTGAGGATTTCGTTGGAAACGGGATTTCCTAATCTAATTTTAGTTAGAAGGATTCTCAGTAACTTCTTTGGGTTGCGTGTGTTCAACTCACAGAGTTGAACCTTCCTTTAAACAGAGCAGATATGAAACCCTCTTTTTGTGGAAATTGCAAGTGGAGATATCAAGCACTTTTGGGCCAACGGTAGAAAAGGAAATATCTTCGTATAAAAACTAGAGAGATTCATTCTCAGAAAACACTTTGTGTTGACTGCGACCCATTCACAGAGTTTAACCTTTCTTTTCATGGAGCAGTTTGGAAACACTCTGTTTGTAAAGTCTGCAAGTGGATATTTAGAGCTCTTTGAGAATTTCGTTGGAAACGGGATTTCCTCATCTAATTCTAGATTGAAGAATTCTCAGTAACTTCTTTGGGTTGTGTGTGTTCAACTCACAGATTTGAACCTTCCTTTAGTCAGAGCAGATTTGAAACCGTCTTTTTGTGGAATTTGCAAGTGGAGATTTCAAGCGATTTTGGGACAATGTTAGGAAAGGAAATATCTTCGTATAAAAACTAGAGAGAATCATTCTCAGAAACCAGTTTGTGTTGTGTGCGTTCCACTCACAGAGTTTACCCTTTCTTTTCATAGAGCAGTTTGGAAACAGTCTGTTTGTAAAGTCTGCAAGTGGATATTTGGACCTCTTTGAGGATTTCGTTGGAAACGGGTTTTCCTCATCTAATTCTAGACAGAAGAATTCTCAGTAACTTCTTTGGGTTGCGTGTGCTCAACTCACAGAGTTGGACCTTCCTTTAGACAGAGCAGATATGTAACCCTCTTTTTGTGGAATTTGCAAGTGGAGATTTCAAGCGCTATGGGGACAATTGTAGGAAAGGAAATATCTTCGTATAAAAACTAGAGAGAATCATTCTCAGAAATCACTTTGCGTTGGGTGCGTTCCACTCACAGAGTTTCACCTTTGTTTTCATAGATCAGTTTGGAAACACTCTGTTTGTAAAGTCTGCAAGTGGATATTTGGACCTCTTTGAGGATTTCGTTGGAAACGGGATTTCCCCATCTAATTCTAGTTAGAAGAATTCTCAGGAACTTCTTTGGGTTGTGTGTGTTCAACTCACAGAGTTGGACCTTCATTTAGACAGAGCAGATATGAAACCCTCTTTTTGTGGAATTTGCAAGTGGAGATTTCAAGCACTTTTGGGCCAACGGTAGAAAAGGAAATATCTTCGTATAAAAACTAGAGAGATTCATTCTCAGAAAACACTTTGTGTTGACTGCGACCCATTCACAGAGTTTAACCTTTCTTTTCATGGAGCAGTTTGAAAACACTCTGTTTGTAAAGTCTGCAAGTGGATATTTAGACCTCTTTGAGAATTTCGTTGGAAACGGGATTTCCTCATCTAATTCTAGATTGAAGAATTCTCAGTAACTTCTTTGGGTTGTGTGTGTTCAACTCACAGATTTGAACCTTCCTTTAGTCAGAGCAGATTTGAAACCCTCTTTTTGTGGAATTTGCACGTGGAGATTTCAAGCGCTTTTGGGACAATGTTAGGACAGGAAATATCTTCGTATAAAAACTAGAGAGAATCATTCTCAGAAACCACTTTGTGTTGTGTGCGTTCCACTCACAGAGTTTAACCTTTGTTTTCATAGAGCAGTTTGGAAACACTGTGTTTGTAAAGTCTGCAAGTGGATATTTGGACCTCTTTGAGGATTTCGTTGGAAACGGGTTTTCCTCATCTAATTCTAGATTGAAGAATTCTCAGTAACTTCTTTGGGTTGCGTGTGCTCAACTCACAGAGTTGGACCTTCCTTTAGACAGAGCAGATATGTAACCCTCTTTTTGAGGAATTTGCAAGTGGAGATTTCAAGCACTTTTCGTCCAACGGTAGAAAAGGAAATATCTTCGTATAAAAAATAGAGAGAATCATTCTCAGAAACCGCTTTGTGTTGTGTGCGTTCCACTCACAGAGTTTAACCTTTCTTTTCATAGAGCAGTTTGGAAACACACTGTTTGTAAAGTCTGCAAGTGGATATTTGGACCTATTTGAGGATATCGTTGGAAACGGGATTTCTACATCTAATGCTAGACAGAAGAATTCTCAGTAACTTCTTTGGGTTGTGTGTGTTCAACTCACAGAGTTGAACCTTCCTTTAGACAGAGCAGATATGAAACCCTCTTTTTGTGGAATTTGCAAGTGGAGATTTCAAGCGCTTTTCGTCCAACGGTAGAATGGCAAATATCTTCCTATAAAAACTAGAGAGAATCATTCTCAGAAACCACTTCGTGTTGTGTGCGTTCCACTCACAGAGTTTCACCTTTCTTTTCATAGATCAGTTTGGAAACACTCTGTTTGTAAAGTCTGCATGTGGATATTTAGACCTATTTGAGGATTTCGTTGGAAACGGGATTTCTTCATCTAATGCTAGACAGAAGAATTCTCAGTAACTTCTTTGGGTTGTGTGTGTTCAACTCACAGAGTTGAACCTTCCTTTAGACAGAGCAGATTTGAAACCCTCTTTTTGTGGAATTTGAAAGTGGAGATTTCAAGCGCTTTCGGGCCAAAGGTAGAAAAGGAAATATCTTCGTTTAAGAACTAGAGAGAATCATTCTCAGAAACCACTTTGTGTTGTGTGCGTTCCACTCACAGAGTTTAACAATTCTTTTGATAGAGAAGTTTGGAAACACTCTGTTTGTAAAGTCTGCATGTGGATATTTAGACCTCTTTGAGGATTTCGATGGAAACGGGATTTCCTCATCTAATTCTAGACTGAAGAATTCTCAGTAACTTCTTTGGGTTGTGTGTGTTCAACTCACAGATTTGAACCTTCCTTTAGACAGGGCAGATTTGAAACCCTCTTTTTGTGGAATTTGAAAGTGGAGATTTCAAGCGCTTTCGGGCCAACGGTAGAAAAGGAAATATCTTCGTATAAAAACTAGAGAGAATCATTCTCAGAAACCACTTTGTGTTGACTGCGATCCATTCACAGAGTTTAACCTTTCTTTTCATGGAGCAGTTTGGAAACCCTCTGTTTGTAAAGTCTGCAAGTGGATATTTGGACCTATTTGAGGATTTCGTTGGAAACGGGATTTCTTCATCTAATGCTAGACAGAAGAATTCTCAGTAACTTCTTTAGGTTCTGTGTGTTCAACTCACAGAGTTGAACTTTCCTTTAGACAGAGCAGATTTGAAACCCTCTTTTTGTGGAATTTGAAAGTGGAGATTTCAAGCGCTTTGGGGCCAAAGGTAGAAAAGGAAATATCTTAGTATAAGAACTAGAGAGAATCATTCTCAGAAACCACTTTGTGTTGTGTGCGTTCCACTCACAGAGTTTAACCTTTCTTTTGATAGAGAAGTTTGGAAACACTCTGTTTGTAAAGTCTGCAAGTGGATATTTAGACCTCTTTGAGGATTTCGTTGGAAACGGGATTTCCTCATCTAATTCTAGACTGAAGAATTCTCAGTAACTTCTTTTGGTTGTGTGTGTTCAACTCACAGATTTGAACCTTCCTTTAGACAGGGCAGATTTGAAACCCTCTTTTTGTGGAATTTGCAAGTGGAGATTTCAAGCGCTTTGGGGACAATGGTAGGAAAGGAAATATCTTCGTATAAAAACTAGAGAGAATCATTCTCAGAAACCACTTTGTGTTGTGTGCGTTCCACTCACAGAGTTTCACCTTTCTTTTCATAGAGAAGTTTGGAAACACTGTGTTTGTAAAGTCTGCAAGTGGATATTTGGACCTCTTTGAGGATTTCGTTGGAAACGGAATGTCCCCATCTAATTCTAGTTAGAAGAATTCTCAGTAACTTCTTTGGGTTGCGTGTGTTCAACTCACAGAGTTGGACCTTCCTTTAGACAGAGCAGATATGAAACCCTCTTTTTGTGGAAATTGCAAGTGGAGATATCAAGCACTTTTGGGCCAACGGTAGAAAAGGAAATATCTTCGTATAAAAACTAGAGAGATTCATTCTCAGAAAACACTTTGTGTTGACTGCGACCCATTCACAGAGTTTAACCTTTCTTTTCATGGAGCAGTTTGGAAACACTCTGTTTGTAAAGTCTGCAAGTGGATATTTAGAGCTCTTTGAGAATTTCGTTGGAAACGGGATTTCCTCATCTAATTCTAGATTGAAGAATTCTCAGTAACTTCTTTGGGTTGTGTGTGTTCAACTCACAGATTTGAACCTTCCTTTAGTCAGAGCAGATTTGAAACCGTCTTTTTGTGGAATTTGCAAGTGGAGATTTCAAGCGATTTTGGGACAATGTTAGGAAAGGAAATATCTTCGTATAAAAACTAGAGAGAATCATTCTCAGAAACCAGTTTGTGTTGTGTGCGTTCCACTCACAGAGTTTACCCTTTCTTTTCATAGAGCAGTTTGGAAACACTCTGTTTGTAAAGTCTGCAAGTGGATATTTGGACCTCTTTGAGGATTTCGTTGGAAACGGGTTTTCCTCATCTAATTCTAGACAGAAGAATTCTCAGTAACTTCTTTGGGTTGCGTGTGCTCAACTCACAGAGTTGGACCTTCCTTTAGACAGAGCAGATATGTAACCCTCTTTTTCTGGAATTTGAAAGTGGAGATTTCAAGCGCTTTCGGGACAACGGTAGAAAAGGAAATATCTTCGTATAAAAACTAGAGAGAATCATTCTCAGAAATCACTTTGTTTTGTGTGCGTTCCACACACAGAGTTTAACCTTTCTTTTCATAGAGCAGTTTGGAAACACTCTGTTTGTAAAGTCTGCAAGTGGATATTTGGACATCTTTGAGGATTTCGTTGGAAAAGGGATTTCTTCATCTAATGCTAGACAGAAGAATTCTCAGTAACTTCTTTGGGTTGTGTGAGTTCAACTCACAGAGTTGAACCTACCTTTAGACAGAGCATATTTGAAACCCTCTTTTTGTGGAATTTGCAAGTGGAGATTTCAAGCGCTTTGGTGCCAATGGTAGAAAAGGAAATATCTTCGTATAAAAACTAGAGAGAATCATTCTCAAAAACCACTTTGTGTTGACTGCGATCCATTCACAGAGTCTAACCTTTCTTTTCATGGAGCAGTTTGGAAACACACTGTTTGTAAAGTCTGCAAGTGGATATTTGGACCTATTTGAGGATTTCGTTGGAAACGGGATTTCTTCATCTAATGCTAGACAGAAGAATTCTCAGTAACTTCATTGGCTTGTGTGTGTTCAACTCACAGAGTTGAACCTTCCTTTAGACAGAGCATATTTGAAACCCTCTTTTTGTGGAATTTGAAAGTGGAGATTTCAAGCGCTTTCGGGCCAAAGGTAGAAAAGGAAATATCTTCGTATAAGAACTAGAGAGAATCATTCTCAGAAACCACTTTGTGTTGTGTGCGTTCCACTCACAGAGTTTAACCTTTCTTTTCATAGAGAAGTTTGGAAACACTCTGTTTGTAAAGTCTGCAAGTGGATATTTAGACCTCTTTGAGGATTTCGTTAGAAACGGGATTTCCTCATCTAATTCTAGACTGAAGAATTCTCAGTAACTTCTTTGGGTTGTGTGTTCAACTCACAGATTTGAACCTTCCTTTAGACAGAGCAGATTTGAAACCCTCTTTTTCTGGAATTTGCAAGTGGAGATTTCAAGCTTTTTGGGGACAATGGTAGGAAAGGAAATATCTTCGTATAAAAACTAGAGAGAATCATTCTCAGAAACCGCTTTGTGTTGTGTGCGTTCCACTCACAGAGTTTATCCTTTCTTTTCATGGAGCAGTTTGGAAACACTCTGTTTGTAAAGTCTGCAAGTGGATATTTGGACATCTTTGAGGATTTCTTTGGAAACGGGATTTCTTCATGTAATGATAGACAGAAGAATTCTCAGTAACTTCTTTGGGTTGTGTGAGTTCAACTCACAGAGTTGAACCTACCATTAGACAGAGCATATTTGAAACCCTCTTTTTGTGGAATTTGCAAGTGGAGATTTCAAGCGCTTTGGTGCCAACGGTAGAAAAGGAAATATCTTCGTATAAAAACTAGAGAGAATCATTCTCAAAAACCACTTTGTGTTGACTGCGATCCATTCACAGAGTTTAACCTTTCTTTTCATGGAGCAGTTTGGAAACACTCTGTTTGTAAAGTCTGCAAGTGGATATTTAGACCGCTTTGAGAATTTCGTTGGAAACGGGATTTCCTCATCTAATTCTAGATTGAAGAATTCTCAGTAACTTCTTTGGGTTGTGTGTGTTCAACTCACAGATTTGAACTTTCCTTTAGACAGAGCAGATTTGAAACCCTCTTTTTGTGGAATTTGCAAGTGGAGATTTCAAGCGCTTTGGGGACAGTGGTAGGAAAGGAAATATCTTCGTATAAAAACTAGAGAGAATCATTCTCAGAAACCACTTTGTGTTGTGTGCGTTCCACTCACAGAGTTTATCCTTTCTTTTCATAGAGCAGTTTGGAAACACTCTGTTTGTAAAGTCTGCAAGTGGATATTTGGACCTCTTTGAGGATTTCGTTGGAAAAGGGATTTCTTCATCTAATGCTAGACAGAAGAATTCTCAGTAACTTCTTTGGGTTGTGTGAGTTCAACTCACAGAGTTGAACCTTCCTTTAGATAGAGCAGATTTGAAACCCTCTTTTTGTGGAATTTGCAAGTGGAGATTTCAAGCGCTTTGGTGCCAACGGTAGAAAAGGGAATATCTTCGTATAAAAACTAGAGAGAATCATTCTCAAAACCCACTTTGCGTTGTGTGCGTTCCACTCACAGGGTTTCACCTTTCTTTTCATAGAGAAGTTTGGAAACACTGTGTTTGTAAAGTCTGCAAGTGGATATTTGGACCTCTTTGAGGATTTCGTTGGAAACGGAATGTCCCCATCTAATTCTAGTTAGAAGAATTCTCAGTAACTTCTTTGGGTTGCGTGTGTTCAACTCACAGAGTTGGACCTTCCTTTAGACAGAGCAGATATGAAACCCTCTTTTTGTGGAAATTACAAGTGGAGATATCAAGCACTTTTGGGCCAACGGTAGAAAAGGAAATATCTTCGTATAAAAACTAGAGAGATTCATTCTCAGAAAACACTTTGTGTTGACTGCGACCCATTCACAGAGTTTAACCTTTCTTTTCATGGAGCAGTTTGGAAACACTCTGTTTGTAAAGTCTGCAAGTGGATATTTAGACCTCTTTGAGGATTTCGTTGGAAACGGGATTTCCTCATCTAATTCTAGATTGAAGAATTCTCAGTAACTTCTTTGGGTTGTGTGTGTTCAACTCACAGATTTGAACCTTCCTTTAGTCAGAGCAGATTTGAAACCCTCTTTTTGTGGAATTTGCAAGTGGAGATTTCAAGCGATTTTGGGACAATGTTAGGAAAGGAAATATCTTCGTATAAAAACTAGAGAGAATCATTCTCAGAAACCAGTTTGTGTTGTGTGCATTCCACTCACAGAGTTTACCCTTTCTTTTCATAGAGCAGTTTGGAAACACTCTGTTTGTAAAGTCTGCAAGTGGATATTTTGACCTCTTTGAGGATTTCGTTGGAAACGGCTTTTCCTCATCTAATTCTAGACAGAAGAATTCTCAGTAACTTCTTTGGGTTGCGTGTGCTCAACTCACAGAGTTGGACCTTCCTTTAGACAGAGCAGATATGTAACCCTCTTTTTCTGGAATTTGAAAGTGGAGATTTCAAGCGCTTTCGGGACAACGGTAGAAAAGGAAATATCTTCGTATAAAAACTAGAGAGAATCATTCTCAGAAATCACTTTGTGTTGTGTGCGTTCCACACACAGAGTTTAACCTTTCTTTTCATAGAGCAGTTTGGAAACACTCTGTTTGTAAAGTCTGCCAGTGGATATTTGGACCTCTTTGAGGATTTCGTTGGAAACGGGATTTCTTCATCTAATGCTAGACAGAAGAATTCTCAGAAACTTCTTTGGGTTGTGTGAGTTCAACTCACAGAGTTGAACCTTCCTTTAGATAGAGCAGATTTGAAACCCTCTTTTTGTGGAATTTGCAAGTGGAGATTTCAAGCGCTTTGGTGCCAACGGTAGAAAAGGGAATATCTTCGTATAAAAACTAGAGAGAATCATTCTCAAAACCCACTTTGCGTTGTGTGCGTTCCACTCACAGGGTTTAACCTTTCTCTTCATGGAGCAGTTTGGAAACACTCTGTTTGCAAAGTCTGCAAGTGGATATTTGGACCTTTTTGAGGATTTCGTTGGAAACGGGATTTCTTCATCTAATGCTAGACAGAAGAATTCTCAGTAACTTTTTGGGTTGTGTGTGTTCAACTCACAGAGTTGAACCTTCCTTTAGACAGAGCAGATTTGAAACCCTCTTTTTGTGGAATTTGCAAGTGGAGATTTCAAGCGCTTTGGGGCCAACGGTAGAATGGCAAATATCTTCCTACAAAAACTAGAGAGAATCATTCTCAGAAACCACTTTGTGTTGTGTGCGTTCCACTCACAGAGTTTCACCTTATTTTTCATAGATCAGTTTGGAAACACTCTGTTTCTAAAGTCTGCAAGTGGATATTTGTACCTATTTGAGGATTTCGTTGGAAACGGGATTCCTTCATCTAATGCTAGACAGAAGAATTCTCAGTAACTTCTTTGGGTTGTGTGTGTTCAACTCACAGAGTTGAACCTTCCTTTAGACAGAGCAGATTTGAAACCCTCTTTTTGTGGAATTTGAAAGTGGAGATTTCAAGCGCTTTCGGGCCAAAGGTAGAAAAGGAAATATCTTCGTTTAAGAACTAGAGAGAATCATTCTCAGAAACCACTTTGTGTTGTGTGCGTTCCACTCACAGAGTTTAACAATTCTTTTGATAGAGAAGTTTGGAAACACTCTGTTTGTAAAGTCTGCATGTGGATATTTAGACCTCTTTGAGGATTTCGATGGAAACGGGATTTCCTCATCTAATTCTAGATTGAAGAATTCTCAGTAAATTCTTTGGGTTGTGTGTGTTCAACTCACAGATTTGAACCTTCCTTTATACAGGGCAGATTTGAAACCCTCTTTTTGTGGAATTTGAAAGTGGAGATTTCAAGCGCTTTCGGGCCAACGGTAGAAAAGGAAATATCTTCGTATAAAAACTAGAGAGAATCATTCTCAGAAACCACTTTGTGTTGACTGCGATCCATTCACAGAGTTTAACCTTTCTTTTCATGGAGCAGTTTGGAAACCCTCTGTTTGTAAAGTCTGCAAGTGGATATTTGGACCTATTTGAGGATTTCGTTGGAAACGGGATTTCTTCATCTAATGCTAGACAGAAGAATTCTCAGTAACTTCTTTAGGTTCTGTGTGTTCAACTCACAGAGTTGAACTTTCCTTTAGACAGAGCAGATTTGAAACCCTCTTTTTGTGGAATTTGAAAGTGGAGATTTCAAGCGCTTTGGGGCCAAAGGTAGAAAAGGAAATATCTTCATATAAGAACTAGAGAGAATCATTCTCAGAAACCACTTTGTGTTGTGTGCGTTCCACTCACAGAGTTTAACCTTTCTTTTCATAGAGAGGTTTGGAAACACTCTGTTTGTAAAGTCTGCAAGTGGATATTTAGACATCTTTGAGGATTTCGTTGGAAACCGGATTTCCCCATCTAATTCTAGTTAGAAGAATTCTCAGTAACTTCTTTGGGTTGTGTGTGTTCAACTCACAGATTTGAACCTTCCTTTAGACAGGGCAGATTTGAAACCCCCTTTTTGTGGAATTTGCAAGTGGAGATTTCAAGCGCTTTGGGGCCAACGGTAGAAAAGGAAATATCTTCGTATAAAAACTAGAGAGAATCATTCTCAGAAACCACTTTGTGTTGTGTGCGTTCCACTCACAGAGTTTAACCTTTCTTTTCATAGAGAAGTTTGGAAACACTGTGTTTGTAAAGTCTGCAAGTGGATATTTGGACCTCTTTGAGGATTTCGTTGGAAACGGGATTTCCTCATCTAATTCTAGATTGAAGAATTCTCAGTAACTTCTTTGGGTTGTGTGTGTTCAACTCACAGATTTGAACCTTCCTTTAGTCAGAGCAGATTTGAAACCCTCTTTTTGTGGAATTTGCAAGTGGAGATTTCAAGCGATTTTGGGACAATGTTAGGAAAGGAAATATCTTCGTATAAAAACTAGAGAGAATCATTCTCAGAAACCAGTTTGTGTTGTGTGCGTTCCACTCACAGAGTTTACCCTTTCCTTTCATAGAGCAGTTTGGAAACACTCTGTTTGTAAAGTCTGCAAGTGGATATTTGGACCTCTTTGAGGATTTCGTTGGAAACGGGTTTTCCTCATCTAATTCTAGACAGAAGAATTCTCAGTAACTTCTTTGGGTTGCGTGTGCTCAACTCACAGAGTTGGACCTTCCTTTAGACAGAGCAGATATGTAACCCTCTTTTTCTGGAATTTGAAAGTGGAGATTTCAAGCGCTTTCGGGACAACGGTAGAAAAGGAAATATCTTCGTATAAAAACTAGAGAGAATCATTCCCAGAAATCACTTTGTGTTCTGTGCGTTCCACACACAGAGTTTAACCTTTCTTTTCATAGAGCAGTTTGGAAACACTCTGTTTGTAAAGTCTGCCAGTGGATATTTGGACCTCTTTGAGGATTTCGTTGGAAACGGGATTTCTTCATCTAATGCTAGACAGAAGAATTCTCAGAAACTTCTTTGGGTTGTGTGAGTTCAACTCACAGAGTTGAACCTTCCTTTAGATAGAGCAGATTTGAAACCCTCTTTTTGTGGAATTTGCAAGTGGAGATTTCAAGCGCTTTGGTGCCAACGGTAGAAAAGGGAATATCTTCGTATAAAAACTAGAGAGAATCATTCTCAAAACCCACTTTGCGGTGTGTGCGTTCCACTCACAGGGTTTAACCTTTCTCTTCATGGAGCAGTTTGGAAACACTCTGTTTGCAAAGTCTGCAAGTGGATATTTGGACCTTTTTGAGGATTTCGTTGGAAACGGGATTTCTTCATCTAATGCTAGACAGAAGAATTCTCAGTAACTTTTTGGGTTGTGTGTGTTCAACTCACAGAGTTGAACCTTCCTTTAGACAGAGCAGATTTGAAACCCTCTTTTTGTGGAATTTGCAAGTGGAGATTTCAAGCGCTTTGGGGCCAACGGTAGAATGGCAAATATCTTCCTACAAAAACTAGAGAGAATCATTCTCAGAAACCACTTTGTGTTGTGTGCGTTCCACTCACAGAGTTTCACCTTATTTTTCATAGATCAGTTTGGAAACACTCTGTTTCTAAAGTCTGCAAGTGGATATTTGTACCTATTTGAGGATTTCGTTGGAAACGGGATTCCTTCATCTAATGCTAGACAGAAGAATTCTCAGTAACTTCTTTGGGTTGTGTGTGTTCAACTCACAGAGTTGAACCTTCCTTTAGACAGAGCAGATTTGAAACCCTCTTTTTGTGGAATTTGAAAGTGGAGATTTCAAGCGCTTTCGGGCCTACGGTAGAAAAGGAAATATCTTCGTATAAGAACTAGAGAGAATCATTCTCAGAAACCACTTTGTGTTGTGTGCGTTCCACTCACAGAGTTTAACAATTCTTTTGATAGAGAAGTTTGGAAACACTCTGTTTGTAAAGTCTGCATGTGGATATTTAGACCTCTTTGAGGATTTCGATGGAAACGGGATTTCCTCATCTAATTCTAGACTGAAGAATTCTCAGTAACTTCTTTGGGTTGTGTGTGTTCAACTCACAGATTTGAACCTTCCTTTAGACAGGGCAGATTTGAAACCCTCTTTTTGTGGAATTTGCAAGTGGAGATTTCAAGCGCTTTGGGGACAATGGTAGGAAAGGAAATATCTTCGTATAAAAACTAGAGAGAATCATTCTCAGAAACCACTTTGTGTTGTGTGCGTTCCACTCACAGAGTTTCACCTTTCTTTTCATAGAGAAGTTTGGAAACACTGTGTTTGTAAAGTCTGCAAGTGGATATTTGGACCTCTTTGAGGATTTCGTTGGAAACGGAACGTCCCCATCTAATTCTAGTTAGAAGAATTCTCAGTAACTTCTTTGGGTTGCGTGTGTTCAACTCACAGAGTTGGACCTTCCTTTAGACAGAGCAGATATGAAACCCTCTTTTTGTGGAAATTGCAAGTGGAGATATCAAGCACTTTTGGGCCAACGGTAGAAAAGGAAATATCTTCGTATAAAAACTAGAGAGATTCATTCTCAGAAAACACTTTGTGTTGACTGCGACCCATTCACAGAGTTTAACCTTTCTTTTCATGGAGCAGTTTGGAAACACTCTGTTTGTAAAGTCTGCAAGTGGATATTTAGACCTCTTTGAGAATTTCGTTGAAAACGGGATTTCCTCATCTAATTCTAGATTGAAGAATTCTCAGTAACTTCTTTGGGTTGTGTGTGTTCAACTCACAGATTTGAACCTTCCTTTAGTCAGAGCAGATTTGAAACCCTCTTTTTGTGGAATTTGCAAGTGGAGATTTCAAGCGATTTTGGGACAATGTTAGGAAAGGAAATATCTTCGTATAAAAACTAGAGAGAATCATTCTCAGAAACCAGTTTGTGTTGTGTGCGTTCCACTCACAGAGTTTACCCTTTCTTTTCATAGAGCAGTTTGGAAACACTCTGTTTGTAAAGTCTGCAAGTGGATATTTGGACCTCTTTGAGGATTTCGTTGGAAACGGGTTTTCCTCATCTAATTCTAGACAGAAGAATTCTCAGTAACTTCTTTGGGTTGCGTGTGCTCAACTCACAGAGTTGGACCTTCCTTTAGACAGAGCAGATATGTAACCCTCTTTTTCTGGAATTTGAAAGTGGAGATTTCAAGCGCTTTCGGGACAACGGTAGAAAAGGAAATATCTTCGTATAAAAACTAGAGAGAATCATTCCCAGAAATCACTTTGTGTTCTGTGCGTTCCACACACAGAGTTTAACCTTTCTTTTCATAGAGCAGTTTGGAAACACTCTGTTTGTAAAGTCTGCCAGTGGATATTTGGACCTCTTTGAGGATTTCGTTGGAAACGGGATTTCTTCATCTAATGCTAGACAGAAGAATTCTCAGAAACTTCTTTGGGTTGTGTGAGTTCAACTCACAGAGTTGAACCTTCCTTTAGATAGAGCAGATTTGAAACCCTCTTTTTGTGGAATTTGCAAGTGGAGATTTCAAGCGCTTTGGTGCCAACGGTAGAAAAGGGAATATCTTCGTATAAAAACTAGAGAGAATCATTCTCAAAACCCACTTTGCGTTGTGTGCGTTCCACTCACAGGGTTTAACCTTTCTCTTCATGGAGCAGTTTGGAAACACTCTGTTTGCAAAGTCTGCAAGTGGATATTTGGACCTTTTTGAGGATTTCGTTGGAAACGGGATTTCTTCATCTAATGCTAGACAGAAGAATTCTCAGTAACTTTTTGGGTTGTGTGTGTTCAACTCACAGAGTTGAACCTTCCTTTAGACAGAGCAGATTTGAAACCCTCTTTTTGTGGAATTTGAAAGTGGAGATTTCAAGCGCTTTGGGGCCAACGGTAGAATGGCAAATATCTTCCTACAAAAACTAGAGAGAATCATTCTCAGAAACCACTTTGTGTTGTGTGCGTTCCACTCACAGAGTTTCACCTTATTTTTCATAGATCAGTTTGGAAACACTCTGTTTCTAAAGTCTGCAAGTGGATATTTGTACCTATTTGAGGATTTCGTTGGAAACGGGATTCCTTCATCTAATGCTAGACAGAAGAATTCTCAGTAACTTCTTTGGGTTGTGTGTGTTCAACTCACAGAGTTGAACCTTCCTTTAGACAGAGCAGATTTGAAACCCTCTTTTTGTGGAATTTGAAAGTGGAGATTTCAAGCGCTTTCGGGCCAACGGTAGAAAAGGAAATATCTTCGTATAAAAACTAGAGAGAATCATTCTCAGAAACCACTTTGTTTTGACTGCGATCCATTCACAGAGTTTAACCTTTCTTTTCATGGAGCAGTTTGGAAACCCTCTGTTTGTAAAGTCTGCAAGTGGATATTTGGACCTATTTGAGGATTTCGTTGGAAACGGGATTTCTTCATCTAATGCTAGACAGAAGAATTCTCAGTAACTTCTTTAGGTTCTGTGTGTTCAACTCACAGAGTTGAACCTTCCTTTAGAGAGAGCAGATTTGAAACCCTCTTTTTGTGGAATTTGCAAGTGGAGATTTCAAGCGCTTTGGGGCCAAAGGTAGAAAAGGAAATATCTTCGTATAATAACTAGAGAGAATCATTCTCAGAAACCACTTTGTGTTGTGTGCGTTCCACTCACAGAGTTAAACCTTTCTTTTGATAGAGAAGTTTGGAAACACTCTGTTTGTAAAGTCTGCAAGTGGATATTTAGACCTCTTTGAGGATTTCGTTGGAAACGGGATTTCCTCATCTAATTCTAGACTGAAGAATTCTCAGTAACTTCTTTGGGTTGTGTGTGTTCAACTCACAGATTTGAACCTTCCTTTAGACAGGGCAGATTTGAAACCCTCTTTTTGTGGAATTTGCAAGTGGAGATTTCAAGCGCTTTGGGGACAATGGTAGGAAAGGAAATATCTTCGTATAAAAACTAGAGAGAATCATTCTCAGAAACCACTTTGAGTTGTGTGCGTTCCACTCACAGAGTTTCACCTTTCTTTTCATAGAGAAGTTTGGAAACACTGTGTTTGTAAAGTCTGCAAGTGGATATTTGGACCTCTTTGAGGATTTCGTTGGAAACGGAATGTCCCCATCTAATTCTAGTTAGAAGAATTCTCAGTAACTTCTTTGGGTTGCGTGTGTTCAACTCACAGAGTTGAACCTTCCTTTAGACAGAGCAGATATGAAACCCTCTTTTTGTGGAAATTACAAGTGGAGATATCAAGCACTTTTGGGCCAACGGTAGAAAAGGAAATATCTTCGTATAAAAACTAGAGAGATTCATTCTCAGAAAACACTTTGTGTTGACTGCGACCCATTCACAGAGTTTAACCTTTCTTTTCATGGAGCAGTTTGGAAACACTCTGTTTGTAAAGTCTGCAAGTGGATATTTAGAGCTCTTTGAGAATTTCGTTGGAAACGGGATTTCCTCATCTAATTCTAGATTGAAGAATTCTCAGTAACTTCTTTGGGTTGTGTGTGTTCAACTCACAGAGTTGAACCTTCCTTTAGACAGAGCAGATTTGAAACCCTCTTTTTGTGGAATTTGAAAGTGGAGATTTCAAGCGCTTTCGGGCCAAAGGTAGAAAAGGAAATATCTTCGTATAAGAACTAGAGAGAATCATTCTCAGAAACCACTTTGTGTTGTGTGCGTTCCACTCACAGAGTTTAACCTTTCTTTTCATAGAGCAGTTTGGAAACACTCTGTTTGTAAAGTCTGCAAGTGGATATTTGGACCTCTTTGAGGATTTCATTGGAAACGGGTTTTCCTCATCTAATTCTAGACAGAAGAATTCTCAGTAACTTCTTTGGGTTGCGTGTGCTCAACTCACAGAGTTGGACCTTCCTTTAGACAGAGCAGATATGTGACCCTCTTTTTCTGGAATTTGAAAGTGGAGATTTCAAGCGCTTTCGGGACAACGGTAGAAAAGGAAATATCTTCGTATAAAAACTAGAGAGAATCATTCTCAGAAATCACTTTGTGTTGTGTGCGTTCCACACACAGAGTTTAACCTTTCTTTTCATAGAGCAGTTTGGAAACACTCTGTTTTTAAAGTCTACAAGTGGATATTTGGACATCTTTGAGGATTTCGTTGGAAACGGGATTTCTTCATCTAATGCTAGACTGAAGAATTCTCAGTAACTTCTTTGGGTTGTGTGTTCAACTCACAGATTTGAACCTTCCTTTAGACAGAGCAGATTTGAAACCCTCTTTTTGTGGAATTTGCAAGTGGAGATTTCAAGCGCTTTGGGGACAATGGTAGGAAAGGAAATATCTAAGTATGAAAACTAGAGAGAATCATTCTCAGAAACCACTTTGTGTTGTGTGCGTTCCACTCACAGAGTTTATCCTTTCTTTTCATAGAGCAGTTTGGAAACACTCTGTTTGTAAAGTCTGCCAGTGGATATTTGGACCTCTTTGAGGATTTCGTTGGAAACGGGATTTCTTCATCTAATGCTAGACAGAAGAATTCTCAGTAACTTCTTTGGGTTGTGTGAGTTCAACTCACAGAGTTGAACCTTCCTTTAGAAAGAGCAGATTTGAAACCCTCTTTTTGTGGAATTTGCAAGTGGAGATTTCAAGCGCTTTGGTGCCAACGGTAGAAAAGGGAATATCTTCGTATAAAAACTAGAGAGAATCATTCTCAAAAACCACTTTGTGTTGTGTGCGTTCCACTCACAGGGTTTAACCTTTCTTTTCATGGAGCAGTTTGGAAACACTCTGTTTGCAAAGTCTGCAAGTGGATATTTGGACCTTTTTGAGGATTTCGTTGGAAACGGGATTTCTTCATCTAATGCTAGACAGAAGAATTCTCAGTAACTTTTTTGGGTTGTGTGTGTTCAACTCACAGAGTTGAACCTTCCTTTAGACAGAGCAGATTTGAAACCCTCTTTTTGTGGAATTTGCAAGTGGAGATTTCAAGCGCTTTGGGGCCAACGGTAGAAAGGCAAATATCTTCCTATAAAAACTAGAGAGAATCATTCTCAGAAACCACTTTGTGTTGTGTGCGTTCCACTCACAGAGGTTCACCTTTCTTTTCATAGATCAGTTTGGAAACACTCTGTTTCTAAAGTCTGCAAGTGGATATTTGGACCTATTTGAGGATTTCGTTGGAAACGGGATTTCTTCATCTAATGCTAGACAGAAGAATTCTCAGTAACTTCTTTGGGTTGTGTGTGTTCAACTCACAGAGTTGAACCTTCCTTTAGACAGAGCAGATTTGAAACCCTCTTTTTGTGGAATTTGAAAGTGGAGATTTCAAGCGCTTTCGGGCCAAAGGTAGAAAAGGAAATATCTTCGTATAAGAACTAGAGAGAATCATTCTCAGAAACCACTTTGTGTTGTGTGCGTTCCACTCACAGAGTTTAACCTTTCTTTTCATAGAGCAGTTTGGAAACGCTCTGTTTGTAAAGTCTGCAAGTGGATATTTGGACCTCTTTGAGGATTTCGTTGGAAACGGGTTTTCCTCATCTAATTCTAGACAGAAGAATTCTCAGTAACTTCTTTGGGTTGCGTGTGCTCAACTCACAGAGTTGGACCTTCCTTTAGACAGAGCAGATATGTAACCCTCTTTTTCTGGAATTTGAAAGTGGAGATTTCAAGCGCTATCGGGACAACGGTAGAAAAGGAAATATCTTCGTATAAAAACTAGAGAGAATCATTCTCAGAAATCACTTTGTGTTGTGTGCGTTCCACACACAGAGTTTAACCTTTCTTTTCATAGAGCAGTTTGGAAACACTCTGTTTTTAAAGTCTGCAAGTGGATATTTGGACATCTTTGAGGATTTCGTTGGAAACGGGATTTCTTCATCTAATGCTAGACAGAAGAATTCTCAGTAACTTCTTTGGGTTGTGTGAGTTCAACTCACAGAGTTGAACCTACCTTTAGACAGAGCATACTTGAAACCCTCTTTTTGTGGAATTTGCAAGTGGAGATTTCAAGCGCTTTGGTGCCAACGGTAGAAAAGGAAATATCTTCGTATAAAAACTAGAGAGAATCATTCTCAAAAACCACTTTGTGTTGACTGCGATCCATTCACAGAGTCTAACCTTTCTTTTCATGGAGCAGTTTGGAAACACACTGTTTGTAAACTCTGCAAGTGGATATTTGGACCTATTTGAGGATTTCGTTGGAAACGGGATTTCTTCATCTAATGCTAGACAGAAGAATTCTCAGTAACTTCATTGGGTTGTGTGTGTTCAACTCACAGAGTTGAACCTTCCTTTAGACAGAGCATATTTGAAACCCTCTTTTTGTGGAATTTGAAAGTGGAGATTTCAAGCGCTTTCGGGCCAAAGGTAGAAAAGTAAATATCTTCGTATAAGAACTAGAGAGAATCATTCTCAGAAACCACTTTGTGTTGTGTGCGTTCCACTTACAGCGTTTAACCTTTCTTTTCATAGAGAAGTTTGGAAACACTCTGTTTGTAAAGTCTGCAAGTGGATATTTAGATCTCTTTGAGGATTTCGTTGGAAACGGGATTTCCTCATCTAATTCTAGACTGAAGAATTCTCAGTAACTTCTTTGGGTTGTGTGTTCAACTCACAGATTTGAACCTTCCTTTAGACAGAGCAGATTTGAAACCCTCTTTTTGTGGAATTTGCAAGTGGAGATTTCAAGCGCTTTGGGGACAATGGTAGGAAAGGAAATATCTTCGTATAAAAACTAGAGAGAATCATTCTCAGAAACCACTTTGTGTTGTGTGCGTTCCACTCACAGAGTTTATCCTTTCTTTTCATAGAGCAGTTTGCAAACACTCTGTTTGCAAAGTCTGCCAGTGGATATTTGGACCTCTTTGAGGATTTCGTTGGAAACGGGATTTCTTCATCTAATGCTAGACAGAAGAATTCTCAGTAACTTCTTTGGGTTGTGTGAGTTCAACTCACAGAGTTGAACCTTCCTTTAGATAGAGCAGATTTGAAACCCTCTTTTTGTGGAATTTGCAAGTGGAGATTTCAAGCGCTTTGGTGCCAACGGTAGAAAAGGGAATATCTTCGTATAAAAACTAGAGAGAATCATTCTCAAAAACCACTTTGTGTTGTGTGCGTTCCACTCACAGGGTTTAACCTTTCTTTTCATGGAGCAGTTTGGAAACACTCTGTTTGCAAAGTCTGCAAGTGGATATTTGGACCTTTTTGAGGATTTCGTTGGAAACTGGATTTCTTCATCTAATGCTAGACAGAAGAATTCTCAGTAACTTTTTTGGGTTGTGTGTGTTCAACTCACAGAGTTGAACCTTCCTTTAGACAGAGCAGATTTGAAACGCTCTTTTTGTGGAATTTGCAAGTGGAGATTTCAAGCGCTTTGGGGCCAACGGTAGAAAGGCAAATATCTTCCTATACAAACTAGAGAGAATCATTCTCAGAAACCACTTTGTGTTGTGTGCGTTCCACTCACAGAGTTTCACCTTTCTTTTCATAGATCAGATTGGAAACACTCTGTTTGTAAAGTCTGCAAGTGGATATTTGGACCTCTTTGAGGATTTCGTTGGAAACGGGATTTCCTCATCTAATTGTAGTGAGAAGAATTCTCAGTAACTTCTTTGGGTTGCGTGTGTTCAACTCACAGAGTTGGACCTTCCTTTAGACAGAGCAGATATGAAACCCTCTTTTTGTGGTATTTGCAAGTGGAGATTTCAAGCACTTTTGGGCCAACGGTAGAAGAGGAAATATCTTCGTATAAAAACTAGAGAGAATCATTCTCAGAAACCACTTTGTGTTGTGTGCGTTCCACTCACAGAGTTTAACCTTTCTTTTCATGGAGCAGTTTGGAAACACTTTGTTTGTAACGTCTGCAAGTGGATATTTGGACCTCTTTGAGCATTTCGTTGGAAACGGGATTTCTTCATCTAATGCTAGACAGAAGAATTCTCAGTAACTTCTTTGGGTTGTGTGTGTTCATCTCACAGAGTTGAACCTTCCTTTAGACAGAGCAGATATGAAACCCTCTTTTTGTGGAATTTGCAAGTGGAGATTTCAAGCGCTTTTGGGCCAACGGTAGAAAAGGAAATATCTTCGTATAAAAACTAGAGAGAAACATTCTCAGAAACCACTTTGTGTTGTGTGCGTTCCACTCACAGAGTTTCACCTTTCTTTTCATAGAGCAGTTTGGAAACACTCTGTTTGTAAAGTCTGCAAGTGGATATTTAGACCTCTTTGAGGATTTTGTTGGAAAAGTGATTTCCTCATCTAATTCTAGACTGAAGAATTCTCAGTAACTTCTTTGGGTTGCGTGTGTTCAACTCACAGAGTTGAACCTTCCTTTAGACAGAGCAGATATGAAACCCTCTTTTTGTGGAATTTGCAAGTGGAGATTTCAAGCGCTTTGGTGCCAACGGTAGAAAAGGAAATATCTTCGTATAAAAACTAGAGAGAATCATTCTCAAAACCACTTTGTGTTGACTGCGATCCATTCACAGAGTCTAACCTTTCTTTTCATGGAGCAGTTTGGAAACACACTGTTTGTAAAGTCTGCAAGTGGATATTTGGACCTATTTGAGTATTTCGTTGGAAATGGGATTTCTTCATCTAATGCTAGACAGAAGAATTCTCAGTAACTTCATTGGGTTGTGTGTGTTCAACTCACAGAGTTGAACCTTCCTTTAGACAGAGCATATTTGAAACCCTCTTTTTGTGGAATTTGAAAGTGGAGATTTCAAGCGCTTTCGGGCCAAAGGTAGAAAAGGAAATATCTTCGTATAAGAACTAGAGAGAATCATTCTCAGAAACCACTTTGTGTTGTGTGCGTTCCACTTACAGAGTTTAACCTTTCTTTTCATAGAGAAGTTTGGAAACACTCTGTTTGTAAAGTCTGCAAGTGGATATTTAGACCTCTTTGAGGATTTCGTTGGAAACGGGATTTCCTCATCTAATTCTAGACTGAAGAATTCTCAGTAACTTCTTTGGGTTGTGTGTTCAACTCACAGATTTGAACCTTCCTTTAGACAGAGCAGATTTGAATCCCTCTTTTTGTGGAATTTGCAAGTGGAGATTTCAAGCGCTTTGGGGACAATGGTAGGAAAGGAAATATCTTCGTATAAAAACTAGAGAGAATCATTCTCAGAAACCACTTTGTGTTGTGTGCGTTCCACTCACAGAGTTTATCCTTTCTTTTCATAGAGCAGTTTGGAAACACTCTGTGTGTAAAGTCTGCCAGTGGATATTTGGACCTCTTTGAGGATTTCGTTGGAAACGGGATTTCTTCATCTAATGCTAGACAGAAGAATTCTCAGTAACTTCTTTGGGTTGTGTGAGTTCAACTCACAGAGTTGAACCTTCCTTTAGATAGAGCAGATTTGAAACCCTCTTTTTGTGGAATTTGCAAGTGGAGATTTCAAGCGCTTTGGTGCCAACGGTAGAAAAGGGAATATCTTCGTATAAAAACTAGAGAGAATCATTCTCAAAAACCACTTTGTGTTGTGTGCGTTCCACTCACAGGGTTTAACCTTTCTTTTCATGGAGCAGTTTGGAAACACTCTGTTTGCAAAGTCTGCAAGTGGATATTTGGACCTTTTTGAGGATTTCGTTGGAAACGGGATTTCTTCATCTAATGCTAGACAGAAGAATTCTCAGTAACTTTTTTGGGTTGTGTGTGTTCAACTCACAGAGTTGAACCTTCCTTTAGACAGAGCAGATTTGAAACGCTCTTTTTGTGGAATTTGCAAGTGGAGATTTCAAGCGCTTTGGGGCCAACGGTAGAAAGGCAAATATCTTCCTATACAAACTAGAGAGAATCATTCTCAGAAACCACTTTGTGTTGTGTGTGTTCCACTCACAGAGTTTCACCTTTCTTTTCATAGATCAGATTGGAAACACTCTGTTTGTAAAGTCTGCAAGTAGATATTTGGACCTCTTTGAGGATTTCGTTGGAAACGGGATTTCCTCATCTAATTGTATTGAGAAGAATTCTCAGTAACTTCTTTGGGTTGCGTGTGTTCAACTCACAGAGTTGGACCTTCCTTTAGACAGAGCAGATATGAAACCCTCTTTTTGTGTAGTTTGCAAGTGGAGATTTCAAGCACTTTTGGGCCAACGGTAGAAGAGGAAATATCTTCGTATAAAAACTAGAGAGAATCATTCTCAGAAACCACTTTGTGTTGTGTGCGTTCCACTCACAGAGTTTAACCTTTCTTTTGATAGAGAAGTTTGGAAACACTCTGTTTGCAAAGTCTGCAAGTGGATATTTAGACCTCTTTGAGGATTTCGTTGGAAACGGGATTTCCTCATCTAATTCTAGACTGAAGAATTCTCAGTAACTTCTTTGGGTTGTGTGTGTTCATCTCACAGAGTTGAACCTTCCTTTAGACAGAGCAGATTTGTAACCCTCTTTTTGTGGAATTTGAAAGTGGAGATTTCAAGCGCTTTCGGGTCAAATGTAGAAAAGGAAATATCTTCGTATAAGAACTAGAGAGAATCATTATCAGAAACCACTTTGTGTTGTGTGCGTTCCACTCACAGAGTTTCACCTTTCTTTTCATGGAGAAGTTTGGAAACACTGTGTTTGTAAAGTCTGCAAGTGGATATTTGGACCTCTTTGAGGATTTCGTTGGAAACGGGATTTCCTCATCTAATTCTAGATTGAAGAATTCTCAGTAACTTCTTTGGGTTGTGTGTGTTCAACTCACAGATTTGAACCTTCCTTTAGTCAGAGCAGATTTGAAACCCTCTTTTTGTGGAATTTGCAAGTGGAGATTTCAAGCGATTTTGGGACAATGTTAGGAAAGGAAATATCTTCGTATAAAAACTAGAGAGAATCATTCTCAGAAACCAGTTTGTGTTGTGTGCGTTCCACTCACAGAGTTTACCCTTTCTTTTCATAGAGCAGTTTGGAAACACTCTGTTTGTAAAGTCTGCAAGTGGATATTTGGACCTCTTTGAGGATTTCGTTGGAAACGGGTTTTCCTCATCTAATTCTAGACAGAAGAATTCTCAGTAACTTCTTTGGGTTGCGTGTGCTCAACTCACAGAGTTGGACCTTCCTTTAGACAGAGCAGATATGTAACCCTCTTTTTCTGGAATTTGAAAGTGGAGATTTCAAGCGCTTTCGGGACAACGGTAGAAAAGGAAATATCTTCGTATAAAAACTAGAGAGAATCATTCCCAGAAATCACTTTGTGTTCTGTGCGTTCCACACACAGAGTTTAACCTTTCTTTTCATAGAGCAGTTTGGAAACACTCTGTTTGTAAAGTCTGCCAGTGGATATTTGGACCTCTTTGAGGATTTCGTTGGAAACGGGATTTCTTCATCTAATGCTAGACAGAAGAATTCTCAGAAACTTCTTTGGGTTGTGTGAGTTCAACTCACAGAGTTGAACCTTCCTTTAGATAGAGCAGATTTGAAACCCTCTTTTTGTGGAATTTGCAAGTGGAGATTTCAAGCGCTTTGGTGCCAACGGTAGAAAAGGGAATATCTTCGTATAAAAACTAGAGAGAATCATTCTCAAAACCCACTTTGCGTTGTGTGCGTTCCACTCACAGGGTTTAACCTTTCTCTTCATGGAGCAGTTTGGAAACACTCTGTTTGCAAAGTCTGCAAGTGGATATTTGGACCTTTTTGAGGATTTCGTTGGAAACGGGATTTCTTCATCTAATGCTAGACAGAAGAATTCTCAGTAACTTTTTGGGTTGTGTGTGTTCAACTCACAGAGTTGAACCTTCCTTTAGACAGAGCATATTTGAAACCCTCTTTTTGTGGAATTTGCAAGTGGAGATTTCAAGCGCTTTGGGGCCAACGGTAGAATGGCAAATATCTTCCTACAAAAACTAGAGAGAATCATTCTCAAAAACCACTTTGTGTTGTGTGCGTTCCACTCACAGAGTTTCACCTTATTTTTCATAGATCAGTTTGGAAACACTCTGTTTCTAAAGTCTGCAAGTGGATATTTGTACCTATTTGAGGATTTCGTTGGAAACGGGATTCCTTCATCTAATGCTAGACAGAAGAATTCTCAGTAACTTCTTTGGGTTGTGTGTGTTCAACTCACAGAGTTGAACCTTCCTTTAGACAGAGCAGATTTGAAACCCTCTTTTTGTGGAATTTGAAATTGGAGATTTCAAGCGCTTTCGGGCCAACGGTAGAAAAGGAAATATCTTCGTATAAAAACTAGAGAGAATCATTCTCAGAAACCACTTTGTTTTGACTGCGATCCATTCACAGAGTTTAACCTTTCTTTTCATGGAGCAGTTTGGAAACCCTCTGTTTGTAAAGTCTGCAAGTGGATATTTGGACCTATTTGTGGATTTCGTTGGAAACGGGATTTCTTCATCTAATGCTAGACAGAAGAATTCTCAGTAACTTCTTTAGGTTCTGTGTGTTCAACTCACAGAGTTGAACCTTCCTTTAGAGAGAGCAGATTTGAAACCCTCTTTTTGTGGAATTTGCAAGTGGAGATTTCAAGCGCTTTGGGGCCAAAGTAGAAAAGGAAATATCTTCGTATAATAACTAGAGAGAATCATTCTCAGAAACCACTTTGTGTTGTGTGCGTTCCACTCACAGAGTTAAACCTTTCTTTTGATAGAGAAGTTTGGAAACACTCTGTTTGTAAAGTCTGCAAGTGGATATTTAGACCTCTTTGAGGATTTCGTTGGAAACGGGATTTCCTCATCTAATTCTAGACTGAAGAATTCTCAGTAACTTCTTTGGGTTGTGTGTGTTCAACTCACAGATTTGAACCTTCCTTTAGACAGGGCAGATTTGAAACCCTCTTTTTGTGGAATTTGCAAGTGGAGATTTCAAGCGCTTTGGGGACAATGGTAGGAAAGGAAATATCTTCGTATAAAAACTAGAGAGAATCATTCTCAGAAACCACTTTGTGTTGTGTGCGTTCCACTCACAGAGTTTCACCTTTCTTTTCATAGAGAAGTTTGGAAACACTGTGTTTGTAAAGTCTGCAAGTGGATATTTGGACCTCTTTGAGGATTTCGTTGGAAACGGAATGTCCCCATCTAATTCTAGTTAGAAGAATTC
Source organism: Gorilla gorilla gorilla (assembly GCF_029281585.2). NCBI lineage: Eukaryota > Metazoa > Chordata > Mammalia > Primates > Hominidae > Gorilla > Gorilla gorilla. The sequence goes on from NC_073224.2 coordinate 108,764,631, forward strand.
TCAGTAACTTCTTTGGGTTGCGTGTGTTCAACTCACAGAGTTGGACCTTCCTTTAGACAGAGCAGATATGAAACCCTCTTTTTGTGGAAATTACAAGTGGAGATATCAAGCACTTTTGGGCCAACGGTAGAAAAGGAAATATCTTCGTATAAAAACTAGAGAGATTCATTCTCAGAAAACACTTTGTGTTGACTGCGACCCATTCACAGAGTTTAACCTTTCTTTTCATGGAGCAGTTTGGAAACACTCTGTTTGTAAAGTCTGCAAGTGGATATTTAGAGCTCTTTGAGTATTTCATTGGAAACGGGATTTCCTCATCTAATTCTAGATTGAAGAATTCTCAGTTACTTCTTTGGGTTGTGTGTGTTCAACTCACAGTTTTGAACCTTCCTTTAGACAGGGCAGATTTGAAACCCTCTTTTTGTGGAATTTGAAAGTGGAGATTTCAAGCGCTTTCGGGCCAACGGTAGAAAAGGAAATATCTTCGTATAAAAACTAGAGAGAATCATTCTCAGAAACCACTTTGTGTTGACTGCGATCCATTCACAGAGTTTAACCTTTCTTTTCATGGAGCAGTTTGGAAACCCTCTGTTTGTAAAGTCTGCAAGTGGATATTTGGACCTATTTGAGGATTTCGTTGGAAACGGGATTTCTTCATCTAATGCTAGACAGAAGAATTCTCAGTAACTTCTTTAGGTTCTGTGTGTTCAACTCACAGAGTTGAACTTTCCTTTAGACAGAGCAGATTTGAAACCCTCTTTTTGTGGAATTTGAAAGTGGAGATTTCAAGCGCTTTGGGGCCAAAGGTAGAAAAGGAAATATCTTAGTATAAGAACTAGAGAGAATCATTCTCAGAAACCACTTTGTGTTGTGTGCGTTCCACTCACAGAGTTTAACCTTTCTTTTGATAGAGATGTTTGGAAACACTCTGTTTGTAAAGTCTGCAAGTGGATATTTAGACCTCTTTGAGGATTTCGTTGGAAACGGGATTTCCTCATCTAATTCTAGACTGAAGAATTCTCAGTAACTTCTTTGGGTTGTGTGTGTTCAACTCACAGATTTGAACCTTCCTTTAGACAGGGCAGATTTGAAACCCTCTTTTTGTGGAATTTGCAAGTGGAGATTTCAAGCGCTTTGGGGACAATGGTAGGAAAGGAAATATCTTCGTATAAAAACTAGAGAGAATCATTCTCAGAAATCACTTTGTTTTGTGTGCGTTCCACACACAGAGTTTAACCTTTCTTTTCATAGAGCAGTTTGGAAACACTCTGTTTGTAAAGTCTGCAAGTGGATATTTGGACATCTTTGAGGATTTCGTTGGAAAAGGGTTTTTTCATCTAATGCTAGACAGAAGAATTCTCAGTAACTTCTTTGGGTTGTGTGAGTTCAACTCACAGAGTTGAACCTACCTTTAGACAGAGCATATTTGAAACCCTCTTTTTGTGGAATTTGCAAGTGGAGATTTCAAGCGCTTTGGTGCCAATGGTAGAAAAGGAAATATCTTCGTATAAAAACTAGAGAGAATCATTCTCAAAAACCACTTTGTGTTGACTGCGATCCATTCACAGAGTCTAACCTTTCTTTTCATGGAGCAGTTTGGAAACACACTGTTTGTAAAGTCTGCAAGTGGATATTTGGACCTATTTGAGGATTTCGTTGGAAACGGGATTTCTTCATCTAATGCTAGACAGAAGAATTCTCAGTAACTTCATTGGCTTGTGTGTGTTCAACTCACAGAGTTGAACCTTCCTTTAGACAGAGCATACTTGAAACCCTCTTTTTGTGGAATTTGAAAGTGGAGATTTCAAGCGCTTTCGGGCCAAAGGTAGAAAAGGAAATATCTTCGTATAAGAACTAGAGAGAATCATTCTCAGAAACCACTTTGTGTTGTGTGCGTTCCACTCACAGAGTTTAACCTTTCTTTTCATAGAGAAGTTTGGAAACACTCTGTTTGTAAAGTCTGCAAGTGGATATTTAGACCTCTTTGAGGATTTCGTTAGAAACGGGATTTCCTCATCTAATTCTAGACTGAAGAATTCTCAGTAACTTCTTTGGGTTGTGTGTTCAACTCACAGATTTGAACCTTCCTTTAGACAGAGCAGATTTGAAACCCTCTTTTTCTGGAATTTGCAAGTGGAGATTTCAAGCTTTTTGGGGACAATGGTAGGAAAGGAAATATCTTCGTATAAAAACTAGAGAGAATCATTCTCAGAAACCGCTTTGTGTTGTGTGCGTTCCACTCACAGAGTTTATCCTTTCTTTTCATGGAGCAGTTTGGAAACACTCTGTTTGTAAAGTCTGCAAGTGGATATTTGGACATCTTTGAGGATTTCGTTGGAAACGGGATTTCTTCATGTAATGATAGACAGAAGAATTCTCAGTAACTTCTTTGGGTTGTGTGAGTTCAACTCACAGAGTTGAACCTACCATTAGACAGAGCATATTTGAAACCCTCTTTTTGTGGAATTTGCCAGTGGAGATTTCAAGCGCTTTGGTGCCAACGGTAGAAAAGGAAATATCTTCGTATAAAAACTAGAGAGAATCATTCTCAAAAACCACTTTGTGTTGACTGCGATCCATTCACAGAGTTTAACCTTTCTTTTCATGGAGCAGTTTGGAAACACTCTGTTTGTAAAGTCTGCAAGTGGATATTTAGACCTCTTTGAGAATTTCGTTGGAAACGGGATTTCCTCATCTAATTCTAGATTGAAGAATTCTCAGTAACTTCTTTGGGTTGTGTGTGTTCAACTCACAGATTTGAACTTTCCTTTAGACAGAGCAGATTTGAAACCCTCTTTTTGTGGAATTTGCAAGTGGAGATTTCAAGCGCTTTGGGGACAGTGGTAGGAAAGGAAATATCTTCGTATAAAAACTAGAGAGAATCATTCTCAGAAACCACTTTGTGTTGTGTGCGTTCCACTCACAGAGTTTATCCTTTCTTTTCATAGAGCAGTTTGGAAACACTCTGTTTGTAAAGTCTGCAAGTGGATATTTGGACCTCTTTGAGGATTTCGTTGGAAACGGGATTTCTTCATCTAATGCTAGACAGAAGAATTCTCAGTAACTTCTTTGGGTTGTGTGAGTTCAACTCACAGAGTTGAACCTTCCTTTAGATAGAGCAGATTTGAAACCCTCTTTTTGTGGAATTTGCAAGTGGAGATTTCAAGCGCTTTGGTGCCAACGGTAGAAAAGGGAATATCTTCGTATAAAAACTAGAGAGAATCATTCTCAAAACCCACTTTGCGTTGTGTGCGTTCCACTCACAGGGTTTCACCTTTCTTTTCATAGAGAAGTTTGGAAACACTGTGTTTGTAAAGTCTGCAAGTGGATATTTGGACCTCTTTGAGGATTTCGTTGGAAACGGAATGTCCCCATCTAATTCTAGTTAGAAGAATTCTCAGTAACTTCTTTGGGTTGCGTGTGTTCAACTCACAGAGTTGGACCTTCCTTTAGACAGAGCAGATATGAAACCCTCTTTTTGTGGAAATTGCAAGTGGAGATATCAAGCACTTTTGGGCCAACGGTAGAAAAGGAAATATCTTCGTATAAAAACTAGAGAGATTCATTCTCAGAAAACACGTTGTGTTGACTGCGACCCATTCACAGAGTTTAACCTTTCTTTTCATGGAGCAGTTTGGAAACACTCTGTTTGTAAAGTCTGCAAGTGGATATTTGGACCTCTTTGAGGATTTCGTTGGAAACGGGATTTCTTCATCTAATGCTAGACAGAAGAATTCTCAGTAACTTCTTTGGGTTGTGTGTGTTCAACTCACAGATTTGAACCTTCCTTTAGTCAGAGCAGATTTGAAACCCTCTTTTTGTGGAATTTGCAAGTGGAGATTTCAAGCGATTTTGGGACAATGTTAGGAAAGGAAATATCTTCGTATAAAAACTAGAGAGAATCATTCTCAGAAACCAGTTTGTGTTGTGTGCGTTCCACTCACAGAGTTTACCCTTTCTTTTCATAGAGCAGTTTGGAAACACTCTGTTTGTAAAGTCTGCAAGTGGATATTTGGACCTCTTTGAGGATTTCGTTGGAAACGGGTTTTCCTCATCTAATTCTAGACAGAAGAATTCTCAGTAACTTCTTTGGGTTGCGTGTGCTCAACTCACAGAGTTGGACCTTCCTTTAGACAGAGCAGATATGTAACCCTCTTTTTCTGGAATTTGAAAGTGGAGATTTCAAGCGCTTTCGGGACAACGGTAGAAAAGGAAATATCTTCGTATAAAAACTAGAGAGAATCATTCTCAGAAATCACTTTGTGTTGTGTGCGTTCCACACACAGAGTTTAACCTTTCTTTTCATAGAGCAGTTTGGAAACACTCTGTTTGTAAAGTCTGCCAGTGGATATTTGGACCTCTTTGAGGATTTCGTTGGAAACGGGATTTCTTCATCTAATGCTAGACAGAAGAATTCTCAGAAACTTCTTTGGGTTGTGTGAGTTCAACTCACAGAGTTGAACCTTCCTTTAGATAGAGCAGATTTGAAACCCTCTTTTTGTGGAATTTGCAAGTGGAGATTTCAAGCGCTTTGGTGCCAACGGTAGAAAAGGGAATATCTTCGTATAAAAACTAGAGAGAATCATTCTCAAAACCCACTTTGCGTTGTGTGCGTTCCACTCACAGGGTTTAACCTTTCTCTTCATGGAGCAGTTTGGAAACACTCTGTTTGCAAAGTCTGCAAGTGGATATTTGGACCTTTTTGAGGATTTCGTTGGAAACGGGATTTCTTCATCTAATGCTAGACAGAAGAATTCTCAGTAACTTTTTGGGTTGTGTGTGTTCAACTCACAGAGTTGAACCTTCCTTTAGACAGAGCAGATTTGAAACCCTCTTTTTGTGGAATTTGCAAGTGGAGATTTCAAGCGCTTTGGGGCCAACGGTAGAATGGCAAATATCTTCCTACAAAAACTAGAGAGAATCATTCTCAGAAACCACTTTGTGTTGTGTGCGTTCCACTCACAGAGTTTCACCTTATTTTTCATAGATCAGTTTGGAAACACTCTGTTTCTAAAGTCTGCAAGTGGATATTTGTACCTATTTGAGGATTTCGTTGGAAACGGGATTCCTTCATCTAATGCTAGACAGAAGAATTCTCAGTAACTTCTTTGGGTTGTGTGTGTTCAACTCACAGAGTTGAACCTTCCTTTAGACAGAGCAGATTTGAAACCCTCTTTTTGTGGAATTTGAAAGTGGAGATTTGAAGCGCTTTCGGGCCTACGGTAGAAAAGGAAATATCTTCGTTTAAGAACTAGAGAGAATCATTCTCAGAAACCACTTTGTGTTGTGTGCGTTCCACTCACAGAGTTTAACAATTCTTTTGATAGAGAAGTTTGGAAACACTCTGTTTGTAAAGTCTGCATGTGGATATTTAGACCTCTTTGAGGATTTCGATGGAAACGGGATTTCCTCATCTAATTCTAGACTGAAGAATTCTCAGTAACTTCTTTGGGTTGTGTGTGTTCAACTCACAGATTTGAACCTTCCTTTAGACAGGGCAGATTTGAAACCCTCTTTTTGTGGAATTTGCAAGTGGAGATTTCAAGCGCTTTGGGGACAATGGTAGGAAAGGAAATATCTTCGTATAAAAACTAGAGAGAATCATTCTCAGAAACCACTTTGTGTTGTGTGCGTTCCACTCACAGAGTTTCACCTTTCTTTTCATAGAGAAGTTTGGAAACACTGTGTTTGTAAAGTCTGCAAGTGGATATTTGGACCTCTTTGAGGATTTCGTTGGAAACGGAATGTCCCCATCTAATTCTAGTTAGAAGAATTCTCAGTAACTTCTTTGGGTTGCGTGTGTTCAACTCACAGAGTTGGACCTTCCTTTAGACAGAGCAGATATGAAACCCTCTTTTTGTGGAAATTGCAAGTGGAGATATCAAGCACTTTTGGGCCAACGGTAGAAAAGGAAATATCTTCGTATAAAAACTAGAGAGATTCATTCTCAGAAAACACTTTGTGTTGACTGCGACCCATTCACAGAGTTTAACCTTTCTTTTCATGGAGCAGTTTGGAAACACTCTGTTTGTAAAGTCTGCAAGTGGATATTTAGACCTCTTTGAGAATTTCGTTGGAAACGGGATTTCCTCATCTAATTCTAGATTGAAGAATTCTCAGTAACTTCTTTGGGTTGTGTGTGTTCAACTCACAGATTTGAACCTTCCTTTAGTCAGAGCAGATTTGAAACCCTCTTTTTGTGGAATTTGCAAGTGGAGATTTCAAGCGATTTTGGGACAATGTTAGGAAAGGAAATATCTTCGTATAAAAACTAGAGAGAATCATTCTCAGAAACCAGTTTGTGTTGTGTGCGTTCCACTCACAGAGTTTACCCTTTCTTTTCATAGAGCAGTTTGGAAACACTCTGTTTGTAAAGTCTGCAAGTGGATATTTGGACCTCTTTGAGGATTTCGTTGGAAACGGGTTTTCCTCATCTAATTCTAGACAGAAGAATTCTCAGTAACTTCTTTGGGTTGCGTGTGCTCAACTCACAGAGTTGGACCTTCCTTTAGACAGAGCAGATATGTAACCCTCTTTTTCTGGAATTTGAAAGTGGAGATTTCAAGCGCTTTCGGGACAACGGTAGAAAAGGAAATATCTTCGTATAAAAACTAGAGAGAATCATTCCCAGAAATCACTTTGTGTTCTGTGCGTTCCACACACAGAGTTTAACCTTTCTTTTCATAGAGCAGTTTGGAAACACTCTGTTTGTAAAGTCTGCCAGTGGATATTTGGACCTCTTTGAGGATTTCGTTGGAAACGGGATTTCTTCATCTAATGCTAGACAGAAGAATTCTCAGAAACTTCTTTGGGTTGTGTGAGTTCAACTCACAGAGTTGAACCTTCCTTTAGATAGAGCAGATTTGAAACCCTCTTTTTGTGGAATTTGCAAGTGGAGATTTCAAGCGCTTTGGTGCCAACGGTAGAAAAGGGAATATCTTCGTATAAAAACTAGAGAGAATCATTCTCAAAACCCACTTTGCGTTGTGTGCGTTCCACTCACAGGGTTTAACCTTTCTCTTCATGGAGCAGTTTGGAAACACTCTGTTTGCAAAGTCTGCAAGTGGATATTTGGACCTTTTTGAGGATTTCGTTGGAAACGGGATTTCTTCATCTAATGCTAGACAGAAGAATTCTCAGTAACTTTTTGGGTTGTGTGTGTTCAACTCACAGAGTTGAACCTTCCTTTAGACAGAGCAGATTTGAAACCCTCTTTTTGTGGAATTTGAAAGTGGAGATTTCAAGCGCTTTGGGGCCAACGGTAGAATGGCAAATATCTTCCTACAAAAACTAGAGAGAATCATTCTCAGAAACCACTTTGTGTTGTGTGCGTTCCACTCACAGAGTTTCACCTTATTTTTCATAGATCAGTTTGGAAACACTCTGTTTCTAAAGTCTGCAAGTGGATATTTGTACCTATTTGAGGATTTCGTTGGAAACGGGATTCCTTCATCTAATGCTAGACAGAAGAATTCTCAGTAACTTCTTTGGGTTGTGTGTGTTCAACTCACAGAGTTGAACCTTCCTTTAGACAGAGCAGATTTGAAACCCTCTTTTTGTGGAATTTGAAAGTGGAGATTTCAAGCGCTTTCGGGCCAACGGTAGAAAAGGAAATATCTTCGTATAAAAACTAGAGAGAATCATTCTCAGAAACCACTTTGTTTTGACTGCGATCCATTCACAGAGTTTAACCTTTCTTTTCATGGAGCAGTTTGGAAACCCTCTGTTTGTAAAGTCTGCAAGTGGATATTTGGACCTATTTGAGGATTTCGTTGGAAACGGGATTTCTTCATCTAATGCTAGACAGAAGAATTCTCAGTAACTTCTTCAGGTTCTGTGTGTTCAACTCACAGAGTTGAACCTTCCTTTAGAGAGAGCAGATTTGAAACCCTCTTTTTGTGGAATTTGCAAGTGGAGATTTCAAGCGCTTTGGGGCCAAAGGTAGAAAAGGAAATATCTTCGTATAATAACTAGAGAGAATCATTCTCAGAAACCACTTTGTGTTGTGTGCGTTCCACTCACAGAGTTAAACCTTTCTTTTGATAGAGAAGTTTGGAAACACTCTGTTTGTAAAGTCTGCAAGTGGATATTTAGACCTCTTTGAGGATTTCGTTGGAAACGGGATTTCCTCATCTAATTCTAGACTGAAGAATTCTCAGTAACTTCTTTGGGTTGTGTGTGTTCAACTCACAGATTTGAACCTTCCTTTAGACAGGGCAGATTTGAAACCCTCTTTTTGTGGAATTTGCAAGTGGAGATTTCAAGCGCTTTGGGGACAATGGTAGGAAAGGAAATATCTTCGTATAAAAACTAGAGAGAATCATTCTCAGAAACCACTTTGTGTTGTGTGCGTTCCACTCACAGAGTTTCACCTTTCTTTTCATAGAGAAGTTTGGAAACACTGTGTTTGTAAAGTCTGCAAGTGGATATTTGGACCTCTTTGAGGATTTCGTTGGAAACGGAATGTCCCCATCTAATTCTAGTTAGAAGAATTCTCAGTAACTTCTTTGGGTTGCGTGTGTTCAACTCACAGAGTTGGACCTTCCTTTAGACAGAGCAGATATGAAACCCTCTTTTTGTGGAAATTACAAGTGGAGATATCAAGCACTTTTGGGCCAACGGTAGAAAAGGAAATATCTTCGTATAAAAACTAGAGAGATTCATTCTCAGAAAACACTTTGTGTTGACTGCGACCCATTCACAGAGTTTAACCTTTCTTTTCATGGAGCAGTTTGGAAACACTCTGTTTGTAAAGTCTGCAAGTGGATATTTAGAGCTCTTTGAGAATTTCGTTGGAAACGGGATTTCCTCATCTAATTCTAGATTGAAGAATTCTCAGTAACTTCTTTGGGTTGTGTGTGTTCAACTCACAGAGTTGAACCTTCCTTTAGACAGAGCAGATTTGAAACCCTCTTTTTGTGGAATTTGAAAGTGGAGATTTCAAGCGCTTTCGGGCCAAAGGTAGAAAAGGAAATATCTTCGTATAAGAACTAGAGAGAATCATTCTCAGAAACCACTTTGTGTTGTGTGCGTTCCACTCACAGAGTTTAACCTTTCTTTTCATAGAGCAGTTTGGAAACACTCTGTTTGTAAAGTCTGCAAGTGGATATTTGGACCTCTTTGAGGATTTCATTGGAAACGGGTTTTCCTCATCTAATTCTAGACAGAAGAATTCTCAGTAACTTCTTTGGGTTGCGTGTGCTCAACTCACAGAGTTGGACCTTCCTTTAGACAGAGCAGATATGTAACCCTCTTTTTCTGGAATTTGAAAGTGGAGATTTCAAGCGCTTTCGGGACAACGGTAGAAAAGGAAATATCTTCGTATAAAAACTAGAGAGAATCATTCTCAGAAATCACTTTGTGTTGTGTGCGTTCCACACACAGAGTTTAACCTTTCTTTTCATAGAGCAGTTTGGAAACACTCTGTTTTTAAAGTCTACAAGTGGATATTTGGACATCTTTGAGGATTTCGTTGGAAACGGGATTTCTTCATCTAATGCTAGACTGAAGAATTCTCAGTAACTTCTTTGGGTTGTGTGTTCAACTCACAGATTTGAACCTTCCTTTAGACAGAGCAGATTTGAAACCCTCTTTTTGTGGAATTTGCAAGTGGAGATTTCAAGCGCTTTGGGGACAATGGTAGGAAAGGAAATATCTTCGTATGAAAACTAGAGAGAATCATTCTCAGAAACCACTTTGTGTTGTGTGCGTTCCACTCACAGAGTTTATCCTTTCTTTTCATAGAGCAGTTTGGAAACACTCTGTTTGTAAAGTCTGCCAGTGGATATTTGGACCTCTTTGAGGATTTCGTTGGAAACGGGATTTCTTCATCTAATGCTAGACAGAAGAATTCTCAGTAACTTCTTTGGGTTGTGTGAGTTCAACTCACAGAGTTGAACCTTCCTTTAGAAAGAGCAGATTTGAAACCCTCTTTTTGTGGAATTTGCAAGTGGAGATTTCAAGCGCTTTGGTGCCAACGGTAGAAAAGGGAATATCTTCGTATAAAAACTAGAGAGAATCATTCTCAAAAACCACTTTGTGTTGTGTGCGTTCCACTCACAGGGTTTAACCTTTCTTTTCATGGAGCAGTTTGGAAACACTCTGTTTGCAAAGTCTGCAAGTGGATATTTGGACCTTTTTGAGGATTTCGTTGGAAACGGGATTTCTTCATCTAATGCTAGACAGAAGAATTCTCAGTAACTTTTTTGGGTTGTGTGTGTTCAACTCACAGAGTTGAACCTTCCTTTAGACAGAGCAGATTTGAAACCCTCTTTTTGTGGAATTTGCAAGTGGAGATTTCAAGCGCTTTGGGGCCAACGGTAGAAAGGCAAATATCTTCCTATAAAAACTAGAGAGAATCATTCTCAGAAACCACTTTGTGTTGTGTGCGTTCCACTCACAGAGTTTCACCTTTCTTTTCATAGATCAGTTTGGAAACACTCTGTTTGTAAAGTCTGCAAGTGGATATTTGGACCTCTTTGAGGATTTCGTTGGAAACGGGTTTTCCTCATCTAATTCTAGACAGAAGAATTCTCAGTAACTTCTTTGGGTTGCGTGTGCTCAACTCACAGAGTTGGACCTTCCTTTAGACAGAGCAGATATGTAACCCTCTTTTTCTGGAATTTGAAAGTGGAGATTTCAAGCGCTATCGGGACAACGGTAGAAAAGGAAATATCTTCGTATAAAAACTAGAGAGAATCATTCTCAGAAATCACTTTGTGTTGTGTGCGTTCCACACACAGAGTTTAACCTTTCTTTTCATAGAGCAGTTTGGAAACACTCTGTTTTTAAAGTCTGGAAGTGGATATTTGGACATCTTTGAGGATTTCGTTGGAAACGGGATTTCTTCATCTAATGCTAGACAGAAGAATTCTCAGTAACTTCTTTGGGTTGTGTGAGTTCAACTCACAGAGTTGAACCTACCTTTAGACACAGCATATTTGAAACCCTCTTTTTGTGGAATTTGCAAGTGGAGATTTCAAGCGCTTTGGTGCCAACGGTAGAAAAGGAAATATCTTCGTATAAAAACTAGAGAGAATCATTCTCAAAAACCACTTTGTGTTGACTGCGATCCATTCACAGAGTCTAACCTTTCTTTTCATGGAGCAGTTTGGAAACACACTGTTTGTAAACTCTGCAAGTGGATATTTGGACCTATTTGAGGATTTCGTTGGAAACGGGATTTCTTCATCTAATGCTAGACAGAAGAATTCTCAGTAACTTCATTGGGTTGTGTGTGTTCAACTCACAGAGTTGAACCTTCCTTTAGACAGAGCATATTTGAAACCCTCTTTTTGTGGAATTTGAAAGTGGAGATTTCAAGCGCTTTCGGGCCAAAGGTAGAAAAGTAAATATCTTCGTATAAGAACTAGAGAGAATCATTCTCAGAAACCACTTTGTGTTGTGTGCGTTCCACTTACAGCGTTTAACCTTTCTTTTCATAGAGAAGTTTGGAAACACTCTGTTTGTAAAGTCTGCAAGTGGATATTTAGACCTCTTTGAGGATTTCGTTGGAAACGGGATTTCCTCATCTAATTCTAGACTGAAGAATTCTCAGTAACTTCTTTGGGTTGTGTGTTCAACTCACAGATTTGAACCTTCCTTTAGACAGAGCAGATTTGAAACCCTCTTTTTGTGGAATTTGCAAGTGGAGATTTCAAGCGCTTTGGGGACAATGGTAGGAAAGGAAATATCTTCGTATAAAAACTAGAGAGAATCATTCTCAGAAACCACTTTGTGTTGTGTGCGTTCCACTCACAGAGTTTATCCTTTCTTTTCATAGAGCAGTTTGGAAACACTCTGTTTGTAAAGTCTGCCAGTGGATATTTGGACCTCTTTGAGGATTTCGTTGGAAACGGGATTTCTTCATCTAATGCTAGACAGAAGAATTCTCAGTAACTACTTTGGGTTGTGTGAGTTCAACTCACAGAGTTGAACCTTCCTTTAGATAGAGCAGATTTGAAACCCTCTTTTTGTGGAATTTGCAAGTGGAGATTTCAAGCGCTTTGGTGCCAACGGTAGAAAAGGGAATATCTTCGTATAAAAACTAGAGAGAATCATTCTCAAAAACCACTTTGTGTTGTGTGCGTTCCACTCACAGGGTTTAACCTTTCTTTTCATGGAGCAGTTTGGAAACACTCTGTTTGCAAAGTCTGCAAGTGGATATTTGGACCTTTTTGAGGATTTCGTTGGAAACTGGATTTCTTCATCTAATGCTAGACAGAAGAATTCTCAGTAACTTTTTTGGGTTGTGTGTGTTCAACTCACAGAGTTGAACCTTCCTTTAGACAGAGCAGATTTGAAACGCTCTTTTTGTGGAATTTGCAAGTGGAGATTTCAAGCGCTTTGGGGCCAACGGTAGAAAGGCAAATATCTTCCTATACAAACTAGAGAGAATCATTCTCAGAAACCACTTTGTGTTGTGTGCGTTCCACTCACAGAGTTTCACCTTTCTTTTCATAGATCAGATTGGAAACACTCTGTTTGTAAAGTCTGCAAGTGGATATTTGGACCTCTTTGAGGATTTCGTTGGAAACGGGATTTCCTCATCTAATTGTAGTGAGAAGAATTCTCAGTAACTTCTTTGGGTTGCGTGTGTTCAACTCACAGAGTTGGACCTTCCTTTAGACAGAGCAGATATGAAACCCTCTTTTTGTGGTATTTGAAAGTGGAGATTTCAAGCACTTTTGGGCCAACGGTAGAAGAGGAAATATCTTCGTATAAAAACTAGAGAGAATCATTCTCAGAAACCACTTTGTGTTGTGTGCGTTCCACTCACAGAGTTTAACCTTTCTTTTCATGGAGCAGTTTGGAAACACTTTGTTTGTAACGTCTGCAAGTGGATATTTGGACCTCTTTGAGCATTTCGTTGGAAACGGGATTTCTTCATCTAATGCTAGACAGAAGAATTCTCAGTAACTTCTTTGGGTTGTGTGTGTTCATCTCACAGAGTTGAACCTTCCTTTAGACAGAGCAGATATGAAACCCTCTTTTTGTGGAATTTGCAAGTGGAGATTTCAAGCGCTTTTGGGCCAACGGTAGAAAAGGAAATATCTTCGTATAAAAACTAGAGAGAAACATTCTCAGAAACCACTTTGTGTTGTGTGCGTTCCACTCACAGAGTTTCACCTTTCTTTTCATAGAGCAGTTTGGAAACACTCTGTTTGTAAAGTCTGCAAGTGGATATTTAGACCTCTTTGAGGATTTTGTTGGAAAAGTGATTTCCTCATCTAATTCTAGACTGAAGAATTCTCAGTAACTTCTTTGGGTTGCGTGTGTTCAACTCACAGAGTTGAACCTTCCTTTAGACAGAGCAGATATGAAACCCTCTTTTTGTGGAATTTGCAAGTGGAGATTTCAAGCGCTTTGGTGCCAACGGTAGAAAAGGAAATATCTTCGTATAAAAACTAGAGAGAATCATTCTCAAAAACCACTTTGTGTTGACTGCGATCCATTCACAGAGTCTAACCTTTCTTTTCATGGAGCAGTTTGGAAACACACTGTTTGTAAAGTCTGCAAGTGGATATTTGGACCTATTTGAGTATTTCGTTGGAAACGGGATTTCTTCATCTAATGCTAGACAGAAGAATTCTCAGTAACTTCATTGGGTTGTGTGTGTTCAACTCACAGAGTTGAACCTTCCTTTAGACAGAGCATATTTGAAACCCTCTTTTTGTGGAATTTGAAAGTGGAGATTTCAAGCGCTTTCGGGCCAAAGGTAGAAAAGGAAATATCTTCGTATAAGAACTAGAGAGAATCATTCTCAGAAACCACTTTGTGTTGTGTGCGTTCCACTTACAGAGTTTAACCTTTCTTTTCATAGAGAAGTTTGGAAACACTCTGTTTGTAAAGTCTGCAAGTGGATATTTAGACCTCTTTGAGGATTTCGTTGGAAACGGGATTTCCTCATCTAATTCTAGACTGAAGAATTCTCAGTAACTTCTTTGGGTTGTGTGTTCAACTCACAGATTTGAACCTTCCTTTAGACAGAGCAGATTTGAATCCCTCTTTTTGTGGAATTTGCAAGTGGAGATTTCAAGCGCTTTGGGGACAATGGTAGGAAAGGAAATATCTTCGTATAAAAACTAGAGAGAATCATTCTCAGAAACCACTTTGTGTTGTGTGCGTTCCACTCACAGAGTTTATCCTTTCTTTTCATAGAGCAGTTTGGAAACACTCTGTGTGTAAAGTCTGCCAGTGGATATTTGGACCTCTTTGAGGATTTCGTTGGAAACGGGATTTCTTCATCTAATGCTAGACAGAAGAATTCTCAGTAACTTCTTTGGGTTGTGTGAGTTCAACTCACAGAGTTGAACCTTCCTTTAGATAGAGCAGATTTGAAACCCTCTTTTTGTGGAATTTGCAAGTGGAGATTTCAAGCGCTTTGGTGCCAACGGTAGAAAAGGGAATATCTTCGTATAAAAACTAGAGAGAATCATTCTCAAAAACCACTTTGTGTTGTGTGCGTTCCACTCACAGGGTTTAACCTTTCTTTTCATGGAGCAGTTTGGAAACACTCTGTTTGCAAAGTCTGCAAGTGGATATTTGGACCTTTTTGAGGATTTCGTTGGAAACGGGATTTCTTCATCTAATGCTAGACAGAAGAATTCTCAGTAACTTTTTTGGGTTGTGTGTGTTCAACTCACAGAGTTGAACCTTCCTTTAGACAGAGCAGATTTGAAACGCTCTTTTTGTGGAATTTGCAAGTGGAGATTTCAAGCGCTTTGGGGCCAACGGTAGAAAGGCAAATATCTTCCTATACAAACTAGAGAGAATCATTCTCAGAAACCACTTTGTGTTGTGTGTGTTCCACTCACAGAGTTTCACCTTTCTTTTCATAGATCAGATTGGAAACACTCTGTTTGTAAAGTCTGCAAGTGGATATTTGGACCTCTTTGAGGATTTCGTTGGAAACGGGATTTCCTCATCTAATTGTATTGAGAAGAATTCTCAGTAACTTCTTTGGGTTGCGTGTGTTCAACTCACAGAGTTGGACCTTCCTTTAGACAGAGCAGATATGAAACCCTCTTTTTGTGTAATTTGCAAGTGGAGATTTCAAGCACTTTTGGGCCAACGGTAGAAGAGGAAATATCTTCGTATAAAAACTAGAGAGAATCATTCTCAGAAACCACTTTGTGTTGTGTGCGTTCCACTCACAGAGTTTAACCTTTCTTTTGATAGAGAAGTTTGGAAACACTCTGTTTGCAAAGTCTGCAAGTGGATATTTAGACCTCTTTGAGGATTTCGTTGGAAACGGGATTTCCTCATCTAATTCTAGACTGAAGAATTCTCAGTAACTTCTTTGGGTTGTGTGTGTTCATCTCACAGAGTTGAACCTTCCTTTAGACAGAGCAGATTTGTAACCCTCTTTTTGTGGAATTTGAAAGTGGAGATTTCAAGCGCTTTCGGGCCAAATGTAGAAAAGGAAATATCTTCGTATAAGAACTAGAGAGAATCATTATCAGAAACCACTTTGTGTTGTGTGCGTTCCACTCACAGAGTTTAAACTTTCTTTTCATAGAGCAGTTTGGAAACACTCTGTTTGTAAAGTCTGCAAGTGGATATTTGGACGTATTTGAGGATTTCGTTGGAAACGGGGTTTCTTCATCTAATGCTAGACAGAAGAATTCTCAGTAACTTCTTTGGGTTTTGTGTGTTCAACTCACAGAGTTGAACCTTCCTTTAGACAGAGCAGATTTGAAACCCTCTTTTTGTGGAATTTGAAAGTGGAGATTTCAAGCGCTTTCGGGCCAACGGAAGAAAAGGAAATATTTTCGTATAAAAACTGGAGAGAATCATTCTCAGAAACCACTTTGTGTTGACTGCGATCCATTCACAGAGTTTAACCTTTCTTTTCATGGAGCAGTTTGGAAACACTCTGTTTGTAAAGTCTGCAAGTGGATATTTGGACCTATTTGAGGATTTCGTTGGAAACGGGATTTCTTCATCTAATGCTAGACAGAAGAATTCTCAGTAACTTCTTTGGGTTGTGTGTGTTCAACTCACAGAGTTGAACCTTCCTTTAGACAGAGCAGATTTGAAACCCTCTTTTTGTGGAATTTGCAAGTGGAGATTTCAAGCGCTTTCGGGCCAAAGGTAGAAAAGGAAATATCTTCGTATAAGAACTAGAGAGAATCATTCTCAGAAACCACTTTGTGTTGTGTGCGTTCCACTCACAGAGTTTAACCTTTCTTTTGATAGAGAAGTTTGGAAACACTCTGTTTGCAAAGTCTGCAAGTGGATATTTAGACCTCTTTGAGGATTTCGTTGGAAACGGGATTTCCTCATCTAATTCTAGACTGAAGAATTCTCAGTAACTTCTTTGGGTTGTGTGTGTTCAACTCACAGATTTGAACCTTCCTTTAGACAGGGCAGATTTGAAACCCTCTTTTTGTGGAATTTGAAAGTGGAGATTTCAAGCGCTTTGGGGCCAACGGAAGAAAAGGAAATATCTTCGTATAAAAACTAGAGAGAATCATTCTCAGAAACCACTTTGTGTTGACTGCGATCCATTCACAGACTTTTACCTTTCTTTTCATGGAGCAGTTTGGAAACACTCTGTTTGTAAAGTCTGCAAGTGGATATTTGGACCTCTTTGAGGATTTCGTTGGAAACGGGATTTCTTCATCTAATGCTAGACAGAAGAATTCTCAGTAACTTCTTTGGGTTTTGTGTGTTCAACTCACAGAGTTGAACCTTCCTTTAGACAGAGCAGATATGAAACCCTCTTTTTGTGGAATTTGCAAGTGGAGATTTCAAGCGCTTTTGGGCCAACGGTAGAAAAGGAAATATCTTCGTATAAAAACTAGAGAGAAACATTCTCAGAAACCACTTTGTGTTGTGTGCGTTCCACTCACAGAGTTTCACCTTTCTTTTCATAGAGCAGTTTGGAAACACTCTGTTTGTAAAGTCTGCAAGTGGATATTTAGACCTCTTTGAGGATTTTGTTGGAAAAGTGATTTCCTCATCTAATTCTAGACTGAAGAATTCTCAGTAACTTCTTTGGGTTGCGTGTGTTCAACTCACAGAGTTGAACCTTCCTTTAGACAGAGCAGATATGAAACCCTCTTTTTGTGGAATTTGCAAGTGGAGATTTCAAGCGCTTTGGTGCCAACAGTAGAAAAGGAAATATCTTCGTATAAAAACTAGAGAGAATCATTCTCAAAAACCACTTTGTGTTGACTGCGATCCATTCACAGAGTCTAACCTTTCTTTTCATGGAGCAGTTTGGAAACACACTGTTTGTAAAGTCTGCAAGTGGATATTTGGACCTATTTGAGTATTTCGTTGGAAACGGGATTTCTTCATCTAATGCTAGACAGAAGAATTCTCAGTAACTTCATTGGGTTGTGTGTGTTCAACTCACAGAGTTGAACCTTCCTTTAGACAGAGCATATTTGAAACCCTCTTTTTGTGGAATTTGAAAGTGGAGATTTCAAGCGCTTTCGGGCCAAAGGTAGAAAAGGAAATATCTTCGTATAAGAACTAGAGAGAATCATTCTCAGAAACCACTTTGTGTTGTGTGCGTTCCACTCACAGAGTTTAACCTTTCTTTTCATGGAGCAGTTTGGAAACACTCTGTTTGTAAAGTCTGCAAGTGGATATTTGGACCTATTTGAGGATTTCGATGGAAACGGGATTTCTTCATCTAATGCTTGACAGAAGAATTCTCAGTAACTTCTTTGGGTTGTGTGTGTTCAACTCACAGAGTTGAACCTTCCTTTAGACAGAGCAGATTTGAAACCCCCTTTTGGGGAATTTGCAAGTGGAGATTTCAAGCGCTTTTGGGCCAACGGTAGAAAAGGAAATATCTTCGTATAAAAACTAGAGAGAATCATTCTCAGAAATCACTTTGTGTTGTGTGCGTTCCACTCACAGAGTTTATCCTTTCTTTTCATAGAGCAGTTTGGAAACACTCTGTTTGTAAAGTCTGCCAGTGGATATTTGGACCTCTTTGAGGATTTCGTTGGAAACGGGATTTCTTCATCTAATGCTAGACAGAAGAATTCTCAGTAACTCCTTTGGGTTGTGTGAGTTCAACTCCCAGAGTTGAACCTTCCTTTAGACAGAGCAGATTTGAAACCCTCTTTTTGTGGAATTTGCAAGTGGAGATTTCAAGCGCTTTGGGGCCAACGGTAGAAAGGCAAATATCTTCCTATAAAAACTAGAGAGAATCATTCTCAGAAACCACTTTGTGTTGTGTGCGGTCCACTCACAGAGTTTCACCTTTCTTTTCATAGATCAGTTTGGAAACACTCTGTTTGTAAAGTCTGCAAGTGGATATTTGGACCTCTTTGAGGATTTCGTTGGAAACGGGATTTCCACATCTAATTCTAGTGAGAAGAATTCTCAGTAACTTCTTTGGGTTGCGTGTGTTCAACTCACAGAGTTGGACCTTCCTTTAGACAGAGCAGATATGAAACCCTCTTTTTGTGGAATTTGCAAGTGGAGATTTCAAGCACTTTTGGGCCAACGGTAGAAGAGGAAATATCTTCGTATAAAAACTAGAGAGAATCATTCTCAGAAACCACTTTGTGTTGTGTGCGTTCCACTCACAGAGTTTAACCTTTCTTTTCATGGAGCAGTTTGGAAACACTCTGTTTGTAAAGTCTGCAAGTGGATATTTGGACCTCTTTGAGCATTTCGTTGGAAACGGGATTTCTTCATCTAATGCTAGACAGAAGAATTCTCATTTACTTCTTTGGTTTTTGTGTGTTCAACTCCCAGAGTTGAACCTTCCTTTAGACAGAGCAGGTTTGAAACCCTCTTTTTGTGGAATTTGAAAGTGGAGATTTCAAGCGCTTTCTGGCCAACGGTAGAAAAGGAAATATCTTCGTATAAAAACTTTAGAGAATCATTCTCAGAAACCACTTTGTGTTGACTGCGATCCATTCACAGAGTTTAACCTTTCTTTTCATGGAGCAGTTTGGAAACACTCTGTTTGTAAAGTCTGCAAGTGGATATTTGGACCTATTTGGGGATTTCGTTGGAAACGGGATTTCTTCATCTAATGCTAGACAGAAGAATTCTCAGTAACTTCTTTGGGTTGTGTGTGTTCAACTCACAGATTTGAACCTTCCTTTAGACAGGGCAGATTTGAAACCCTCTTTTTGTGGAATTTGCATGTGGAGATTTCAAGCGCTTTCGGGCCAACGGAAGAAAAGGAAATATCTTCGTATAAAAACTGGAGAGAATCATTCTCAGAAACCACTTTGTGTTGACTGCGATCCATTCACAGAGTTTTACCTTTCTTTTCATGGAGCAGTTTGGAAACACTCTGTTTGTAAAGTCTGCAAGTGGATATTTGGACCTATTTGAGGATTTCGTTGGAAACGGGATTTCTTCATCTAAAGCTAGATAGAAGAATTCTCAGTAACTTCTTTGGGTTTTGTGTGTTCAACTCACAGAGTTGAACCTTCCTTTAGACAGAGCAGATATGAAACCCTCTTTTTGTGGAATTTGCAAGTGGAGATTTCAAGCGCTTTTGGGCCAACGGTAGAAAAGGAAATATCTTCGTATAAAAACTAGAGAGAATCATTCTCAGAAACCACTTTGTGTTGTGTGCGTTCCACTCACAGAGTTTCACCTTTCTTTTCATAGAGCAGTTTGGAAACACTCTGTTTGTAAAGTCTGCAAGTGGATATTTAGACCTCTTTGAGGATTTTTTTGGAAAAGTGATTTCCTCATCTAATTCTAGACTGAAGAATTCTCAGTAACTTCTTTGGGTTGCGTGTGTTCAACTCACAGAGTTGAACCTTCCTTTAGACAGAGCAGATATGAAACCCTCTTTTTGTGGAATTTGCAAGTGCAGATTTCAATCGCTTTTGGGCCAACGGTAGAAAAGGAAATATCTTCGTATAAAAACTAGAGAGAATCATTCTCAGAAACCACTTTGTGTTGTGTGCGTTCCACTCACAGGGTTTCACCTTTCTTTTCATAGAGCAGTTTGGAAACACTCTGTTTGTAAAGTCTGCAAGTGGATATTTGGACCTCTTTGAGGATTTCGTTGGAAACGGGATTTCTTCATCTAATTCTAGTTAGAAGAATTCTCAGTAACTTCTTTGGGTTGCGTGTGTTCAACTCACAGAGTTGAACCTTCCTTTAGACAGAGCAGATTTGAAACCCTCTTTTTGAGGAATTTGCAAGTGGAGATTTCAAGCGCTTTTCTGCCAACGGTAGAAAAGGAAATATCTTCGTATAAAAACTGGAGACAATCATTCTCAGAAACCACTTTGTGTTGTGTGCGTTCCACTCACAGAGTTTCACCTTTCTTTTCATAGAGCAGTTTGGAAACACTCTGTTTGTAAAGTCTGCAAGTGGATATTTGGACCTCTTTGAGGATTTCGTTGGAAACGGGATTTCTTCATCTAATGCTAGACAGAAGAATTCTCAGTAACTTCTTTGGGTTTTGTGTGTTCAACTCACAGAGTTGAACCTTCCTTTAGACAGAGCAGATTTGAAACCCTCTTTTTGTGGAATTTGAAAGTGGAGATTTCAAGCGCTTTCGGGCCAACGGTAGAAAAGGAAATATCTTAGTATAAGAACTAGAGAGAATCATTCTCAGAAACCACTTTGTGTTGTGTGCATTCCACTCACAGAGTTTAACCTTTCTTTTCATAGAGCAGTTTGGAAACCCTCTGTTTGTAAAGTCTGCAAGTGGATATTTGGACCTATTTGAGGATTTCGTTGGAAACGGGATTTCTTCATCTAATGCTAGACAGAAGAATTCTCAGTAACTTCTTTGGGTTTTGTGTGTTCAACTCACAGAGTTGAACCTTCCTTTAGACAGAGCAGATATGAAACCCTCTTTTTGTGGAATTTGCAAGTGGAGATTTCAAGCGCTTTTGGGCCAACGGTAGAAAAGGAAATATCTTCGTATAAAAACTAGAGAGAATCATTCTCAGAAATCACTTTGTGTTGTGTGCGTTCCACTCACAGAGTTTATCCTTTCTTTTCATAGAGCAGTTTGGAAACACTCTGTTTGTAAAGTCTGCCAGTGGATATTTGGACCTCTTTGAGGATTTCGTTGGAAACGGGATTTCTTCATCTAATGCTAGACAGAAGAATTCTCAGTAACTCCTTTGGGTTGTGTGAGTTCAACTCCCAGAGTTGAACCTTTCTTTAGACAGAGCATATTTGATACCCTCTTTTTGTGGAATTTGCAAGTGGAGATTTCAAGCGCTTTGGTGCCAACGGTAGAAAAGGGAATATCTTCGTATAAAAACTAGAGAGAATCATTCTCAAAAACCACTTTGTGTTGTGTGCGTTCCACTCACAGGGTTTAACATTTCTTTTCATGGAGCAGTTTGGAAACACTCTGTTTGCAAAGTATGCAATGGATATTTGGACCTTTTTGAGGATTTCGTTGGAAACGGGATTTCTTCATCTAATGCTAGACAGAAGAATTCTCAGTAACTTCTTTGGGTTGTGTGTGTTCAACTCACAGAGTTGAACCTTCCTTTAGACAGAGCAGATTTGAAACCCTCTTTTTGTGGAATTTGCAAGTGGAGATTTCAAGCGCTTTGGGGCCAACGGTAGAAAGGCAAATATCTTCCTATAAAAACTAGAGAGAATCATTCTCAGAAACCACTTTGTGTTGTGTGCGGTCCACTCACAGAGTTTCACCTTTCTTTTCATAGAGCAGTTTGGAAACACTCTGTTTGTAAAGTCTGCAAGTGGATATTTGGACCTCTTTGAGGATTTCGTTGGAAACGGGATTTCCACATCTAATTCTAGTGAGAAGAATTCTCAGTAACTTCTTTGGGTTGCGTGTGTTCAACTCACAGAGTTGGACCTTCCTTTAGACAGAGCAGATATGAAACCCTCTTTTTGTGGAATTTGCAAGTGGAGATTTCAAGCACTTTTGGGCCAACGGTAGAAGAGGAAATATCTTCGTATAAAAACTA
Organism: Gorilla gorilla gorilla; assembly: GCF_029281585.2. Lineage (NCBI taxonomy): Eukaryota > Metazoa > Chordata > Mammalia > Primates > Hominidae > Gorilla > Gorilla gorilla. The sequence continues at coordinate 108,786,536 of NC_073224.2, forward strand.
GAGAGAATCATTCTCAGAAACCACTTTGTGTTGTGTGCGTTCCACTCACAGAGTTTAACCTTTCTTTTCATGGAGCAGTTTGGAAACACTCTGTTTGTAAAGTCTGCAAGTGGATATTTGGACCTCTTTGAGCATTTCGTTGGAAACGGGATTTCTTCATCTAATGCTAGACAGAAGAATTCTCATTTACTTCTTTGGTTTTTGTGTGTTCAACTCCCAGAGTTGAACCTTCCTTTAGACAGAGCAGGTTTGAAACCCTCTTTTTGTGGAATTTGAAAGTGGAGATTTCAAGCGCTTTCTGGCCAACGGTAGAAAAGGAAATATCTTCGTATAAAAACTTTAGAGAATCATTCTCAGAAACCACTTTGTGTTGACTGCGATCCATTCACAGAGTTTAACCTTTCTTTTCATGGAGCAGTTTGGAAACACTCTGTTTGTAAAGTCTGCCAGTGGATATTTGGACCTCTTTGAGGATTTCGTTGGAAACGGGATTTCTTCATCTAATGCTAGACAGAAGAATTCTCAGTAACTTCTTTGGGTTGTGTGAGTTCAACTCACAGAGTTGAACATTCCTTTAGACAGAGCATATTTGAAACCCTCTTTTTGTGGAATTTGCAAGTGGAGATTTCAAGTGCTTTGGTGCCAACGGTAGAAAAGGGAATATCTTCGTATAAAAACTAGAGAGAATCATTCTCAAAAACCACTTTGTGTTGTGTGCGTTCCACTCACAGGGTTTAACCTTTCTTTTCATGGAGCAGTTTGGAAACACTCTGTTTGCAAAGTCTGGAAGTGGATACTTGGACCTTTTTGAGGATTTCGTTGGAAACGGGATTTCTTCATCTAATGCTAGACAGAAGAATTCTCAGTAACTTTTTTGGGTTGTGTGTGTTCAACTCACAGACTTGAACCTTCCTTTAGACAGAGCAGATTTGAAACCCTCTTTTTGTGGAATTTGCAAGTGGAGATTTCAAGCGCTTTGGGGCCAACGGTAGAATGGCAAATATCTTCCTATAAAAACTAGAGAGAATCATTCTCAGAAACCACTTTGTGTTGTGTGTGTTCCACTCACAGAGTTTCACCTTTCTTTTCAAAGATCAGTTTGGAAACACTCTGTTTCTAAAGTCTGCAAGTGGATATTTGGACCTCTTTGAGGATTTCGTTGGAAACGGGATTTCTTCATCTAATGCTAGACAGAAGTATTCTCAGTAACTTCTTTGGGTTGTGTGTGTTCAACTCACAGAGTTGAACCTTCCTTTAGACAGAGCAGATTTGAAACCCTCTTTTTGTGGAATTTGAAAGTGGAGATTTCAAGCGCTTTCGGGCCAAAGGTAGAAAAGGAAATATCTTCGTATAAGAACTAGAGAGAATCATTCTCAGAAACCACTTTGTGTTGTGTGCTTTCCACTCACAGAATTTAACAATTCTTTTGATAGAGAAGTTTGGAAACACTCTGTTTGTAAAGTCTGCAAGTGGATATTTAGACCTCTTTGAGGATTTCGATGGAAACGGGATTTCCTCGTCTAATTCTAGACTGAAGAATTCTCAGTAACTTCTTTGGGTTGTGTGTGTTCAACTCACAGATTTGAACCTTCCTTTAGACAGGGCAGATTTGAAACCCTCTTTTTGTGGAATTTGAAAGTGGAGATTTCAAGCGCTTTGGGGCCAACGGAAGAAAAGGAAATATCTTAGTATAAAAACTAGAGAGAATCATTCTCAGAAACCACTTTGTGTTGACTGCGATCCATTCACAGAGTTTTACCTTTCTTTTCATGGAGCAGTTTGGAAACACTCTGTTTGTAAAGTCTGCAAGTGGATATTTGGACCTATTTGAGGATTTCGTTGGAAACGGGATTTCTTCATCTAATGCTAGACAGAAGAATTCTCAGTAACTTCTTTGGGTTGTGTGTGTTCAACTCACAGAGTTGAACCTTCCTTTAGACAGAGCAGATTTGTAACCCTCTTTTTGTGGAATTTGATAGTGGAGATTTCAAGCGCTTTCGGGCCAAAGGTAGAAAAGGAAATATCTTCGTATAAGAACTAGAGAGAATCATTCTCAGAAACCACTTTATGTTGTGTGCGTTCCACTCACAGAGTTTAAACTTTCTTTTCATAGAGAAGTTTGGAAACACTCTGTTTGTAATGTCTGCAAGTGGATATTTGGACGTATTTGAGGATTTCGTTGGAAACGGGATTTCTTCATCTAATGCTTGACAGAAGAATTCTCAGTAACTTTTTTGGGTTGTGTGTGTTCAACTCACAGAGTTGAACCTTCCTTTAGACAGAGCAGATATGAAACCCTCTTTTTGTGTAATTTGCAAGTGGAGATTTCAAGCACTTTTGGGCCAACGGTAGAAAAGGAAATATCTTCGTATAAAAATTAGAGAGAATCATTCTCAGAAACCACTTTGTGTTGTGTGCGTTCCACTCACAGAGTTTAACCTTTCTTTTCATGGAGCAGTTTGGAAACACTCTGTTTGTAACGTCTGCAAGTGGATATTTGGACCTCTTTGAGCATTTCGTTGGAAACGTGATTTCTGCATCTAATGCTAGACAGAAGAATTCTCAGTAACTTCGTTGGGTTGTGTGTGTTCAACTCACAGAGTTGAACCTTCCTTTAGACAGAGCAGATTTGAAACCCTCTTTTTGTGGAATTTGCAAGTGGAGATTTCAAGCGCTTTCGGGCCAAAGGTAGAAAAGGAAATATCTTCGTATAAGAACTAGAGAGAATCATTCTCAGAAACCACTTTGTGTTGTGTGCGTTCCACTCACAGAGTTTAACCTTTCTTTTGATAGAGAAGTTTGGAAACACTCTGTTTGTAAAGTCTGCAAGTGGATATTTAGACCTCTTTGAGGATTTCGTTGGAAACGGGATTTCCTCATCTAATTCTAGACTGAAGAATTCTCAGTAACTTCTTTGGGTTGTGTGTGTTCAACTCACAGATTTGAACCTTCCTTTAGACAGGGCAGATTTGAAACCCTCTTTTTGTGGAATTTGAAAGTGGAGATTTCAAGCGCTTTGGGGCCAACGGAAGAAAAGGAAATATCTTCGTATAAAAACTAGAGAGAATCATTCTCAGAAACCACTTTGTGTTGACTGCGATCCATTCACAGAGTTTTACCTTTCTTTTCATGGAGCAGTTTGGAAACACTCTGTTTGTAAAGTCTGCAAGTGGATATTTGGACCTCTTTGAGGATTTCGTTGGAAACGGGATTTCCTCATCTAATGCTAGACAGAAGAATTCTCAGTAACTTCTTTGGGTTTTGTGTGTTCAACTCACAGAGTTGAACCTTCCTTTAGACAGAGCAGATTTGAAACCCTCTTTTTGTGGAATTTGCAAGTGGAGATTTCAAGCGCTTTGGGGCCAACGGTAGAAAAGGAAATACCTTCGTATAAAAACTAGAGAGAATCATTCTCAGAAACCACTTTGTGTTGTGTGCGTTCCACTCACAGAGTTTCACCTTTCTTTTCATAGAGCAGTTTGGAAACACTCTGTTTGTAAAGTCTGCAAGTGGATATTTAGACCTCTTTGAGGATTTTGTTGGAAAAGGGATTTCCTCATCTAATTCTAGACTGAAGAAGTCTCAGTAACTTCTTTGGGTTGCGTGTGTTCAACTCACAGAGTTGAACCTTCCTTTAGACAGAGCAGATATGAATCCCTCTTTTTGTGGAATTTGCAAGTGGAGATTTCAAGCGCTTTTGGGCCAACGGTAGAAAAGGAAATATCTTCGTATAAAAACTAGAGAGAATCATTCTCAGAAACCACTTTGTGTTGTGTGCGTTCCACTCACAGGGTTTCACCTTTCTTTTCATAGAGCAGTTTGGAAACACTCTGTTTGTAAAGTCTGCAAGTGGATATTTGGACCTCTTTGAGGATTTCGTTGGAAACGGGATTTCTTCATTTAATTCTAGTTAGAAGAATTCTCAGTAACTTCTTTGGGTTGCGTGTGTTCAACTCACAGAGTTGAACCTTCCTTTAGACAGAGCAGATTTGAAACCCTCTTTTTGAGGAATTTGCAAGTGGAGATTTCAAGCGCTTTTCTGCCAACGGTAGAAAAGGAAATATCTTCGTATAAAAACTAGAGACAATCATTCTCAGAAACCACTTTGTGTTGTGTGCGTTCCACTCACAGAGTTTCACCTTTCTTTTCATAGAGCAGTTTGGAAACACTCTGTTTGTAAAGTCTGCAAGTGGATATTTGGACCTCTTTGAGGATTTCGTTGGAAACGGGATTTCTTCATCTAATGCTAGACAGAAGAATTCTCAGTAACTTCTTTGGGTTTTGTGTGTTCAACTCACAGAGTTGAACCTTCCTTTAGACAGAGCAGATTTGAAACCCTCTTTTTGTGGAATTTGAAAGTGGAGATTTCAAGCGCTTTCGGGCCAACGGTAGAAAAGGAAATATCTTTGTATAAGAACTAGAGAGAATCATTCTCAGAAACCACTTTGTGTTGTGTGCATTCCACTCACAGAGTTTAACCTTTCTTTTCATAGAGCAGTTTGGAAACCCTCTGTTTGTAAAGTCTGCAAGTGGATATTTGGACCTCTTTGAGGATTTCGTTGGAAACAGGATTTCTTCATCTAATGCTAGACAGAAGAATTCTCAGTAACTTCTTTGGGTTTTGTGTGTTCAACTCACAGAGTTGAACCTTCCTTTAGACAGAGCAGATTTGTAACCCTCTTTTTGTGGAATTTGAAAGTGGAGATTTCAAGCGCTTTCGGGCCAAAGGTAGAAAAGGAAATATCTTCGTATAAGAACTAGAGAGAATCATTCTCAGAAACCACTTTGTGTTGTGTGCGTTCCACTCACAGAGTTTAAACTTTCTTTTCATAGAGAAATTTGTGAACACTCTGTTTGTAAAGTCTGCAAGTGGATATTTGGACGTATTTGAGGATTTCTTTGGAAACTGGGTTTCTTCATCTAATGCTAGACAGAAGAATTCTCAGTAACTTCTTTGGGTTTTGTGTGTTCAACTCACAGAGTTGAACCTTCCTTTAGACAGAGCAGATTTGAAAACCTCTTTTTGTGGAATTTGAAAGTGGAGATTTCAAGCGCTTTCGGGCCAACGGAAGAAAAGGAAATATCTTCCTATAAAAACTGGAGAGAATCATTCTCAGAAACCACTTTGTGTTGACTGCGATCCATTCACAGAGTTTTACCTTTCTTTTCATGGAGCAGTTTGGAAACACTCTGTTTGTAAAGTCTGCAAGTGGATATTTAGACCTCTTTGAGGATTTTGTTGGAAAAGGGATTTCCTCATCTAATTCTAGACTGAAGAAGTCTCAGTAACTTCTTTGGGTTGCGTGTGTTCAACTCACAGAGTTGAACCTTCCTTTAGACAGAGCAGATATGAATCCCTCTTTTTGTGGAATTTGCAAGTGGAGATTTCAAGCGCTTTTGGGCCAACGGTAGAAAAGGAAATATCTTCGTATAAAAACTAGAGAGAATCATTCTCAGAAACCACTTTGTGTTGTGTGCGTTCCACTCACAGGGTTTCACCTTTCTTTTCATAGAGCAGTTTGGAAACACTCTGTTTGTAAAGTCTGCAAGTGGATATTTGGACCTCTTTGAGGATTTCGTTGGAAACGGGATTTCTTCATTTAATTCTAGTTAGAAGAATTCTCAGTAACTTCTTTGGGTTGCGTGTGTTCAACTCACAGAGTTGAACCTTCCTTTAGACAGAGCAGATTTGAAACCCTCTTTTTGAGGAATTTGCAAGTGGAGATTTCAAGCGCTTTTCTGCCAACGGTAGAAAAGGAAATATCTTCGTATAAAAACTAGAGACAATCATTCTCAGAAACCACTTTGTGTTGTGTGCGTTCCACTCACAGAGTTTCACCTTTCTTTTCATAGAGCAGTTTGGAAACACTCTGTTTGTAAAGTCTGCAAGTGGATATTTGGACCTCTTTGAGGATTTCGTTGGAAACGGGATTTCTTCATCTAATGCTAGACAGAAGAATTCTCAGTAACTTCTTTGGGTTTTGTGTGTTCAACTCACAGAGTTGAACCTTCCTTTAGACAGAGCAGATTTGAAACCCTCTTTTTGTGGAATTTGAAAGTGGAGATTTCAAGCGCTTTCGGGCCAACGGTAGAAAAGGAAATATCTTTGTATAAGAACTAGAGAGAATCATTCTCAGAAACCACTTTGTGTTGTGTGCATTCCACTCACAGAGTTTAACCTTTCTTTTCATAGAGCAGTTTGGAAACCCTCTGTTTGTAAAGTCTGCAAGTGGATATTTGGACCTCTTTGAGGATTTCGTTGGAAACAGGATTTCTTCATCTAATGCTAGACAGAAGAATTCTCAGTAACTTCTTTGGGTTTTGTGTGTTCAACTCACAGAGTTGAACCTTCCTTTAGACAGAGCAGATTTGTAACCCTCTTTTTGTGGAATTTGAAAGTGGAGATTTCAAGCGCTTTCGGGCCAAAGGTAGAAAAGGAAATATCTTCGTATAAGAACTAGAGAGAATCATTCTCAGAAACCACTTTGTGTTGTGTGCGTTCCACTCACAGAGTTTAAACTTTCTTTTCATAGAGAAATTTGTGAACACTCTGTTTGTAAAGTCTGCAAGTGGATATTTGGACGTATTTGAGGATTTCTTTGGAAACTGGGTTTCTTCATCTAATGCTAGACAGAAGAATTCTCAGTAACTTCTTTGGGTTTTGTGTGTTCAACTCACAGAGTTGAACCTTCCTTTAGACAGAGCAGATTTGAAAACCTCTTTTTGTGGAATTTGAAAGTGGAGATTTCAAGCGCTTTCGGGCCAACGGAAGAAAAGGAAATATCTTCCTATAAAAACTGGAGAGAATCATTCTCAGAAACCACTTTGTGTTGACTGCGATCCATTCACAGAGTTTTACCTTTCTTTTCATGGAGCAGTTTGGAAACACTCTGTTTGTAAAGTCTGCAAGTGGATATTTGGACCTATTTGAGGATTTCGTTGGAAACGGGATTTCTTCATCTAATGCTAGACAGAAGAATTCTCAGTAACTTCATTGGGTTGTGTGTGTTCAACTCACAGAGTTGAACCTTCCTTTAGACAGAGCAGATATGAAACCCTCTTTTTGTGGAATTTGCAAGTGGAGATTTCAAGCGCTTTTGGGCCAACGGTAGAAAAGGAAATATCTTCGTATAAAAACTAGATAGAATCATTCTCAGAAATCACTTTGTGTTGTGTGCGTTCCACTCACAGAGTTTATCCTTTCTTTTCATAGAGCAGTTTGGAAACACTCTGTTTGTAAAGTCTGCCAGTGGATATTTGGACCTCTTTGAAGATTTCGTTGGAAACGGGATTTCTTCATCTAATGCTAGACAGAAGAATTCTCAGTAACTTCTTTGGGTTGTGTGAGTTCAACTCCCAGAGTTGAACCTTCCTTTAGACAGAGCATATTTGAAACCCTCTTTTTGTGGAATTTGCAAGTGGAGATTTCAAGCGCTTTGGTGCCAACGGTAGAAAAGGGAATATCTTCGTATAAAAACTAGAGAGAATCATTCTCAAAAACCACTTTGTGTTGTGTGCGTTCCACTCACAGGGTTTAACCTTTCTTTTCATGGAGCAGTTTGGAAACACTCTGTTTGCAAAGTCTGCAATGGATATTTGGACATCTTTGAGGATTTCGTTGGAAACGGGATTTCTTCATCTAATGCTAGACAGAAGAATTCTCAATAACTTCTTTGGGTTTTGTGTGTTCAACTCACAGAGTTGAACCTTCCTTTAGAGAGAGCAGATTTGAAACCCTCTTTTTGTGGAATTTGAAAGTGGAGATTTCAAGCGCTTTCGGGCCAACGGTAGAAAAGGAAATATCTTTGTATAAGAACTAGAGAGAATCATTCTCAGAAACCACTTTGTGTTGTGTGCATTCCACTCACAGAGTTTAACCTTTCTTTTCATAGAGCAGTTTGGAAACACTCTGTTTGTAAAGTCTGCAAGTGGATATTTGGACCTCTTTGAGGATTTCGTTGGAAACGGGATTTCTTCATCTAATGCTAGACAGAAGAATTCTCAGTAACTTCTTTGGGTTTTGTGTGTTCAACTCACAGAGTTGAACCTTCCTTTAGACAGAGCAGATTTGTAACCCTCTTTTTGTGGAATTTGAAAGTGGAGATTTCAAGCGCTTTCGGGCCACAGGTAGAAAAGGAAATATCTTCGTATAAGAACTAGAGAGAATCATTCTCAGAAACCACTTTGTGTTGTGTGCGTTCCACTCACAGAGTTTAAACTTTCTTTTCATAGAGAAGTTTGGAAACACTCTGTTTGTAAAGTCTGCAAGTGGATATTTGGACCTCTTTGAGGATTTCGTTGGAAACGGGATTTCTTCATCTAATGCTAGACAGAAGAATTCTCAGTAACTTCTTTGGGTTTTGTGTGTTCAACTCACAGAGTTGAACCTTCCTTTAGACAGAGCAGATTTGAAACCCTCTTTTTGTGGAATTTGAAAGTGGAGATTTCAAGCGCTTTCGGGCCAACGGTAGAAAAGGAAATATCTTTGTATAAGAACTAGAGAGAATCATTCTCAGAAACCACTTTGTGTTGTGTGCATTCCACTCACAGAGTTTAACCTTTCTTTTCATAGAGCAGTTTGGAAACCCTCTGTTTGTAAAGTCTGCAAGTGGATATTTGGACCTCTTTGAGGATTTCGTTGGAAACAGGATTTCTTCATCTAATGCTAGACAGAAGAATTCTCAGTAACTTCTTTGGGTTTTGTGTGTTCAACTCACAGAGTTGAACCTTCCTTTAGACAGAGCAGATTTGTAACCCTCTTTTTGTGGAATTTGAAAGTGGAGATTTCAAGCGCTTTCGGGCCAAAGGTAGAAAAGGAAATATCTTCGTATAAGAACTAGAGAGAATCATTCTCAGAAACCACTTTGTGTTGTGTGCGTTCCACTCACAGAGTTTAAACTTTCTTTTCATAGAGAAATTTGTGAACACTCTGTTTGTAAAGTCTGCAAGTGGATATTTGGACGTATTTGAGGATTTCTTTGGAAACTGGGTTTCTTCATCTAATGCTAGACAGAAGAATTCTCAGTAACTTCTTTGGGTTTTGTGTGTTCAACTCACAGAGTTGAACCTTCCTTTAGACAGAGCAGATTTGAAAACCTCTTTTTGTGGAATTTGAAAGTGGAGATTTCAAGCGCTTTCGGGCCAACGGAAGAAAAGGAAATATCTTCCTATAAAAACTGGAGAGAATCATTCTCAGAAACCACTTTGTGTTGACTGCGATCCATTCACAGAGTTTTACCTTTCTTTTCATGGAGCAGTTTGGAAACACTCTGTTTGTAAAGTCTGCAAGTGGATATTTGGACCTATTTGAGGATTTCGTTGGAAACGGGATTTCTTCATCTAATGCTAGACAGAAGAATTCTCAGTAACTTCATTGGGTTGTGTGTGTTCAACTCACAGAGTTGAACCTTCCTTTAGACAGAGCAGATATGAAACCCTCTTTTTGTGGAATTTGCAAGTGGAGATTTCAAGCGCTTTTGGGCCAACGGTAGAAAAGGAAATATCTTCGTATAAAAACTAGATAGAATCATTCTCAGAAATCACTTTGTGTTGTGTGCGTTCCACTCACAGAGTTTATCCTTTCTTTTCATAGAGCAGTTTGGAAACACTCTGTTTGTAAAGTCTGCCAGTGGATATTTGGACCTCTTTGAAGATTTCGTTGGAAACGGGATTTCTTCATCTAATGCTAGACAGAAGAATTCTCAGTAACTTCTTTGGGTTGTGTGAGTTCAACTCCCAGAGTTGAACCTTCCTTTAGACAGAGCATATTTGAAACCCTCTTTTTGTGGAATTTGCAAGTGGAGATTTCAAGCGCTTTGGTGCCAACGGTAGAAAAGGGAATATCTTCGTATAAAAACTAGAGAGAATCATTCTCAAAAACCACTTTGTGTTGTGTGCGTTCCACTCACAGGGTTTAACCTTTCTTTTCATGGAGCAGTTTGGAAACACTCTGTTTGCAAAGTCTGCAATGGATATTTGGACATCTTTGAGGATTTCGTTGGAAACGGGATTTCTTCATCTAATGCTAGACAGAAGAATTCTCAATAACTTCTTTGGGTTTTGTGTGTTCAACTCACAGAGTTGAACCTTCCTTTAGAGAGAGCAGATTTGAAACCCTCTTTTTGTGGAATTTGAAAGTGGAGATTTCAAGCGCTTTCGGGCCAACGGTAGAAAAGGAAATATCTTTGTATAAGAACTAGAGAGAATCATTCTCAGAAACCACTTTGTGTTGTGTGCATTCCACTCACAGAGTTTAACCTTTCTTTTCATAGAGCAGTTTGGAAACACTCTGTTTGTAAAGTCTGCAAGTGGATATTTGGACCTCTTTGAGGATTTCGTTGGAAACGGGATTTCTTCATCTAATGCTAGACAGAAGAATTCTCAGTAACTTCTTTGGGTTTTGTGTGTTCAACTCACAGAGTTGAACCTTCCTTTAGACAGAGCAGATTTGTAACCCTCTTTTTGTGGAATTTGAAAGTGGAGATTTCAAGCGCTTTCGGGCCACAGGTAGAAAAGGAAATATCTTCGTATAAGAACTAGAGAGAATCATTCTCAGAAACCACTTTGTGTTGTGTGCGTTCCACTCACAGAGTTTAAACTTTCTTTTCATAGAGAAGTTTGGAAACACTCTGTTTGTAAAGTCTGCAAGTGGATATTTGGACGTATTTGAGGATTTCGTTGGAAACGGGGTTTCTTCATCTAATGCTAGACAGAAGAATTCTCAGTAACTTCTTTGGGTTTTGTGTGTTCAACTCACAGAGTTGAACCTTCCTTTAGACAGAGCAGATTTGAAACCCTCTTTTTGTGGAATTTGAAAGTGGAGATTTCAAGCTCTTTCGGGCCAACGGAAGAAAAGGAAATATCTTCGTACAAAAACTGGAGAGAATCATTCTCAGAATCCACTTTGTGTTGACTGCGATCCATTCACAGAGTTTAACCTTTCTTTTCATGGAGCAGTTTGGAAACACTCTGTTTGTAAAGTCTGCAAGTGGATATTTGGACCTATTTGAGGATTTCATTGGAAAAGGGATTTGTTCATCTAATGCTAGACAGAAGAATTCTCAGTAACTGCTTTGGGTTGTGTGTGTTCAACTCACAGAGTTGAACCTTCCTTTAGAGAGAGCAGATATGAAACCCTCTTTTTGTGGAATTTGCAAGTGGAGATTTCAAGCGCTTTTGGGCCAACGGTAGAAAAGGAAATATCTTCGTATAAAAACTAGAGAGAATCATTCTCAGAAATCACTTTGTGTTGTGTGCGTTCCACTCACAGAGTTTATCCTTTCTTTTCATAGAGCAGTTTGGAAACACTCTGTTTGTAAAGTCTGCCAGTGGATATTTGGACCTCTTTGAGGATTTCGTTGGAAACGGGATTTCTTCATCTAATGCTAGACAGAAGAATTCTCAGTAACTTCTTTGGGTTGTGTGAGTTCAACTCCCAGAGTTGAACCTTCCTTTAGACAGAGCATATTTGAAACCCTCTTTTTGTGGAATTTGCAAGTGGAGATTTCAAGCGCTTTGGTGCCAACGGTAGAAAAGGGAATATCTTCGTATAAAAACTAGAGAGAATCATTCTCAAAAACCACTTTGTGTTGTGTGCGTTCCACTCACAGGGTTTAACCTTTCTTTTCATGGAGCAGTTTTGAAACACTCTGTTTGCAAAGTCTGCAATGGATATTTGGACCTTTTTGAGGATTTCGTTGGAAACGGGATTTCTTCATCTAATGCTAGACAGAAGAATTCTCAGTAACTTCTTTGGGTTGTGTGTGTTCAACTCACAGAGTTGAACCTTCCTTTAGACAGAGCAGATTTGAAACCCTCTTTTTGTGGAATTTGCAAGTGGAGATTTCAAGCGCTTTGGGGCCAACGGTAGAAAGGCAAATATCTTCCTATAAAAACTAGAGAGAATCATTCTCAGAAACCACTTTGTGTTGTGTGCGGTCCACTCACAGAGCTTCACCTTTCTTTTCATAGATCAGTTTGGAAACACTCTGTTTGTAAATTCTGCAATGGATATTTGGACCTCTTTGAGGATTTCGTTGGAAACGGGATTTCCTCATCTAATTCTAGTGAGAAGAATTCTCAGTAACTTCTTTGGGTTGTGTGTGTTCAACTCACAGAGTTGGACCTTCCTTTAGACAGAGCAGATATGAAACCCTCTTTTTGTGGAATTTCCAAGTGGAGATTTCAAGCACTTTTGGGCCAACGGTAGAAGAGGAAATATCTTCGTATAAAAACTAGAGAGAATCATTCTCAGAAACCACTTTGTGTTTTGTGCGTTCCACTCACAGAGTTTAACCTTTCTTTTCATGGAGCAGTTTGGAAACACTCTGTTTGTAAAGTCTGCAAGTGGATATTTGGACCTCTTTGAGGATTTCGTTGGAAACGGGATTTCTTCATCTAATGCTAGACAGAAGAATTCTCAGTAACTTCTTTGGGTTGTGTGTGTTCAACTCACAGATTTGAACCTTCCTTTAGACAGAGCAGATATGAAACCCTCTTTTTGTGGAATTTGCAAGTGGAGATTTCAAGCGCTTTTGGGCCAACGGTAGAAAAGGGAATATCTTCGTATAAAAACTAGAGAGAATCATTCTCAAAAACCACTTTGTGTTGTGTGCGTTCCACTCACAGGGTTTAACCTTTCTTTTCATGGAGCAGTTTGGAAACACTCTGTTTGCAAAGTCTGCAAGTGGATATTTGGACCTTTTTGAGGATTTCGTTGGAAACGGGATTTCTTCATCTAATGCTAGACAGAAGAATTCTCAGTAACTTTTTTGGGTTGTGTGTGTTCAACTCACAGAGTTGAACCTTCCTTTAGACAGAGCAGATTTGAAACCCTCTTTTTGTGGAATTTGCAAGTGGAGATTTGAAGCGCTTTGGGGCCAACAGTAGAAAGGCAAATATCTTCCTATAAAAACTAGAGAGAATCATTCTCAGAAACCACTTTGTGTTGTGTGCGTTCCACTCACAGAGTTTCACCATTCTTTTCATAGATCAGTTTGGAAACACTCTGTTTGTAAAGTCTGCAATGGATATTTGGACCTCTTTGAGGATTTCGTTGGAAACGGGATTTCCTCATCTAATTCTAGTGAGAAGAATTCTCAGTAACTTCTTTGGGTTGCGTGTGTTCAACTCACAGAGTTGGACCTTCCTTTAGACAGAGCAGATATGAAACCCTCTTTTTGTGGAATTTGCAAGTGGAGATTTCAAGCACTTTTGGGCCAACGGTAGAAGAGGAAATATCTTCGTATAAAAACTAGAGAGAATCATTCTCAGAAATCACTTTGTGTTGTGTGCGTTCCACTCACGGAGTTTAACCTTTCTTTTCATGGAGCAGTTTGGAAACACTCTGTTTGTAAAGTCTGCAAGTGGATATTTGGACCTCTTTGAGCGTTTCGTTGGAAACGGGATTTCTTCATCTAATGCTAGACAGAAGAATTCTCAGTAACTTCTTTGGGTTTTGTGTGTTCAACTCACAGAGTTGAACCTTCCTTCAGACAGAGCAGATTTGAAACCCTCTTTTTGTGGGATTTGCAAGTGGAGATTTCAAGCGCTTTTGGGCCAACGGTAGAAAAGGAAATATCTTCGTATAAAAACTAGAGAGAATCATTCTCAGAAATCACTTTGTGTTGTGTGCGTTCCACTCACAGAGTTTATCCTTTCTTTTCATAGAGCAGTTTGGAAACACTCTGTTTGTAAAGTCTGCCAGTGGATATTTGGACCTCTTTGAGGATTTCGTTGGAAACGGGATTTCTTCATCTAATGCTAGACAGAAGAATTCTCAGTAACTTCTTTGGGTTGTGTGAGTTCAACTCCCAGAGTTGAACCTTCCTTTAGACAGAGCATATTTGAAACCCTCTTTTTGTGGAATTTGCAAGTGGAGATTTCAAGCGCTTTGGTGCCAACGGTAGAAAAGGGAATATCTTCGTATAAAAACTAGAGAGAATCATTCTCAAAAACCACTTTGTGTTGTGTGCGTTCCACTCACAGGGTTTAACCTTTCTTTTCATGGAGCAGTTTGGAAACACTCTGTTTGCAAAGTCTGCAATGGATATTTGGACATCTTTGAGGATTTCGTTGGAAACGGGATTTCTTCATCTAATGCTAGACAGAAGAATTCTCAGTAACTTCTTTGGGTTTTGTGTGTTCAACTCACAGAGTTGAACCTTCCTTTAGACAGAGCAGATTTGAAACCCTCTTTTTGTGGAATTTGAAAGTGGAGATTTCAAGCGCTTTCGGGCCAACGGTAGAAAAGGAAATATCTTTGTATAAGAACTAGAGAGAATCATTCTCAGAAAACACTTTGTGTTGTGTGCATTCCACTCACAGAGTTTAACATTTCTTTTCATAGAGCAGTTTGGAAACACTCTGTTTGTAAAGTCTTCAAGTGGATATTTGGACCTCTTTGAGGATTTCGTTGGAAACGGGATTTCTTCATCTAATGCTAGACAGAAGAATTCTCAGTAACTTCTTTGGGTTTTGTGTGTTCAACTCACAGAGTTGAACCTTCCTTTAGACAGAGCAGATATGAAACCCTCTTTTTGTGGAATTTGCAAGTGGAGATTTCAAGCTCTTTCGGGCCAACGGAAGAAAAGGAAATATCTTCGTATAAAAACTGGAGAGAATCATTCTCAGAATCCACTTTGTGTTGACTGCGATCCATTCACAGAGTTTAACCTTTCTTTTCATGGAGCAGTTTGGAAACACTCTGTTTGTAAAGTCTGCAAGTGGATATTTGGACCTATTTGAGGATTTCATTGGAAAAGGGATTTGTTCATCTAATGCTAGACAGAAGAATTCTCAGTAACTGCTTTGGGTTGTGTGTGTTCAACTCACAGAGTTGAACCTTCCTTTAGAGAGAGCAGATATGAAACCCTCTTTTTGTGGAATTTGCAAGTGGAGATTTCAAGCGCTTTTGGGCCAACGGTAGAAAAGGAAATATCTTCGTATAAAAACTAGAGAGAATCATTCTCAGAAATCACTTTGTGTTGTGTGCGTTCCACTCACAGAGTTTATCCTTTCTTTTCATAGAGCAGTTTGGAAACACTCTGTTTGTAAAGTCTGCCAGTGGATATTTGGACCTCTTTGAGGATTTCGTTGGAAACGGGATTTCTTCATCTAATGCTAGACAGAAGAATTCTCAGTAACTTCTTTGGGTTGTGTGAGTTCAACTCCCAGAGTTGAACCTTCCTTTAGACAGAGCATATTTGAAACCCTCTTTTTGTGGAATTTGCAAGTGGAGATTTCAAGCGCTTTGGTGCCAACGGTAGAAAAGGGAATATCTTCGTATAAAAACTAGAGAGAATCATTCTCAAAAACCACTTTGTGTTGTGTGCGTTCCACTCACAGGGTTTAACCTTTCTTTTCATGGAGCAGTTTTGAAACACTCTGTTTGCAAAGTCTGCAATGGATATTTGGACCTTTTTGAGGATTTCGTTGGAAACGGGATTTCTTCATCTAATGCTAGACAGAAGAATTCTCAGTAACTTCTTTGGGTTGTGTGTGTTCAACTCACAGAGTTGAACCTTCCTTTAGACAGAGCAGATTTGAAACCCTCTTTTTGTGGAATTTGCAAGTGGAGATTTCAAGCGCTTTGGGGCCAACGGTAGAAAGGCAAATATCTTCCTATAAAAACTAGAGAGAATCATTCTCAGAAACCACTTTGTGTTGTGTGCGGTCCACTCACAGAGCTTCACCTTTCTTTTCATAGATCAGTTTGGAAACACTCTGTTTGTAAATTCTGCAATGGATATTTGGACCTCTTTGAGGATTTCGTTGGAAACGGGATTTCCTCATCTAATTCTAGTGAGAAGAATTCTCAGTAACTTCTTTGGGTTGTGTGTGTTCAACTCACAGAGTTGGACCTTCCTTTAGACAGAGCAGATATGAAACCCTCTTTTTGTGGAATTTCCAAGTGGAGATTTCAAGCACTTTTGGGCCAACGGTAGAAGAGGAAATATCTTCGTATAAAAACTAGAGAGAATCATTCTCAGAAACCACTTTGTGTTGTGTGCGTTCCACTCACAGAGTTTAACCTTTCTTTTCATGGAGCAGTTTGGAAACACTCTGTTTGTAAAGTCTGCAAGTGGATATTTGGACCTCTTTGAGCATTTCGTTGGAAACGGGATTTCTTCATCTAATGCTAGACAGAAGAATTCTCAGTTACTTCTTTGGGTTTTGTGTGTTCAGCTCACAGAGTTGAACCTTCCTTTAGACAGAGCAGATATGAAACCCTCTTTTTGTGGAATTTGCAAGTGGAGATTTCAAGCGCTTTCGGGCCAACGGTAGAAAAGGAAATATCTTCGTATAAAAACTTTAGAGAATCATTCTCAGAAACCACTTTGTGTTGACTGCGATCCATTCACAGAGTTTAACCTTTCTTTTCATGGAGCAGTTTGGAAACACTCTGTTTGTAAAGTCTGCAAGTGGATATTTGGACCTATTTGAGGATTTCTTTGGAAACGGGATTTCTTCATCTAATGCTAGACAGAAGAATTCTCAGTAACTTCTTTGGGTTGTGTGTGTTCAACTCACAGATTTGAACCTTCCTTTAGACAGAGAAGATATGAAACCCTCTTTTTGTGGAATTTGCAAGTGGAGATTTCAAGCGCTTTTGGGCCAACGGTAGAAAAGGGAATATCTTCGTATAAAAACTAGAGAGAATCATTCTCAAAAACCACTTTGTGTTGTGTGCGTTCCACTCACAGGGTTTAACCTTTCTTTTCATGGAGCAGTTTGGAAACACTCTGTTTGCAAAGTCTGCAAGTGGATATTTGGACCTTTTTGAGGATTTCGTTGGAAACGGGATTTCTTCATCTAATGCTAGACAGAAGAATTCTCAGTAACTTTTTTGGGTTGTGTGTGTTCAACTCACAGGGTTGAACCTTCCTTTAGACAGAGCAGATTTGAAACCCTCTTTTTGTGGAATTTGCAAGTGGAGATTTGAAGCGCTTTGGGGCCAACAGTAGAAAGGCAAATATCTTCCTATAAAAACTAGAGAGAATCATTCTCAGAAACCACTTTGTGTTGTGTGCGTTCCACTCACAGAGTTTCACCATTCTTTTCATAGATCAGTTTGGAAACACTCTGTTTGTAAAGTCTGCAATGGATATTTGGACCTCTTTGAGGATTTCGTTGGAAACGGGATTTCCACATCTAATTCTAGTGAGAAGAATTCTCAGTAACTTCTTTGGGTTGCGTGTGTTCAACTCACAGAGTTGGACCTTCCTTTAGACAGAGCAGATATGAAACCCTCTTTTTGTGGAATTTGCAAGTGGAGATTTCAAGCACTTTTGGGCCAACGGTAGAAGAGGAAATATCTTCGTATAAAAACTAGAGAGAATCATTCTCAGAAACCACTTTGTGTTGTGTGCGTTCCACTCACAGAGTTTAACGTTTCTTTTCATGGAGCAGTTTGGAAACACTCTGTTTGTAAAGTCTGCAAGTGGATATTTGGACCTCTTTGAGCATTTCGTTGGAAACGGGATTTCTTCATCTAATGCTAGACAGAAGAATTCTCATTTACTTCTTTGGGTTTTGTGTGTTCAACTCCCAGATTTGAACCTTCCTTTAGACAGAGCAGGTTTGAAACCCTCTTTTTGTGGAATTTGAAAGTGGAGATTTCAAGCGCTTTCTGGCCAACGGTAGAAAAGGAAATATCTTCGTATAAAAACTTTAGAGAATCATTCTCAGAAACCACTTTGTGTTGACTGCGATCCATTCACAGAGTTTAACCTTTCTTTTCATGGAGCAGTTTGGAAACCCTCTGTTTGTAAAGTCTGCAAGTGGATATTTGGACCTATTTGAGGATTTCGTTGGAAACGGGATTTCTTCATCTAATGCTAGACAGAAGAATTCTCAGTAACTTCTTTGGGTTGTGTGTGTTCAACTCACAGATTTGAACCTTCCTTTAGACAGGGCAGATTTGAAACCCTCTTTTTGTGGAATTTGCAAGTGGAGATTTCAAGCGCTTTGGGGCCAACGGAAGAAAGGAAATATCTTCGTATAAAAACTGGAGAGAATCATTCTCAGAAACCACTTTGTGTTGACTGCGATCCATTCACAGAGTTTATCCTTTCTTTTCATAGAGCAGTTTGGAAACACTCTGTTTGTAAAGTCTGCCAGTGGATATTTGGACCTCTTTGAGGATTTCGTTGGAAACGGGATTTCTTCATCTAATGCTAGACAGAAGAATTCTCAGTAACTTCTTTGGGTTGTGTGAGTTCAACTCACAGAGTTGAACCTTCCTTTAGACAGAGCATATTTGAAACCCTCTTTTTGTGGAATTTGCAAGCGGAGATTTCAAGTGCTTTGGTGCCAACGGTAGAAAAGGGAATATCTTCGTATAAAAACTAGAGAGAATCATTCTCAAAAACCACTTTGTGTTGTGTGCGTTCCACTCACAGAGTTTAACCTTTCTTTTCATGGAGCAGTTTGGAAACACTCTGTTTGCAAAGTCTGCAAGTGGATACTTGGACCTTTTTGAGGATTTCGTTGGAAACGGGATTTCTTCATCTAACGCTAGACAGAAGAATTCTCAGTAACTTTTTTGGGTTGTGTGTGTTCAACTCACAGAGTTGAACCTTCCTTTAGACAGAGCAGATTTGAAACCCTCTTTTTGTGGAATTTGCAAGTGGAGATTTCAAGCGCTTTGGGGCCTACGGTAGAATGGCAAATATCTTCCTATAAAAACTAGAGAGAATCATTCTCAGAAACCACTTTGTGTTGTGTGCGTTCCACTCACAGAGTTTCACCTTTCTTTTCAAAGATCAGTTTGGAAACACTCTGTTTCTAAAGTCTGCAAGTGGATATTTGGACCTATTTGAGGATTTCGTTGGAAACGGGATTTCTTCATCTAATGCTAGACAGAAGAATTCTCAGTAACTTCTTTGGGTTGTGTGTGTTCAACTCACAGAGTTGAACCTTCCTTTAGACAGAGCAGATTTGAAACCCTCTTTTTGTGGAATTTGAAAGTGGAGATTTCAAGCGCTTTCGGGCCAAAGGTAGAAAAGGAAATATCTTCGTATAAGAACTAGAGAGAATCATTCTCAGAAACCACTTTGTGTTGTGTGCTTTCCACTCACAGAGTTTAACAATTCTTTTGATAGAGAAGTTTGGAAACACTCTGTTTGTAAAGTCTGCAAGTGGATATTTAGACCTCTTTGAGGATTTCGATGGAAACGGGATTTCCTCGTCTAATTCTAGACTGAAGAATTCTCAGTAACTTCTTTGGGTTGTGTGTGTTCAACTCACAGATTTGAACCTTCCTTTAGACAGGGCAGATTTGAAACCCTCTTTTTGTGGAATTTGAAAGTGGAGATTTCAAGCGCTTTGGGGCCAACGGAAGTAAAGGAAATATCTTCGTATAAAAACTAGAGAGAATCATTCTCAGAAACCACTTTGTGTTGACTGCGATCCATTCACAGAGTTTTACCTTTCTTTTCATGGAGCAGTTTGGAAACACTCTGTTTGTAAAGTCTGCAAGTGGATATTTGGACCTATTTGAGGATTTCGTTG
Organism: Gorilla gorilla gorilla; assembly: GCF_029281585.2. Lineage (NCBI taxonomy): Eukaryota > Metazoa > Chordata > Mammalia > Primates > Hominidae > Gorilla > Gorilla gorilla. The sequence continues at coordinate 108,806,048 of NC_073224.2, forward strand.
GAAACGGGATTTCTTCATCTAATGCTAGACAGAAGAATTCTCAGTAACTTCTTTGGGTTGTGTGTGTTCAACTCACAGAGTTGAACCTTCCTTTAGACAGAGCAGATTTGAAACCCTCTTTTTGTGGAATTTGAAAGTGGAGATTTCAAGCGCTTTCGGGCCAAAGGTAGAAAAGGAAATATCTTCGTATAAGAACTAGAGAGAATCATTCTCAGAAACCACTTTGTGTTGTGTGCTTTCCACTCACAGAGTTTAACAATTCTTTTGATAGAGAAGTTTGGAAACACTCTGTTTGTAAAGTCTGCAAGTGGATATTTAGACCTCTTTGAGGATTTCGATGGAAACGGGATTTCCTCGTCTAATTCTAGACTGAAGAATTCTCAGTAACTTCTTTGGGTTGTGTGTGTTCAACTCACAGATTTGAACCTTCCTTTAGACAGGGCAGATTTGAAACCCTCTTTTTGTGGAATTTGAAAGTGGAGATTTCAAGCGCTTTGGGGCCAACGGAAGAAAAGGAAATATCTTCGTATAAAAACTAGAGAGAATCATTCTCAGAAACCACTTTGTGTTGACTGCGATCCATTCACAGAGTTTTACCTTTCTTTTCATGGAGCAGTTTGGAAACACTCTGTTTGTAAAGTCTGCAAGTGGATATTTGGACCTATTTGAGGATTTCGTTGGAAACGGGATTTCTTCATCTAATGCTAGACAGAAGAATTATCAGTAACTTCTTTGGGTTGTGTGTGTTCAACTCACAGAGTTGAACCTTCCTTTAGACAGAGCAGATTTGTAACCCTCTTTTTGTGGAATTTGATAGTGGAGATTTCAAGCGATTTCGGGCCAAAGGTAGAAAAGGAAATATCTTCGTATAAGAACTAGAGAGAATCATTCTCAGAAACCACTTTATGTTGTGTGCGTTCCACTCACAGAGTTTAAACTTTCTTTTCATAGAGAAGTTTGGAAACACTCTGTTTGTAATGTCTGCAAGTGGATATTTGGACGTATTTGAGGATTTCGTTGGAAACGGGATTTCTTCATCTAATGCTTGACAGAAGAATTCTCAGTAACTTTTTTGGGTTGTGTGTGTTCAACTCACAGAGTTGAACCTTCCTTTAGACAGAGCAGATTTGAAACCCTCTGTTTGTGGAATTTGCAAGTGGAGATTTCAAGCGCTTTCGGGCCAACGGTAGAAAGGCAAATATCTTCATATAAAAACTAGAGAGAATCATTCTCAGAAACCACTTTGTGTTGTGTGCGTTCCACTCACAGAGTTTAAACTTTGTTTTCATAGATCAGTTTGGAAACACTCTGTTTGTAAAGTCTGCAAGTGGATATTTGGACCTCTTTGAGGATTTCGTTGGAAACCGGATTTCCTCATCTAATTCTAGTTAGAAGAATTCTCAGTAACTGCTTTGGGTTGTGTGTGTTCAACTCACAGATTTGAACCTTCCTTTAGACAGAGCAGATATGAAACCCTCTTTTTGTGGAATTTGCAAGTGGAGATTTCAAGCACTTTTGGGCCAACGGTAGAAAAGAAAATATCTTCGTATAAAAATTAGAGAGAATCATTCTCAGAAACCACTTTGTGTTGTGTGCGTTCCACTCACAGAGTTTAACCTTTCTTTTCATGGAGCAGTTTGGAAACACTCTGTTTGTAACGTCTGCAAGTGGATATTTGGACCTCTTTGAGCATTTCGTTGGAAACGGGATTTCTGCATCTAATGCTAGACAGAAGAATTCTCAGTAACTTCTTTGGGTTGTGTGTGTTCAACTCACAGAGTTGAACCTTCCTTTAGACAGAGCAGATTTGAAACCCTCTTTTTGTGGAATTTGCAAGTGGAGATTTCAAGCGCTTTCGGGCCAAAGGTAGAAAATGAAATATCTTCGTATAAGAACTAGAGAGAATCATTCTCAGAAACCACTTTGTGTTGTGTGCGTTCCACTCACAGAGTTTAACCTTTCTTTTGATAGAGAAGTTTGGAAACACTCTGTTTGTAAAGTCTGCAAGTGGATATTTAGACCTCTTTGAGGATTTCGTTGGAAACGGGATTTCCTATTCTAATTATAGACTGAAGAATTCTCAGTAACTTCTTTGGGTTGTGTGTGTTCAACTCACAGATTTGAACCTTCCTTTAGACAGGGCAGATTTGAAACCCTCTTTTTGTGGAATTTCAAAGTGGAGATTTCAAGCGCTTTGGGGCCAACGGAAGAAAAGGAAATATCTTCGTATAAAAACTAGAGAGAATCATTCTCAGAAACCACTTTGTGTTGACTGCGATCCATTCACAGAGTTTTACCTTTCTTTTCATGGAGCAGTTTGGAAACACTCTGTTTGTAACGTCTGCAAGTGGATATTTGGACCTCTTTGAGGATTTCGTTGGAAACGGGATTTCTTCATCTAATGCTAGACAGAAGAATTCTCAGTAACTTCTTTGGGTTGTGTGTGTTCAACTCACAGAGTTGAACCTTCCTTTAGACAGAGCAGATATGAAACCCTCTTTTTGTGGAATTTGCAAGTGGAGATTTCAAGCGCTTTTGGGCCAACGGTAGAAAAGGAAATATCTTCGTATAAAAACTAGAGAGAAACATTCTCAGAAACCACTTTGTGTTGTGTGCGTTCCACTCACAGAGTTTAACCTTTCTTTTCATAGAGCAGTTTGGAAACACTCTGTTTGCAAAGTCTGCAAGTGGATACTTGGACCTTTTTGAGGATTTCGTTGGAAACGGGATTTCTTCATCTAATGCTAGACAGAAGAATTCTCAGTAACTTTTTTGGGTTGTGTGTGTTCAACTCACAGAGTTGAACCTTCCTTTAGACAGAGCAGATTTGAAACCCTCTTTTTGTGGAATTTGCAAGTGGAGATTTCAAGCGCTTTGCGGCCAACGGTAGAAAAGGAAATATCTTCCTATAAAAACTAGAGAGAATCATTCTCAGAAACCACTTTGTGTTGACTGCGATCCATTCACAGAGTTTAACCTTTCTTTTCATGGAGCAGTTTGGAAACCCTCTGTTTGTAAAGTCTGCAAGTGGATATTTGGACCTATTTGAGGATTTCGTTGGAAACGGGATTTCTTCATCTAATGCTAGACAGAAGAATTCTCAGTAACTTCTTTAGGTTCTGTGTGTTCAACTCACAGAGTTGAACTTTCCTTTAGACAGAGCAGATTTGAAACCCTCTTTTTGTGGAATTTGAAAGTGGAGATTTCAAGCGCTTTGGGGCCAAAGGTAGAAAAGGAAATATCTTAGTATAAGAACTAGAGAGAATCATTCTCAGAAACCACTTTGTGTTGTGTGCGTTCCACTCACAGAGTTTAACCTTTCTTTTGATAGAGAAGTTTGGAAACACTCTGTTTGTAAAGTCTGCAAGTGGATATTTAGACCTCTTTGAGGATTTCGTTGGAAACGGGATTTCCTCATCTAATTCTAGACTGAAGAATTCTCAGTAACTTCTTTTGGTTGTGTGTGTTCAACTCACAGATTTGAACCTTCCTTTAGACAGGGCAGATTTGAAACCCTCTTTTTGTGGAATTTGCAAGTGGAGATTTCAAGCGCTTTGGGGACAATGGTAGGAAAGGAAATATCTTCGTATAAAAACTAGAGAGAATCATTCTCAGAAACCACTTTGTGTTGTGTGCGTTCCACTCACAGAGTTTCACCTTTCTTTTCATAGAGAAGTTTGGAAACACTGTGTTTGTAAAGTCTGCAAGTGGATATTTGGACCTCTTTGAGGATTTCGTTGGAAACGGAATGTCCCCATCTAATTCTAGTTAGAAGAATTCTCAGTAACTTCTTTGGGTTGCGTGTGTTCAACTCACAGAGTTGGACCTTCCTTTAGACAGAGCAGATATGAAACCCTCTTTTTGTGGAAATTGCAAGTGGAGATATCAAGCACTTTTGGGCCAACGGTAGAAAAGGAAATATCTTCGTATAAAAACTAGAGAGATTCATTCTCAGAAAACACTTTGTGTTGACTGCGACCCATTCACAGAGTTTAACCTTTCTTTTCATGGAGCAGTTTGGAAACACTCTGTTTGTAAAGTCTGCAAGTGGATATTTAGAGCTCTTTGAGAATTTCGTTGGAAACGGGATTTCCTCATCTAATTCTAGATTGAAGAATTCTCAGTAACTTCTTTGGGTTGTGTGTGTTCAACTCACAGATTTGAACCTTCCTTTAGTCAGAGCAGATTTGAAACCGTCTTTTTGTGGAATTTGCAAGTGGAGATTTCAAGCGATTTTGGGACAATGTTAGGAAAGGAAATATCTTCGTATAAAAACTAGAGAGAATCATTCTCAGAAACCAGTTTGTGTTGTGTGCGTTCCACTCACAGAGTTTACCCTTTCTTTTCATAGAGCAGTTTGGAAACACTCTGTTTGTAAAGTCTGCAAGTGGATATTTGGACCTCTTTGAGGATTTCGTTGGAAACGGGTTTTCCTCATCTAATTCTAGACAGAAGAATTCTCAGTAACTTCTTTGGGTTGCGTGTGCTCAACTCACAGAGTTGGACCTTCCTTTAGACAGAGCAGATATGTAACCCTCTTTTTCTGGAATTTGAAAGTGGAGATTTCAAGCGCTTTCGGGACAACGGTAGAAAAGGAAATATCTTCGTATAAAAACTAGAGAGAATCATTCTCAGAAATCACTTTGTTTTGTGTGCGTTCCACACACAGAGTTTAACCTTTCTTTTCATAGAGCAGTTTGGAAACACTCTGTTTGTAAAGTCTGCAAGTCGATATTTGGACATCTTTGAGGATTTCGTTGGAAAAGGGATTTCTTCATCTAATGCTAGACAGAAGAATTCTCAGTAACTTCTTTGGGTTGTGTGAGTTCAACTCACAGAGTTGAACCTACCTTTAGACAGAGCATATTTGAAACCCTCTTTTTGTGGAATTTGCAAGTGGAGATTTCAAGCGCTTTGGTGCCAATGGTAGAAAAGGAAATATCTTCGTATAAAAACTAGAGAGAATCATTCTCAAAAACCACTTTGTGTTGACTGCGATCCATTCACAGAGTCTAACCTTTCTTTTCATGGAGCAGTTTGGAAACACACTGTTTGTAAAGTCTGCAAGTGGATATTTGGACCTATTTGAGGATTTCGTTGGAAACGGGATTTCTTCATCTAATGCTAGACAGAAGAATTCTCAGTAACTTCATTGGCTTGTGTGTGTTCAACTCACAGAGTTGAACCTTCCTTTAGACAGAGCATATTTGAAACCCTCTTTTTGTGGAATTTGAAAGTGGAGATTTCAAGCGCTTTCGGGCCAAAGGTAGAAAAGGAAATATCTTCGTATAAGAACTAGAGAGAATCATTCTCAGAAACCACTTTGTGTTGTGTGCGTTCCACTCACAGAGTTTAACCTTTCTTTTCATAGAGAAGTTTGGAAACACTCTGTTTGTAAAGTCTGCAAGTGGATATTTAGACCTCTTTGAGGATTTCGTTAGAAACGGGATTTCCTCATCTAATTCTAGACTGAAGAATTCTCAGTAACTTCTTTGGGTTGTGTGTTCAACTCACAGATTTGAACCTTCCTTTAGACAGAGCAGATTTGAAACCCTCTTTTTCTGGAATTTGCAAGTGGAGATTTCAAGCTTTTTGGGGACAATGGTAGGAAAGGAAATATCTTCGTATAAAAACTAGAGAGAATCATTCTCAGAAACCGCTTTGTGTTGTGTGCGTTCCACTCACAGAGTTTATCCTTTCTTTTCATGGAGCAGTTTGGAAACACTCTGTTTGTAAAGTCTGCAAGTGGATATTTGGACATCTTTGAGGATTTCTTTGGAAACGGGATTTCTTCATGTAATGATAGACAGAAGAATTCTCAGTAACTTCTTTGGGTTGTGTGAGTTCAACTCACAGAGTTGAACCTACCATTAGACAGAGCATATTTGAAACCCTCTTTTTGTGGAATTTGCAAGTGGAGATTTCAAGCGCTTTGTTGCCAACGGTAGAAAAGGAAATATCTTCGTATAAAAACTAGAGAGAATCATTCTCAAAAACCACTTTGTGTTGACTGCGATCCATTCACAGAGTTTAACCTTTCTTTTCATGGAGCAGTTTGGAAACACTCTGTTTGTAAAGTCTGCAAGTGGATATTTAGACCGCTTTGAGAATTTCGTTGGAAACGGGATTTCCTCATCTAATTCTAGATTGAAGAATTCTCAGTAACTTCTTTGGGTTGTGTGTGTTCAACTCACAGATTTGAACTTTCCTTTAGACAGAGCAGATTTGAAACCCTCTTTTTGTGGAATTTGCAAGTGGAGATTTCAAGCGCTTTGGGGACAGTGGTAGGAAAGGAAATATCTTCGTATAAAAACTAGAGAGAATCATTCTCAGAAACCACTTTGTGTTGTGTGCGTTCCACTCACAGAGTTTATCCTTTCTTTTCATAGAGCAGTTTGGAAACACTCTGTTTGTAAAGTCTGCAAGTGGATATTTGGACCTCTTTGAGGATTTCGTTGGAAAAGGGATTTCTTCATCTAATGCTAGACAGAAGAATTCTCAGTAACTTCTTTGGGTTGTGTGAGTTCAACTCACAGAGTTGAACCTTCCTTTAGATAGAGCAGATTTGAAACCCTCTTTTTGTGGAATTTGCAAGTGGAGATTTCAAGCGCTTTGGTGCCAACGGTAGAAAAGGGAATATCTTCGTATAAAAACTAGAGAGAATCATTCTCAAAACCCACTTTGCGTTGTGTGCGTTCCACTCACAGGGTTTCACCTTTCTTTTCATAGAGAAGTTTGGAAACACTGTGTTTGTAAAGTCTGCAAGTGGATATTTGGACCTCTTTGAGGATTTCGTTGGAAACGGAATGTCCCCATCTAATTCTAGTTAGAAGAATTCTCAGTAACTTCTTTGGGTTGCGTGTGTTCAACTCACAGAGTTGGACCTTCCTTTAGACAGAGCAGATATGAAACCCTCTTTTTGTGGAAATTGCAAGTGGAGATATCAAGCACTTTTGGGCCAACGGTAGAAAAGGAAATATCTTCGTATAAAAACTAGAGAGATTCATTCTCAGAAAACACTTTGTGTTGACTGCGACCCATTCACAGAGTTTAACCTTTCTTTTCATGGAGCAGTTTGGAAACACTCTGTTTGTAAAGTCTGCAAGTGGATATTTAGACCTCTTTGAGGATTTCGTTGGAAACGGGATTTCCTCATCTAATTCTAGATTGAAGAATTCTCAGTAACTTCTTTGGGTTGTGTGTGTTCAACTCACAGATTTGAACCTTCCTTTAGTCAGAGCAGATTTGAAACCCTCTTTTTGTGGAATTTGCAAGTGGAGATTTCAAGCGATTTTGGGACAATGTTAGGAAAGGAAATATCTTCGTATAAAAACTAGAGAGAATCATTCTCAGAAACCAGTTTGTGTTGTGTGCATTCCACTCACAGAGTTTACCCTTTCTTTTCATAGAGCAGTTTGGAAACACTCTGTTTGTAAAGTCTGCAAGTGGATATTTTGACCTCTTTGAGGATTTCGTTGGAAACGGCTTTTCCTCATCTAATTCTAGACAGAAGAATTCTCAGTAACTTCTTTGGGTTGCGTGTGCTCAACTCACAGAGTTGGACCTTCCTTTAGACAGAGCAGATATGTAACCCTCTTTTTCTGGAATTTGAAAGTGGAGATTTCAAGCGCTTTCGGGACAACGGTAGAAAAGGAAATATCTTCGTATAAAAACTAGAGAGAATCATTCTCAGAAATCACTTTGTGTTGTGTGCGTTCCACACACAGAGTTTAACCTTTCTTTTCATAGAGCAGTTTGGAAACACTCTGTTTGTAAAGTCTGCCAGTGGATATTTGGACCTCTTTGAGGATTTCGTTGGAAACGGGATTTCTTCATCTAATGCTAGACAGAAGAATTCTCAGAAACTTCTTTGGGTTGTGTGAGTTCAACTCACAGAGTTGAACCTTCCTTTAGATAGAGCAGATTTGAAACCCTCTTTTTGTGGAATTTGCAAGTGGAGATTTCAAGCGCTTTGGTGCCAACGGTAGAAAAGGGAATATCTTCGTATAAAAACTAGAGAGAATCATTCTCAAAACCCACTTTGCGTTGTGTGCGTTCCACTCACAGGGTTTAACCTTTCTCTTCATGGAGCAGTTTGGAAACACTCTGTTTGCAAAGTCTGCAAGTGGATATTTGGACCTTTTTGAGGATTTCGTTGGAAACGGGATTTCTTCATCTAATGCTAGACAGAAGAATTCTCAGTAACTTTTTGGGTTGTGTGTGTTCAACTCACAGAGTTGAACCTTCCTTTAGACAGAGCAGATTTGAAACCCTCTTTTTGTGGAATTTGCAAGTGGAGATTTCAAGCGCTTTGGGGCCAACGGTAGAATGGCAAATATCTTCCTACAAAAACTAGAGAGAATCATTCTCAGAAACCACTTTGTGTTGTGTGCGTTCCACTCACAGAGTTTCACCTTATTTTTCATAGATCAGTTTGGAAACACTCTGTTTCTAAAGTCTGCAAGTGGATATTTGTACCTATTTGAGGATTTCGTTGGAAACGGGATTCCTTCATCTAATGCTAGACAGAAGAATTCTCAGTAACTTCTTTGGGTTGTGTGTGTTCAACTCACAGAGTTGAACCTTCCTTTAGACAGAGCAGATTTGAAACCCTCTTTTTGTGGAATTTGAAAGTGGAGATTTCAAGCGCTTTCGGGCCAAAGGTAGAAAAGGAAATATCTTCGTTTAAGAACTAGAGAGAATCATTCTCAGAAACCACTTTGTGTTGTGTGCGTTCCACTCACAGAGTTTAACAATTCTTTTGATAGAGAAGTTTGGAAACACTCTGTTTGTAAAGTCTGCAAGTGGATATTTGGACCTATTTGTGGATTTCGTTGGAAACGGGATTTCTTCATCTAATGCTAGACAGAAGAATTCTCAGTAACTTCTTTAGGTTCTGTGTGTTCAACTTTCAGAGTTGAACCTTCCTTTAGAGAGAGCAGATTTGAAACCCTCTTTTTGTGGAATTTGCAAGTGGAGATTTCAAGCGCTTTGGGGCCAAAGTAGAAAAGGAAATATCTTCGTATAATAACTAGAGAGAATCATTCTCAGAAACCACTTTGTGTTGTGTGCGTTCCACTCACAGAGTTAAACCTTTCTTTTGATAGAGAAGTTTGGAAACACTCTGTTTGTAAAGTCTGCAAGTGGATATTTAGACCTCTTTGAGGATTTCGTTGGAAACGGGATTTCCTCATCTAATTCTAGACTGAAGAATTCTCAGTAACTTCTTTGGGTTGTGTGTGTTCAACTCACAGATTTGAACCTTCCTTTAGACAGGGCAGATTTGAAACCCTCTTTTTGTGGAATTTGCAAGTGGAGATTTCAAGCGCTTTGGGGACAATGGTAGGAAAGGAAATATCTTCGTATAAAAACTAGAGAGAATCATTCTCAGAAACCACTTTGTGTTGTGTGCGTTCCACTCACAGAGTTTCACCTTTCTTTTCATAGAGAAGTTTGGAAACACTGTGTTTGTAAAGTCTGCAAGTGGATATTTGGACCTCTCTGAGGATTTCGTTGGAAACGGAATGTCCCCATCTAATTCTAGTTAGAAGAATTCTCAGTAACTTCTTTGGGTTGCGTGTGTTCAACTCACAGAGTTGGACCTTCCTTTAGACAGAGCAGATATGAAACCCTCTTTTTGTGGAAATTACAAGTGGAGATATCAAGCACTTTTGGGCCAACGGTAGAAAAGGAAATATCTTCGTATAAAAACTAGAGAGATTCATTCTCAGAAAACACTTTGTGTTGACTGCGACCCATTCACAGAGTTTAACCTTTCTTTTCATGGAGCAGTTTGGAAACACTCTGTTTGTAAAGTCTGCAAGTGGATATTTAGAGCTCTTTGAGTATTTCGTTGGAAACGGGATTTCCTCATCTAATTCTAGATTGAAGAATTCTCAGTAACTTCTTTGGGTTGTGTGTGTTCAACTCACAGATTTGAACCTTCCTTTAGACAGGGCAGATTTGAAACCCTCTTTTTGTGGAATTTGAAAGTGGAGATTTCAAGCGCTTTCGGGCCAACGGTAGAAAAGGAAATATCTTCGTATAAAAACTAGAGAGAATCATTCTCAGAAACCACTTTGTGTTGACTGCGATCCATTCACAGAGTTTAACCTTTCTTTTCATGGAGCAGTTTGGAAACCCTCTGTTTGTAAAGTCTGCAAGTGGATATTTGGACCTATTTGAGGATTTCGTTGGAAACGGGATTTCTTCATCTAATGCTAGACAGAAGAATTCTCAGTAACTTCATTGGCTTGTGTGTGTTCAACTCACAGAGTTGAACCTTCCTTTAGACAGAGCATATTTGAAACCCTCTTTTTGTGGAATTTGAAAGTGGAGATTTCAAGCGCTTTCGGGCCAAAGGTAGAAAAGGAAATATCTTCGTATAAGAACTAGAGAGAATCATTCTCAGAAACCACTTTGTGTTGTGTGCGTTCCACTCACAGAGTTTAACCTTTCTTTTCATAGAGAAGTTTGGAAACACTCTGTTTGTAAAGTCTGCAAGTGGATATTTAGACCTCTTTGAGGATTTCGTTAGAAACGGGATTTCCTCATCTAATTCTAGACTGAAGAATTCTCAGTAACTTCTTTGGGTTGTGTGTTCAACTCACAGATTTGAACCTTCCTTTAGACAGAGCAGATTTGAAACCCTCTTTTTCTGGAATTTGCAAGTGGAGATTTCAAGCTTTTTGGGGACAATGGTAGGAAAGGAAATATCTTCGTATAAAAACTAGAGAGAATCATTCTCAGAAACCGCTTTGTGTTGTGTGCGTTCCACTCACAGAGTTTATCCTTTCTTTTCATGGAGCAGTTTGGAAACACTCTGTTTGTAAAGTCTGCAAGTGGATATTTGGACATCTTTGAGGATTTCTTTGGAAACGGGATTTCTTCATGTAATGATAGACAGAAGAATTCTCAGTAACTTCTTTGGGTTGTGTGAGTTCAACTCACAGAGTTGAACCTACCATTAGACAGAGCATATTTGAAACCCTCTTTTTGTGGAATTTGCAAGTGGAGATTTCAAGCGCTTTGGTGCCAACGGTAGAAAAGGAAATATCTTCGTATAAAAACTAGAGAGAATCATTCTCAAAAACCACTTTGTGTTGACTGCGATCCATTCACAGAGTTTAACCTTTCTTTTCATGGAGCAGTTTGGAAACACTCTGTTTGTAAAGTCTGCAAGTGGATATTTAGACCGCTTTGAGAATTTCGTTGGAAACGGGATTTCCTCATCTAATTCTAGATTGAAGAATTCTCAGTAACTTCTTTGGGTTGTGTGTGTTCAACTCACAGATTTGAACTTTCCTTTAGACAGAGCAGATTTGAAACCCTCTTTTTGTGGAATTTGCAAGTGGAGATTTCAAGCGCTTTGGGGACAGTGGTAGGAAAGGAAATATCTTCGTATAAAAACTAGAGAGAATCATTCTCAGAAACCACTTTGTGTTGTGTGCGTTCCACTCACAGAGTTTATCCTTTCTTTTCATAGAGCAGTTTGGAAACACTCTGTTTGTAAAGTCTGCAAGTGGATATTTGGACCTCTTTGAGGATTTCGTTGGAAAAGGGATTTCTTCATCTAATGCTAGACAGAAGAATTCTCAGTAACTTCTTTGGGTTGTGTGAGTTCAACTCACAGAGTTGAACCTTCCTTTAGATAGAGCAGATTTGAAACCCTCTTTTTGTGGAATTTGCAAGTGGAGATTTCAAGCGCTTTGGTGCCAACGGTAGAAAAGGGAATATCTTCGTATAAAAACTAGAGAGAATCATTCTCAAAACCCACTTTGCGTTGTGTGCGTTCCACTCACAGGGTTTCACCTTTCTTTTCATAGAGAAGTTTGGAAACACTGTGTTTGTAAAGTCTGCAAGTGGATATTTGGACCTCTTTGAGGATTTCGTTGGAAACGGAATGTCCCCATCTAATTCTAGTTAGAAGAATTCTCAGTAACTTCTTTGGGTTGCGTGTGTTCAACTCACAGAGTTGGACCTTCCTTTAGACAGAGCAGATATGAAACCCTCTTTTTGTGGAAATTGCAAGTGGAGATATCAAGCACTTTTGGGCCAACGGTAGAAAAGGAAATATCTTCGTATAAAAACTAGAGAGATTCATTCTCAGAAAACACTTTGTGTTGACTGCGACCCATTCACAGAGTTTAACCTTTCTTTTCATGGAGCAGTTTGGAAACACTCTGTTTGTAAAGTCTGCAAGTGGATATTTAGACCTCTTTGAGGATTTCGTTGGAAACGGGATTTCCTCATCTAATTCTAGATTGAAGAATTCTCAGTAACTTCTTTGGGTTGTGTGTGTTCAACTCACAGATTTGAACCTTCCTTTAGTCAGAGCAGATTTGAAACCCTCTTTTTGTGGAATTTGCAAGTGGAGATTTCAAGCGATTTTGGGACAATGTTAGGAAAGGAAATATCTTCGTATAAAAACTAGAGAGAATCATTCTCAGAAACCAGTTTGTGTTGTGTGCATTCCACTCACAGAGTTTACCCTTTCTTTTCATAGAGCAGTTTGGAAACACTCTGTTTGTAAAGTCTGCAAGTGGATATTTTGACCTCTTTGAGGATTTCGTTGGAAACGGCTTTTCCTCATCTAATTCTAGACAGAAGAATTCTCAGTAACTTCTTTGGGTTGCGTGTGCTCAACTCACAGAGTTGGACCTTCCTTTAGACAGAGCAGATATGTAACCCTCTTTTTCTGGAATTTGAAAGTGGAGATTTCAAGCGCTTTCGGGACAACGGTAGAAAAGGAAATATCTTCGTATAAAAACTAGAGAGAATCATTCTCAGAAATCACTTTGTGTTGTGTGCGTTCCACACACAGAGTTTAACCTTTCTTTTCATAGAGCAGTTTGGAAACACTCTGTTTGTAAAGTCTGCCAGTGGATATTTGGACCTCTTTGAGGATTTCGTTGGAAACGGGATTTCTTCATCTAATGCTAGACAGAAGAATTCTCAGAAACTTCTTTGGGTTGTGTGAGTTCAACTCACAGAGTTGAACCTTCCTTTAGATAGAGCAGATTTGAAACCCTCTTTTTGTGGAATTTGCAAGTGGAGATTTCAAGCGCTTTGGTGCCAACGGTAGAAAAGGGAATATCTTCGTATAAAAACTAGAGAGAATCATTCTCAAAACCCACTTTGCGTTGTGTGCGTTCCACTCACAGGGTTTAACCTTTCTCTTCATGGAGCAGTTTGGAAACACTCTGTTTGCAAAGTCTGCAAGTGGATATTTGGACCTTTTTGAGGATTTCGTTGGAAACGGGATTTCTTCATCTAATGCTAGACAGAAGAATTCTCAGTAACTTTTTGGGTTGTGTGTGTTCAACTCACAGAGTTGAACCTTCCTTTAGACAGAGCAGATTTGAAACCCTCTTTTTGTGGAATTTGCAAGTGGAGATTTCAAGCGCTTTGGGGCCAACGGTAGAATGGCAAATATCTTCCTACAAAAACTAGAGAGAATCATTCTCAGAAACCACTTTGTGTTGTGTGCGTTCCACTCACAGAGTTTCACCTTATTTTTCATAGATCAGTTTGGAAACACTCTGTTTCTAAAGTCTGCAAGTGGATATTTGTACCTATTTGAGGATTTCGTTGGAAACGGGATTCCTTCATCTAATGCTAGACAGAAGAATTCTCAGTAACTTCTTTGGGTTGTGTGTGTTCAACTCACAGAGTTGAACCTTCCTTTAGACAGAGCAGATTTGAAACCCTCTTTTTGTGGAATTTGAAAGTGGAGATTTGAAGCGCTTTCGGGCCTACGGTAGAAAAGGAAATATCTTCGTTTAAGAACTAGAGAGAATCATTCTCAGAAACCACTTTGTGTTGTGTGCGTTCCACTCACAGAGTTTAACAATTCTTTTGATAGAGAAGTTTGGAAACACTCTGTTTGTAAAGTCTGCATGTGGATATTTAGACCTCTTTGAGGATTTCGATGGAAACGGGATTTCCTCATCTAATTCTAGATTGAAGAATTCTCAGTAAATTCTTTGGGTTGTGTGTGTTCAACTCACAGATTTGAACCTTCCTTTATACAGGGCAGATTTGAAACCCTCTTTTTGTGGAATTTGAAAGTGGAGATTTCAAGCGCTTTCGGGCCAACGGTAGAAAAGGAAATATCTTCGTATAAAAACTAGAGAGAATCATTCTCAGAAACCACTTTGTGTTGACTGCGATCCATTCACAGAGTTTAACCTTTCTTTTCATGGAGCAGTTTGGAAACCCTCTGTTTGTAAAGTCTGCAAGTGGATATTTGGACCTATTTGAGGATTTCGTTGGAAACGGGATTTCTTCATCTAATGCTAGACAGAAGAATTCTCAGTAACTTCTTTAGGTTCTGTGTGTTCAACTCACAGAGTTGAACTTTCCTTTAGACAGAGCAGATTTGAAACCCTCTTTTTGTGGAATTTGAAAGTGGAGATTTCAAGCGCTTTGGGGCCAAAGGTAGAAAAGGAAATATCTTCATATAAGAACTAGAGAGAATCATTCTCAGAAACCACTTTGTGTTGTGTGCGTTCCACTCACAGAGTTTAACCTTTCTTTTCATAGAGAGGTTTGGAAACACTCTGTTTGTAAAGTCTGCAAGTGGATATTTAGACATCTTTGAGGATTTCGTTGGAAACCGGATTTCCTCATCTAATTCTAGACTGAAGAATTCTCAGTAACTTCTTTGGGTTGTGTGTGTTCAACTCACAGATTTGAACCTTCCTTTAGACAGGGCAGATTTGAAACCCCCTTTTTGTGGAATTTGCAAGTGGAGATTTCAAGCGCTTTGGGGACAATGGTAGGAAAGGAAATATCTTCGTATAAAAACTAGAGAGAATCATTCTCAGAAACCACTTTGTGTTGTGTGCGTTCCACTCACAGAGTTTCACCTTTCTTTTCATAGAGAAGTTTGGAAACACTGTGTTTGTAAAGTCTGCAAGTGGATATTTGGACCTCTTTGAGGATTTCGTTGGAAACGGGATTTCCTCATCTAATTCTAGATTGAAGAATTCTCAGTAACTTCTTTGGGTTGTGTGTGTTCAACTCACAGATTTGAACCTTCCTTTAGTCAGAGCAGATTTGAAACCCTCTTTTTGTGGAATTTGCAAGTGGAGATTTCAAGCGATTTTGGGACAATGTTAGGAAAGGAAATATCTTCGTATAAAAACTAGAGAGAATCATTCTCAGAAACCAGTTTGTGTTGTGTGCGTTCCACTCACAGAGTTTACCCTTTCCTTTCATAGAGCAGTTTGGAAACACTCTGTTTGTAAAGTCTGCAAGTGGATATTTGGACCTCTTTGAGGATTTCGTTGGAAACGGGTTTTCCTCATCTAATTCTAGACAGAAGAATTCTCAGTAACTTCTTTGGGTTGCGTGTGCTCAACTCACAGAGTTGGACCTTCCTTTAGACAGAGCAGATATGTAACCCTCTTTTTCTGGAATTTGAAAGTGGAGATTTCAAGCGCTTTCGGGACAACGGTAGAAAAGGAAATATCTTCGTATAAAAACTAGAGAGAATCATTCCCAGAAATCACTTTGTGTTCTGTGCGTTCCACACACAGAGTTTAACCTTTCTTTTCATAGAGCAGTTTGGAAACACTCTGTTTGTAAAGTCTGCCAGTGGATATTTGGACCTCTTTGAGGATTTCGTTGGAAACGGGATTTCTTCATCTAATGCTAGACAGAAGAATTCTCAGAAACTTCTTTGGGTTGTGTGAGTTCAACTCACAGAGTTGAACCTTCCTTTAGATAGAGCAGATTTGAAACCCTCTTTTTGTGGAATTTGCAAGTGGAGATTTCAAGCGCTTTGGTGCCAACGGTAGAAAAGGGAATATCTTCGTATAAAAACTAGAGAGAATCATTCTCAAAACCCACTTTGCGGTGTGTGCGTTCCACTCACAGGGTTTAACCTTTCTCTTCATGGAGCAGTTTGGAAACACTCTGTTTGCAATGTCTGCAAGTGGATATTTGGACCTTTTTGAGGATTTCGTTGGAAACGGGATTTCTTCATCTAATGCTAGACAGAAGAATTCTCAGTAACTTTTTGGGTTGTGTGTGTTCAACTCACAGAGTTGAACCTTCCTTTAGACAGAGCATATTTGAAACCCTCTTTTTGTGGAATTTGCAAGTGGAGATTTCAAGCGCTTTGGGGCCAACGGTAGAATGGCAAATATCTTCCTACAAAAACTAGAGAGAATCATTCTCAGAAACCACTTTGTGTTGTGTGCGTTCCACTCACAGAGTTTCACCTTATTTTTCATAGATCAGTTTGGAAACACTCTGTTTCTAAAGTCTGCAAGTGGATATTTGTACCTATTTGAGGATTTCGTTGGAAACGGGATTCCTTCATCTAATGCTAGACAGAAGAATTCTCAGTAACTTCTTTGGGTTGTGTGTGTTCAACTCACAGAGTTGAACCTTCCTTTAGACAGAGCAGATTTGAAACCCTCTTTTTGTGGAATTTGAAATTGGAGATTTCAAGCGCTTTCGGGCCAACGGTAGAAAAGGAAATATCTTCGTATAAAAACTAGAGAGAATCATTCTCAGAAACCACTTTGTTTTGACTGCGATCCATTCACAGAGTTTAACCTTTCTTTTCATGGAGCAGTTTGGAAACCCTCTGTTTGTAAAGTCTGCAAGTGGATATTTGGACCTATTTGTGGATTTCGTTGGAAACGGGATTTCTTCATCTAATGCTAGACAGAAGAATTCTCAGTAACTTCTTTAGGTTCTGTGTGTTCAACTCACAGAGTTGAACCTTCCTTTAGAGAGAGCAGATTTGAAACCCTCTTTTTGTGGAATTTGCAAGTGGAGATTTCAAGCGCTTTGGGGCCAAAGTAGAAAAGGAAATATCTTCGTATAATAACTAGAGAGAATCATTCTCAGAAACCACTTTGTGTTGTGTGCGTTCCACTCACAGAGTTAAACCTTTCTTTTGATAGAGAAGTTTGGAAACACTCTGTTTGTAAAGTCTGCAAGTGGATATTTAGACCTCTTTGAGGATTTCGTTGGAAACGGGATTTCCTCATCTAATTCTAGACTGAAGAATTCTCAGTAACTTCTTTGGGTTGTGTGTGTTCAACTCACAGATTTGAACCTTCCTTTAGACAGGGCAGATTTGAAACCCTCTTTTTGTGGAATTTGCAAGTGGAGATTTCAAGCGCTTTGGGGACAATGGTAGGAAAGGAAATATCTTCGTATAAAAACTAGAGAGAATCATTCTCAGAAACCACTTTGTGTTGTGTGCGTTCCACTCACAGAGTTTCACCTTTCTTTTCATAGAGAAGTTTGGAAACACTGTGTTTGTAAAGTCTGCAAGTGGATATTTGGACCTCTCTGAGGATTTCGTTGGAAACGGAATGTCCCCATCTAATTCTAGTTAGAAGAATTCTCAGTAACTTCTTTGGGTTGCGTGTGTTCAACTCACAGAGTTGGACCTTCCTTTAGACAGAGCAGATATGAAACCCTCTTTTTGTGGAAATTACAAGTGGAGATATCAAGCACTTTTGGGCCAACGGTAGAAAAGGAAATATCTTCGTATAAAAACTAGAGAGATTCATTCTCAGAAAACACTTTGTGTTGACTGCGACCCATTCACAGAGTTTAACCTTTCTTTTCATGGAGCAGTTTGGAAACACTCTGTTTGTAAAGTCTGCAAGTGGATATTTAGAGCTCTTTGAGTATTTCGTTGGAAACGGGATTTCCTCATCTAATTCTAGATTGAAGAATTCTCAGTAACTTCTTTGGGTTGTGTGTGTTCAACTCACAGATTTGAACCTTCCTTTAGACAGGGCAGATTTGAAACCCTCTTTTTGTGGAATTTGAAAGTGGAGATTTCAAGCGCTTTCGGGCCAACGGTAGAAAAGGAAATATCTTCGTATAAAAACTAGAGAGAATCATTCTCAGAAACCACTTTGTGTTGACTGCGATCCATTCACAGAGTTTAACCTTTCTTTTCATGGAGCAGTTTGGAAACCCTCTGTTTGTAAAGTCTGCAAGTGGATATTTGGACCTATTTGAGGATTTCGTTGGAAACGGGATTTCTTCATCTAATGCTAGACAGAAGAATTCTCAGTAACTTCTTTAGGTTCTGTGTGTTCAACTCACAGAGTTGAACTTTCCTTTAGACAGAGCAGATTTGAAACCCTCTTTTTGTGGAATTTGAAAGTGGAGATTTCAAGCGCTTTGGGGCCAAAGGTAGAAAAGGAAATATCTTAGTATAAGAACTAGAGAGAATCATTCTCAGAAACCACTTTGTGTTGTGTGCGTTCCACTCACAGAGTTTAACCTTTCTTTTGATAGAGAAGTTTGGAAACACTCTGTTTGTAAAGTCTGCAAGTGGATATTTAGACCTCTTTGAGGATTTCGTTGGAAACGGGATTTCCTCATCTAATTCTAGACTGAAGAATTCTCAGTAACTTCTTTGGGTTGTGTGTGTTCAACTCACAGATTTGAACCTTCCTTTAGACAGGGCAGATTTGAAACCCTCTTTTTGTGGAATTTGCAAGTGGAGATTTCAAGCGCTTTGGGGACAATGGTAGGAAAGGAAATATCTTCGTATAAAAACTAGAGAGAATCATTCTCAGAAACCACTTTGTGTTGTGTGCGTTCCACTCACAGAGTTTCACCTTTCTTTTCATAGAGAAGTTTGGAAACACTGTGTTTGTAAAGTCTGCAAGTGGATATTTGGACCTCTTTGAGGATTTCGTTGGAAACGGAATGTCCCCATCCAATTCTAGTTAGAAGAATTCTCAGTAACTTCTTTGGGTTGCGTGTGTTCAACTCACAGAGTTGGACCTTCCTTTAGACAGAGCAGATATGAAACCCTCTTTTTGTGGAAATTGCAAGTGGAGATATCAAGCACTTTTGGGCCAACGGTAGAAAAGGAAATATCTTCGTATAAAAACTAGAGAGATTCATTCTCAGAAAACACTTTGTGTTGACTGCGACCCATTCACAGAGTTTAACCTTTCTTTTCATGGAGCAGTTTGGAAACACTCTGTTTGTAAAGTCTGCAAGTGGATATTTAGAGCTCTTTGAGAATTTCGTTGGAAACGGGATTTCCTCATCTAATTCTAGATTGAAGAATTCTCAGTAACTTCTTTGGGTTGTGTGTGTTCAACTCACAGATTTGAACCTTCCTTTAGTCAGAGCAGATTTGAAACCCTCTTTTTGTGGAATTTGCAAGTGGAGATTTCAAGCGCTTTGGTGCCAATGGTAGAAAAGGAAATATCTTCGTATAAAAACTAGAGAGAATCATTCTCAGAAACCAGTTTGTGTTGTGTGCGTTCCACTCACAGAGTTTACCCTTTCTTTTCATAGAGCAGTTTGGAAACACTCTGTTTGTAAAGTCTGCAAGTGGATATTTGGACCTCTTTGAGGATTTCGTTGGAAACGGGTTTTCCTCATCTAATTCTAGACAGAAGAATTCTCAGTAACTTCTTTGGGTTGCGTGTGCTCAACTCACAGAGTTGGACCTTCCTTTAGACAGAGCAGATATGTAACCCTCTTTTTCTGGAATTTGAAAGTGGAGATTTCAAGCGCTTTCGGGACAACGGTAGAAAAGGAAATATCTTCGTATAAAAACTAGAGAGAATCATTCTCAGAAATCACTTTGTTTTGTGTGCGTTCCACACACAGAGTTTAACCTTTCTTTTCATAGAGCAGTTTGGAAACACTCTGTTTGTAAAGTCTGCAAGTGGATATTTGGACATCTTTGAGGATTTCGTTGGAAAAGGGTTTTTTCATCTAATGCTAGACAGAAGAATTCTCAGTAACTTCTTTGGGTTGTGTGAGTTCAACTCACAGAGTTGAACCTACCTTTAGACAGAGCATATTTGAAACCCTCTTTTTGTGGAATTTGCAAGTGGAGATTTCAAGCGCTTTGGTGCCAATGGTAGAAAAGGAAATATCTTCGTATAAAAACTAGAGAGAATCATTCTCAAAAACCACTTTGTGTTGACTGCGATCCATTCACAGAGTCTAACCTTTCTTTTCATGGAGCAGTTTGGAAACACACTGTTTGTAAAGTCTGCAAGTGGATATTTGGACCTCTTTGAGGATTTCGATGGAAACGGGTTTTCCTCATCTAATTCTAGACTGAAGAATTCTCAGTAACTTCTTTGGGTTGTGTGTTCAACTCACAGATTTGAACCTTCCTTTAGACAGAGCAGATTTGAAACCCTCTTTTTCTGGAATTTGCAAGTGGAGATTTCAAGCTTTTTGGGGACAATGGTAGGAAAGGAAATATCTTCGTATAAAAACTAGAGAGAATCATTCTCAGAAACCGCTTTGTGTTGTGTGCGTTCCACTCACAGAGTTTATCCTTTCTTTTCATGGAGCAGTTTGGAAACACTCTGTTTGTAAAGTCTGCAAGTGGATATTTGGACATCTTTGAGGATTTCGTTGGAAACGGGATTTCTTCATGTAATGATAGACAGAAGAATTCTCAGTAACTTCTTTGGGTTGTGTGAGTTCAACTCACAGAGTTGAACCTACCATTAGACAGAGCATATTTGAAACCCTCTTTTTGTGGAATTTGCCAGTGGAGATTTCAAGCGCTTTGGTGCCAACGGTAGAAAAGGAAATATCTTCGTATAAAAACTAGAGAGAATCATTCTCAAAAACCACTTTGTGTTGACTGCGATCCATTCACAGAGTTTAACCTTTCTTTTCATGGAGCAGTTTGGAAACACTCTGTTTGTAAAGTCTGCAAGTGGATATTTAGACCTCTTTGAGAATTTCGTTGGAAACGGGATTTCCTCATCTAATTCTAGATTGAAGAATTCTCAGTAACTTCTTTGGGTTGTGTGTGTTCAACTCACAGATTTGAACTTTCCTTTAGACAGAGCAGATTTGAAACCCTCTTTTTGTGGAATTTGCAAGTGGAGATTTCAAGCGCTTTGGGGACAGTGGTAGGAAAGGAAATATCTTCGTATAAAAACTAGAGAGAATCATTCTCAGAAACCACTTTGTGTTGTGTGAGTTCCACTCACAGAGTTTATCCTTTCTTTTCATAGAGCAGTTTGGAAACACTCTGTTTGTAAAGTCTGCAAGTGGATATTTGGACCTCTTTGAGGATTTCGTTGGAAACGGGATTTCTTCATCTAATGCTAGACAGAAGAATTCTCAGTAACTTCTTTGGGTTGTGTGAGTTCAACTCACAGAGTTGAACCTTCCTTTAGATAGAGCAGATTTGAAACCCTCTTTTTGTGGAATTTCTAAGTGGAGATTTCAAGCGCTTTGGTGCCAACGGTAGAAAAGGGAATATCTTCGTATAAAAACTAGAGAGAATCATTCTCAAAACCCACTTTGCGTTGTGTGCGTTCCACTCACAGGGTTTCACCTTTCTTTTCATAGAGAAGTTTGGAAACACTGTGTTTGTAAAGTCTGCAAGTGGATATTTGGACCTCTTTGAGGATTTCGTTGGAAACGGAATGTCCCCATCTAATTCTAGTTAGAAGAATTCTCAGTAACTTCTTTGGGTTGCGTGTGTTCAACTCACAGAGTTGGACCTTCCTTTAGACAGAGCAGATATGAAACCCTCTTTTTGTGGAAATTGCAAGTGGAGATATCAAGCACTTTTGGGCCAACGGTAGAAAAGGAAATATCTTCGTATAAAAACTAGAGAGATTCATTCTCAGAAAACACGTTGTGTTGACTGCGACCCATTCACAGAGTTTAACCTTTCTTTTCATGGAGCAGTTTGGAAACACTCTGTTTGTAAAGTCTGCAAGTGGATATTTAGACCTCTTTGAGGATTTCGTTGGAAACGGGATTTCCTCATCTAATTCTAGATTGAAGAATTCTCAGTAACTTCTTTGGGTTGTGTGTGTTCAACTCACAGATTTGAACCTTCCTTTAGTCAGAGCAGATTTGAAACCCTCTTTTTGTGGAATTTGCAAGTGGAGATTTCAAGCGATTTTGGGACAATGTTAGGAAAGGAAATATCTTCGTATAAAAACTAGAGAGAATCATTCTCAGAAACCAGTTTGTGTTGTGTGCGTTCCACTCACAGAGTTTACCCTTTCTTTTCATAGAGCAGTTTGGAAACACTCTGTTTGTAAAGTCTGCAAGTGGATATTTGGACCTCTTTGAGGATTTCGTTGGAAACGGGTTTTCCTCATCTAATTCTAGACAGAAGAATTCTCAGTAACTTCTTTGGGTTGCGTGTGCTCAACTCACAGAGTTGGACCTTCCTTTAGACAGAGCAGATATGTAACCCTCTTTTTCTGGAATTTGAAAGTGGAGATTTCAAGCGCTTTCGGGACAACGGTAGAAAAGGAAATATCTTCGTATAAAAACTAGAGAGAATCATTCTCAGAAATCACTTTGTGTTGTGTGCGTTCCACACACAGAGTTTAACCTTTCTTTTCATAGAGCAGTTTGGAAACACTCTGTTTGTAAAGTCTGCCAGTGGATATTTGGACCTCTTTGAGGATTTCGTTGGAAACGGGATTTCTTCATCTAATGCTAGACAGAAGAATTCTCAGAAACTTCTTTGGGTTGTGTGAGTTCAACTCACAGAGTTGAACCTTCCTTTAGATAGAGCAGATTTGAAACCCTCTTTTTGTGGAATTTGCAAGTGGAGATTTCAAGCGCTTTGGTGCCAACGGTAGAAAAGGGAATATCTTCGTATAAAAACTAGAGAGAATCATTCTCAAAACCCACTTTGCGTTGTGTGCGTTCCACTCACAGGGTTTAACCTTTCTCTTCATGGAGCAGTTTGGAAACACTCTGTTTGCAAAGTCTGCAAGTGGATATTTGGACCTTTTTGAGGATTTCGTTGGAAACGGGATTTCTTCATCTAATGCTAGACAGAAGAATTCTCAGTAACTTTTTGGGTTGTGTGTGTTCAACTCACAGAGTTGAACCTTCCTTTAGACAGAGCAGATTTGAAACCCTCTTTTTGTGGAATTTGCAAGTGGAGATTTCAAGCGCTTTGGGGCCAACGGTAGAATGGCAAATATCTTCCTACAAAAACTAGAGAGAATCATTCTCAGAAACCACTTTGTGTTGTGTGCGTTCCACTCACAGAGTTTCACCTTATTTTTCATAGATCAGTTTGGAAACACTCTGTTTCTAAAGTCTGCAAGTGGATATTTGTACCTATTTGAGGATTTCGTTGGAAACGGGATTCCTTCATCTAATGCTAGACAGAAGAATTCTCAGTAACTTCTTTGGGTTGTGTGTGTTCAACTCACAGAGTTGAACCTTCCTTTAGACAGAGCAGATTTGAAACCCTCTTTTTGTGGAATTTGAAAGTGGAGATTTGAAGCGCTTTCGGGCCTACGGTAGAAAAGGAAATATCTTCGTTTAAGAACTAGAGAGAATCATTCTCAGAAACCACTTTGTGTTGTGTGCGTTCCACTCACAGAGTTTAACAATTCTTTTGATAGAGAAGTTTGGAAACACTCTGTTTGTAAAGTCTGCATGTGGATATTTAGACCTCTTTGAGGATTTCGATGGAAACGGGATTTCCTCATCTAATTCTAGACTGAAGAATTCTCAGTAACTTCTTTGGGTTGTGTGTGTTCAACTCACAGATTTGAACCTTCCTTTAGACAGGGCAGATTTGAAACCCTCTTTTTGTGGAATTTGCAAGTGGAGATTTCAAGCGCTTTGGGGACAATGGTAGGAAAGGAAATATCTTCGTATAAAAACTAGAGAGAATCATTCTCAGAAACCACTTTGTGTTGTGTGCGTTCCACTCACAGAGTTTCACCTTTCTTTTCATAGAGAAGTTTGGAAACACTGTGTTTGTAAAGTCTGCAAGTGGATATTTGGACCTCTTTGAGGATTTCGTTGGAAACGGAACGTCCCCATCTAATTCTAGTTAGAAGAATTCTCAGTAACTTCTTTGGGTTGCGTGTGTTCAACTCACAGAGTTGGACCTTCCTTTAGACAGAGCAGATATGAAACCCTCTTTTTGTGGAAATTGCAAGTGGAGATATCAAGCACTTTTGGGCCAACGGTAGAAAAGGAAATATCTTCGTATAAAAACTAGAGAGATTCATTCTCAGAAAACACTTTGTGTTGACTGCGACCCATTCACAGAGTTTAACCTTTCTTTTCATGGAGCAGTTTGGAAACACTCTGTTTGTAAAGTCTGCAAGTGGATATTTAGACCTCTTTGAGAATTTCGTTGGAAACGGGATTTCCTCATCTAATTCTAGATTGAAGAATTCTCAGTAACTTCTTTGGGTTGTGTGTGTTCAACTCACAGATTTGAACCTTCCTTTAGTCAGAGCAGATTTGAAACCCTCTTTTTGTGGAATTTGCAAGTGGAGATTTCAAGCGATTTTGGGACAATGTTAGGAAAGGAAATATCTTCGTATAAAAACTAGAGAGAATCATTCTCAGAAACCAGTTTGTGTTGTGTGCGTTCCACTCACAGAGTTTACCCTTTCTTTTCATAGAGCAGTTTGGAAACACTCTGTTTGTAAAGTCTGCAAGTGGATATTTGGACCTCTTTGAGGATTTCGTTGGAAACGGGTTTTCCTCATCTAATTCTAGACAGAAGAATTCTCAGTAACTTCTTTGGGTTGCGTGTGCTCAACTCACAGAGTTGGACCTTCCTTTAGACAGAGCAGATATGTAACCCTCTTTTTCTGGAATTTGAAAGTGGAGATTTCAAGCGCTTTCGGGACAACGGTAGAAAAGGAAATATCTTCGTATAAAAACTAGAGAGAATCATTCCCAGAAATCACTTTGTGTTCTGTGCGTTCCACACACAGAGTTTAACCTTTCTTTTCATAGAGCAGTTTGGAAACACTCTGTTTGTAAAGTCTGCCAGTGGATATTTGGACCTCTTTGAGGATTTCGTTGGAAACGGGATTTCTTCATCTAATGCTAGACAGAAGAATTCTCAGAAACTTCTTTGGGTTGTGTGAGTTCAACTCACAGAGTTGAACCTTCCTTTAGATAGAGCAGATTTGAAACCCTCTTTTTGTGGAATTTGCAAGTGGAGATTTCAAGCGCTTTGGTGCCAACGGTAGAAAAGGGAATATCTTCGTATAAAAACTAGAGAGAATCATTCTCAAAACCCACTTTGCGTTGTGTGCGTTCCACTCACAGGGTTTAACCTTTCTCTTCATGGAGCAGTTTGGAAACACTCTGTTTGCAAAGTCTGCAAGTGGATATTTGGACCTTTTTGAGGATTTCGTTGGAAACGGGATTTCTTCATCTAATGCTAGACAGAAGAATTCTCAGTAACTTTTTGGGTTGTGTGTGTTCAACTCACAGAGTTGAACCTTCCTTTAGACAGAGCAGATTTGAAACCCTCTTTTTGTGGAATTTGAAAGTGGAGATTTCAAGCGCTTTGGGGCCAACGGTAGAATGGCAAATATCTTCCTACAAAAACTAGAGAGAATCATTCTCAGAAACCACTTTGTGTTGTGTGCGTTCCACTCACAGAGTTTCACCTTATTTTTCATAGATCAGTTTGGAAACACTCTGTTTCTAAAGTCTGCAAGTGGATATTTGTACCTATTTGAGGATTTCGTTGGAAACGGGATTCCTTCATCTAATGCTAGACAGAAGAATTCTCAGTAACTTCTTTGGGTTGTGTGTGTTCAACTCACAGAGTTGAACCTTCCTTTAGACAGAGCAGATTTGAAACCCTCTTTTTGTGGAATTTGAAAGTGGAGATTTCAAGCGCTTTCGGGCCAACGGTAGAAAAGGAAATATCTACGTATAAAAACTAGAGAGAATCATTCTCAGAAACCACTTTGTTTTGACTGCGATCCATTCACAGAGTTTAACCTTTCTTTTCATGGAGCAGTTTGGAAACCCTCTGTTTGTAAAGTCTGCAAGTGGATATTTGGACCTATTTGAGGATTTCGTTGGAAACGGGATTTCTTCATCTAATGCTAGACAGAAGAATTCTCAGTAACTTCTTTAGGTTCTGTGTGTTCAACTCACAGAGTTGAACCTTCCTTTAGAGAGAGCAGATTTGAAACCCTCTTTTTGTGGAATTTGCAAGTGGAGATTTCAAGCGCTTTGGGGCCAAAGGTAGAAAAGGAAATATCTTCGTATAATAACTAGAGAGAATCATTCTCAGAAACCACTTTGTGTTGTGTGCGTTCCACTCACAGAGTTAAACCTTTCTTTTGATAGAGAAGTTTGGAAACACTCTGTTTGTAAAGTCTGCAAGTGGATATTTAGACCTCTTTGAGGATTTCGTTGGAAACGGGATTTCCTCATCTAATTCTAGACTGAAGAATTCTCAGTAACTTCTTTGGGTTGTGTGTGTTCAACTCACAGATTTGAACCTTCCTTTAGACAGGGCAGATTTGAAACCCTCTTTTTGTGGAATTTGCAAGTGGAGATTTCAAGCGCTTTGGGGACAATGGTAGGAAAGGAAATATCTTCGTATAAAAACTAGAGAGAATCATTCTCAGAAACCACTTTGTGTTGTGTGCGTTCCACTCACAGAGTTTCACCTTTCTTTTCATAGAGAAGTTTGGAAACACTGTGTTTGTAAAGTCTGCAAGTGGATATTTGGACCTCTTTGAGGATTTCGTTGGAAACGGAATGTCCCCATCTAATTCTAGTTAGAAGAATTCTCAGTAACTTCTTTGGGTTGCGTGTGTTCAACTCACAGAGTTGGACCTTCCTTTAGACAGAGCAGATATGAAACCCTCTTTTTGTGGAAATTACAAGTGGAGATATCAAGCACTTTTGGGCCAACGGTAGAAAAGGAAATATCTTCGTATAAAAACTAGAGAGATTCATTCTCAGAAAACACTTTGTGTTGACTGCGACCCATTCACAGAGTTTAACCTTTCTTTTCATGGAGCAGTTTGGAAACACTCTGTTTGTAAAGTCTGCAAGTGGATATTTAGAGCTCTTTGAGAATTTCGTTGGAAACGGGATTTCCTCATCTAATTCTAGATTGAAGAATTCTCAGTAACTTCTTTGGGTTGTGTGTGTTCAACTCACAGAGTTGAACCTTCCTTTAGACAGAGCAGATTTGAAACCCTCTTTTTGTGGAATTTGAAAGTGGAGATTTCAAGCGCTTTCGGGCCAAAGGTAGAAAAGGAAATATCTTCGTATAAGAACTAGAGAGAATCATTCTCAGAAACCACTTTGTGTTGTGTGCGTTCCACTCACAGAGTTTAACCTTTCTTTTCATAGAGCAGTTTGGAAACACTCTGTTTGTAAAGTCTGCAAGTGGATATTTGGACCTCTTTGAGGATTTCATTGGAAACGGGTTTTCCTCATCTAATTCTAGACAGAAGAATTCTCAGTAACTTCTTTGGGTTGCGTGTGCTCAACTCACAGAGTTGGACCTTCCTTTAGACAGAGCAGATATGTGACCCTCTTTTTCTGGAATTTGAAAGTGGAGATTTCAAGCGCTTTCGGGACAACGGTAGAAAAGGAAATATCTTCGTATAAAAACTAGAGAGAATCATTCTCAGAAATCACTTTGTGTTGTGTGCGTTCCACACACAGAGTTTAACCTTTCTTTTCATAGAGCAGTTTGGAAACACTCTGTTTTTAAAGTCTACAAGTGGATATTTGGACATCTTTGAGGATTTCGTTGGAAACGGGATTTCTTCATCTAATGCTAGACTGAAGAATTCTCAGTAACTTCTTTGGGTTGTGTGTTCAACTCACAGATTTGAACCTTCCTTTAGACAGAGCAGATTTGAAACCCTCTTTTTGTGGAATTTGCAAGTGGAGATTTCAAGCGCTTTGGGGACAATGGTAGGAAAGGAAATATCTAAGTATGAAAACTAGAGAGAATCATTCTCAGAAACCACTTTGTGTTGTGTGCGTTCCACTCACAGAGTTTATCCTTTCTTTTCATAGAGCAGTTTGGAAACACTCTGTTTGTAAAGTCTGCCAGTGGATATTTGGACCTCTTTGAGGATTTCGTTGGAAACGGGATTTCTTCATCTAATGCTAGACAGAAGAATTCTCAGTAACTTCTTTGGGTTGTGTGAGTTCAACTCACAGAGTTGAACCTTCCTTTAGAAAGAGCAGATTTGAAACCCTCTTTTTGTGGAATTTGCAAGTGGAGATTTCAAGCGCTTTGGTGCCAACGGTAGAAAAGGGAATATCTTCGTATAAAAACTAGAGAGAATCATTCTCAAAAACCACTTTGTGTTGTGTGCGTTCCACTCACAGGGTTTAACCTTTCTTTTCATGGAGCAGTTTGGAAACACTCTGTTTGCAAAGTCTGCAAGTGGATATTTGGACCTTTTTGAGGATTTCGTTGGAAACGGGATTTCTTCATCTAATGCTAGACAGAAGAATTCTCAGTAACTTTTTTGGGTTGTGTGTGTTCAACTCACAGAGTTGAACCTTCCTTTAGACAGAGCAGATTTGAAACCCTCTTTTTGTGGAATTTGCAAGTGGAGATTTCAAGCGCTTTGGGGCCAACGGTAGAAAGGCAAATATCTTCCTATAAAAACTAGAGAGAATCATTCTCAGAAACCACTTTGTGTTGTGTGCGTTCCACTCACAGAGGTTCACCTTTCTTTTCATAGATCAGTTTGGAAACACTCTGTTTCTAAAGTCTGCAAGTGGATATTTGGACCTATTTGAGGATTTCGTTGGAAACGGGATTTCTTCATCTAATGCTAGACAGAAGAATTCTCAGTAACTTCTTTGGGTTGTGTGTGTTCAACTCACAGAGTTGAACCTTCCTTTAGACAGAGCAGATTTGAAACCCTCTTTTTGTGGAATTTGAAAGTGGAGATTTCAAGCGCTTTCGGGCCAAAGGTAGAAAAGGAAATATCTTCGTATAAGAACTAGAGAGAATCATTCTCAGAAACCACTTTGTGTTGTGTGCGTTCCACTCACAGAGTTTAACCTTTCTTTTCATAGAGCAGTTTGGAAACGCTCTGTTTGTAAAGTCTGCAAGTGGATATTTGGACCTCTTTGAGGATTTCGTTGGAAACGGGTTTTCCTCATCTAATTCTAGACAGAAGAATTCTCAGTAACTTCTTTGGGTTGCGTGTGCTCAACTCACAGAGTTGGACCTTCCTTTAGACAGAGCAGATATGTAACCCTCTTTTTCTGGAATTTGAAAGTGGAGATTTCAAGCGCTATCGGGACAACGGTAGAAAAGGAAATATCTTCGTATAAAAACTAGAGAGAATCATTCTCAGAAATCACTTTGTGTTGTGTGCGTTCCACACACAGAGTTTAACCTTTCTTTTCATAGAGCAGTTTGGAAACACTCTGTTTTTAAAGTCTGCAAGTGGATATTTGGACATCTTTGAGGATTTCGTTGGAAACGGGATTTCTTCATCTAATGCTAGACAGAAGAATTCTCAGTAACTTCTTTGGGTTGTGTGAGTTCAACTCACAGAGTTGAACCTACCTTTAGACAGAGCATACTTGAAACCCTCTTTTTGTGGAATTTGCAAGTGGAGATTTCAAGCGCTTTGGTGCCAACGGTAGAAAAGGAAATATCTTCGTATAAAAACTAGAGAGAATCATTCTCAAAAACCACTTTGTGTTGACTGCGATCCATTCACAGAGTCTAACCTTTCTTTTCATGGAGCAGTTTGGAAACACACTGTTTGTAAACTCTGCAAGTGGATATTTGGACCTATTTGAGGATTTCGTTGGAAACGGGATTTCTTCATCTAATGCTAGACAGAAGAATTCTCAGTAACTTCATTGGGTTGTGTGTGTTCAACTCACAGAGTTGAACCTTCCTTTAGACAGAGCATATTTGAAACCCTCTTTTTGTGGAATTTGAAAGTGGAGATTTCAAGCGCTTTCGGGCCAAAGGTAGAAAAGTAAATATCTTCGTATAAGAACTAGAGAGAATCATTCTCAGAAACCACTTTGTGTTGTGTGCGTTCCACTTACAGCGTTTAACCTTTCTTTTCATAGAGAAGTTTGGAAACACTCTGTTTGTAAAGTCTGCAAGTGGATATTTAGACCTCTTTGAGGATTTCGTTGGAAACGGGATTTCCTCATCTAATTCTAGACTGAAGAATTCTCAGTAACTTCTTTGGGTTGTGTGTTCAACTCACAGATTTGAACCTTCCTTTAGACAGAGCAGATTTGAAACCCTCTTTTTGTGGAATTTGCAAGTGGAGATTTCAAGCGCTTTGGGGACAATGGTAGGAAAGGAAATATCTTCGTATAAAAACTAGAGAGAATCATTCTCAGAAACCACTTTGTGTTGTGTGCGTTCCACTCACAGAGTTTATCCTTTCTTTTCATAGAGCAGTTTGGAAACACTCTGTTTGCAAAGTCTGCCAGTGGATATTTGGACCTCTTTGAGGATTTCGTTGGAAACGGGATTTCTTCATCTAATGCTAGACAGAAGAATTCTCAGTAACTTCTTTGGGTTGTGTGAGTTCAACTCACAGAGTTGAACCTTCCTTTAGATAGAGCAGATTTGAAACCCTCTTTTTGTGGAATTTGCAAGTGGAGATTTCAAGCGCTTTGGTGCCAACGGTAGAAAAGGGAATATCTTCGTATAAAAACTAGAGAGAATCATTCTCAAAAACCACTTTGTGTTGTGTGCGTTCCACTCACAGGGTTTAACCTTTCTTTTCATGGAGCAGTTTGGAAACACTCTGTTTGCAAAGTCTGCAAGTGGATATTTGGACCTTTTTGAGGATTTCGTTGGAAACTGGATTTCTTCATCTAATGCTAGACAGAAGAATTCTCAGTAACTTTTTTGGGTTGTGTGTGTTCAACTCACAGAGTTGAACCTTCCTTTAGACAGAGCAGATTTGAAACGCTCTTTTTGTGGAATTTGCAAGTGGAGATTTCAAGTGCTTTGGGGCCAACGGTAGAAAGGCAAATATCTTCCTATACAAACTAGAGAGAATCATTCTCAGAAACCACTTTGTGTTGTGTGCGTTCCACTCACAGAGTTTCACCTTTCTTTTCATAGATCAGATTGGAAACACTCTGTTTGTAAAGTCTGCAAGTGGATATTTGGACCTCTTTGAGGATTTCGTTGGAAACGGGATTTCCTCATCTAATTGTAGTGAGAAGAATTCTCAGTAACTTCTTTGGGTTGCGTGTGTTCAACTCACAGAGTTGGACCTTCCTTTAGACAGAGCAGATATGAAACCCTCTTTTTGTGGTATTTGCAAGTGGAGATTTCAAGCACTTTTGGGCCAACGGTAGAAGAGGAAATATCTTCGTATAAAAACTAGAGAGAATCATTCTCAGAAACCACTTTGTGTTGTGTGCGTTCCACTCACAGAGTTTAACCTTTCTTTTCATGGAGCAGTTTGGAAACACTTTGTTTGTAACGTCTGCAAGTGGATATTTGGACCTCTTTGAGCATTTCGTTGGAAACGGGATTTCTTCATCTAATGCTAGACAGAAGAATTCTCAGTAACTTCTTTGGGTTGTGTGTGTTCATCTCACAGAGTTGAACCTTCCTTTAGACAGAGCAGATATGAAACCCTCTTTTTGTGGAATTTGCAAGTGGAGATTTCAAGCGCTTTTGGGCCAACGGTAGAAAAGGAAATATCTTCGTATAAAAACTAGAGAGAAACATTCTCAGAAACAACTTTGTGTTGTGTGCGTTCCACTCACAGAGTTTCACCTTTCTTTTCATAGAGCAGTTTGGAAACACTCTGTTTGTAAAGTCTGCAAGTGGATATTTAGACCTCTTTGAGGATTTTGTTGGAAAAGTGATTTCCTCATCTAATTCTAGACTGAAGAATTCTCAGTAACTTCTTTGGGTTGCGTGTGTTCAACTCACAGAGTTGAACCTTCCTTTAGACAGAGCAGATATGAAACCCTCTTTTTGTGGAATTTGCAAGTGGAGATTTCAAGCGCTTTGGTGCCAACGGTAGAAAAGGAAATATCTTCGTATAAAAACTAGAGAGAATCATTCTCAAAACCACTTTGTGTTGACTGCGATCCATTCACAGAGTCTAACCTTTCTTTTCATGGAGCAGTTTGGAAACACACTGTTTGTAAAGTCCGCAAGTGGATATTTGGACCTATTTGAGTATTTCGTTGGAAATGGGATTTCTTCATCTAATGCTAGACAGAAGAATTCTCAGTAACTTCATTGGGTTGTGTGTGTTCAACTCACAGAGTTGAACCTTCCTTTAGACAGAGCATATTTGAAACCCTCTTTTTGTGGAATTTGAAAGTGGAGATTTCAAGCGCTTTCGGGCCAAAGGTAGAAAAGGAAATATCTTCGTATAAGAACTAGAGAGAATCATTCTCAGAAACCACTTTGTGTTGTGTGCGTTCCACTTACAGAGTTTAACCTTTCTTTTCATAGAGAAGTTTGGAAACACTCTGTTTGTAAAGTCTGCAAGTGGATATTTAGACCTCTTTGAGGATTTCGTTGGAAACGGGATTTCCTCATCTAATTCTAGACTGAAGAATTCTCAGTAACTTCTTTGGGTTGTGTGTTCAACTCACAGATTTGAACCTTCCTTTAGACAGAGCAGATTTGAATCCCTCTTTTTGTGGAATTTGCAAGTGGAGATTTCAAGCGCTTTGGGGACAATGGTAGGAAAGGAAATATCTTCGTATAAAAACTAGAGAGAATCATTCTCAGAAACCACTTTGTGTTGTGTGCGTTCCACTCACAGAGTTTATCCTTTCTTTTCATAGAGCAGTTTGGAAACACTCTGTGTGTAAAGTCTGCCAGTGGATATTTGGACCTCTTTGAGGATTTCGTTGGAAACGGGATTTCTTCATCTAATGCTAGACAGAAGAATTCTCAGTAACTTCTTTGGGTTGTGTGAGTTCAACTCACAGAGTTGAACCTTCCTTTAGATAGAGCAGATTTGAAACCCTCTTTTTGTGGAATTTGCAAGTGGAGATTTCAAGCGCTTTGGTGCCAACGGTAGAAAAGGGAATATCTTCGTATAAAAACTAGAGAGAATCATTCTCAAAAACCACTTTGTGTTGTGTGCGTTCCACTCACAGGGTTTAACCTTTCTTTTCATGGAGCAGTTTTGAAACACTCTGTTTGCAAAGTCTGCAAGTGGATATTTGGACCTTTTTGAGGATTTCGTTGGAAACGGGATTTCTTCATCTAATGCTAGACAGAAGAATTCTCAGTAACTTTTTTGGGTTGTGTGTGTTCAACTCACAGAGTTGAACCTTCCTTTAGACAGAGCAGATTTGAAACGCTCTTTTTGTGGAATTTGCAAGTGGAGATTTCAAGCGCTTTGGGGCCAACGGTAGAAAGGCAAATATCTTCCTATACAAACTAGAGAGAATCATTCTCAGAAACCACTTTGTGTTGTGTGTGTTCCACTCACAGAGTTTCACCTTTCTTTTCATAGATCAGATTGGAAACACTCTGTTTGTAAAGTCTGCAAGTGGATATTTGGACCTCTTTGAGGATTTCGTTGGAAACGGGATTTCCTCATCTAATTGTATTGAGAAGAATTCTCAGTAACTTCTTTGGGTTGCGTGTGTTCAACTCACAGAGTTGGACCTTCCTTTAGACAGAGCAGATATGAAACCCTCTTTTTGTGTAGTTTGCAAGTGGAGATTTCAAGCACTTTTGGGCCAACGGTAGAAGAGGAAATATCTTCGTATAAAAACTAGAGAGAATCATTCTCAGAAACCACTTTGTGTTGTGTGCGTTCCACTCACAGAGTTTAACCTTTCTTTTGATAGAGAAGTTTGGAAACACTCTGTTTGCAAAGTCTGCAAGTGGATATTTAGACCTCTTTGAGGATTTCGTTGGAAACGGGATTTCCTCATCTAATTCTAGACTGAAGAATTCTCAGTAACTTCTTTGGGTTGTGTGTGTTCATCTCACAGAGTTGAACCTTCCTTTAGACAGAGCAGATTTGTAACCCTCTTTTTGTGGAATTTGAAAGTGGAGATTTCAAGCGCTTTCGGGTCAAATGTAGAAAAGGAAATATCTTCGTATAAGAACTAGAGAGAATCATTATCAGAAACCACTTTGTGTTGTGTGCGTTCCACTCACAGAGTTTCACCTTTCTTTTCATGGAGAAGTTTGGAAACACTGTGTTTGTAAAGTCTGCAAGTGGATATTTGGACCTCTTTGAGGATTTCGTTGGAAACGGGATTTCCTCATCTAATTCTAGATTGAAGAATTCTCAGTAACTTCTTTGGGTTGTGTGTGTTCAACTCACAGATTTGAACCTTCCTTTAGTCAGAGCAGATTTGAAACCCTCTTTTTGTGGAATTTGCAAGTGGAGATTTCAAGCGATTTTGGGACAATGTTAGGAAAGGAAATATCTTCGTATAAAAACTAGAGAGAATCATTCTCAGAAACCAGTTTGTGTTGTGTGCGTTCCACTCACAGAGTTTACCCTTTCTTTTCATAGAGCAGTTTGGAAACACTCTGTTTGTAAAGTCTGCAAGTGGATATTTGGACCTCTTTGAGGATTTCGTTGGAAACGGGTTTTCCTCATCTAATTCTAGACAGAAGAATTCTCAGTAACTTCTTTGGGTTGCGTGTGCTCAACTCACAGAGTTGGACCTTCCTTTAGACAGAGCAGATATGTAACCCTCTTTTTCTGGAATTTGAAAGTGGAGATTTCAAGCGCTTTCGGGACAACGGTAGAAAAGGAAATATCTTCGTATAAAAACTAGAGAGAATCATTCCCAGAAATCACTTTGTGTTCTGTGCGTTCCACACACAGAGTTTAACCTTTCTTTTCATAGAGCAGTTTGGAAACACTCTGTTTGTAAAGTCTGCCAGTGGATATTTGGACCTCTTTGAGGATTTCGTTGGAAACGGGATTTCTTCATCTAATGCTAGACAGAAGAATTCTCAGAAACTTCTTTGGGTTGTGTGAGTTCAACTCACAGAGTTGAACCTTCCTTTAGATAGAGCAGATTTGAAACCCTCTTTTTGTGGAATTTGCAAGTGGAGATTTCAAGCGCTTTGGTGCCAACGGTAGAAAAGGGAATATCTTCGTATAAAAACTAGAGAGAATCAGTCTCAAAACCCACTTTGCGTTGTGTGCGTTCCACTCACAGGGTTTAACCTTTCTCTTCATGGAGCAGTTTGGAAACACTCTGTTTGCAAAGTCTGCAAGTGGATATTTGGACCTTTTTGAGGATTTCGTTGGAAACGGGATTTCTTCATCTAATGCTAGACAGAAGAATTCTCAGTAACTTTTTGGGTTGTGTGTGTTCAACTCACAGAGTTGAACCTTCCTTTAGACAGAGCATATTTGAAACCCTCTTTTTGTGGAATTTGCAAGTGGAGATTTCAAGCGCTTTGGGGCCAACGGTAGAATGGCAAATATCTTCCTACAAAAACTAGAGAGAATCATTCTCAAAAACCACTTTGTGTTGTGTGCGTTCCACTCACAGAGTTTCACCTTATTTTTCATAGATCAGTTTGGAAACACTCTGTTTCTAAAGTCTGCAAGTGGATATTTGTACCTATTTGAGGATTTCGTTGGAAACGGGATTCCTTCATCTAATGCTAGACAGAAGAATTCTCAGTAACTTCTTTGGGTTGTGTGTGTTCAACTCACAGAGTTGAACCTTCCTTTAGACAGAGCAGATTTGAAACCCTCTTTTTGTGGAATTTGAAATTGGAGATTTCAAGCGCTTTCGGGCCAACGGTAGAAAAGGAAATATCTTCGTATAAAAACTAGAGAGAATCATTCTCAGAAACCACTTTGTTTTGACTGCGATCCATTCACAGAGTTTAACCTTTCTTTTCATGGAGCAGTTTGGAAACCCTCTGTTTGTAAAGTCTGCAAGTGTATATTTGGACCTATTTGTGGATTTCGTTGGAAACGGGATTTCTTCATCTAATGCTAGACAGAAGAATTCTCAGTAACTTCTTTAGGTTCTGTGTGTTCAACTCACAGAGTTGAACCTTCCTTTAGAGAGAGCAGATTTGAAACCCTCTTTTTGTGGAATTTGCAAGTGGAGATTTCAAGCGCTTTGGGGCCAAAGTAGAAAAGGAAATATCTTCGTATAATAACTAGAGAGAATCATTCTCAGAAACCACTTTGTGTTGTGTGCGTTCCACTCACAGAGTTAAACCTTTCTTTTGATAGAGAAGTTTGGAAACACTCTGTTTGTAAAGTCTGCAAGTGGATATTTAGACCTCTTTGAGGATTTCGTTGGAAACGGGATTTCCTCATCTAATTCTAGACTGAAGAATTCTCAGTAACTTCTTTGGGTTGTGTGTGTTCAACTCACAGATTTGAACCTTCCTTTAGACAGGGCAGATTTGAAACCCTCTTTTTGTGGAATTTGCAAGTGGAGATTTCAAGCGCTTTGGGGACAATGGTAGGAAAGGAAATATCTTCGTATAAAAACTAGAGAGAATCATTCTCAGAAACCACTTTGTGTTGTGTGCGTTCCACTCACAGAGTTTCACCTTTCTTTTCATAGAGAAGTTTGGAAACACTGTGTTTGTAAAGTCTGCAAGTGGATATTTGGACCTCTTTGAGGATTTCGTTGGAAACGGAATGTCCCCATCTAATTCTAGTTAGAAGAATTCTCAGTAACTTCTTTGGGTTGCGTGTGTTCAACTCACAGAGTTGGACCTTCCTTTAGACAGAGCAGATATGAAACCCTCTTTTTGTGGAAATTACAAGTGGAGATATCAAGCACTTTTGGGCCAACGGTAGAAAAGGAAATATCTTCGTATAAAAACTAGAGAGATTCATTCTCAGAAAACACTTTGTGTTGACTGCGACCCATTCACAGAGTTTAACCTTTCTTTTCATGGAGCAGTTTGGAAACACTCTGTTTGTAAAGTCTGCAAGTGGATATTTAGAGCTCTTTGAGTATTTCATTGGAAACGGGACTTCCTCATCTAATTCTAGATTGAAGAATTCTCAGTTATTTCTTTGGGTTGTGTGTGTTCAACTCACAGATTTGAACCTTCCTTTAGACAGGGCAGATTTGAAACCCTCTTTTTGTGGAATTTGAAAGTGGAGATTTCAAGCGCTTTCGGGCCAACGGTAGAAAAGGAAATATCTTCGTATAAAAACTAGAGAGAATCATTCTCAGAAACCACTTTGTGTTGACTGCGATCCATTCACAGAGTTTAACCTTTCTTTTCATGGAGCAGTTTGGAAACCCTCTGTTTGTAAAGTCTGCAAGTGGATATTTGGACCTATTTGAGGATTTCGTTGGAAACGGGATTTCTTCATCTAATGCTAGACAGAAGAATTCTCAGTAACTTCTTTAGGTTCTGTGTGTTCAACTCACAGAGTTGAACTTTCCTTTAGACAGAGCAGATTTGAAACCCTCTTTTTGTGGAATTTGAAAGTGGAGATTTCAAGCGCTTTGGGGCCAAAGGTAGAAAAGGAAATATCTTAGTATAAGAACTAGAGAGAATCATTCTCAGAAACCACTTTGTGTTGTGTGCGTTCCACTCACAGAGTTTAACCTTTCTTTTGATAGAGATGTTTGGAAACACTCTGTTTGTAAAGTCTGCAAGTGGATATTTAGACCTCTTTGAGGATTTCGTTGGAAACGGGATTTCCTCATCTAATTCTAGACTGAAGAATTCTCAGTAACTTCTTTGGGTTGTGTGTGTTCAACTCACAGATTTGAACCTTCCTTTAGACAGGGCAGATTTGAAACCCTCTTTTTGTGGAATTTGCAAGTGGAGATTTCAAGCGCTTTGGGGACAATGGTAGGAAAGGAAATATCTTCGTATAAAAACTAGAGAGAATCATTCTCAGAAATCACTTTGTTTTGTGTGCGTTCCACACACAGAGTTTAACCTTTCTTTTCATAGAGCAGTTTGGAAACACTCTGTTTGTAAAGTCTGCAAGTGGATATTTGGACATCTTTGAGGATTTCGTTGGAAAAGGGTTTTTTCATCTAATGCTAGACAGAAGAATTCTCAGTAACTTCTTTGGGTTGTGTGAGTTCAACTCACAGAGTTGAACCTACCTTTAGACAGAGCATATTTGAAACCCTCTTTTTGTGGAATTTGCAAGTGGAGATTTCAAGCGCTTTGGTGCCAATGGTAGAAAAGGAAATATCTTCGTATAAAAACTAGAGAGAATCATTCTCAAAAACCACTTTGTGTTGACTGCGATCCATTCACAGAGTCTAACCTTTCTTTTCATGGAGCAGTTTGGAAACACACTGTTTGTAAAGTCTGCAAGTGGATATTTGGACCTATTTGAGGATTTCGTTGGAAACGGGATTTCTTCATCTAATGCTAGACAGAAGAATTCTTAGTAACTTCATTGGCTTGTGTGTGTTCAACTCACAGAGTTGAACCTTCCTTTAGACAGAGCATACTTGAAACCCTCTTTTTGTGGAATTTGAAAGTGGAGATTTCAAGCGCTTTCGGGCCAAAGGTAGAAAAGGAAATATCTTCGTATAAGAACTAGAGAGAATCATTCTCAGAAACCACTTTGTGTTGTGTGCGTTCCACTCACAGAGTTTAACCTTTCTTTTCATAGAGAAGTTTGGAAACACTCTGTTTGTAAAGTCTGCAAGTGGATATTTAGACCTCTTTGAGGATTTCGTTAGAAACGGGATTTCCTCATCTAATTCTAGACTGAAGAATTCTCAGTAACTTCTTTGGGTTGTGTGTTCAACTCACAGATTTGAACCTTCCTTTAGACAGAGCAGATTTGAAACCCTCTTTTTCTGGAATTTGCAAGTGGAGATTTCAAGCTTTTTGGGGACAATGGTAGGAAAGGAAATATCTTCGTATAAAAACTAGAGAGAATCATTCTCAGAAACCGCTTTGTGTTGTGTGCGTTCCACTCACAGAGTTTATCCTTTCTTTTCATGGAGCAGTTTGGAAACACTCTGTTTGTAAAGTCTGCAAGTGGATATTTGGACATCTTTGAGGATTTCGTTGGAAACGGGATTTCTTCATGTAATGATAGACAGAAGAATTCTCAGTAACTTCTTTGGGTTGTGTGAGTTCAACTCACAGAGTTGAACCTACCATTAGACAGAGCATATTTGAAACCCTCTTTTTGTGGAATTTGCCAGTGGAGATTTCAAGCGCTTTGGTGCCAACGGTAGAAAAGGAAATATCTTCGTATAAAAACTAGAGAGAATCATTCTCAAAAACCACTTTGTGTTGACTGCGATCCATTCACAGAGTTTAACCTTTCTTTTCATGGAGCAGTTTGGAAACACTCTGTTTGTAAAGTATGCAAGTGGATATTTAGACCTCTTTGAGAATTTCGTTGGAAACGGGATTTCCTCATCTAATTCTAGATTGAAGAATTCTCAGTAACTTCTTTGGGTTGTGTGTGTTCAACTCACAGATTTGAACTTTCCTTTAGACAGAGCAGATTTGAAACCCTCTTTTTGTGGAATTTGCAAGTGGAGATTTCAAGCGCTTTGGGGACAGTGGTAGGAAAGGAAATATCTTCGTATAAAAACTAGAGAGAATCATTCTCAGAAACCACTTTGTGTTGTGTGCGTTCCACTCACAGAGTTTATCCTTTCTTTTCATAGAGCAGTTTGGAAACACTCTGTTTGTAAAGTCTGCAAGTGGATATTTGGACCTCTTTGAGGATTTCGTTGGAAACGGGATTTCTTCATCTAATGCTAGACAGAAGAATTCTCAGTAACTTCTTTGGGTTGTGTGAGTTCAACTCACAGAGTTGAACCTTCCTTTAGATAGAGCAGATTTGAAACCCTCTTTTTGTGGAATTTGCAAGTGGAGATTTCAAGCGCTTTGGTGCCAACGGTAGAAAAGGGAATATCTTCGTATAAAAACTAGAGAGAATCATTCTCAAAACCCACTTTGCGTTGTGTGCGTTCCACTCACAGGGTTTCACCTTTCTTTTCATAGAGAAGTTTGGAAACACTGTGTTTGTAAAGTCTGCAAGTGGATATTTGGACCTCTTTGAGGATTTCGTTGGAAACGGAATGTCCCCATCTAATTCTAGTTAGAAGAATTCTCAGTAACTTCTTTGGGTTGCGTGTGTTCAACTCACAGAGTTGGACCTTCCTTTAGACAGAGCAGATATGAAACCCTCTTTTTGTGGAAATTGCAAGTGGAGATATCAAGCACTTTTGGGCCAACGGTAGAAAAGGAAATATCTTCGTATAAAAACTAGAGAGATTCATTTTCAGAAAACACGTTGTGTTGACTGCGACCCATTCACAGAGTTTAACCTTTCTTTTCATGGAGCAGTTTGGAAACACTCTGTTTGTAAAGTCTGCAAGTGGATATTTGGACCTCTTTGAGGATTTCGTTGGAAACGGGATTTCTTCATCTAATGCTAGACAGAAGAATTCTCAGTAACTTCTTTGGGTTGTGTGTGTTCAACTCACAGATTTGAACCTTCCTTTAGTCAGAGCAGATTTGAAACCCTCTTTTTGTGGAATTTGCAAGTGGAGATTTCAAGCGATTTTGGGACAATGTTAGGAAAGGAAATATCTTCGTATAAAAACTAGAGAGAATCATTCTCAGAAACCAGTTTGTGTTGTGTGCGTTCCACTCACAGAGTTTACCCTTTCTTTTCATAGAGCAGTTTGGAAACACTCTGTTTGTAAAGTCTGCAAGTGGATATTTGGACCTCTTTGAGGATTTCGTTGGAAACGGGTTTTCCTCATCTAATTCTAGACAGAAGAATTCTCAGTAACTTCTTTGGGTTGCGTGTGCTCAACTCACAGAGTTGGACCTTCCTTTAGACAGAGCAGATATGTAACCCTCTTTTTCTGGAATTTGAAAGTGGAGATTTCAAGCGCTTTCGGGACAACGGTAGAAAAGGAAATATCTTCGTATAAAAACTAGAGAGAATCATTCTCAGAAATCACTTTGTGTTGTGTGCGTTCCACACACAGAGTTTAACCTTTCTTTTCATAGAGCAGTTTGGAAACACTCTGTTTGTAAAGTCTGCCAGTGGATATTTGGACCTCTTTGAGGATTTCGTTGGAAACGGGATTTCTTCATCTAATGCTAGACAGAAGAATTCTCAGAAACTTCTTTGGGTTGTGTGAGTTCAACTCACAGAGTTGAACCTTCCTTTAGATAGAGCAGATTTGAAACCCTCTTTTTGTGGAATTTGCAAGTGGAGATTTCAAGCGCTTTGGTGCCAACGGTAGAAAAGGGAATATCTTCGTATAAAAACTAGAGAGAATCATTCTCAAAACCCACTTTGCGTTGTGTGCGTTCCACTCACAGGGTTTAACCTTTCTCTTCATGGAGCAGTTTGGAAACACTCTGTTTGCAAAGTCTGCAAGTGGATATTTGGACCTTTTTGAGGATTTCGTTGGAAACGGGATTTCTTCATCTAATGCTAGACAGAAGAATTCTCAGTAACTTTTTGGGTTGTGTGTGTTCAACTCACAGAGTTGAACCTTCCTTTAGACAGAGCAGATTTGAAACCCTCTTTTTGTGGAATTTGCAAGTGGAGATTTCAAGCGCTTTGGGGCCAACGGTAGAATGGCAAATATCTTCCTACAAAAACTAGAGAGAATCATTCTCAGAAACCACTTTGTGTTGTGTGCGTTCCACTCACAGAGTTTCACCTTATTTTTCATAGATCAGTTTGGAAACACTCTGTTTCTAAAGTCTGCAAGTGGATATTTGTACCTATTTGAGGATTTCGTTGGAAACGGGATTCCTTCATCTAATGCTAGACAGAAGAATTCTCAGTAACTTCTTTGGGTTGTGTGTGTTCAACTCACAGAGTTGAACCTTCCTTTAGACAGAACAGATTTGAAACCCTCTTTTTGTGGAATTTGAAAGTGGAGATTTGAAGCGCTTTCGGGCCTACGGTAGAAAAGGAAATATCTTCGTTTAAGAACTAGAGAGAATCATTCTCAGAAACCACTTTGTGTTGTGTGCGTTCCACTCACAGAGTTTAACAATTCTTTTGATAGAGAAGTTTGGAAACACTCTGTTTGTAAAGTCTGCATGTGGATATTTAGACCTCTTTGAGGATTTCGATGGAAACGGGATTTCCTCATCTAATTCTAGACTGAAGAATTCTCAGTAACTTCTTTGGGTTGTGTGTGTTCAACTCACAGATTTGAACCTTCCTTTAGACAGGGCAGATTTGAAACCCTCTTTTTGTGGAATTTGCAAGTGGAGATTTCAAGCGCTTTGGGGACAATGGTAGGAAAGGAAATATCTTCGTATAAAAACTAGAGAGAATCATTCTCAGAAACCACTTTGTGTTGTGTGCGTTCCACTCACAGAGTTTCACCTTTCTTTTCATAGAGAAGTTTGGAAACACTGTGTTTGTAAAGTCTGCAAGTGGATATTTGGACCTCTTTGAGGATTTCGTTGGAAACGGAATGTCCCCATCTAATTCTAGATAGAAGAATTCTCAGTAACTTCTTTGGGTTGCGTGTGTTCAACTCACAGAGTTGGACCTTCCTTTAGACAGAGCAGATATGAAACCCTCTTTTTGTGGAAATTGCAAGTGGAGATATCAAGCACTTTTGGGCCAACGGTAGAAAAGGAAATATCTTCGTATAAAAACTAGAGAGATTCATTCTCAGAAAACACTTTGTGTTGACTGCGACCCATTCACAGAGTTTAACCTTTCTTTTCATGGAGCAGTTTGGAAACACTCTGTTTGTAAAGTCTGCAAGTGGATATTTAGACCTCTTTGAGAATTTCGTTGGAAACGGGATTTCCTCATCTAATTCTAGATTGAAGAATTCTCAGTAACTTCTTTGGGTTGTGTGTGTTCAACTCACAGATTTGAACCTTCCTTTAGTCAGAGCAGATTTGAAACCCTCTTTTTGTGGAATTTGCAAGTGGAGATTTCAAGCGATTTTGGGACAATGTTAGGAAAGGAAATATCTTCGTATAAAA
The DNA here is from genome assembly GCF_029281585.2 of Gorilla gorilla gorilla. Lineage (NCBI taxonomy): Eukaryota > Metazoa > Chordata > Mammalia > Primates > Hominidae > Gorilla > Gorilla gorilla. Next base: position 108,848,715 of record NC_073224.2, read on the forward strand.
ACTAGAGAGAATCATTCTCAGAAACCAGTTTGTGTTGTGTGCGTTCCACTCACAGAGTTTACCCTTTCTTTTCATAGAGCAGTTTGGAAACACTCTGTTTGTAAAGTCTGCAAGTGGATATTTGGACCTCTTTGAGGATTTCGTTGGAAACGGGTTTTCCTCATCTAATTCTAGACAGAAGAATTCTCAGTAACTTCTTTGGGTTGCGTGTGCTCAACTCACAGAGTTGGACCTTCCTTTAGACAGAGCAGATATGTAACCCTCTTTTTCTGGAATTTGAAAGTGGAGATTTCAAGCGCTTTCGGGACAACGGTAGAAAAGGAAATATCTTCGTATAAAAACTAGAGAGAATCATTCCCAGAAATCACTTTGTGTTCTGTGCGTTCCACACACAGAGTTTAACCTTTCTTTTCATAGAGCAGTTTGGAAACACTCTGTTTGTAAAGTCTGCCAGTGGATATTTGGACCTCTTTGAGGATTTCGTTGGAAACGGGATTTCTTCATCTAATGCTAGACAGAAGAATTCTCAGAAACTTCTTTGGGTTGTGTGAGTTCAACTCACAGAGTTGAACCTTCCTTTAGATAGAGCAGATTTGAAACCCTCTTTTTGTGGAATTTGCAAGTGGAGATTTCAAGCGCTTTGGTGCCAACGGTAGAAAAGGGAATATCTTCGTATAAAAACTAGAGAGAATCATTCTCAAAACCCACTTTGCGTTGTGTGCGTTCCACTCACAGGGTTTAACCTTTCTCTTCATGGAGCAGTTTGGAAACACTCTGTTTGCAAAGTCTGCAAGTGGATATTTGGACCTTTTTGAGGATTTCGTTGGAAACGGGATTTCTTCATCTAATGCTAGACAGAAGAATTCTCAGTAACTTTTTGGGTTGTGTGTGTTCAACTCACAGAGTTGAACCTTCCTTTAGACAGAGCAGATTTGAAACCCTCTTTTTGTGGAATTTGAAAGTGGAGATTTCAAGCGCTTTGGGGCCAACGGTAGAATGGCAAATATCTTCCTACAAAAACTAGAGAGAATCATTCTCAGAAACCACTTTGTGTTGTGTGCGTTCCACTCACAGAGTTTCACCTTATTTTTCATAGATCAGTTTGGAAACACTCTGTTTCTAAAGTCTGCAAGTGGATATTTGTACCTATTTGAGGATTTCGTTGGAAACGGGATTCCTTCATCTAATGCTAGACAGAAGAATTCTCAGTAACTTCTTTGGGTTGTGTGTGTTCAACTCACAGAGTTGAACCTTCCTTTAGACAGAGCAGATTTGAAACCCTCTTTTTGTGGAATTTGAAAGTGGAGATTTCAAGCGCTTTCGGGCCAACGGTAGAAAAGGAAATATCTTCGTATAAAAACTAGAGAGAATCATTCTCAGAAACCACTTTGTTTTGACTGCGATCCATTCACAGAGTTTAACCTTTCTTTTCATGGAGCAGTTTGGAAACCCTCTGTTTGTAAAGTCTGCAAGTGGATATTTGGACCTATTTGAGGATTTCGTTGGAAACGGGATTTCTTCATCTAATGCTAGACAGAAGAATTCTCAGTAACTTCTTCAGGTTCTGTGTGTTCAACTCACAGAGTTGAACCTTCCTTTAGAGAGAGCAGATTTGAAACCCTCTTTTTGTGGAATTTGCAAGTGGAGATTTCAAGCGCTTTGGGGCCAAAGGTAGAAAAGGAAATATCTTCGTATAATAACTAGAGAGAATCATTCTCAGAAACCACTTTGTGTTGTGTGCGTTCCACTCACAGAGTTAAACCTTTCTTTTGATAGAGAAGTTTGGAAACACTCTGTTTGTAAAGTCTGCAAGTGGATATTTAGACCTCTTTGAGGATTTCGTTGGAAACGGGATTTCCTCATCTAATTCTAGACTGAAGAATTCTCAGTAACTTCTTTGGGTTGTGTGTGTTCAACTCACAGATTTGAACCTTCCTTTAGACAGGGCAGATTTGAAACCCTCTTTTTGTGGAATTTGCAAGTGGAGATTTCAAGCGCTTTGGGGACAATGGTAGGAAAGGAAATATCTTCGTATAAAAACTAGAGAGAATCATTCTCAGAAACCACTTTGTGTTGTGTGCGTTCCACTCACAGAGTTTCACCTTTCTTTTCATAGAGAAGTTTGGAAACACTGTGTTTGTAAAGTCTGCAAGTGGATATTTGGACCTCTTTGAGGATTTCGTTGGAAACGGAATGTCCCCATCTAATTCTAGTTAGAAGAATTCTCAGTAACTTCTTTGGGTTGCGTGTGTTCAACTCACAGAGTTGGACCTTCCTTTAGACAGAGCAGATATGAAACCCTCTTTTTGTGGAAATTACAAGTGGAGATATCAAGCACTTTTGGGCCAACGGTAGAAAAGGAAATATCTTCGTATAAAAACTAGAGAGATTCATTCTCAGAAAACACTTTGTGTTGACTGCGACCCATTCACAGAGTTTAACCTTTCTTTTCATGGAGCAGTTTGGAAACACTCTGTTTGTAAAGTCTGCAAGTGGATATTTAGAGCTCTTTGAGAATTTCGTTGGAAACGGGATTTCCTCATCTAATTCTAGATTGAAGAATTCTCAGTAACTTCTTTGGGTTGTGTGTGTTCAACTCACAGAGTTGAACCTTCCTTTAGACAGAGCAGATTTGAAACCCTCTTTTTGTGGAATTTGAAAGTGGAGATTTCAAGCGCTTTCGGGCCAAAGGTAGAAAAGGAAATATCTTCGTATAAGAACTAGAGAGAATCATTCTCAGAAACCACTTTGTGTTGTGTGCGTTCCACTCACAGAGTTTAACCTTTCTTTTCATAGAGCAGTTTGGAAACACTCTGTTTGTAAAGTCTGCAAGTGGATATTTGGACCTCTTTGAGGATTTCATTGGAAACGGGTTTTCCTCATCTAATTCTAGACAGAAGAATTCTCAGTAACTTCTTTGGGTTGCGTGTGCTCAACTCACAGAGTTGGACCTTCCTTTAGACAGAGCAGATATGTAACCCTCTTTTTCTGGAATTTGAAAGTGGAGATTTCAAGCGCTTTCGGGACAACGGTAGAAAAGGAAATATCTTCGTATAAAAACTAGAGAGAATCATTCTCAGAAATCACTTTGTGTTGTGTGCGTTCCACACACAGAGTTTAACCTTTCTTTTCATAGAGCAGTTTGGAAACACTCTGTTTTTAAAGTCTACAAGTGGATATTTGGACATCTTTGAGGATTTCGTTGGAAACGGGATTTCTTCATCTAATGCTAGACTGAAGAATTCTCAGTAACTTCTTTGGGTTGTGTGTTCAACTCACAGATTTGAACCTTCCTTTAGACAGAGCAGATTTGAAACCCTCTTTTTGTGGAATTTGCAAGTGGAGATTTCAAGCGCTTTGGGGACAATGGTAGGAAAGGAAATATCTTCGTATGAAAACTAGAGAGAATCATTCTCAGAAACCACTTTGTGTTGTGTGCGTTCCACTCACAGAGTTTATCCTTTCTTTTCATAGAGCAGTTTGGAAACACTCTGTTTGTAAAGTCTGCCAGTGGATATTTGGACCTCTTTGAGGATTTCGTTGGAAACGGGATTTCTTCATCTAATGCTAGACAGAAGAATTCTCAGTAACTTCTTTGGGTTGTGTGAGTTCAACTCACAGAGTTGAACCTTCCTTTAGAAAGAGCAGATTTGAAACCCTCTTTTTGTGGAATTTGCAAGTGGAGATTTCAAGCGCTTTGGTGCCAACGGTAGAAAAGGGAATATCTTCGTATAAAAACTAGAGAGAATCATTCTCAAAAACCACTTTGTGTTGTGTGCGTTCCACTCACAGGGTTTAACCTTTCTTTTCATGGAGCAGTTTGGAAACACTCTGTTTGCAAAGTCTGCAAGTGGATATTTGGACCTTTTTGAGGATTTCGTTGGAAACGGGATTTCTTCATCTAATGCTAGACAGAAGAATTCTCAGTAACTTTTTTGGGTTGTGTGTGTTCAACTCACAGAGTTGAACCTTCCTTTAGACAGAGCAGATTTGAAACGCTCTTTTTGTGGAATTTGCAAGTGGAGATTTCAAGCGCTTTGGGGCCAACGGTAGAAAGGCAAATATCTTCCTATAAAAACTAGAGAGAATCATTCTCAGAAACCACTTTGTGTTGTGTGCGTTCCACTCACAGAGTTTCACCTTTCTTTTCATAGATCAGTTTGGAAACGCTCTGTTTGTAAAGTCTGCAAGTGGATATTTGGACCTCTTTGAGGATTTCGTTGGAAACGGGTTTTCCTCATCTAATTCTAGACAGAAGAATTCTCAGTAACTTCTTTGGGTTGCGTGTGCTCAACTCACAGAGTTGGACCTTCCTTTAGACAGAGCAGATATGTAACCCTCTTTTTCTGGAATTTGAAAGTGGAGATTTCAAGCGCTATCGGGACAACGGTAGAAAAGGAAATATCTTCGTATAAAAACTAGAGAGAATCATTCTCAGAAATCACTTTGTGTTGTGTGCGTTCCACACACAGAGTTTAACCTTTCTTTTCATAGAGCAGTTTGGAAACACTCTGTTTTTAAAGTCTGCAAGTGGATATTTGGACATCTTTGAGGATTTCGTTGGAAACGGGATTTCTTCATCTAATGCTAGACAGAAGAATTCTCAGTAACTTCTTTGGGTTGTGTGAGTTCAACTCACAGAGTTGAACCTACCTTTAGACACAGCATATTTGAAACCCTCTTTTTGTGGAATTTGCAAGTGGAGATTTCAAGCGCTTTGGTGCCAACGGTAGAAAAGGAAATATCTTCGTATAAAAACTAGAGAGAATCATTCTCAAAAACCACTTTGTGTTGACTGCGATCCATTCACAGAGTCTAACCTTTCTTTTCATGGAGCAGTTTGGAAACACACTGTTTGTAAACTCTGCAAGTGGATATTTGGACCTATTTGAGGATTTCGTTGGAAACGGGATTTCTTCATCTAATGCTAGACAGAAGAATTCTCAGTAACTTCATTGGGTTGTGTGTGTTCAACTCACAGAGTTGAACCTTCCTTTAGACAGAGCATATTTGAAACCCTCTTTTTGTGGAATTTGAAAGTGGAGATTTCAAGCGCTTTCGGGCCAAAGGTAGAAAAGTAAATATCTTCGTATAAGAACTAGAGAGAATCATTCTCAGAAACCACTTTGTGTTGTGTGCGTTCCACTTACAGCGTTTAACCTTTCTTTTCATAGAGAAGTTTGGAAACACTCTGTTTGTAAAGTCTGCAAGTGGATATTTAGACCTCTTTGAGGATTTCGTTGGAAACGGGATTTCCTCATCTAATTCTAGACTGAAGAATTCTCAGTAACTTCTTTGGGTTGTGTGTTCAACTCACAGATTTGAACCTTCCTTTAGACAGAGCAGATTTGAAACCCTCTTTTTGTGGAATTTGCAAGTGGAGATTTCAAGCGCTTTGGGGACAATGGTAGGAAAGGAAATATCTTCGTATAAAAACTAGAGAGAATCATTCTCAGAAACCACTTTGTGTTGTGTGCGTTCCACTCACAGAGTTTATCCTTTCTTTTCATAGAGCAGTTTGGAAACACTCTGTTTGTAAAGTCTGCCAGTGGATATTTGGACCTCTTTGAGGATTTCGTTGGAAACGGGATTTCTTCATCTAATGCTAGACAGAAGAATTCTCAGTAACTACTTTGGGTTGTGTGAGTTCAACTCACAGAGTTGAACCTTCCTTTAGATAGAGCAGATTTGAAACCCTCTTTTTGTGGAATTTGCAAGTGGAGATTTCAAGCGCTTTGGTGCCAACGGTAGAAAAGGGAATATCTTCGTATAAAAACTAGAGAGAATCATTCTCAAAAACCACTTTGTGTTGTGTGCGTTCCACTCACAGGGTTTAACCTTTCTTTTCATGGAGCAGTTTGGAAACACTCTGTTTGCAAAGTCTGCAAGTGGATATTTGGACCTTTTTGAGGATTTCGTTGGAAACTGGATTTCTTCATCTAATGCTAGACAGAAGAATTCTCAGTAACTTTTTTGGGTTGTGTGTGTTCAACTCACAGAGTTGAACCTTCCTTTAGACAGAGCAGATTTGAAACGCTCTTTTTGTGGAATTTGCAAGTGGAGATTTCAAGCGCTTTGGGGCCAACGGTAGAAAGGCAAATATCTTCCTATACAAACTAGAGAGAATCATTCTCAGAAACCACTTTGTGTTGTGTGCGTTCCACTCACAGAGTTTCACCTTTCTTTTCATAGATCAGATTGGAAACACTCTGTTTGTAAAGTCTGCAAGTGGATATTTGGACCTCTTTGAGGATTTCGTTGGAAACGGGATTTCCTCATCTAATTGTAGTGAGAAGAATTCTCAGTAACTTCTTTGGGTTGCGTGTGTTCAACTCACAGAGTTGGACCTTCCTTTAGACAGAGCAGATATGAAACCCTCTTTTTGTGGTATTTGCAAGTGGAGATTTCAAGCACTTTTGGGCCAACGGTAGAAGAGGAAATATCTTCGTATAAAAACTAGAGAGAATCATTCTCAGAAACCACTTTGTGTTGTGTGCGTTCCACTCACAGAGTTTAACCTTTCTTTTCATGGAGCAGTTTGGAAACACTTTGTTTGTAACGTCTGCAAGTGGATATTTGGACCTCTTTGAGCATTTCGTTGGAAACGGGATTTCTTCATCTAATGCTAGACAGAAGAATTCTCAGTAACTTCTTTGGGTTGTGTGTGTTCATCTCACAGAGTTGAACCTTCCTTTAGACAGAGCAGATATGAAACCCTCTTTTTGTGGAATTTGCAAGTGGAGATTTCAAGCGCTTTTGGGCCAACGGTAGAAAAGGAAATATCTTCGTATAAAAACTAGAGAGAAACATTCTCAGAAACCACTTTGTGTTGTGTGCGTTCCACTCACAGAGTTTCACCTTTCTTTTCATAGAGCAGTTTGGAAACACTCTGTTTGTAAAGTCTGCAAGTGGATATTTAGACCTCTTTGAGGATTTTGTTGGAAAAGTGATTTCCTCATCTAATTCTAGACTGAAGAATTCTCAGTAACTTCTTTGGGTTGCGTGTGTTCAACTCACAGAGTTGAACCTTCCTTTAGACAGAGCAGATATGAAACCCTCTTTTTGTGGAATTTGCAAGTGGAGATTTCAAGCGCTTTGGTGCCAACGGTAGAAAAGGAAATATCTTCGTATAAAAACTAGAGAGAATCATTCTCAAAAACCACTTTGTGTTGACTGCGATCCATTCACAGAGTCTAACCTTTCTTTTCATGGAGCAGTTTGGAAACACACTGTTTGTAAAGTCTGCAAGTGGATATTTGGACCTATTTGAGTATTTCGTTGGAAACGGGATTTCTTCATCTAATGCTAGACAGAAGAATTCTCAGTAACTTCATTGGGTTGTGTGTGTTCAACTCACAGAGTTGAACCTTCCTTTAGACAGAGCATATTTGAAACCCTCTTTTTGTGGAATTTGAAAGTGGAGATTTCAAGCGCTTTCGGGCCAAAGGTAGAAAAGGAAATATCTTCGTATAAGAACTAGAGAGAATCATTCTCAGAAACCACTTTGTGTTGTGTGCGTTCCACTTACAGAGTTTAACCTTTCTTTTCATAGAGAAGTTTGGAAACACTCTGTTTGTAAAGTCTGCAAGTGGATATTTAGACCTCTTTGAGGATTTCGTTGGAAACGGGATTTCCTCATCTAATTCTAGACTGAAGAATTCTCAGTAACTTCTTTGGGTTGTGTGTTCAACTCACAGATTTGAACCTTCCTTTAGACAGAGCAGATTTGAATCCCTCTTTTTGTGGAATTTGCAAGTGGAGATTTCAAGCGCTTTGGGGACAATGGTAGGAAAGGAAATATCTTCGTATAAAAACTAGAGAGAATCATTCTCAGAAACCACTTTGTGTTGTGTGCGTTCCACTCACAGAGTTTATCCTTTCTTTTCATAGAGCAGTTTGGAAACACTCTGTGTGTAAAGTCTGCCAGTGGATATTTGGACCTCTTTGAGGATTTCGTTGGAAACGGGATTTCTTCATCTAATGCTAGACAGAAGAATTCTCAGTAACTTCTTTGGGTTGTGTGAGTTCAACTCACAGAGTTGAACCTTCCTTTAGATAGAGCAGATTTGAAACCCTCTTTTTGTGGAATTTGCAAGTGGAGATTTCAAGCGCTTTGGTGCCAACGGTAGAAAAGGGAATATCTTCGTATAAAAACTAGAGAGAATCATTCTCAAAAACCACTTTGTGTTGTGTGCGTTCCACTCACAGGGTTTAACCTTTCTTTTCATGGAGCAGTTTGGAAACACTCTGTTTGCAAAGTCTGCAAGTGGATATTTGGACCTTTTTGAGGATTTCGTTGGAAACGGGATTTCTTCATCTAATGCTAGACAGAAGAATTCTCAGTAACTTTTTTGGGTTGTGTGTGTTCAACTCACAGAGTTGAACCTTCCTTTAGGCAGAGCAGATTTGAAACGCTCTTTTTGTGGAATTTGCAAGTGGAGATTTCAAGCGCTTTGGGGCCAACGGTAGAAAGGCAAATATCTTCCTATACAAACTAGAGAGAATCATTCTCAGAAACCACTTTGTGTTGTGTGTGTTCCACTCACAGAGTTTCACCTTTCTTTTCATAGATCAGATTGGAAACACTCTGTTTGTAAAGTCTGCAAGTGGATATTTGGACCTCTTTGAGGATTTCGTTGGAAACGGGATTTCCTCATCTAATTGTATTGAGAAGAATTCTCAGTAACTTCTTTGGGTTGCGTGTGTTCAACTCACAGAGTTGGACCTTCCTTTAGACAGAGCAGATATGAAACCCTCTTTTTGTGTAATTTGCAAGTGGAGATTTCAAGCACTTTTGGGCCAACGGTAGAAGAGGAAATATCTTCGTATAAAAACTAGAGAGAATCATTCTCAGAAACCACTTTGTGTTGTGTGCGTTCCACTCACAGAGTTTAACCTTTCTTTTGATAGAGAAGTTTGGAAACACTCTGTTTGCAAAGTCTGCAAGTGGATATTTAGACCTCTTTGAGGATTTCGTTGGAAACGGGATTTCCTCATCTAATTCTAGACTGAAGAATTCTCAGTAACTTCTTTGGGTTGTGTGTGTTCATCTCACAGAGTTGAACCTTCCTTTAGACAGAGCAGATTTGTAACCCTCTTTTTGTGGAATTTGAAAGTGGAGATTTCAAGCGCTTTCGGGCCAAATGTAGAAAAGGAAATATCTTCGTATAAGAACTAGAGAGAATCATTATCAGAAACCACTTTGTGTTGTGTGCGTTCCACTCACAGAGTTTAAACTTTCTTTTCATAGAGAAGTTTGGAAACACTCTGTTTGTAAAGTCTGCAAGTGGATATTTGGACGTATTTGAGGATTTCGTTGGAAACGGGGTTTCTTCATCTAATGCTAGACAGAAGAATTCTCAGTAACTTCTTTGGGTTTTGTGTGTTCAACTCACAGAGTTGAACCTTCCTTTAGACAGAGCAGATTTGAAACCCTCTTTTTGTGGAATTTGAAAGTGGAGATTTCAAGCGCTTTCGGGCCAACGGAAGAAAAGGAAATATTTTCGTATAAAAACTGGAGAGAATCATTCTCAGAAACCACTTTGTGTTGACTGCGATCCATTCACAGAGTTTAACCTTTCTTTTCATGGAGCAGTTTGGAAACACTCTGTTTGTAAAGTCTGCAAGTGGATATTTGGACCTATTTGAGGATTTCGTTGGAAACGGGATTTCTTCATCTAATGCTAGACAGAAGAATTCTCAGTAACTTCTTTGGGTTGTGTGTGTTCAACTCACAGAGTTGAACCTTCCTTTAGACAGAGCAGATTTGAAACCCTCTTTTTGTGGAATTTGCAAGTGGAGATTTCAAGCGCTTTCGGGCCAAAGGTAGAAAAGGAAATATCTTCGTATAAGAACTAGAGAGAATCATTCTCAGAAACCACTTTGTGTTGTGTGCGTTCCACTCACAGAGTTTAACCTTTCTTTTGATAGAGAAGTTTGGAAACACTCTGTTTGCAAAGTCTGCAAGTGGATATTTAGACCTCTTTGAGGATTTCGTTGGAAACGGGATTTCCTCATCTAATTCTAGACTGAAGAATTCTCAGTAACTTCTTTGGGTTGTGTGTGTTCAACTCACAGATTTGAACCTTCCTTTAGACAGGGCAGATTTGAAACCCTCTTTTTGTGGAATTTGAAAGTGGAGATTTCAAGCGCTTTGGGGCCAACGGAAGAAAAGGAAATATCTTCGTATAAAAACTAGAGAGAATCATTCTCAGAAACCACTTTGTGTTGACTGCGATCCATTCACAGACTTTTACCTTTCTTTTCATGGAGCAGTTTGGAAACACTCTGTTTGTAAAGTCTGCAAGTGGATATTTGGACCTCTTTGAGGATTTCGTTGGAAACGGGATTTCTTCATCTAATGCTAGACAGAAGAATTCTCAGTAACTTCTTTGGGTTTTGTGTGTTCAACTCACAGAGTTGAACCTTCCTTTAGACAGAGCAGATATGAAACCCTCTTTTTGTGGAATTTGCAAGTGGAGATTTCAAGCGCTTTTGGGCCAACGGTAGAAAAGGAAATATCTTCGTATAAAAACTAGAGAGAAACATTCTCAGAAACCACTTTGTGTTGTGTGCGTTCCACTCACAGAGTTTCACCTTTCTTTTCATAGAGCAGTTTGGAAACACTCTGTTTGTAAAGTCTGCAAGTGGATATTTAGACCTCTTTGAGGATTTTGTTGGAAAAGTGATTTCCTCATCTAATTCTAGACTGAAGAATTCTCAGTAACTTCTTTGGGTTGCGTGTGTTCAACTCACAGAGTTGAACCTTCCTTTAGACAGAGCAGATATGAAACCCTCTTTTTGTGGAATTTGCAAGTGGAGATTTCAAGCGCTTTGGTGCCAACAGTAGAAAAGGAAATATCTTCGTATAAAAACTAGAGAGAATCATTCTCAAAAACCACTTTGTGTTGACTGCGATCCATTCACAGAGTCTAACCTTTCTTTTCATGGAGCAGTTTGGAAACACACTGTTTGTAAAGTCTGCAAGTGGATATTTGGACCTATTTGAGTATTTCGTTGGAAACGGGATTTCTTCATCTAATGCTAGACAGAAGAATTCTCAGTAACTTCATTGGGTTGTGTGTGTTCAACTCACAGAGTTGAACCTTCCTTTAGACAGAGCATATTTGAAACCCTCTTTTTGTGGAATTTGAAAGTGGAGATTTCAAGCGCTTTCGGGCCAAAGGTAGAAAAGGAAATATCTTCGTATAAGAACTAGAGAGAATCATTCTCAGAAACCACTTTGTGTTGTGTGCGTTCCACTTACAGAGTTTAACCTTTCTTTTCATAGAGAAGTTTGGAAACACTCTGTTTGTAAAGTCTGCAAGTGGATATTTAGACCTCTTTGAGGATTTCGTTGGAAACGGGATTTCCTCATCTAATTCTAGACTGAAGAATTCTCAGTAACTTCTTTGGGTTGTGTGTTCAACTCACAGATTTGAACCTTCCTTTAGACAGAGCAGATTTGAATCCCTCTTTTTGTGGAATTTGCAAGTGGAGATTTCAAGCGCTTTGGGGACAATGGTAGGAAAGGAAATATCTTCGTATAAAAACTAGAGAGAATCATTCTCAGAAACCACTTTGTGTTGTGTGCGTTCCACTCACAGAGTTTATCCTTTCTTTTCATAGAGCAGTTTGGAAACACTCTGTTTGTAAAGTCTGCCAGTGGATATTTGGACCTCTTTGAGGATTTCGTTGGAAACGGGATTTCTTCATCTAATGCTAGACAGAAGAATTCTCAGTAACTTCTTTGGGTTGTGTGAGTTCAACTCACAGAGTTGAACCTTCCTTTAGATAGAGCAGATTTGAAACCCTCTTTTTGTGGAATTTGCAAGTGGAGATTTCAAGCGCTTTGGTGCCAACGGTAGAAAAGGGAATATCTTCGTATAAAAACTAGAGAGAATCATTCTCAAAAACCACTTTGTGTTGTGTGCGTTCCACTCACAGGGTTTAACCTTTCTTTTCATGGAGCAGTTTGGAAACACTCTGTTTGCAAAGTCTGCAAGTGGATATTTGGACCTTTTTGAGGATTTCGTTGGAAACGGGATTTCTTCATCTAATGCTAGACAGAAGAATTCTCAGTAACTTTTTTGGGTTGTGTGTGTTCAACTCACAGAGTTGAACCTTCCTTTAGACAGAGCAGATTTGAAACGCTCTTTTTGTGGAATTTGCAAGTGGAGATTTCAAGCGCTTTGGGGCCAACGGTAGAAAGGCAAATATCTTCCTATAAAAACTAGAGAGAATCATTCTCAGAAACCACTTTGTGTTGTGTGCGTTCCACTCACAGAGTTTCACCTTTCTTTTCATAGATCAGTTTGGAAACGCTCTGTTTGTAAAGTCTGCAAGTGGATATTTGGACCTCTTTGAGGATTTCGTTGGAAACGGGTTTTCCTCATCTAATTCTAGACAGAAGAATTCTCAGTAACTTCTTTGGGTTGCGTGTGCTCAACTCACAGAGTTGGACCTTCCTTTAGACAGAGCAGATATGTAACCCTCTTTTTCTGGAATTTGAAAGTGGAGATTTCAAGCGCTATCGGGACAACGGTAGAAAAGGAAATATCTTCGTATAAAAACTAGAGAGAATCATTCTCAGAAATCACTTTGTGTTGTGTGCGTTCCACACACAGAGTTTAACCTTTCTTTTCATAGAGCAGTTTGGAAACACTCTGTTTTTAAAGTCTGCAAGTGGATATTTGGACATCTTTGAGGATTTCGTTGGAAACGGGATTTCTTCATCTAATGCTAGACAGAAGAATTCTCAGTAACTTCTTTGGGTTGTGTGAGTTCAACTCACAGAGTTGAACCTACCTTTAGACACAGCATATTTGAAACCCTCTTTTTGTGGAATTTGCAAGTGGAGATTTCAAGCGCTTTGGTGCCAACGGTAGAAAAGGAAATATCTTCGTATAAAAACTAGAGAGAATCATTCTCAAAAACCACTTTGTGTTGACTGCGATCCATTCACAGAGTCTAACCTTTCTTTTCATGGAGCAGTTTGGAAACACACTGTTTGTAAACTCTGCAAGTGGATATTTGGACCTATTTGAGGATTTCGTTGGAAACGGGATTTCTTCATCTAATGCTAGACAGAAGAATTCTCAGTAACTTCATTGGGTTGTGTGTGTTCAACTCACAGAGTTGAACCTTCCTTTAGACAGAGCATATTTGAAACCCTCTTTTTGTGGAATTTGAAAGTGGAGATTTCAAGCGCTTTCGGGCCAAAGGTAGAAAAGTAAATATCTTCGTATAAGAACTAGAGAGAATCATTCTCAGAAACCACTTTGTGTTGTGTGCGTTCCACTTACAGCGTTTAACCTTTCTTTTCATAGAGAAGTTTGGAAACACTCTGTTTGTAAAGTCTGCAAGTGGATATTTAGACCTCTTTGAGGATTTCGTTGGAAACGGGATTTCCTCATCTAATTCTAGACTGAAGAATTCTCAGTAACTTCTTTGGGTTGTGTGTTCAACTCACAGATTTGAACCTTCCTTTAGACAGAGCAGATTTGAAACCCTCTTTTTGTGGAATTTGCAAGTGGAGATTTCAAGCGCTTTGGGGACAATGGTAGGAAAGGAAATATCTTCGTATAAAAACTAGAGAGAATCATTCTCAGAAACCACTTTGTGTTGTGTGCGTTCCACTCACAGAGTTTATCCTTTCTTTTCATAGAGCAGTTTGGAAACACTCTGTTTGTAAAGTCTGCCAGTGGATATTTGGACCTCTTTGAGGATTTCGTTGGAAACGGGATTTCTTCATCTAATGCTAGACAGAAGAATTCTCAGTAACTACTTTGGGTTGTGTGAGTTCAACTCACAGAGTTGAACCTTCCTTTAGATAGAGCAGATTTGAAACCCTCTTTTTGTGGAATTTGCAAGTGGAGATTTCAAGCGCTTTGGTGCCAACGGTAGAAAAGGGAATATCTTCGTATAAAAACTAGAGAGAATCATTCTCAAAAACCACTTTGTGTTGTGTGCGTTCCACTCACAGGGTTTAACCTTTCTTTTCATGGAGCAGTTTGGAAACACTCTGTTTGCAAAGTCTGCAAGTGGATATTTGGACCTTTTTGAGGATTTCGTTGGAAACTGGATTTCTTCATCTAATGCTAGACAGAAGAATTCTCAGTAACTTTTTTGGGTTGTGTGTGTTCAACTCACAGAGTTGAACCTTCCTTTAGACAGAGCAGATTTGAAACGCTCTTTTTGTGGAATTTGCAAGTGGAGATTTCAAGCGCTTTGGGGCCAACGGTAGAAAGGCAAATATCTTCCTATACAAACTAGAGAGAATCATTCTCAGAAACCACTTTGTGTTGTGTGCGTTCCACTCACAGAGTTTCACCTTTCTTTTCATAGATCAGATTGGAAACACTCTGTTTGTAAAGTCTGCAAGTGGATATTTGGACCTCTTTGAGGATTTCGTTGGAAACGGGATTTCCTCATCTAATTGTAGTGAGAAGAATTCTCAGTAACTTCTTTGGGTTGCGTGTGTTCAACTCACAGAGTTGGACCTTCCTTTAGACAGAGCAGATATGAAACCCTCTTTTTGTGGTATTTGCAAGTGGAGATTTCAAGCACTTTTGGGCCAACGGTAGAAGAGGAAATATCTTCGTATAAAAACTAGAGAGAATCATTCTCAGAAACCACTTTGTGTTGTGTGCGTTCCACTCACAGAGTTTAACCTTTCTTTTCATGGAGCAGTTTGGAAACACTTTGTTTGTAACGTCTGCAAGTGGATATTTGGACCTCTTTGAGCATTTCGTTGGAAACGGGATTTCTTCATCTAATGCTAGACAGAAGAATTCTCAGTAACTTCTTTGGGTTGTGTGTGTTCATCTCACAGAGTTGAACCTTCCTTTAGACAGAGCAGATATGAAACCCTCTTTTTGTGGAATTTGCAAGTGGAGATTTCAAGCGCTTTTGGGCCAACGGTAGAAAAGGAAATATCTTCGTATAAAAACTAGAGAGAAACATTCTCAGAAACCACTTTGTGTTGTGTGCGTTCCACTCACAGAGTTTCACCTTTCTTTTCATAGAGCAGTTTGGAAACACTCTGTTTGTAAAGTCTGCAAGTGGATATTTAGACCTCTTTGAGGATTTTGTTGGAAAAGTGATTTCCTCATCTAATTCTAGACTGAAGAATTCTCAGTAACTTCTTTGGGTTGCGTGTGTTCAACTCACAGAGTTGAACCTTCCTTTAGACAGAGCAGATATGAAACCCTCTTTTTGTGGAATTTGCAAGTGGAGATTTCAAGCGCTTTGGTGCCAACGGTAGAAAAGGAAATATCTTCGTATAAAAACTAGAGAGAATCATTCTCAAAAACCACTTTGTGTTGACTGCGATCCATTCACAGAGTCTAACCTTTCTTTTCATGGAGCAGTTTGGAAACACACTGTTTGTAAAGTCTGCAAGTGGATATTTGGACCTATTTGAGTATTTCGTTGGAAACGGGATTTCTTCATCTAATGCTAGACAGAAGAATTCTCAGTAACTTCATTGGGTTGTGTGTGTTCAACTCACAGAGTTGAACCTTCCTTTAGACAGAGCATATTTGAAACCCTCTTTTTGTGGAATTTGAAAGTGGAGATTTCAAGCGCTTTCGGGCCAAAGGTAGAAAAGGAAATATCTTCGTATAAGAACTAGAGAGAATCATTCTCAGAAACCACTTTGTGTTGTGTGCGTTCCACTTACAGAGTTTAACCTTTCTTTTCATAGAGAAGTTTGGAAACACTCTGTTTGTAAAGTCTGCAAGTGGATATTTAGACCTCTTTGAGGATTTCGTTGGAAACGGGATTTCCTCATCTAATTCTAGACTGAAGAATTCTCAGTAACTTCTTTGGGTTGTGTGTTCAACTCACAGATTTGAACCTTCCTTTAGACAGAGCAGATTTGAATCCCTCTTTTTGTGGAATTTGCAAGTGGAGATTTCAAGCGCTTTGGGGACAATGGTAGGAAAGGAAATATCTTCGTATAAAAACTAGAGAGAATCATTCTCAGAAACCACTTTGTGTTGTGTGCGTTCCACTCACAGAGTTTATCCTTTCTTTTCATAGAGCAGTTTGGAAACACTCTGTGTGTAAAGTCTGCCAGTGGATATTTGGACCTCTTTGAGGATTTCGTTGGAAACGGGATTTCTTCATCTAATGCTAGACAGAAGAATTCTCAGTAACTTCTTTGGGTTGTGTGAGTTCAACTCACAGAGTTGAACCTTCCTTTAGATAGAGCAGATTTGAAACCCTCTTTTTGTGGAATTTGCAAGTGGAGATTTCAAGCGCTTTGGTGCCAACGGTAGAAAAGGGAATATCTTCGTATAAAAACTAGAGAGAATCATTCTCAAAAACCACTTTGTGTTGTGTGCGTTCCACTCACAGGGTTTAACCTTTCTTTTCATGGAGCAGTTTGGAAACACTCTGTTTGCAAAGTCTGCAAGTGGATATTTGGACCTTTTTGAGGATTTCGTTGGAAACGGGATTTCTTCATCTAATGCTAGACAGAAGAATTCTCAGTAACTTTTTTGGGTTGTGTGTGTTCAACTCACAGAGTTGAACCTTCCTTTAGGCAGAGCAGATTTGAAACGCTCTTTTTGTGGAATTTGCAAGTGGAGATTTCAAGCGCTTTGGGGCCAACGGTAGAAAGGCAAATATCTTCCTATACAAACTAGAGAGAATCATTCTCAGAAACCACTTTGTGTTGTGTGTGTTCCACTCACAGAGTTTCACCTTTCTTTTCATAGATCAGATTGGAAACACTCTGTTTGTAAAGTCTGCAAGTGGATATTTGGACCTCTTTGAGGATTTCGTTGGAAACGGGATTTCCTCATCTAATTGTATTGAGAAGAATTCTCAGTAACTTCTTTGGGTTGCGTGTGTTCAACTCACAGAGTTGGACCTTCCTTTAGACAGAGCAGATATGAAACCCTCTTTTTGTGTAATTTGCAAGTGGAGATTTCAAGCACTTTTGGGCCAACGGTAGAAGAGGAAATATCTTCGTATAAAAACTAGAGAGAATCATTCTCAGAAACCACTTTGTGTTGTGTGCGTTCCACTCACAGAGTTTAACCTTTCTTTTGATAGAGAAGTTTGGAAACACTCTGTTTGCAAAGTCTGCAAGTGGATATTTAGACCTCTTTGAGGATTTCGTTGGAAACGGGATTTCCTCATCTAATTCTAGACTGAAGAATTCTCAGTAACTTCTTTGGGTTGTGTGTGTTCATCTCACAGAGTTGAACCTTCCTTTAGACAGAGCAGATTTGTAACCCTCTTTTTGTGGAATTTGAAAGTGGAGATTTCAAGCGCTTTCGGGCCAAATGTAGAAAAGGAAATATCTTCGTATAAGAACTAGAGAGAATCATTATCAGAAACCACTTTGTGTTGTGTGCGTTCCACTCACAGAGTTTAAACTTTCTTTTCATAGAGAAGTTTGGAAACACTCTGTTTGTAAAGTCTGCAAGTGGATATTTGGACGTATTTGAGGATTTCGTTGGAAACGGGGTTTCTTCATCTAATGCTAGACAGAAGAATTCTCAGTAACTTCTTTGGGTTTTGTGTGTTCAACTCACAGAGTTGAACCTTCCTTTAGACAGAGCAGATTTGAAACCCTCTTTTTGTGGAATTTGAAAGTGGAGATTTCAAGCGCTTTCGGGCCAACGGAAGAAAAGGAAATATTTTCGTATAAAAACTGGAGAGAATCATTCTCAGAAACCACTTTGTGTTGACTGCGATCCATTCACAGAGTTTAACCTTTCTTTTCATGGAGCAGTTTGGAAACACTCTGTTTGTAAAGTCTGCAAGTGGATATTTGGACCTATTTGAGGATTTCGTTGGAAACGGGATTTCTTCATCTAATGCTAGACAGAAGAATTCTCAGTAACTTCTTTGGGTTGTGTGTGTTCAACTCACAGAGTTGAACCTTCCTTTAGACAGAGCAGATTTGAAACCCTCTTTTTGTGGAATTTGCAAGTGGAGATTTCAAGCGCTTTCGGGCCAAAGGTAGAAAAGGAAATATCTTCGTATAAGAACTAGAGAGAATCATTCTCAGAAACCACTTTGTGTTGTGTGCGTTCCACTCACAGAGTTTAACCTTTCTTTTGATAGAGAAGTTTGGAAACACTCTGTTTGCAAAGTCTGCAAGTGGATATTTAGACCTCTTTGAGGATTTCGTTGGAAACGGGATTTCCTCATCTAATTCTAGACTGAAGAATTCTCAGTAACTTCTTTGGGTTGTGTGTGTTCAACTCACAGATTTGAACCTTCCTTTAGACAGGGCAGATTTGAAACCCTCTTTTTGTGGAATTTGAAAGTGGAGATTTCAAGCGCTTTGGGGCCAACGGAAGAAAAGGAAATATCTTCGTATAAAAACTAGAGAGAATCATTCTCAGAAACCACTTTGTGTTGACTGCGATCCATTCACAGACTTTTACCTTTCTTTTCATGGAGCAGTTTGGAAACACTCTGTTTGTAAAGTCTGCAAGTGGATATTTGGACCTCTTTGAGGATTTCGTTGGAAACGGGATTTCTTCATCTAATGCTAGACAGAAGAATTCTCAGTAACTTCTTTGGGTTTTGTGTGTTCAACTCACAGAGTTGAACCTTCCTTTAGACAGAGCAGATATGAAACCCTCTTTTTGTGGAATTTGCAAGTGGAGATTTCAAGCGCTTTTGGGCCAACGGTAGAAAAGGAAATATCTTCGTATAAAAACTAGAGAGAAACATTCTCAGAAACCACTTTGTGTTGTGTGCGTTCCACTCACAGAGTTTCACCTTTCTTTTCATAGAGCAGTTTGGAAACACTCTGTTTGTAAAGTCTGCAAGTGGATATTTAGACCTCTTTGAGGATTTTGTTGGAAAAGTGATTTCCTCATCTAATTCTAGACTGAAGAATTCTCAGTAACTTCTTTGGGTTGCGTGTGTTCAACTCACAGAGTTGAACCTTCCTTTAGACAGAGCAGATATGAAACCCTCTTTTTGTGGAATTTGCAAGTGGAGATTTCAAGCGCTTTGGTGCCAACAGTAGAAAAGGAAATATCTTCGTATAAAAACTAGAGAGAATCATTCTCAAAAACCACTTTGTGTTGACTGCGATCCATTCACAGAGTCTAACCTTTCTTTTCATGGAGCAGTTTGGAAACACACTGTTTGTAAAGTCTGCAAGTGGATATTTGGACCTATTTGAGTATTTCGTTGGAAACGGGATTTCTTCATCTAATGCTAGACAGAAGAATTCTCAGTAACTTCATTGGGTTGTGTGTGTTCAACTCACAGAGTTGAACCTTCCTTTAGACAGAGCATATTTGAAACCCTCTTTTTGTGGAATTTGAAAGTGGAGATTTCAAGCGCTTTCGGGCCAAAGGTAGAAAAGGAAATATCTTCGTATAAGAACTAGAGAGAATCATTCTCAGAAACCACTTTGTGTTGTGTGCGTTCCACTTACAGAGTTTAACCTTTCTTTTCATAGAGAAGTTTGGAAACACTCTGTTTGTAAAGTCTGCAAGTGGATATTTAGACCTCTTTGAGGATTTCGTTGGAAACGGGATTTCCTCATCTAATTCTAGACTGAAGAATTCTCAGTAACTTCTTTGGGTTGTGTGTTCAACTCACAGATTTGAACCTTCCTTTAGACAGAGCAGATTTGAATCCCTCTTTTTGTGGAATTTGCAAGTGGAGATTTCAAGCGCTTTGGGGACAATGGTAGGAAAGGAAATATCTTCGTATAAAAACTAGAGAGAATCATTCTCAGAAACCACTTTGTGTTGTGTGCGTTCCACTCACAGAGTTTATCCTTTCTTTTCATAGAGCAGTTTGGAAACACTCTGTTTGTAAAGTCTGCCAGTGGATATTTGGACCTCTTTGAGGATTTCGTTGGAAACGGGATTTCTTCATCTAATGCTAGACAGAAGAATTCTCAGTAACTTCTTTGGGTTGTGTGAGTTCAACTCACAGAGTTGAACCTTCCTTTAGATAGAGCAGATTTGAAACCCTCTTTTTGTGGAATTTGCAAGTGGAGATTTCAAGCGCTTTGGTGCCAACGGTAGAAAAGGGAATATCTTCGTATAAAAACTAGAGAGAATCATTCTCAAAAACCACTTTGTGTTGTGTGCGTTCCACTCACAGGGTTTAACCTTTCTTTTCATGGAGCAGTTTGGAAACACTCTGTTTGCAAAGTCTGCAAGTGGATATTTGGACCTTTTTGAGGATTTCGTTGGAAACGGGATTTCTTCATCTAATGCTAGACAGAAGAATTCTCAGTAACTTTTTTGGGTTGTGTGTGTTCAACTCACAGAGTTGAACCTTCCTTTAGACAGAGCAGATTTGAAACGCTCTTTTTGTGGAATTTGCAAGTGGAGATTTCAAGCGCTTTGGGGCCAACGGTAGAAAGGCAAATATCTTCCTATACAAACTAGAGAGAATCATTCTCAGAAACCACTTTGTGTTGTGTGCGTTCCACTCACAGAGTTTCACCTTTCTTTTCATAGATCAGATTGGAAACACTCTGTTTGTAAAGTCTGCAAGTGGATATTTGGACCTCTTTGAGGATTTCGTTGGAAACGGGATTTCCTCATCTAATTGTAGTGAGAAGAATTCTCAGTAACTTCTTTGGGTTTTGTGTGTTCAACTCACAGAGTTGAACCTTCCTTTAGACAGAGCAGATATGAAACCCTCTTTTTGTGGAATTTGCAAGTGGAGATTTCAAGCGCTTTTGGGCCAACGGTAGAAAAGGAAATATCTTCGTATAAAAACTAGAGAGAAACATTCTCAGAAACCACTTTGTGTTGTGTGCGTTCCACTCACAGAGTTTCACCTTTCTTTTCATAGAGCAGTTTGGAAACACTCTGTTTGTAAAATCTGCAAGTGGATATTTAGACCTCTTTGAGGATTTTGTTGGAAAAGTGATTTCCTCATCTAATTCTAGACTGAAGAATTCTCAGTAACTTCTTTGGGTTGCGTGTGTTCAACTCACAGATTTGAACCTTCCTTTAGACAGAGCAGATATGAAACCCTCTTTTTGTGGAATTTGCAAGTGGAGATTTCAAGCGCTTTGGTGCCAACGGTAGAAAAGGAAATATCTTCGTATAAAAACTAGAGAGAATCATTCTCAAAAACCACTTTGTGTTGACTGCGATCCATTCACAGAGTCTAACCTTTCTTTTCATGGAGCAGTTTGGAAACACACTGTTTGTAAAGTCTGCAAGTGGATATTTGGACCTATTTGAGTATTTCGTTGGAAACGGGATTTCTACATCTAATGCTAGACAGAAGAATTCTCAGTAACTTCATTGGGTTGTGTGTGTTCAACTCACAGAGTTGAACCTTCCTTTAGACAGAGCATATTTGAAACCCTCTTTTTGTGGAATTTGAAAGTGGAGATTTCAAGCGCTTTCGGGCCAAAGGTAGAAAAGGAAATATCTTTGTATAAGAACTAGAGAGAATCATTCTCAGAAACCACTTTGTGTTGTGTGCGTTCCACTTACAGAGTTTAACCTTTCTTTTCATAGAGAAGTTTGGAAACACTCTGTTTGTAAAGTCTGCAAGTGGATATTTAGACCTCTTTGAGGATTTCGTTGGAAACGGGATTTCCTCATCTAATTCTAGACTGAAGAATTCTCAGTAACTTCTTTGGGTTGTGTGTTCAACTCACAGATTTGAACCTTCCTTTAGACAGAGCAGATTTGAAACCCTCTTTTTGTGGAATTTGCAAGTGGAGATTTCAACCGCTCTGGGGACAATGGTAGGAAAGGAAATATCTTCGAATAAAAACTAGAGAGAATCATTCTCAGAAACCACTTTGTGTTGTGTGCGTTCCACTCACAGAGTTTATCCTTTCTTTTCATAGAGCAGTTTGGAAACACTCTGTTTGTAAAGTCTGCCAGTGGATATTTGGACCTCTTTGAGGATTTCGTTGGAAACGGGATTTCTTCATCTAATGCTGGACAGAAGAATTCTCAGTAACTTCTTTGGGTTCTGCGAGTTCAACTCACAGAGTTGAACCTTCCTTTAGATAGAGCAGATTTGAAACCCTCTTTTTGTGGAATTTGCAAGTGGAGATTTCAAGCGCTTTGGTGCCAACGGTAGAAAAGGGAATATCTTCGTATAAAAACTAGAGAGAATCATTCTCAAAAACCACTTTGTGTTGTGTGCGTTCCACTCACAGGGTTTAACCTTTCTTTTCATGGAGCAGTTTGGAAACACTCTGTTTGCAAAGTCTGCAAGTGGATATTTGGACCTTTTTGAGGATTTCGTTGGAAACGGGATTTCTTCATCTAATGCTAGACAGAAGAATTCTCAGTAACTTTTTTGGGTTGTGTGTGTTCAACTCACAGAGCTGAACCTTCCTTTAGACAGAGCAGTTTTGAAACCCTCTTTTTGTGGAATTTGAAAGTGGAGATTTCAAGCGCTTTCGGGCCAAAGGTAGAAAAGGAAATATCTTCGTATAAGAACTAGAGAGAATCATTCTCAGAAACCACTTTGTGTTGTGTGCGTTCCACTCACAGAGTTTAACCTTTCTTTTCATGGAGCAGTTTGGAAACACTCTGTTTGTAAAGTCTGCAAGTGGATATTTGGACCTATTTGAGGATTTCGATGGAAACGGGATTTCTTCATCTAATGCTTGACAGAAGAATTCTCAGTAACTTCTTTGGGTTGTGTGTGTTCAACTCACAGAGTTGAACCTTCCTTTAGACAGAGCAGATTTGAAACCCCCTTTTGGGGAATTTGCAAGTGGAGATTTCAAGCGCTTTTGGGCCAACGGTAGAAAAGGAAATATCTTCGTATAAAAACTAGAGAGAATCATTCTCAGAAATCACTTTGTGTTGTGTGCGTTCCACTCACAGAGTTTATCCTTTCTTTTCATAGAGCAGTTTGGAAACACTCTGTTTGTAAAGTCTGCCAGTGGATATTTGGACCTCTTTGAGGATTTCGTTGGAAACGGGATTTCTTCATCTAATGCTAGACAGAAGAATTCTCAGTAACTCCTTTGGGTTGTGTGAGTTCAACTCCCAGAGTTGAACCTTCCTTTAGACAGAGCAGATTTGAAACCCTCTTTTTGTGGAATTTGCAAGTGGAGATTTCAAGCGCTTTGGGGCCAACGGTAGAAAGGCAAATATCTTCCTATAAAAACTAGAGAGAATCATTCTCAGAAACCACTTTGTGTTGTGTGCGGTCCACTCACAGAGTTTCACCTTTCTTTTCATAGATCAGTTTGGAAACACTCTGTTTGTAAAGTCTGCAAGTGGATATTTGGACCTCTTTGAGGATTTCGTTGGAAACGGGATTTCCACATCTAATTCTAGTGAGAAGAATTCTCAGTAACTTCTTTGGGTTGCGTGTGTTCAACTCACAGAGTTGGACCTTCCTTTAGACAGAGCAGATATGAAACCCTCTTTTTGTGGAATTTGCAAGTGGAGATTTCAAGCACTTTTGGGCCAACGGTAGAAGAGGAAATATCTTCGTATAAAAACTAGAGAGAATCATTCTCAGAAACCACTTTGTGTTGTGTGCGTTCCACTCACAGAGTTTAACCTTTCTTTTCATGGAGCAGTTTGGAAACACTCTGTTTGTAAAGTCTGCAAGTGGATATTTGGACCTCTTTGAGCATTTCGTTGGAAACGGGATTTCTTCATCTAATGCTAGACAGAAGAATTCTCATTTACTTCTTTGGTTTTTGTGTGTTCAACTCCCAGAGTTGAACCTTCCTTTAGACAGAGCAGGTTTGAAACCCTCTTTTTGTGGAATTTGAAAGTGGAGATTTCAAGCGCTTTCTGGCCAACGGTAGAAAAGGAAATATCTTCGTATAAAAACTTTAGAGAATCATTCTCAGAAACCACTTTGTGTTGACTGCGATCCATTCACAGAGTTTAACCTTTCTTTTCATGGAGCAGTTTGGAAACACTCTGTTTGTAAAGTCTGCAAGTGGATATTTGGACCTATTTGGGGATTTCGTTGGAAACGGGATTTCTTCATCTAATGCTAGACAGAAGAATTCTCAGTAACTTCTTTGGGTTGTGTGTGTTCAACTCACAGATTTGAACCTTCCTTTAGACAGGGCAGATTTGAAACCCTCTTTTTGTGGAATTTGCAAGTGGAGATTTCAAGCGCTTTCGGGCCAACGGAAGAAAAGGAAATATCTTCGTATAAAAACTGGAGAGAATCATTCTCAGAAACCACTTTGTGTTGACTGCGATCCATTCACAGAGTTTTACCTTTCTTTTCATGGAGCAGTTTGGAAACACTCTGTTTGTAAAGTCTGCAAGTGGATATTTGGACCTATTTGAGGATTTCGTTGGAAACGGGATTTCTTCATCTAAAGCTAGATAGAAGAATTCTCAGTAACTTCTTTGGGTTTTGTGTGTTCAACTCACAGAGTTGAACCTTCCTTTAGACAGAGCAGATATGAAACCCTCTTTTTGTGGAATTTGCAAGTGGAGATTTCAAGCGCTTTTGGGCCAACGGTAGAAAAGGAAATATCTTCGTATAAAAACTAGAGAGAATCATTCTCAGAAACCACTTTGTGTTGTGTGCGTTCCACTCACAGAGTTTCACCTTTCTTTTCATAGAGCAGTTTGGAAACACTCTGTTTGTAAAGTCTGCAAGTGGATATTTAGACCTCTTTGAGGATTTTTTTGGAAAAGTGATTTCCTCATCTAATTCTAGACTGAAGAATTCTCAGTAACTTCTTTGGGTTGCGTGTGTTCAACTCACAGAGTTGAACCTTCCTTTAGACAGAGCAGATATGAAACCCTCTTTTTGTGGAATTTGCAAGTGCAGATTTCAATCGCTTTTGGGCCAACGGTAGAAAAGGAAATATCTTCGTATAAAAACTAGAGAGAATCATTCTCAGAAACCACTTTGTGTTGTGTGCGTTCCACTCACAGGGTTTCACCTTTCTTTTCATAGAGCAGTTTGGAAACACTCTGTTTGTAAAGTCTGCAAGTGGATATTTGGACCTCTTTGAGGATTTCGTTGGAAACGGGATTTCTTCATCTAATTCTAGTTAGAAGAATTCTCAGTAACTTCTTTGGGTTGCGTGTGTTCAACTCACAGAGTTGAACCTTCCTTTAGACAGAGCAGATTTGAAACCCTCTTTTTGAGGAATTTGCAAGTGGAGATTTCAAGCGCTTTTCTGCCAACGGTAGAAAAGGAAATATCTTCGTATAAAAACTGGAGACAATCATTCTCAGAAACCACTTTGTGTTGTGTGCGTTCCACTCACAGAGTTTCACCTTTCTTTTCATAGAGCAGTTTGGAAACACTCTGTTTGTAAAGTCTGCAAGTGGATATTTGGACCTCTTTGAGGATTTCGTTGGAAACGGGATTTCTTCATCTAATGCTAGACAGAAGAATTCTCAGTAACTTCTTTGGGTTTTGTGTGTTCAACTCACAGAGTTGAACCTTCCTTTAGACAGAGCAGATTTGAAACCCTCTTTTTGTGGAATTTGAAAGTGGAGATTTCAAGCGCTTTCGGGCCAACGGTAGAAAAGGAAATATCTTAGTATAAGAACTAGAGAGAATCATTCTCAGAAACCACTTTGTGTTGTGTGCATTCCACTCACAGAGTTTAACCTTTCTTTTCATAGAGCAGTTTGGAAACCCTCTGTTTGTAAAGTCTGCAAGTGGATATTTGGACCTATTTGAGGATTTCGTTGGAAACGGGATTTCTTCATCTAATGCTAGACAGAAGAATTCTCAGTAACTTCTTTGGGTTTTGTGTGTTCAACTCACAGAGTTGAACCTTCCTTTAGACAGAGCAGATATGAAACCCTCTTTTTGTGGAATTTGCAAGTGGAGATTTCAAGCGCTTTTGGGCCAACGGTAGAAAAGGAAATATCTTCGTATAAAAACTAGAGAGAATCATTCTCAGAAATCACTTTGTGTTGTGTGCGTTCCACTCACAGAGTTTATCCTTTCTTTTCATAGAGCAGTTTGGAAACACTCTGTTTGTAAAGTCTGCCAGTGGATATTTGGACCTCTTTGAGGATTTCGTTGGAAACGGGATTTCTTCATCTAATGCTAGACAGAAGAATTCTCAGTAACTCCTTTGGGTTGTGTGAGTTCAACTCCCAGAGTTGAACCTTCCTTTAGACAGAGCATATTTGATACCCTCTTTTTGTGGAATTTGCAAGTGGAGATTTCAAGCGCTTTGGTGCCAACGGTAGAAAAGGGAATATCTTCGTATAAAAACTAGAGAGAATCATTCTCAAAAACCACTTTGTGTTGTGTGCGTTCCACTCACAGGGTTTAACATTTCTTTTCATGGAGCAGTTTGGAAACACTCTGTTTGCAAAGTATGCAATGGATATTTGGACCTTTTTGAGGATTTCGTTGGAAACGGGATTTCTTCATCTAATGCTAGACAGAAGAATTCTCAGTAACTTCTTTGGGTTGTGTGTGTTCAACTCACAGAGTTGAACCTTCCTTTAGACAGAGCAGATTTGAAACCCTCTTTTTGTGGAATTTGCAAGTGGAGATTTCAAGCGCTTTGGGGCCAACGGTAGAAAGGCAAATATCTTCCTATAAAAACTAGAGAGAATCATTCTCAGAAACCACTTTGTGTTGTGTGCGGTCCACTCACAGAGTTTCACCTTTCTTTTCATAGAGCAGTTTGGAAACACTCTGTTTGTAAAGTCTGCAAGTGGATATTTGGACCTCTTTGAGGATTTCGTTGGAAACGGGATTTCCACATCTAATTCTAGTGAGAAGAATTCTCAGTAACTTCTTTGGGTTGCGTGTGTTCAACTCACAGAGTTGGACCTTCCTTTAGACAGAGCAGATATGAAACCCTCTTTTTGTGGAATTTGCAAGTGGAGATTTCAAGCACTTTTGGGCCAACGGTAGAAGAGGAAATATCTTCGTATAAAAACTAGAGAGAATCATTCTCAGAAACCACTTTGTGTTGTGTGCGTTCCACTCACAGAGTTTAACCTTTCTTTTCATGGAGCAGTTTGGAAACACTCTGTTTGTAAAGTCTGCAAGTGGATATTTGGACCTCTTTGAGCATTTCGTTGGAAACGGGATTTCTTCATCTAATGCTAGACAGAAGAATTCTCATTTACTTCTTTGGTTTTTGTGTGTTCAACTCCCAGAGTTGAACCTTCCTTTAGACAGAGCAGGTTTGAAACCCTCTTTTTGTGGAATTTGAAAGTGGAGATTTCAAGCGCTTTCTGGCCAACGGTAGAAAAGGAAATATCTTCGTATAAAAACTTTAGAGAATCATTCTCAGAAACCACTTTGTGTTGACTGCGATCCATTCACAGAGTTTAACCTTTCTTTTCATGGAGCAGTTTGGAAACACTCTGTTTGTAAAGTCTGCCAGTGGATATTTGGACCTCTTTGAGGATTTCGTTGGAAACGGGATTTCTTCATCTAATGCTAGACAGAAGAATTCTCAGTAACTTCTTTGGGTTGTGTGAGTTCAACTCACAGAGTTGAACATTCCTTTAGACAGAGCATATTTGAAACCCTCTTTTTGTGGAATTTGCAAGTGGAGATTTCAAGTGCTTTGGTGCCAACGGTAGAAAAGGGAATATCTTCGTATAAAAACTAGAGAGAATCATTCTCAAAAACCACTTTGTGTTGTGTGCGTTCCACTCACAGGGTTTAACCTTTCTTTTCATGGAGCAGTTTGGAAACACTCTGTTTGCAAAGTCTGGAAGTGGATACTTGGACCTTTTTGAGGATTTCGTTGGAAACGGGATTTCTTCATCTAATGCTAGACAGAAGAATTCTCAGTAACTTTTTTGGGTTGTGTGTGTTCAACTCACAGACTTGAACCTTCCTTTAGACAGAGCAGATTTGAAACCCTCTTTTTGTGGAATTTGCAAGTGGAGATTTCAAGCGCTTTGGGGCCAACGGTAGAATGGCAAATATCTTCCTATAAAAACTAGAGAGAATCATTCTCAGAAACCACTTTGTGTTGTGTGTGTTCCACTCACAGAGTTTCACCTTTCTTTTCAAAGATCAGTTTGGAAACACTCTGTTTCTAAAGTCTGCAAGTGGATATTTGGACCTCTTTGAGGATTTCGTTGGAAACGGGATTTCTTCATCTAATGCTAGACAGAAGAATTCTCAGTAACTTCTTTGGGTTGTGTGTGTTCAACTCACAGAGTTGAACCTTCCTTTAGACAGAGCAGATTTGAAACCCTCTTTTTGTGGAATTTGAAAGTGGAGATTTCAAGCGCTTTCGGGCCAAAGGTAGAAAAGGAAATATCTTCGTATAAGAACTAGAGAGAATCATTCTCAGAAACCACTTTGTGTTGTGTGCTTTCCACTCACAGAATTTAACAATTCTTTTGATAGAGAAGTTTGGAAACACTCTGTTTGTAAAGTCTGCAAGTGGATATTTAGACCTCTTTGAGGATTTCGATGGAAACGGGATTTCCTCGTCTAATTCTAGACTGAAGAATTCTCAGTAACTTCTTTGGGTTGTGTGTGTTCAACTCACAGATTTGAACCTTCCTTTAGACAGGGCAGATTTGAAACCCTCTTTTTGTGGAATTTGAAAGTGGAGATTTCAAGCGCTTTGGGGCCAACGGAAGAAAAGGAAATATCTTAGTATAAAAACTAGAGAGAATCATTCTCAGAAACCACTTTGTGTTGACTGCGATCCATTCACAGAGTTTTACCTTTCTTTTCATGGAGCAGTTTGGAAACACTCTGTTTGTAAAGTCTGCAAGTGGATATTTGGACCTATTTGAGGATTTCGTTAGAAACGGGATTTCTTCATCTAATGCTAGACAGAAGAATTCTCAGTAACTTCTTTTGGTTGTGTGTGTTCAACTCACAGAGTTGAACCTTCCTTTAGACAGAGCAGATTTGTAACCCTCTTTTTGTGGAATTTGATAGTGGAGATTTCAAGCGCTTTCGGGCCAAAGGTAGAAAAGGAAATATCTTCGTATAAGAACTAGAGAGAATCATTCTCAGAAACCACTTTATGTTGTGTGCGTTCCACTCACAGAGTTTAAACTTTCTTTTCATAGAGAAGTTTGGAAACACTCTGTTTGTAATGTCTGCAAGTGGATATTTGGACGTATTTGAGGATTTCGTTGGAAACGGGATTTCTTCATCTAATGCTTGACAGAAGAATTCTCAGTAACTTTTTTGGGTTGTGTGTGTTCAACTCACAGAGTTGAACCTTCCTTTAGACAGAGCAGATATGAAACCCTCTTTTTGTGTAATTTGCAAGTGGAGATTTCAAGCACTTTTGGGCCAACGGTAGAAAAGGAAATATCTTCGTATAAAAATTAGAGAGAATCATTCTCAGAAACCACTTTGTGTTGTGTGCGTTCCACTCACAGAGTTTAACCTTTCTTTTCATGGAGCAGTTTGGAAACACTCTGTTTGTAACGTCTGCAAGTGGATATTTGGACCTCTTTGAGCATTTCGTTGGAAACGTGATTTCTGCATCTAATGCTAGACAGAAGAATTCTCAGTAACTTCGTTGGGTTGTGTGTGTTCAACTCACAGAGTTGAACCTTCCTTTAGACAGAGCAGATTTGAAACCCTCTTTTTGTGGAATTTGCAAGTGGAGATTTCAAGCGCTTTCGGGCCAAAGGTAGAAAAGGAAATATCTTCGTATAAGAACTAGAGAGAATCATTCTCAGAAACCACTTTGTGTTGTGTGCGTTCCACTCACAGAGTTTAACCTTTCTTTTGATAGAGAAGTTTGGAAACACTCTGTTTGTAAAGTCTGCAAGTGGATATTTAGACCTCTTTGAGGATTTCGTTGGAAACGGGATTTCCTCATCTAATTCTAGACTGAAGAATTCTCAGTAACTTCTTTGGGTTGTGTGTGTTCAACTCACAGATTTGAACCTTCCTTTAGACAGGGCAGATTTGAAACCCTCTTTTTGTGGAATTTGAAAGTGGAGATTTCAAGCGCTTTGGGGCCAACGGAAGAAAAGGAAATATCTTCGTATAAAAACTAGAGAGAATCATTCTCAGAAACCACTTTGTGTTGACTGCGATCCATTCACAGAGTTTTACCTTTCTTTTCATGGAGCAGTTTGGAAACACTCTGTTTGTAAAGTCTGCAAGTGGATATTTGGACCTCTTTGAGGATTTCGTTGGAAACGGGATTTCTTCATCTAATGCTAGACAGAAGAATTCTCAGTAACTTCTTTGGGTTTTGTGTGTTCAACTCACAGAGTTGAACCTTCCTTTAGACAGAGCAGATTTGAAACCCTCTTTTTGTGGAATTTGCAAGTGGAGATTTCAAGCGCTTTGGGGCCAACGGTAGAAAAGGAAATACCTTCGTATAAAAACTAGAGAGAATCATTCTCAGAAACCACTTTGTGTTGTGTGCGTTCCACTCACAGAGTTTCACCTTTCTTTTCATAGAGCAGTTTGGAAACACTCTGTTTGTAAAGTCTGCAAGTGGATATTTAGACCTCTTTGAGGATTTTGTTGGAAAAGGGATTTCCTCATCTAATTCTAGACTGAAGAAGTCTCAGTAACTTCTTTGGGTTGCGTGTGTTCAACTCACAGAGTTGAACCTTCCTTTAGACAGAGCAGATATGAATCCCTCTTTTTGTGGAATTTGCAAGTGGAGATTTCAAGCGCTTTTGGGCCAACGGTAGAAAAGGAAATATCTTCGTATAAAAACTAGAGAGAATCATTCTCAGAAACCACTTTGTGTTGTATGCGTTCCACTCACAGGGTTTCACCTTTCTTTTCATAGAGCAGTTTGGAAACACTCTGTTTGTAAAGTCTGCAAGTGGATATTTGGACCTCTTTGAGGATTTCGTTGGAAACGGGATTTCTTCATTTAATTCTAGTTAGAAGAATTCTCAGTAACTTCTTTGGGTTGCGTGTGTTCAACTCACAGAGTTGAACCTTCCTTTAGACAGAGCAGATTTGAAACCCTCTTTTTGAGGAATTTGCAAGTGGAGATTTCAAGCGCTTTTCTGCCAACGGTAGAAAAGGAAATATCTTCGTATAAAAACTAGAGACAATCATTCTCAGAAACCACTTTGTGTTGTGTGCGTTCCACTCACAGAGTTTCACCTTTCTTTTCATAGAGCAGTTTGGAAACACTCTGTTTGTAAAGTCTGCAAGTGGATATTTGGACCTCTTTGAGGATTTCGTTGGAAACGGGATTTCTTCATCTAATGCTAGACAGAAGAATTCTCAGTAACTTCTTTGGGTTTTGTGTGTTCAACTCACAGAGTTGAACCTTCCTTTAGACAGAGCAGATTTGAAACCCTCTTTTTGTGGAATTTGAAAGTGGAGATTTCAAGCGCTTTCGGGCCAACGGTAGAAAAGGAAATATCTTTGTATAAGAACTAGAGAGAATCATTCTCAGAAACCACTTTGTGTTGTGTGCATTCCACTCACAGAGTTTAACCTTTCTTTTCATAGAGCAGTTTGGAAACCCTCTGTTTGTAAAGTCTGCAAGTGGATATTTGGACCTCTTTGAGGATTTCGTTGGAAACAGGATTTCTTCATCTAATGCTAGACAGAAGAATTCTCAGTAACTTCTTTGGGTTTTGTGTGTTCAACTCACAGAGTTGAACCTTCCTTTAGACAGAGCAGATTTGTAACCCTCTTTTTGTGGAATTTGAAAGTGGAGATTTCAAGCGCTTTCGGGCCAAAGGTAGAAAAGGAAATATCTTCGTATAAGAACTAGAGAGAATCATTCTCAGAAACCACTTTGTGTTGTGTGCGTTCCACTCACAGAGTTTAAACTTTCTTTTCATAGAGAAGTTTGGAAACACTCTGTTTGTAAAGTCTGCAAGTGGATATTTGGACGTATTTGAGGATTTCTTTGGAAACTGGGTTTCTTCATCTAATGCTAGACAGAAGAATTCTCAGTAACTTCTTTGGGTTTTGTGTGTTCAACTCACAGAGTTGAACCTTCCTTTAGACAGAGCAGATTTGAAAACCTCTTTTTGTGGAATTTGAAAGTGGAGATTTCAAGCGCTTTCGGGCCAACGGAAGAAAAGGAAATATCTTCCTATAAAAACTGGAGAGAATCATTCTCAGAAA
This sequence comes from Gorilla gorilla gorilla, assembly GCF_029281585.2. Taxonomy (NCBI): domain Eukaryota; kingdom Metazoa; phylum Chordata; class Mammalia; order Primates; family Hominidae; genus Gorilla; species Gorilla gorilla. Next base: position 108,880,680 of record NC_073224.2, read on the forward strand.
CCACTTTGTGTTGACTGCGATCCATTCACAGAGTTTTACCTTTCTTTTCATGGAGCAGTTTGGAAACACTCTGTTTGTAAAGTCTGCAAGTGGATATTTGGACCTATTTGAGGATTTCGTTGGAAACGGGATTTCTTCATCTAATGCTAGACAGAAGAATTCTCAGTAACTTCATTGGGTTGTGTGTGTTCAACTCACAGAGTTGAACCTTCCTTTAGACAGAGCAGATATGAAACCCTCTTTTTGTGGAATTTGCAAGTGGAGATTTCAAGCGCTTTTGGGCCAACGGTAGAAAAGGAAATATCTTCGTATAAAAACTAGATAGAATCATTCTCAGAAATCACTTTGTGTTGTGTGCGTTCCACTCACAGAGTTTATCCTTTCTTTTCATAGAGCAGTTTGGAAACACTCTGTTTGTAAAGTCTGCAAGTGGATATTTGGACCTTTTTGAGGATTTCGTTGGAAACGGGATTTCTTCATCTAATGCTAGACAGAAGAATTCTCAGTAACTTCTTTGGGTTGTGTGTGTTCAACTCACAGAGTTGAACCTTCCTTTAGACAGAGCAGATTTGAAACCCTCTTTTTGTGGAATTTGCAAGTGGAGATTTCAAGCGCTTTGGGGCCAACGGTAGAAAGGCAAATATCTTCCTATAAAAACTAGAGAGAATCATTCTCAGAAACCACTTTGTGTTGTGTGCGGTCCACTCACAGAGCTTCACCTTTCTTTTCATAGATCAGTTTGGAAACACTCTGTTTGTAAATTCTGCAATGGATATTTGGACCTCTTTGAGGATTTCGTTGGAAACGGGATTTCCTCATCTAATTCTAGTGAGAAGAATTCTCAGTAACTTCTTTGGGTTGTGTGTGTTCAACTCACAGAGTTGGACCTTCCTTTAGACAGAGCAGATATGAAACCCTCTTTTTGTGGAATTTCCAAGTGGAGATTTCAAGCACTTTTGGGCCAACGGTAGAAGAGGAAATATCTTCGTATAAAAACTAGAGAGAATCATTCTCAGAAACCACTTTGTGTTTTGTGCGTTCCACTCACAGAGTTTAACCTTTCTTTTCATGGAGCAGTTTGGAAACACTCTGTTTGTAAAGTCTGCAAGTGGATATTTGGACCTCTTTGAGCATTTCGTTGGAAACGGGATTTCTTCATCTAATGCTAGACAGAAGAATTCTCAGTAACTTCTTTGGGTTGTGTGTGTTCAACTCACAGATTTGAACCTTCCTTTAGACAGAGCAGATATGAAACCCTCTTTTTGTGGAATTTGCAAGTGGAGATTTCAAGCGCTTTTGGGCCAACGGTAGAAAAGGGAATATCTTCGTATAAAAACTAGAGAGAATCATTCTCAAAAACCACTTTGTGTTGTGTGCGTTCCACTCACAGGGTTTAACCTTTCTTTTCATGGAGCAGTTTGGAAACACTCTGTTTGCAAAGTCTGCAAGTGGATATTTGGACCTTTTTGAGGATTTCGTTGGAAACGGGATTTCTTCATCTAATGCTAGACAGAAGAATTCTCAGTAACTTTTTTGGGTTGTGTGTGTTCAACTCACAGAGTTGAACCTTCCTTTAGACAGAGCAGATTTGAAACCCTCTTTTTGTGGAATTTGCAAGTGGAGATTTGAAGCGCTTTGGGGCCAACAGTAGAAAGGCAAATATCTTCCTGTAAAAACTAGAGAGAATCATTCTCAGAAACCACTTTGTGTTGTGTGCGTTCCACTCACAGAGTTTCACCATTCTTTTCATAGATCAGTTTGGAAACACTCTGTTTGTAAAGTCTGCAATGGATATTTGGACCTCTTTGAGGATTTCGTTGGAAACGGGATTTCCTCATCTAATTCTAGTGAGAAGAATTCTCAGTAACTTCTTTGGGTTGCGTGTGTTCAACTCACAGAGTTGGACCTTCCTTTAGACAGAGCAGATATGAAACCCTCTTTTTGTGGAATTTGCAAGTGGAGATTTCAAGCACTTTTGGGCCAACGGTAGAAGAGGAAATATCTTCGTATAAAAACTAGAGAGAATCATTCTCAGAAACCACTTTGTGTTGTGTGCGTTCCACTCACGGAGTTTAACCTTTCTTTTCATGGAGCAGTTTGGAAACACTCTGTTTGTAAAGTCTGCAAGTGGATATTTGGACCTCTTTGAGCGTTTCGTTGGAAACGGGATTTCTTCATCTAATGCTAGACAGAAGAATTCTCAGTAACTTCTTTGGGTTTTGTGTGTTCAACTCACAGAGTTGAACCTTCCTTCAGACAGAGCAGATTTGAAACCCTCTTTTTGTGGGATTTGCAAGTGGAGATTTCAAGCGCTTTTGGGCCAACGGTAGAAAAGGAAATATCTTCGTATAAAAACTAGAGAGAATCATTCTCAGAAATCACTTTGTGTTGTGTGCGTTCCACTCACAGAGTTTATCCTTTCTTTTCATAGAGCAGTTTGGAAACACTCTGTTTGTAAAGTCTGCCAGTGGATATTTGGACCTCTTTGAGGATTTCGTTGGAAACGGGATTTCTTCATCTAATGCTAGACAGAAGAATTCTCAGTAACTTCTTTGGGTTGTGTGAGTTCAACTCCCAGAGTTGAACCTTCCTTTAGACAGAGCATATTTGAAACCCTCTTTTTGTGGAATTTGCAAGTGGAGATTTCAAGCGCTTTGGTGCCAACGGTAGAAAAGGGAATATCTTCGTATAAAAACTAGAGAGAATCATTCTCAAAAACCACTTTGTGTTGTGTGCGTTCCACTCACAGGGTTTAACCTTTCTTTTCATGGAGCAGTTTGGAAACACTCTGTTTGCAAAGTCTGCAATGGATATTTGGACATCTTTGAGGATTTCGTTGGAAACGGGATTTCTTCATCTAATGCTAGACAGAAGAATTCTCAGTAACTTCTTTGGGTTTTGTGTGTTCAACTCACAGAGTTGAACCTTCCTTTAGACAGAGCAGATTTGAAACCCTCTTTTTGTGGAATTTGAAAGTGGAGATTTCAAGCGCTTTCGGGCCAACGGTAGAAAAGGAAATATCTTTGTATAAGAACTAGAGAGAATCATTCTCAGAAAACACTTTGTGTTGTGTGCATTCCACTCACAGAGTTTAACATTTCTTTTCATAGAGCAGTTTGGAAACACTCTGTTTGTAAAGTCTTCAAGTGGATATTTGGACCTCTTTGAGGATTTCGTTGGAAACGGGATTTCTTCATCTAATGCTAGACAGAAGAATTCTCAGTAACTTCTTTGGGTTTTGTGTGTTCAACTCACAGAGTTGAACCTTCCTTTAGACAGAGCAGATATGAAACCCTCTTTTTGTGGAATTTGCAAGTGGAGATTTCAAGCTCTTTCGGGCCAACGGAAGAAAAGGAAATATCTTCGTATAAAAACTGGAGAGAATCATTCTCAGAATCCACTTTGTGTTGACTGCGATCCATTCACAGAGTTTAACCTTTCTTTTCATGGAGCAGTTTGGAAACACTCTGTTTGTAAAGTCTGCAAGTGGATATTTGGACCTATTTGAGGATTTCATTGGAAAAGGGATTTGTTCATCTAATGCTAGACAGAAGAATTCTCAGTAACTGCTTTGGGTTGTGTGTGTTCAACTCACAGAGTTGAACCTTCCTTTAGAGAGAGCAGATATGAAACCCTCTTTTTGTGGAATTTGCAAGTGGAGATTTCAAGCGCTTTTGGGCCAACGGTAGAAAAGGAAATATCTTCGTATAAAAACTAGAGAGAATCATTCTCAGAAATCACTTTGTGTTGTGTGCGTTCCACTCACAGAGTTTATCCTTTCTTTTCATAGAGCAGTTTGGAAACACTCTGTTTGTAAAGTCTGCCAGTGGATATTTGGACTTCTTTGAGGATTTCGTTGGAAACGGGATTTCTTCATCTAATGCTAGACAGAAGAATTCTCAGTAACTTCTTTGGGTTGTGTGAGTTCAACTCCCAGAGTTGAACCTTCCTTTAGACAGAGCATATTTGAAACCCTCTTTTTGTGGAATTTGCAAGTGGAGATTTCAAGCGCTTTGGTGCCAACGGTAGAAAAGGGAATATCTTCGTATAAAAACTAGAGAGAATCATTCTCAAAAACCACTTTGTGTTGTGTGCGTTCCACTCACAGGGTTTAACCTTTCTTTTCATGGAGCAGTTTTGAAACACTCTGTTTGCAAAGTCTGCAATGGATATTTGGACCTTTTTGAGGATTTCGTTGGAAACGGGATTTCTTCATCTAATGCTAGACAGAAGAATTCTCAGTAACTTCTTTGGGTTGTGTGTGTTCAACTCACAGAGTTGAACCTTCCTTTAGACAGAGCAGATTTGAAACCCTCTTTTTGTGGAATTTGCAAGTGGAGATTTCAAGCGCTTTGGGGCCAACGGTAGAAAGGCAAATATCTTCCTATAAAAACTAGAGAGAATCATTCTCAGAAACCACTTTGTGTTGTGTGCGGTCCACTCACAGAGCTTCACCTTTCTTTTCATAGATCAGTTTGGAAACACTCTGTTTGTAAATTCTGCAATGGATATTTGGACCTCTTTGAGGATTTCGTTGGAAACGGGATTTCCTCATCTAATTCTAGTGAGAAGAATTCTCAGTAACTTCTTTGGGTTGTGTGTGTTCAACTCACAGAGTTGGACCTTCCTTTAGACAGAGCAGATATGAAACCCTCTTTTTGTGGAATTTCCAAGTGGAGATTTCAAGCACTTTTGGGCCAACGGTAGAAGAGGAAATATCTTCGTATAAAAACTAGAGAGAATCATTCTCAGAAACCACTTTGTGTTGTGTGCGTTCCACTCACAGAGTTTAACCTTTCTTTTCATGGAGCAGTTTGGAAACACTCTGTTTGTAAGGTCTGCAAGTGGATATTTGGACCTCTTTGAGCATTTCGTTGGAAACGGGATTTCTTCATCTAATGCTAGACAGAAGAATTCTCAGTTACTTCTTTGGGTTTTGTGTGTTCAGCTCACAGAGTTGAACCTTCCTTTAGACAGAGCAGATATGAAACCCTCTTTTTGTGGAATTTGAAAGTGGAGATTTCAAGCGCTTTCGGGCCAACGGTAGAAAAGGAAATATCTTCGTATAAAAACTTTAGAGAATCATTCTCAGAAACCACTTTGTGTTGACTGCGATCCATTCACAGAGTTTAACCTTTCTTTTCATGGAGCAGTTTGGAAACACTCTGTTTGTAAAGTCTGCAAGTGGATATTTGGACCTATTTGAGGATTTCTTTGGAAACGGGATTTCTTCATCTAATGCTAGACAGAAGAATTCTCAGTAACTTCTTTGGGTTGTGTGTGTTCAACTCACAGATTTGAACCTTCCTTTAGACAGAGAAGATATGAAACCCTCTTTTTGTGGAATTTGCAAGTGGAGATTTCAAGCGCTTTTGGGCCAACGGTAGAAAAGGGAATATCTTCGTATAAAAACTAGAGAGAATCATTCTCAAAAACCACTTTGTGTTGTGTGCGTTCCACTCACAGGGTTTAACCTTTCTTTTCATGGAGCAGTTTGGAAACACTCTGTTTGCAAAGTCTGCAAGTGGATATTTGGACCTTTTTGAGGATTTCGTTGGAAACGGGATTTCTTCATCTAATGCTAGACAGAAGAATTCTCAGTAACTTTTTTGGGTTGTGTGTGTTCAACTCACAGGGTTGAACCTTCCTTTAGACAGAGCAGATTTGAAACCCTCTTTTTGTGGAATTTGCAAGTGGAGATTTGAAGCGCTTTGGGGCCAACAGTAGAAAGGCAAATATCTTCCTATAAAAACTAGAGAGAATCATTCTCAGAAACCACTTTGTGTTGTGTGCGTTCCACTCACAGAGTTTCACCATTCTTTTCATAGATCAGTTTGGAAACACTCTGTTTGTAAAGTCTGCAATGGATATTTGGACCTCTTTGAGGATTTCGTTGGAAACGGGATTTCCACATCTAATTCTAGTGAGAAGAATTCTCAGTAACTTCTTTGGGTTGCGTGTGTTCAACTCACAGAGTTGGACCTTCCTTTAGACAGAGCAGATATGAAACCCTCTTTTTGTGGAATTTGCAAGTGGAGATTTCAAGCACTTTTGGGCCAACGGTAGAAGAGGAAATATCTTCGTATAAAAACTAGAGAGAATCATTCTCAGAAACCACTTTGTGTTGTGTGCGTTCCACTCACAGAGTTTAACGTTTCTTTTCATGGAGCAGTTTGGAAACACTCTGTTTGTAAAGTCTGCAAGTGGATATTTGGACCTCTTTGAGCATTTCGTTGGAAACGGGATTTCTTCATCTAATGCTAGACAGAAGAATTCTCATTTACTTCTTTGGGTTTTGTGTGTTCAACTCCCAGATTTGAACCTTCCTTTAGACAGAGCAGGTTTGAAACCCTCTTTTTGTGGAATTTGAAAGTGGAGATTTCAAGCGCTTTCTGGCCAACGGTAGAAAAGGAAATATCTTCGTATAAAAACTTTAGAGAATCATTCTCAGAAACCACTTTGTGTTGACTGCGATCCATTCACAGAGTTTAACCTTTCTTTTCATGGAGCAGTTTGGAAACACTCTGTTTGTAAAGTCTGCAAGTGGATATTTGGACCTATTTGAGGATTTCGTTGGAAACGGGATTTCTTCATCTAATGCTAGACAGAAGAATTCTCAGTAACTTCTTTGGGTTGTGTGTGTTCAACTCACAGATTTGAACCTTCCTTTAGACAGGGCAGATTTGAAACCCTCTTTTTGTGGAATTTGCAAGTGGAGATTTCAAGCGCTTTGGGGCCAACGGAAGAAAGGAAATATCTTCGTATAAAAACTGGAGAGAATCATTCTCAGAAACCACTTTGTGTTGACTGCGATCCATTCACAGAGTTTATCCTTTCTTTTCATAGAGCAGTTTGGAAACACTCTGTTTGTAAAGTCTGCCAGTGGATATTTGGACCTCTTTGAGGATTTCGTTGGAAACGGGATTTCTTCATCTAATGCTAGACAGAAGAATTCTCAGTAACTTCTTTGGGTTGTGTGAGTTCAACTCACAGAGTTGAACCTTCCTTTAGACAGAGCATATTTGAAACCCTCTTTTTGTGGAATTTGCAAGCGGAGATTTCAAGTGCTTTGGTGCCAACGGTAGAAAAGGGAATATCTTCGTATAAAAACTAGAGAGAATCATTCTCAAAAACCACTTTGTGTTGTGTGCGTTCCACTCACAGAGTTTAACCTTTCTTTTCATGGAGCAGTTTGGAAACACTCTGTTTGCAAAGTCTGCAAGTGGATACTTGGACCTTTTTGAGGATTTCGTTGGAAACGGGATTTCTTCATCTAACGCTAGACAGAAGAATTCTCAGTAACTTTTTTGGGTTGTGTGTGTTCAACTCACAGAGTTGAACCTTCCTTTAGACAGAGCAGATTTGAAACCCTCTTTTTGTGGAATTTGCAAGTGGAGATTTCAAGCGCTTTGGGGCCTACGGTAGAATGGCAAATATCTTCCTATAAAAACTAGAGAGAATCATTCTCAGAAACCACTTTGTGTTGTGTGCGTTCCACTCACAGAGTTTCACCTTTCTTTTCAAAGATCAGTTTGGAAACACTCTGTTTCTAAAGTCTGCAAGTGGATATTTGGACCTATTTGAGGATTTCGTTGGAAACGGGATTTCTTCATCTAATGCTAGACAGAAGAATTCTCAGTAACTTCTTTGGGTTGTGTGTGTTCAACTCACAGAGTTGAACCTTCCTTTAGACAGAGCAGATTTGAAACCCTCTTTTTGTGGAATTTGAAAGTGGAGATTTCAAGCGCTTTCGGGCCAAAGGTAGAAAAGGAAATATCTTCGTATAAGAACTAGAGAGAATCATTCTCAGAAACCACTTTGTGTTGTGTGCTTTCCACTCACAGAGTTTAACAATTCTTTTGATAGAGAAGTTTGGAAACACTCTGTTTGTAAAGTCTGCAAGTGGATATTTAGACCTCTTTGAGGATTTCGATGGAAACGGGATTTCCTCGTCTAATTCTAGACTGAAGAATTCTCAGTAACTTCTTTGGGTTGTGTGTGTTCAACTCACAGATTTGAACCTTCCTTTAGACAGGGCAGATTTGAAACCCTCTTTTTGTGGAATTTGAAAGTGGAGATTTCAAGCGCTTTGGGGCCAACGGAAGTAAAGGAAATATCTTCGTATAAAAACTAGAGAGAATCATTCTCAGAAACCACTTTGTGTTGACTGCGATCCATTCACAGAGTTTTACCTTTCTTTTCATGGAGCAGTTTGGAAACACTCTGTTTGTAAAGTCTGCAAGTGGATATTTGGACCTATTTGAGGATTTCGTTGGAAACGGGATTTCTTCATCTAATGCTAGACAGAAGAATTCTCAGTAACTTCTTTGGGTTGTGTGTGTTCAACTCACAGAGTTGAACCTTCCTTTAGACAGAGCAGATTTGAAACCCTCTTTTTGTGGAATTTGAAAGTGGAGATTTCAAGCGCTTTCGGGCCAAAGGTAGAAAAGGAAATATCTTCGTATAAGAACTAGAGAGAATCATTCTCAGAAACCACTTTGTGTTGTGTGCTTTCCACTCACAGAGTTTAACAATTCTTTTGATAGAGAAGTTTGGAAACACTCTGTTTGTAAAGTCTGCAAGTGGATATTTAGACCTCTTTGAGGATTTCGATGGAAACGGGATTTCCTCGTCTAATTCTAGACTGAAGAATTCTCAGTAACTTCTTTGGGTTGTGTGTGTTCAACTCACAGATTTGAACCTTCCTTTAGACAGGGCAGATTTGAAACCCTCTTTTTGTGGAATTTGAAAGTGGAGATTTCAAGCGCTTTGGGGCCAACGGAAGAAAAGGAAATATCTTCGTATAAAAACTAGAGAGAATCATTCTCAGAAACCACTTTGTGTTGACTGCGATCCATTCACAGAGTTTTACCTTTCTTTTCATGGAGCAGTTTGGAAACACTCTGTTTGTAAAGTCTGCAAGTGGATATTTGGACCTATTTGAGGATTTCGTTGGAAACGGGATTTCTTCATCTAATGCTAGACAGAAGAATTATCAGTAACTTCTTTGGGTTGTGTGTGTTCAACTCACAGAGTTGAACCTTCCTTTAGACAGAGCAGATTTGTAACCCTCTTTTTGTGGAATTTGATAGTGGAGATTTCAAGCGATTTCGGGCCAAAGGTAGAAAAGGAAATATCTTCGTATAAGAACTAGAGAGAATCATTCTCAGAAACCACTTTATGTTGTGTGCGTTCCACTCACAGAGTTTAAACTTTCTTTTCATAGAGAAGTTTGGAAACACTCTGTTTGTAATGTCTGCAAGTGGATATTTGGACGTATTTGAGGATTTCGTTGGAAACGGGATTTCTTCATCTAATGCTTGACAGAAGAATTCTCAGTAACTTTTTTGGGTTGTGTGTGTTCAACTCACAGAGTTGAACCTTCCTTTAGACAGAGCAGATTTGAAACCCTCTGTTTGTGGAATTTGCAAGTGGAGATTTCAAGCGCTTTCGGGCCAACGGTAGAAAGGCAAATATCTTCATATAAAAACTAGAGAGAATCATTCTCAGAAACCACTTTGTGTTGTGTGCGTTCCACTCACAGAGTTTAAACTTTGTTTTCATAGATCAGTTTGGAAACACTCTGTTTGTAAAGTCTGCAAGTGGATATTTGGACCTCTTTGAGGATTTCGTTGGAAACCGGATTTCCTCATCTAATTCTAGTTAGAAGAATTCTCAGTAACTGCTTTGGGTTGTGTGTGTTCAACTCACAGATTTGAACCTTCCTTTAGACAGAGCAGATATGAAACCCTCTTTTTGTGGAATTTGCAAGTGGAGATTTCAAGCACTTTTGGGCCAACGGTAGAAAAGAAAATATCTTCGTATAAAAATTAGAGAGAATCATTCTCAGAAACCACTTTGTGTTGTGTGCGTTCCACTCACAGAGTTTAACCTTTCTTTTCATGGAGCAGTTTGGAAACACTCTGTTTGTAACGTCTGCAAGTGGATATTTGGACCTCTTTGAGCATTTCGTTGGAAACGGGATTTCTGCATCTAATGCTAGACAGAAGAATTCTCAGTAACTTCTTTGGGTTGTGTGTGTTCAACTCACAGAGTTGAACCTTCCTTTAGACAGAGCAGATTTGAAACCCTCTTTTTGTGGAATTTGCAAGTGGAGATTTCAAGCGCTTTCGGGCCAAAGGTAGAAAATGAAATATCTTCGTATAAGAACTAGAGAGAATCATTCTCAGAAACCACTTTGTGTTGTGTGCGTTCCACTCACAGGGTTTAACCTTTCTTTTGATAGAGAAGTTTGGAAACACTCTGTTTGTAAAGTCTGCAAGTGGATATTTAGACCTCTTTGAGGATTTCGTTGGAAACGGGATTTCCTATTCTAATTATAGACTGAAGAATTCTCAGTAACTTCTTTGGGTTGTGTGTGTTCAACTCACAGATTTGAACCTTCCTTTAGACAGGGCAGATTTGAAACCCTCTTTTTGTGGAATTTCAAAGTGGAGATTTCAAGCGCTTTGGGGCCAACGGAAGAAAAGGAAATATCTTCGTATAAAAACTAGAGAGAATCATTCTCAGAAACCACTTTGTGTTGACTGCGATCCATTCACAGAGTTTTACCTTTCTTTTCATGGAGCAGTTTGGAAACACTCTGTTTGTAACGTCTGCAAGTGGATATTTGGACCTCTTTGAGGATTTCGTTGGAAACGGGATTTCTTCATCTAATGCTAGACAGAAGAATTCTCAGTAACTTCTTTGGGTTTTGTGTGTTCAACTCACAGAGTTGAACCTTCCTTTAGACAGAGCAGATATGAAACCCTCTTTTTGTGGAATTTGCAAGTGGAGATTTCAAGCGCTTTTGGGCCAACGGTAGAAAAGGAAATATCTTCGTATAAAAACTAGAGAGAAACATTCTCAGAAACCACTTTGTGTTGTGTGCGTTCCACTCACAGAGTTTAACCTTTCTTTTCATAGAGCAGTTTGGAAACACTCTGTTTGCAAAGTCTGCAAGTGGATACTTGGACCTTTTTGAGGATTTCGTTGGAAACGGGATTTCTTCATCTAATGCTAGACAGAAGAATTCTCAGTAACTTTTTTGGGTTGTGTGTGTTCAACTCACAGAGTTGAACCTTCCTTTAGACAGAGCAGATTTGAAACCCTCTTTTTGTGGAATTTGCAAGTGGAGATTTCAAGCGCTTTGCGGCCAACGGTAGAAAAGGAAATATCTTCCTATAAAAACTAGAGAGAATCATTCTCAGAAACCACTTTGTGTTGACTGCGATCCATTCACAGAGTTTAACCTTTCTTTTCATGGAGCAGTTTTGAAACACTCTGTTTGTAAAGTCTGCAAGTGGATATTTGGACCTATTTGAGGATTTCGTTGGAAACGGGATTTCTTCATCTAACGCTAGACAGAAGAATTCTCAGGAACTTCTTTGGGTTGTGTGTGTTCAACTCACGGATTTGAACCTTCCTTTAGACAGGGCAGATTTGAAACCCTCTTTTTGTGGAATTTCAAAGTGGAGATTTCAAGCGCTTTCGGGCCAACGGAAGAAAAGGAAATATATTCGTATAAAAACTGGAGAGAATCATTCTCAGAAACCACTTTGTGTTGACTGCGATCCATTGACAGAGTTTTACCTTTCTTTTCATAGAGCAGTTTGGAAACACTCTGTTTGTAAAGTCTGCAAGTGGATATTTGGACCTATTTGAGGATTTCGTTGGAAACGGGATTTCTTCATCTAATGCTAGACAGAAGAATTCTCAGTAACTTCTTTGGGTTTTCGGTGTTCAACTCACAGAGTTGAACCTTCCTTTAGACAGAGCAGATATGAAACCCTCTTTTTGTGGAATTTGCAAGTGGAGATTTCAAGCGCTTTTGGGCCAACGGTAGAAAAGGGAATATCTTCGTATAAAAACTAGAGAGAATCATTCTCAAAAACCACTTTGTGTTGTGTGCGTTCCACTCACAGGGTTTAACCTTTCTTTTCATGGAGCAGTTTGGAAACACTCTGTTTGCAAAGTCTGCAAGTGGATATTTGGACCTTTTTGAGGATTTCGTTGGAAACGGGATTTCTTCATCTAATGCTAGACAGAAGAATTCTCAGTAACTTTTTTGGGTTGTGTGTGTTCAACTCACAGAGTTGAACCTTCCTTTAGACAGAGCAGATTTGAAACCCTCTTTTTGTGGAATTTGCAAGTGGAGATTTGAAGCGCTTTGGGGCCAACGGTAGAAAGGCAAATATCTTCCTATAAAAACTAGAGAGAATCATTCTCAGAAACCTCTTTGTGTTGTGTGCGTTCCACTCACAGAGTTTCACCATTCTTTTCATAGATCAGTTTGGAAACACTCTGTTTGTAAAGTCTGCAATGGATATTTCGACCTCTTTGAGGATTTCGTTGGAAACGGGATTTCCTCATCTAATTCTAGTGAGAAGAATTCTCAGTAACTTCTTTGGGTTGCGTGTGTTCAACTCACAGAGTTGGACCTTCCTTTAGACAGAGCAGATATGAAACCCTCTTTTTGTGGAATTTGCAAGTGGAGATTTCAAGCGCTTTCGGGCCAACGGTAGAAAAGGAAATATCTTCGTATAAAAACTTTAGAGAATCATTCTCAGAAACCACTTTGTGTTGACTGCGATCCATTCACAGAATTTAACCTTTCTTTTCATGGAGCAGTTTGGAAACACTCTGTTTGTAAAGTCTGCAAGTGGATATTTGGACCTATTTGAGGATTTCGTTGGAAACGGGATTTCTTCATCTAATGCTAGACAGAAGAATTCTCAGTAACTTCTTTGGGTTGTGTGTGTTCAACTCACAGATTTGAACCTTCCTTTAGACAGGGCAGATTTGAAACCCTCTTTTTGTGGAATTTGCAAGTGGAGATTTCAAGCGCTTTCGGGCCAACGGAAGAAAAGGAAATATCTTCGTATAAAAACTGGAGAGAATCATTCTCAGAAACCACTTTGTGTTGACTGCGATCCATTCACAGAGTTTTACCTTTCTTTTCATGGAGCAGTTTGGAAACACTCTGTTTGTAAAGTCTGCAAGTGGATATTTGGACCTCTTTGAGGATTTCTTTGGAAACGGGATTTCTTCATCTAATGCTAGACAGAAGAATTCTCAGTAACTTCTTTGGGTTTTGTGTGTTCAACTCACAGAGTTGAACCTTCCTTTAGACAGAGCAGATTTGAAACCCTCTTTTTGTGGAATTTGAAAGTGGAGATTTCAAGCGCTTTCGGGCCAACGGTAGAAAAGGAAATATCTTTGTGTAAGAACTAGAGAGAATCATTCTCAGAAACCACTTTGTGTTGTGTGCATTCCACTCACAGAGTTTAACCTTTCTTTTCATAGAGCAGTTTGGAAACCCTCTGTTTGTAAAGTCTGCAAGTGGATATTTGGACCTCTTTGAGGATTTCGCTGGAAACGGGATTTCTTCATCTAATGCTAGACAGAAGAATTCTCAGTAACTTCTTTGGGTTGTGTGTGTTCAACTCACAGAGTTGAACCTTCCTTTAGACAGAGCAGATTTGTAACCCTCTTTTTGTGGAATTTGATAGTGGAGATTTCAAGCGCTTTCGGGCCAAAGGTAGAAAAGGAAATATCTTCTTATAAGAACTAGAGAGAATCATGCTCAGAAACCACTTTATGTTGTGTGCGTTCCACTCACAGAGTTTAAACTTTCTTTTCATAGAGAAGTTTGGAAACACTCTGTTTGTAATGTCTGCAAGTGGATATTTGGACGTATTTGAGGATTTCGTTGGAAACGGGATTTCTTCATCTAATGCTTGACAGAAGAATTCTCAGTAACTTTTTTGGGTTGTGTGTGTTCAACTCACAGAGTTGAACCTTCCTTTAGACAGAGCAGATTTGAAACCCTCTTTTTGTGGTATTTGCAAGTGGAGATTTCAAGCGCTTTGGGGCCAACGGTAGAAAGGCAAATATCTTCATATAAAAACTAGAGAGAATCATTCTCAGAAACCACTTTGTGTTGTGTGCGTTCCACTCACAGAGTTTAAACTTTGTTTTCATAGATCAGTTTGGAAACACTCTGTTTGTAAAGTCTGCAAGTGGATATTTGGACCTCTTTGAGGATTTCGTTGGAAACAGGATTTCCTCATCTAATTCTAGTTAGAAGAATTCTCAGCAACTGCTTTGGGTTGCGTGTGTTCAACTCACACAGTTTGACCTTCCTTTAGACAGAGCAGATATGAAACCCTCTTTTTGTGGAATTTGCAAGTGGAGATTTCAAGCACTTTTGGGCCAACGGTAGAAAAGGAAATATCTTCGTATAAAAACTAGAGAGAATCATTCTCAGAAACCACTTTGTGTTGTGTGCGTTCCACTCACAGAGTTTAACCTTTCTTTTGATAGAGCAGTTTGGAAACACTCTGTTTGTAACGTCTGCAAGTGGATATTTGGACCTCTTTCAGCATTTCGTTGGAAACGGGATTTCTTCATCTAATGCTAGACAGAAGAATTCTCAGTTACTTCTTTGGGTTTTGTGTGTTCAACTCACAGAGCTGAACCTTCCTTTAGACAGAGCAGATATGAAACCCTCTTTTTGTGGAATTTGAAAGTGGAGATTTCAAGCGCTTTCGGGCCAACGGTAGAAAAGGAAATATCTTCGTATAAAAACTTTAGAGAATCATTCTCAGAAACCACTTTGTGTTGACTGCGATCCATTCACAGAGTTTAACCTTTCTTTTCATGGAGCAGTTTGGAAACACTCTGTTTGTAAAGTCTGCAAGTGGATATTTGGACCTATTTGAGGATTTCGTTGGAAACGGGATTTCTTCATCTAATGCTAGACAGAAGAATTCTCAGTAACTTCTTTGGGTTGTGTGTGTTCAACTCACAGATTTGAACCTTCCTTTAGACAGGGCAGATTTGAAACCCTCTTTTTGTGGAATTTGCAAGTGGAGATTTCAAGCGCTTTCGGGCCAACGGAAGAAAAGGAAATATCTTCGTATAAAAACTGGAGAGAATCATTCTCAGAAACCACTTTGTGTTGACTGCGATCCATTCACAGAGTTTTACCTTTCTTTTCATGGAGCAGTTTGGAAACACTCTGTTTGTAAAGTCTGCAAGTGGATATTTGGACCTCTTTGAGGATTTCGTTGGAAACGGGATTTCTTCATCTAATGCTAGACAGAAGAATTCTCAGTAACTTCTTTGGGTTTTGTGTGTTCAACTCACAGAGTTGAACCTTCCTTTAGACAGAGCAGATTTGAAACCCTCTTTTTGTGGAATTTGAAAGTGGAGATTTCAAGCGCTTTCGGGCCAACGGTAGAAAAGGAAATATCTTTGTGTAAGAACTAGAGAGAATCATTCTCAGAAACCACTTTGTGTTGTGTGCATTCCACTCACAGAGTTTAACCTTTCTTTTCATAGAGCAGTTTGGAAACCCTCTGTTTGTAAAGTCTGCAAGTGGATATTTGGACCTCTTTGAGGATTTCGCTGGAAACGGGATTTCTTCATCTAATGCTAGACAGAAGAATTCTCAGTAACTTCTTTGGGTTGTGTGTGTTCAACTCACAGAGTTGAACCTTCCTTTAGACAGAGCAGATTTGTAACCCTCTTTTTGTGGAATTTGATAGTGGAGATTTCAAGCGCTTTCGGGCCAAAGGTAGAAAAGGAAATATCTTCGTATAAGAACTAGAGAGAATCATGCTCAGAAACCACTTTATGTTGTGTGCGTTCCACTCACAGAGTTTAAACTTTCTTTTCATAGAGAAGTTTGGAAACACTCTGTTTGTAATGTCTGCAAGTGGATATTTGGACGTATTTGAGGATTTCGTTGGAAACGGGATTTCTTCATCTAATGCTTGACAGAAGAATTCTCAGTAACTTTTTTGGGTTGTGTGTGTTCAACTCACAGAGTTGAACCTTCCTTTAGACAGAGCAGATTTGAAACCCTCTTTTTGTGGTATTTGCAAGTGGAGATTTCAAGCGCTTTGGGGCCAACGGTAGAAAGGCAAATATCTTAATATAAAAACTAGAGAGAATCATTCTCAGAAACCACTTTGTGTTGTGTGCGTTCCACTCACAGAGTTTAAACTTTGTTTTCATAGATCAGTTTGGAAACACTCTGTTTGTAAAGTCTGCAAGTGGATATTTGGACCTCTTTGAGGATTTCGTTGGAAACCGGATTTCCTCATCTAATTCTAGTTAGAAGAATTCTCAGCAACTGCTTTGGGTTGCGTGTGTTCAACTCACAGAGTTTGACCTTCCTTTAGACAGAGCAGATATGAAACCCTCTTTTTGTGGAATTTGCAAGTGGAGATTTCAAGCACTTTTGGGCCAACGGTAGAAAAGGAAATATCTTCGTATAAAAACTAGAGAGAATCATTCTCAGAAACCACTTTGTGTTGTGTGCGTTCCACTCACAGAGTTTAACCTTTCTTTCCATAGAGCAGTTTGGAAACACTCTGTTTGTAACGTCTGCAAGTGGATATTTGGACCTCTTTGAGCATTTCGTTGGAAACGGGATTTCTTCATCTAATGCTAGACAGAAGAATTCTCAGTTACTTCTTTGGGTTTTGTGTGTTCAACTCACAGAGCTGAACCTTCCTTTAGACAGAGCAGATATGAAACCCTCTTTTTGTGGAATTTGAAAGTGGAGATTTCAAGCGCTTTCGGGCCAACGGTAGAAAAGGAAATATCTTCGTATAAAAACTTTAGAGAATCATTCTCAGAAACCACTTTGTGTTGACTGCGATCCATTCACAGAGTTTAACCTTTCTTTTCATGGAGCAGTTTGGAAACACTCTGTTTGTAAAGTCTGCAAGTGGATATTTGGACCTATTTGAGGATTTCGTTGGAAACGGGATTTCTTCATCTAATGCTAGACAGAAGAATTCTCAGTAACTTCTTTGGGTTGCGTGTGTTCAACTCACAGAGTTGAACCTTCCTTTAGACAGAGCAGATTTGTAACCCTCTTTTTGTGGAATTTGATAGTGGAGATTTCAAGCGCTTTCGGGCCAAAGGTAGAAAAGGAAATATCTTCGTATAAGAACTAGAGAGAATCATGCTCAGAAACCACTTTATGTTGTGTGCGTTCCACTCACAGAGTTTAAACTTTCTTTTCATAGAGAAGTTTGGAAACACTCTGTTTGTAATGTCTGCAAGTGGATATTTGGACGTATTTGAGGATTTCGTTGGAAACGGGATTTCTTCATCTAATGCTTGACAGAAGAATTCTCAGTAACTTTTTTGGGTTGTGTGTGTTCAACTCACAGAGTTGAACCTTCCTTTAGACAGAGCAGATTTGAAACCCTCTTTTTGTGGTATTTGCAGGTGGAGATTTCAAGCCCTTTGGGGCCAACAGTAGAAAGGCAAATATCTTCATATAAAAACTAGAGAGAATCATTCTCAGAAACCACTTTGTGTTGTGTGCGTTCCACTCACAGAGTTTAAACTTTGTTTTCATAGATCAGTTTGGAAACACTCTGTTTGTAAAGTCTGCAAGTGGATATTTGGACCTCTTTGAGGATTTCGTTGGAAACCGGATTTCCTCATCTAATTCTAGTTAGAAGAATTCTCAGCAACTGCTTTGGGTTGCGTGTGTTCAACTCACAGAGTTTGACCTTCCTTTAGACAGAGCAGATATGAAACCCTCTTTTTGTGGAATTTGCAAGTGGAGATTTCAAGCACTTTTGGGCCAACGGTAGAAAAGGAAATATCTTCGTATAAAAACTAGAGAGAATCATTCTCAGAAACCACTTTGTGTTGTGTGCGTTCCACTCACAGAGTTTAACCTTTCTTTTCATAGAGCAGTTTGGAAACACTCTGTTTGTAACGTCTGCAAGTGGATATTTGGACCTCTTTGGGGATTTCGTTGGAAACGGGATTTCTTCATCTAATGCTAGACAGAAGAATTCTCAGTAACTTCTTTGGGTTGTGTGTGTTCAACTCACAGATTTGAACCTTCATTTAGACAGGGCAGATTTGAAACCCTCTTTTTGTGGAATTTGAAAGTGGAGATTTCAAGCGCTTTCGGGCCAACGGTAGAAAAGGAAATATCTTTGTATAAGAACTAGAGAGAATCATTCTCAGAAACCACTTTGTGTTGTGTGCATTCCACTCACAGAGTTTAACCTTTCTTTTCATAGAGCAGTTTGGAAACCCTCTGTTTGTAAAGTCTACAAGTGGATATTTGGACCTCTTTGAGGATTTCTTTGGAAACGGGATTTCTTCATCTAATGCTAGACAGAAGAATTCTCATTAACTTCTTTGGGTTGTGTGTGTTCAACTCACAGAGTTGAACCTTCCTTTAGACAGAGCAGATTTGTAACCCTCTTTTTGGGGAATTTGAAAGTGGAGATTTCAAGCGCTTTCGGGCCAACGGTAGAAAAGGAAATATCTTCGTATAAAAACTTTAGAGAATCATTCTCAGAAACCACTTTGTGTTGACTGCGATCCATTCACAGAGTTTAACCTTTCTTTTCATGGAGCAGTTTGGAAACACTCTGTTTGTAAAGTCTGGAAGTGGATATTTGGACCTATTTGAGGATTTCGTTGGAAACGGGATTTCTTCATCTAATGCTAGACAGAAGAATTCTCAGTAACTTCTTTGGGTTGTGTGTGTTCAACTCACAGATTTGAACCTTCCTTTCGACAGGGCAGATTTGAAACCCTCTTTTTGTGGAATTTCAAAGTGGTGATTTCAAGCGCTTTCGGGCCAACGGAAGAAAAGGAAATATCTTCGTATAAAAACTAGAGAGAATCATTCTCAGAAACCACTTTGGGTTGTGTGCGTTCCACTCACAGAGTTTCATCTTTCTTTTCATAGAGCAGTTTGGAAACACTCTGTTTGTAAAGTCTGCAAGTGGATATTTAAACCTCTTTGAGGATTTTGTTGGAAAAGGGATTTCCTCATCTAATTCTAGACTGAAGAATTCTCAGTAACTTCTTTGGGTTGCGTGTGTTCAGCTCACAGAGTTGAACCTTCCTTTAGACAGAGCAGATATGAAACCCTCTTTTTGTGGAATTTGAAAGTGGAGATTTCAAGCGCTTTTGGGCCAACGGTAGAAAAGGAAATATCTTCGTATAAAAACTAGAGAGAATCATTCTCAGAAACCACTTTGTGTTGTGTGCGTTACACTCACAGGGTTTCACCTTTCTTTTCATACAGCAGTTTGGAAACACTCTGTTTGTAAAGTCTGCAAGTGGATATTTGGACCTATTTGAGGATTTCGTTGGAAACGGGATTTCTTCATCTAATGCTAGACAGAAGAATTCTCAGTAACTTCTTTGGGTTTTGTGTGTTCAACTCACAGAGTTGAACCTTCCTTTAGACAGAGCAGATATGAAACCCTTTTTTGTGGAATTTGCAAGTGGAGATTTCAAGCGCTTTTGGGCCAACGGTAGAAAAGGAAATATCTTTGTATAAAAACTAGAGAGAAACATTCTCAGAAACCACTTTGTGTTGTGTGCGTTCCACTCACAGAGTTTAACCTTTCTTTTCATAGAGCAGTTTGGAAACACTCTGTTTGTAAAGTCTGCAATGGATAATTGGACCTCTTTGAGGATTTCATTGGAAACGGGATTTCCTCATCTAATTCTAGTGAGAAGAATTCTCAGTAACTTCTTTGGGTTGCGTGTGTTCAACTCACAGAGTTGGACCTTCCTTTAGACAGAGCAGATATGAAACCCTCTTTTTGTGGAATTTGCAAGTGGAGATTTCAAGCGCTTTCGGGCCAACGGTAGAAAAGGAATTATCTTCGTATAAAAACTTTAGAGAATCATTCTCAGAAACCACTTTGTGTTGACTGCGATCCATTCACAGAGTTTAACCTTCCTTTTCATGGAGCAGTTTGGAAACACTCTGTTTGTAATGTCTGCAAGTGGATATTTGGACCTATTTGAGGATTTCATTGGAAACGGGATTTCTTCATCTAATGCTAGACAGAAGAATTCTCAGTAACTTCTTTGGGTTTTGTGTGTTCAACTCACAGAGTTGAACCTTCCTTTAGACAGGGCAGATTTGAAACCCTCTTTTTGTGGAATTTGAAAGTGGAGATTTCAAGCGCTTTCGGGCCAACGGAAGAAAAGGAAATATCTTCGTATAAAAACTGGAGAGAATCATTCTCAGAAACCACTTTGTGTTGACTGCGGTCCATTCACAGAGTTTTACCTTTCTTTTCATGGAGCAGTTTGGAAACACTCTGTTTCTAAAGTCTGCAAGTGGATATTTGGACCTATTTGAGGATTTCGTTGGAAACGGGATTTCTTCATCTAATGCTAGACAGAAGAATTCTCAGTAACTTCTTTGGGTTATGTGTGTTCAACTCACAGAGTTGAACCTTCCTTTAGACAGAGCAGATTTGAAACCCTCTTTTTGTGGAATTTGAAAGTGGAGATTTCAAGCGCTTTCGGGCCAAAGGTAGAAAAGGAAATATCTTCGTATAAGAACTAGAGAGAATCATTCTCAGAAACCACTTTGTGTTGACTGCGATCCATTCACAGAGTTTTACCTTTCTATTCATGGAGCAGTTTGGAAACACTCTGTTTCTAAAGTCTGCAAGTGGATATTTGGACCTATTTGAGGATTTCGTTGGAAACGGGATTTCTTCATCTAATGCTAGACAGAAGAATTCTCAGTAACTTCTTTGGGTTGACTGTGTTCAACTCACAGAGTTGAACCTTCCTTTAGACAGAGCAGATATGAAACCCTTTTTTGTGGAATTTGCAAGTGGAGATTTCAAGCGCTTTTGGGCCAACATTAGAAAAGGAAATATCTTCGTATAAAAACTAGAGAGAAACATTCTCAGAAACCACTTTGTGTTGTGTGCGTTCCACTCACAGAGTTTAACCTTTCTTTTCATAGAGCAGTTTGGAAACACTCTGTTTGTAAAGTCTGCAAGTGGATATTTAAGCCTCTTTGAGGATTTCGTTGGAAACGGGATTTCTTCATCTAATTCTAGTTAGAAGAATTCTCAGTAACTTCTTTGGGTTGCGTGTGTTCAACTCACAGAGTTGAACCTTCCTTTAGACAGAGCAGATTTGAAACCCTCTTTTTGTGGAATTTGCAAGTGGAGATTTCAAGCGCTTTTGTGCCAACGGTAGAAAAGGAAATACCTTCGTATAAAAACTAGAGAGAATCATTCTCAGAAACCACTTTGGGTTGTGTGCGTTCCACTCACAGAGTTTCATCTTTCTTTTCATAGAGCAGTTTGGAAACACTCTGTTTGTAAAGTCTGCAAGTGGATATTTAAACCTCTTTGAGGATTTTGTTGGAAAAGGGATTTCCTCATCTAATTCTAGACTGAAGAATTCTCAGTAACTTCTTTGGGTTGCGTGTGTTCAGCTCACAGAGTTGAACCTTCCTTTAGACAGAGCAGATATGAAACCCTCTTTTTGTGGAATTTGAAAGTGGAGATTTCAAGCGCTTTTGGGCCAACGGTAGAAAAGGAAATATCTTCGTATAAAAACTAGAGAGAATCATTCTCAGAAACCACTTTGTGTTGTGTGCGTTACACTCACAGGGTTTCACCTTTCTTTTCATACAGCAGTTTGGAAACACTCTGTTTGTAAAGTCTGTAAGTGGATATTTGGACCTATTTGAGGATTTCGTTGGAAACGGGATTTCTTCATCTAATGCTAGACAGAAGAATTCTCAGTAACTTCTTTGGGTTGCGTGTGTTCAACTCACAGAGTTGAACCTTCCTTTAGACAGAGCAGATATGAAACCCTTTTTTGTGGAATTTGCAAGTGGAGATTTCAAGCGCTTTTGGGCCAACGGTAGAAAAGGAAATATCTTTGTATAAAAACTAGAGAGAAACATTCTCAGAAACCACTTTGTGTTGTGTGCGTTCCACTCACAGAGTTTAACCCTTCTTTTCATAGAGCAGTTTGGAAACACTCTGTTTGTAAAGTCTGCAAGTGGATATTTAGGCCTCTTTGAGGATTTCGTTGGAAACGGGATTTCTTCATCTAATTCTAGTTAGAAGAATTCTCAGTAACTTCTTTGGGTTGCGTGTGTTCAACTCACAGAGATGAACCTTCCTTTAGACAGAGCAGATTTGAAACCCTCTTTTTGTGGAATTTGCAAGTGGAGATTTCAAGTGCTTTTGTGCCAACGGTAGAAAAGGAAATACCTTCGTATAAAAACTAGAGAGAATCATTCTCAGAAACCACTTTGTGTGGTGTGCGTTCCACTCACAGAGTTTCATCTTTCTTTTCATAGAGCAGTTAGGAAACACTCTGTTTGTAACGTCTGCAAGTGGATATTTAGACCTCTTTGAGGATTTTGTTGGAAAAGGGATTTCCTCATCTAATTCTAGACTGAAGAATTCTCAGTAACTTCTTTGGGTTGCGTGTGTTCAGCTCACAGAGTTGAACCTTCCTTTAGACAGAGCAGATAGGAAACCCTCTTTTTGTGGAATTTGCAAGTGGAGATTTCAAGCGCTTTTGGGCCAACGGTAGAAAAGGAAATATCTTCGTATAAAAACTAGAGAGAATCATTCTCAGAAACCACTTTGGGTTGTGTGCGTTCCACTCACAGAGTTTCATCTTTCTTTTCATAGAGCAGTTTGGAAACACTCTGTTTGTAAAGTCTGCAAGTGGATATTTAAACCTCTTTGAGGATTTTGTTGGAAAAGGGATTTCCTCATCTAATTCTAGACTGAAGAATTCTCAGTAACTTCTTTGGGTTGCGTGTGTTCAGCTCACAGAGTTGAACCTTCCTTTAGACAGAGCAGATATGAAACCCTCTTTTTGTGGAATTTGAAAGTGGAGATTTCAAGCGCTTTTGGGCCAACGGTAGAAAAGGAAATATCTTCGTATAAAAACTAGAGAGAATCATTCTCAGAAACCACTTTGTGTTGTGTGCGTTACACTCACAGGGTTTCACCTTTCTTTTCATACAGCAGTTTGGAAACACTCTGTTTGTAAAGTCTGCAAGTGGATATTTGGACCTATTTGAGGATTTCGTTGGAAACGGGATTTCTTCATCTAATGCTAGACAGAAGAATTCTCAGTAACTTCTTTGGGTTTTGTGTGTTCAACTCACAGAGTTGAACCTTCCTTTAGACAGAGCAGATATGAAACCCTTTTTTGTGGAATTTGCAAGTGGAGATTTCAAGCGCTTTTGGGCCAACGGTAGAAAAGGAAATATCTTTGTATAAAAACTAGAGAGAAACATTCTCAGAAACCACTTTGTGTTGTGTGCGTTCCACTCACAGAGTTTAACCTTTCTTTTCATAGAGCAGTTTGGAAACACTCTGTTTGTAAAGTCTGCAATGGATAATTGGACCTCTTTGAGGATTTCATTGGAAACGGGATTTCCTCATCTAATTCTAGTGAGAAGAATTCTCAGTAACTTCTTTGGGTTGCGTGTGTTCAACTCACAGAGTTGGACCTTCCTTTAGACAGAGCAGATATGAAACCCTCTTTTTGTGGAATTTGCAAGTGGAGATTTCAAGCGCTTTCGGGCCAACGGTAGAAAAGGAATTATCTTCGTATAAAAACTTTAGAGAATCATTCTCAGAAACCACTTTGTGTTGACTGCGATCCATTCACAGAGTTTAACCTTCCTTTTCATGGAGCAGTTTGGAAACACTCTGTTTGTAATGTCTGCAAGTGGATATTTGGACCTATTTGAGGATTTCATTGGAAACGGGATTTCTTCATCTAATGCTAGACAGAAGAATTCTCAGTAACTTCTTTGGGTTTTGTGTGTTCAACTCACAGAGTTGAACCTTCCTTTAGACAGGGCAGATTTGAAACCCTCTTTTTGTGGAATTTGAAAGTGGAGATTTCAAGCGCTTTCGGGCCAACGGAAGAAAAGGAAATATCTTCGTATAAAAACTGGAGAGAATCATTCTCAGAAACCACTTTGTGTTGACTGCGGTCCATTCACAGAGTTTTACCTTTCTTTTCATGGAGCAGTTTGGAAACACTCTGTTTCTAAAGTCTGCAAGTGGATATTTGGACCTATTTGAGGATTTCGTTGGAAACGGGATTTCTTCATCTAATGCTAGACAGAAGAATTCTCAGTAACTTCTTTGGGTTATGTGTGTTCAACTCACAGAGTTGAACCTTCCTTTAGACAGAGCAGATTTGAAACCCTCTTTTTGTGGAATTTGAAAGTGGAGATTTCAAGCGCTTTCGGGCCAAAGGTAGAAAAGGAAATATCTTCGTATAAGAACTAGAGAGAATCATTCTCAGAAACCACTTTGTGTTGACTGCGATCCATTCACAGAGTTTTACCTTTCTATTCATGGAGCAGTTTGGAAACACTCTGTTTCTAAAGTCTGCAAGTGGATATTTGGACCTATTTGAGGATTTCGTTGGAAACGGGATTTCTTCATCTAATGCTAGACAGAAGAATTCTCAGTAACTTCTTTGGGTTGACTGTGTTCAACTCACAGAGTTGAACCTTCCTTTAGACAGAGCAGATATGAAACCCTTTTTTGTGGAATTTGCAAGTGGAGATTTCAAGCGCTTTTGGGCCAACATTAGAAAAGGAAATATCTTCGTATAAAAACTAGAGAGAAACATTCTCAGAAACCACTTTGTGTTGTGTGCGTTCCACTCACAGAGTTTAACCTTTCTTTTCATAGAGCAGTTTGGAAACACTCTGTTTGTAAAGTCTGCAAGTGGATATTTAAGCCTCTTTGAGGATTTCGTTGGAAACGGGATTTCTTCATCTAATTCTAGTTAGAAGAATTCTCAGTAACTTCTTTGGGTTGCGTGTGTTCAACTCACAGAGTTGAACCTTCCTTTAGACAGAGCAGATTTGAAACCCTCTTTTTGTGGAATTTGCAAGTGGAGATTTCAAGCGCTTTTGTGCCAACGGTAGAAAAGGAAATACCTTCGTATAAAAACTAGAGAGAATCATTCTCAGAAACCACTTTGGGTTGTGTGCGTTCCACTCACAGAGTTTCATCTTTCTTTTCATAGAGCAGTTTGGAAACACTCTGTTTGTAAAGTCTGCAAGTGGATATTTAAACCTCTTTGAGGATTTTGTTGGAAAAGGGATTTCCTCATCTAATTCTAGACTGAAGAATTCTCAGTAACTTCTTTGGGTTGCGTGTGTTCAGCTCACAGAGTTGAACCTTCCTTTAGACAGAGCAGATATGAAACCCTCTTTTTGTGGAATTTGAAAGTGGAGATTTCAAGCGCTTTTGGGCCAACGGTAGAAAAGGAAATATCTTCGTATAAAAACTAGAGAGAATCATTCTCAGAAACCACTTTGTGTTGTGTGCGTTACACTCACAGGGTTTCACCTTTCTTTTCATACAGCAGTTTGGAAACACTCTGTTTGTAAAGTCTGTAAGTGGATATTTGGACCTATTTGAGGATTTCGTTGGAAACGGGATTTCTTCATCTAATGCTAGACAGAAGAATTCTCAGTAACTTCTTTGGGTTGCGTGTGTTCAACTCACAGAGTTGAACCTTCCTTTAGACAGAGCAGATATGAAACCCTTTTTTGTGGAATTTGCAAGTGGAGATTTCAAGCGCTTTTGGGCCAACGGTAGAAAAGGAAATATCTTTGTATAAAAACTAGAGAGAAACATTCTCAGAAACCACTTTGTGTTGTGTGCGTTCCACTCACAGAGTTTAACCTTTCTTTTCATAGAGCAGTTTGGAAACACTCTGTTTGTAAAGTCTGCAAGTGGATATTTAGGCCTCTTTGAGGATTTCGTTGGAAACGGGATTTCTTCATCTAATTCTAGTTAGAAGAATTCTCAGTAACTTCTTTGGGTTGCGTGTGTTCAACTCACAGAGATGAACCTTCCTTTAGACAGAGCAGATTTGAAACCCTCTTTTTGTGGAATTTGCAAGTGGAGATTTCAAGTGCTTTTGTGCCAACGGTAGAAAAGGAAATACCTTCGTATAAAAACTAGAGAGAATCATTCTCAGAAACCACTTTGTGTGGTGTGCGTTCCACTCACAGAGTTTCATCTTTCTTTTCATAGAGCAGTTAGGAAACACTCTGTTTGTAACGTCTGCAAGTGGATATTTAGACCTCTTTGAGGATTTTGTTGGAAAAGGGATTTCCTCATCTAATTCTAGACTGAAGAATTCTCAGTAACTTCTTTGGGTTGCGTGTGTTCAGCTCACAGAGTTGAACCTTCCTTTAGACAGAGCAGATAGGAAACCCTCTTTTTGTGGAATTTGCAAGTGGAGATTTCAAGCGCTTTTGGGCCAACGGTAGAAAAGGAAATATCTTCGTATAAAAACTAGAGAGAATCATTCTCAGAAACCACTTTGTGTTGTGTGCGTTCCACTCACAGGGTTTCACCTTTCTTTTCATACAGCAGTTTGGAAATACTCTGTTTGTAAAGTCTGCAAGTGGATATTTGGACCTCTTTGAGGATTTCCTTGGAAACGGGATTTCTTCATCTAATTATAGTCAGAAGAATTCTCAGTAACTTCTTTGGGTTGCGTGTGTTCAACTCACAGAGTTGAACCTTCCTTTAGACAGAGCAGATTTGAAACCCTCTTTTTGTGGAATTTGCAAGTGGAGATTTCAAGCGCTTTTCTGCCAACGGTAGAAAAGGAAATATCTTCGTATAAAAACTAGAGACAATCATTCTCAGAAACCACTTTGTGTTGTGTGCGTTCCACTCACAGAGTTTAACCTTTCTTTTCATAGAGCAGTTTGGAAACACTCTGTTTGTAATGTCTGCAAGTGGATATTTGGACCTCTTTGAGGATTTCGTTGGAAACGGGATTTCTTCATCTAATGCTAGACAGAAGAATTCTCAGTAACTTCTTTGGGTTGTGTGTGTTCAACTCACAGAGTTGAACCTTCCTTTAGACAGAGCAGATTTGTAACCCTCTTTTTGTGGAATTTGATAGTGGAGATTTCAAGCGCTTTCGGGCCAAAGGTAGAAAAGGAAATATCTTCGTATAAGAACTAGAGAGAATCATTCTGAGAAACCACTTTATGTTGTTGCGTTCCACTCACAGAGTTTAAACTTTCTTTTCATAGAGAAGTTTGGAAACACTCTGTTTGTAATGTCTGCAAGTGGATATTTGGACGTATTTGAGGATTTCGTTGGAAACGGGATTTCTTCATCTAATGCTTGACAGAAGAATTCTCAGTAACTTTTTTCGGTTGTGTGTGTTCAACTCACAGAGTTGAACCTTCCTTTAGACAGAGCAGATTTGAAACCCTCTTTTTGTGGAATTTGCAAGTGGAGATTTCAAGCGCTTTGGGGCCAACGGTAGAAAGGCAATTATCTTCATATAAAAACTAGAGAGAATCATTCTCAGAAACCACTTTGTGTTGTCTGCGTTCCACTCACAGAGTTTAAACTTTGTTTTCATAGATCAGTTTGGAAACACTCTGTTTGTAAAGTCTGCAAGTGGATATTTGGACCTCTTTGAGGATTTCGTTGGAAACCGGATTTCCTCATCTAATTCTAGTTAGAAGAATTCTCAGTAACTGCTTTGGGTTGCGTGTGTTCAACTCACAGAGTTTGACCTTCCTTTAGATAGAGCAGATAAGAAACCCTCTTTTTGTGGAATTTGCAAGTGGAGATTTCAAGCACTTTTGGGCCAACGGTAGAAAAGGAAATATCTTCGTATAAAAACTAGAGAGAATCATTCTCAGAAACCACTTTGTGTTGACTGCGATCCATTCACAGAGTTTAACCTTCCTTTTCATGGAGCAGTTTGGAAACACTCTGTTTGTAAAGTCTGCAAGTGGATATTTGGACCTATTTGAGGATTTCGTTGGAAACGGGATTTCTTCATCTAATGCTAGACAGAAGAATTCTCAGTAACTTCTTTGGGTTTTGTGTGTTCAACTCACAGAGTTGAACCTTCCTTTAGACAGGGCAGGTTTGAAACCCTCTTTTTGTGGAATTTGAAAGTGGAGATTTCAAGCGCTTTCGAGACAACGGAAGAAAAGGAAATATCTTCGTATAAAAACTGGAGAGAATCATTCTCAGAAACCACTTTGTGTTGACTGCGGTCCATTCACAGAGTTTTACCTTTCTTTTCATGGAGCAGTTTGGAAACACTCTGTTTCTAAAGTCTGCAAGTGGATATTTGGACCTATTTGAGGATTTCGTTGGAAACGGGATTTCTTCATCTAATGCTAGACAGAAGAATTCTCAGTAACTTCTTTGGGTTATGTGTGTTCAACTCACAGAGTTGAACCTTCCTTTAGACAGAGCAGATTTGAAACCCTCTTTTTGTGGAATTTGAAAGTGGAGATTTCAAGCGCTTTCGGGCCAAAGGTAGAAAAGGAAATATATTCGTATAAGAACTAGAGAGAATCATTCTCAGAAACCACTTTGTGTTGACTGCGATCCATTCACAGAGTTTTACCTTTCTTTTCATGGAGCAGTTTGCAAACACTCTGTTTGTAAAGTCTGCAAGTGGATATTTGGACCTATTTGAGGATTTCGTTGGAAACGGGATTTCTTCATCTAATGTTAGACAGAAGAATTCTCAGTAACTTCTTTGGGTTGAGTGTGTTCAACTCACAGAGTTGAACCTTGCTTTAGACAGAGCAGATATGAAACCCTTTTTTGTGGAATTTGCAAGTGGAGATTTCAAGCGCTTTTGGGCCAACAGTAGAAACGGAAATATCTTCGTATAAAAACTAGAGAGAAACATTCTCAGAAACCACTTTGTGTTGTGTGCGTTCCACTCACAGAGTTTAACCTTTCTTTTCATAGAGCAGTTTGGAAACACTCTGTTTGTAAAGTCTGCAAGTGGATATTTAGGCCTCTTTGAGGATTTCGTTGGAAACGGGATTTCTTCATCTAATTCTAGTTAGAAGAATTCTCAGTAACTTCTTTGGGTTGCGTGTGTTCAACTCACAGAGTTGAACCTTCCTTTAGACAGAGCAGATTTGAAACCCTCTTTTTGTGGAATTTGCAAGTGGAGATTTCAAGCGCTTTTGTGCCAACGGTAGAAAAGGAAATACCTTCGTATAAAAACTAGAGAGAATCATTCTCAGAAACCACTTTGGGTTGTGTGCGTTCCACTCACAGAGTTTCATATTTCTTTTCATAGAGCAGTTTGGAAACACTCTGTTTGTAAAGTCTGCAAGTGGATATTTAGACCTCTTTGAGGATTTTGTTGGAAAAGGGATTTCCTCATCTAATTCTAGACTGAAGAATTCTCAGTAACTTCTTTGGGTTGCGTGTGTTCAGCTCACAGAGTTGAACCTTCCTTTAGACAGAGCAGATATGAAACCCTCTTTTTGTGGAATTTGAAAGTGGAGATTTCAAGCGCTTTTGGGCCAACGGTAGAAAAGGAAATATCTTCGTATAAAAACTAGAGAGAATCATTCTCAGAAACCACTTTGTGTTGTGTGCGTTACACTCACAGGGTTTCACCTTTCTTTTCATACAGCAGTTTGGAAACACTCTGTTTGTAAAGTCTGCAAGTTGATATTTGGACCTATTTGAGGATTTCGTTGGAAACGGGATTTCTTCATCTAATGCTAGACAGAAGAATTCTCAGTAACTTCTTTGGGTTGCGTGTGTTCAACTCACAGAGTTGAACCTTCCTTTAGACAGAGCATATATGAAACCCTTTTTTGTGGAATTTGCAAGTGGAGATTTCAAGCGCTTTTGGGCCAACGGTAGAAAAGGAAATATCTTTGTATAAAAACTAGAGAGAAACATTCTCAGAAACCACTTTGTGTTGTGTGCGTTCCACTCACAGAGTTTAACCTTTCTTTTCATAGAGCAGTTTGGAAACACTCTGTTTGTAAAGTCTGCAAGTGGATATTTAGGCCTCTTTGAGGATTTCGTTGGAAACGGGATTTCTTCATCTAATTCTAGTTAGAAGAATTCTCAGTAACTTCTTTGGGTTGCGTGTGTTCAACTCACAGAGTTGAACCTTCCTTTAGACAGAGCAGATTTGAAACCCTCTTTTTGTGGAATTTGCAAGTGGAGATTTCAAGTGCTTTTGTGCCAACGGTAGAAAAGGAAATACCTTCGTATAAAAACTAGAGAGAATCATTCTCAGAAACCACTTTGTGTGGTGTGCGTTCCACTCACAGAGTTTCATCTTTCTTTTCATAGAGCAGTTAGGAAACACTCTGTTTGTAACGTCTGCAAGTGGATATTTAGACCTCTTTGAGGATTTTGTTGGAAAAGGGATTTCCTCATCTAATTCTAGACTGAAGAATTCTCAGTAACTTCTTTGGGTTGCGTGTGTTCAGCTCACAGAGTTGAACCTTCCTTTAGACAGAGCAGATATGAAACCCTCTTTTTGTGGAATTTGCAAGTGGAGATTTCAAGCGCTTTTGGGCCAACGGTAGAAAAGGAAATATCTTCGTATAAAAACTAGAGAGAATCATTCTCAGAAACCACTTTGTGTTGTGTGCGTTCCACTCACAGGGTTTCACCTTTTTTTTCATACAGCAGTTTGGAAACACTCTGTTTGTAAAGTCTGCAAGTGCATATTTGGACCTCTTTGAGGATTTCGTTGGAAACGGGATTTCTTCATCTAATTCTAGTTAGAAGAATTCTCAGTAACTTCTTTGGGTTTTGTGTGTTCAACTCACAGAGTTGAACCTTCCTTTAGACAGAGCAGATTTGAAACCCTCTTTTTGTGGAATTTGCAAGTGGAGATTTCAAGCGCTTTTCTGCCAACGGTAGAAAAGGAAATATCTTCGTATAAAAACTAGAGACAATCATTCTCAGAAACCACTTTGTGTTGTGTGCGTTCCACTCACAGAGTTTAACCTTTCTTTTCATAGAGCAGTTTGGAAACACTCTGTTTGTAATGTCTGCAAGTGGATATTTGGACCTCTTTGAGGATTTTGTTTGAAACGGGATTTCTTCATCTAATGCTAGACAGAAGAATTCTCAGTAACTTCTTTGGGTTTTGTGTGTTCAACTCACAGAGTTGAACCTTCCTTTAGACAGAGCAGATTTGAAACCCTCTTTTTGTGGAATTTGCAAGTGGAGATTTCAAGCGCTTTCGGGCCAACGGTAGAAAAGGAAATATCTTTGTGTAAGAACTAGAGAGAATCATTCTCAGAAACCACTTTGTGTTGTGTGCATTCCACTCACAGAGTTTAACCTTTCTTTTCATAGAGCAGTTTGGAAACCCTCTGTTTGTAAAGTCTGCAAGTGGATATTTGGACGTCTTTGAGGATTTCGCTGGAAACGGGATTTCTTCATCTAATGCTAGACAGAAGAATTCTCAGTAACTTCTTTGGGTTGTGTGTGTTCAACTCACAGAGTTGAACCTTCCTTTAGACAGAGCAGATTTGTAACCCTCTTTTTGTGGAATTTGATAGTGGAGATTTCAAGCGCTTTCGGGCCAAAGTTAGAAAAGGAAATATCTTCGTATAAGAACTAGAGAGAATCATTCTCAGAAACCACTTTATGTTGTTGCGTTCCACTCACAGAGTTTAAACTTTCTTTTCATAGAGAAGTTTGGAAACACTCTGTTTGTAATGTCTGCAAGTGGATATTTGGACGTATTTGAGGATTTCGTTGGAAACGGGATTTTTTCATCTAATGCTTGACAGAAGAATTCTCAGTAACTTTTTTCGGTTGTGTGTGTTCAACTCACAGAGTTGAACCTTCCTTTAGACAGAGCAGATTTGAAACCCTCTTTTTGTGGAATTTGCAAGTGGAGATTTCAAGCGCTTTGGGGCCAACGGTAGAAAGGCAAATATCTTCATATAAAAACTAGAGAGAATCATTCTCAGAAACCACTTTGTGTTGTCTGCGTTCCACTCACAGAGTTTAAACTTTGTTTTCATAGATCAGTTTGGAAACACTCTGTTTGTAAAGTCTGCAAGTGGATATTTGGACCTCTTTGAGGATTTCGTTGGAAACCGGATTTCCTCATCTAATTCTAGTTAGAAGAATTCTCAGTAACTGCTTTGGGTTGCGTGTGTTCAACTCACAGAGTTTGACCTTCCTTTAGATAGAGCAGATACGAAACCCTCTTTTTGTGGAATTTGCAAGTGGAGATTTCAAGCACTTTTGGGCCAACGGTAGAAAAGGAAATATCTTCGTATAAAAACTAGAGAGAATCATTCTCAGAAACCACTTTGTGTTTTGTGTGTTCCACTCACAGAGTTTCACCTTTCTTTTCATAGAGCAGTTTGGAAACACTCTGTTTGTAACGTCTGCAAGTGGATATTTGGACCTCTTTGAGAATTTCGTTGGAAACGGGATTTCTTCATCTAATGCTAGACAGAAGAATTCTCAGTTACTTCTTTGGGTTTTGTGTGTTCAACTCACAGAGTTGAACCTTCCTTTAGACAGAGCAGATATGAAACCCTCTTTTTGTGGAATTTGAAAGTGGAGATTTCAAGCGCTTTCGGGCCAACGGTAGAAAAGGAATTATCTTCGTATAAAAACTTTAGAGAATCATTCTCAGAAACCACTTTGTGTTGACTGCGATCCATTCACAGAGTTTAACCTTCCTTTTCATGGAGCAGTTTGGAAACACTCTGTTTGTAAAGTCTGCAAGTGGATATTTGGACCTATTTGAGGATTTCGTTGGAAACGGGATTTCTTCATCTAATGCTAGACAGAAGAATTCTCAGTAACTTCTTTGGGTTTTGTGTGTTCAACTCACAGAGTTGAACCTTCCTTTAGACAGGGCAGATTTGAAACCCTCTTTTTGTGGAATTTGAAAGTGGAGATTTCAAGCGCTTTCGGGACAACGGAAGAAAAGGAAATATCTTCGTATAAAAACTGGAGAGAATCATTCTCAGAAACCACTTTGTGTTGACTGCGGTCCATTCACAGAGTTTTACCTTTCTTTTCATGGAGCAGTTTGGAAACACTCTGTTTCTAAAGTCTGCAAGTGGATATTTGGACCTATTTGAGGATTTCGTTGGAAACGGGATTTCTTCATCTAATGCTAGACAGAAGAATTCTCAGTAACTTCTTTGGGTTATGTGTGTTCAACTCACAGAGTTGAACCTTCCTTTAGACAGAGCAGATTTGAAACCCTCTTTTTGTGGAATTTGAAAGTGGAGATTTCAAGCGCTTTCGGGCCAAAGGTAGAAAAGGAAATATATTCGTATAAGAACTAGAGAGAATCATTCTCAGAAACCACTTTGTGTTGACTGCGATCCATTCACAGAGTTTTACCTTTCTTTTCATGGAGCAGTTTGCAAACACTCTGTTTGTAAAGTCTGCAAGTGGATATTTGGACCTATTTGAGGATTTCGTTGGAAACGGGATTTCTTCATCTAATGTTAGACAGAAGAATTCTCAGTAACTTCTTTGGGTTGAGTGTGTTCAACTCACAGAGTTGAACCTTCCTTTAGACAGAGCAGATATGAAACCCTTTTTTGTGGAATTTGCAAGTGGAGATTTCAAGCGCTTTTGGGCCAACAGTAGAAAAGGAAATATCTTCGTATAAAAACTAGAGAGAAACATTCTCAGAAACCACTTTGTGTTGTGTGCGTTCCACTCACAGAGTTTAACCTTTCTTTTCATAGAGCAGTTTGGAAACACTCTGTTTGTAAAGTCTGCAAGTGGATATTTAGGCCTCTTTGAGGATTTCGTTGGAAACGGGATTTCTTCATCTAATTCTAGTTAGAAGAATTCTCAGTAACTTCTTTGGGTTGCGTGTGTTCAACTCACAGAGTTGAACCTTCCTTTAGACAGAGCAGATTTGAAACCCTCTTTTTGTGGAATTTGCAAGTGGAGATTTCAAGCGCTTTTGTGCCAACGGTAGAAAAGGAAATACCTTCGTATAAAAACTAGAGAGAATCATTCTCAGAAACCACTTTGGGTTGTGTGCGTTCCACTCACAGAGTTTCATCTTTCTTTTCATAGAGCAGTTTGGAAACACTCTGTTTGTAAAGTCTGCAAGTGGATATTTAGACCTCTTTGAGGATTTTGTTGGAAAAGGGATTTCCTCATCTAATTCTAGACTGAAGAATTCTCAGTAACTTCTTTGGGTTGCGTGTGTTCAACTCACAGAGTTGAACCTTCCTTTAGACAGAGCAGATTTGTAACCCTCTTTTTGTGGAATTTGATAGTGGAGATTTCAAGCGCTTTTGGGCCAACGGTAGAAAAGGAAATATCTTCGTATAAAAACTAGAGAGAATCATTCTCAGAAACCACTTTGTGTTGTGTGCGTTCCACTCACAGGGTTTCACCTTTTTTTTCATACAGCAGTTTGGAAACACTCTGTTTGTAAAGTCTGCAAGTGCATATTTGGACCTCTTTGAGGATTTCGTTGGAAACGGGATTTCTTCATCTAATTCTAGTTAGAAGAATTCTCAGTAACTTCTTTGGGTTTTGTGTGTTCAACTCACAGAGTTGAACCTTCCTTTAGACAGAGCAGATTTGAAACCCTCTTTTTGTGGAATTTGCAAGTGGAGATTTCAAGCGCTTTTCTGCCAACGGTAGAAAAGGAAATATCTTCGTATAAAAACTAGAGACAATCATTCTCAGAAACCACTTTGTGTTGTGTGCGTTCCACTCACAGAGTTTAACCTTTCTTTTCATAGAGCAGTTTGGAAACACTCTGTTTGTAATGTCTGCAAGTGGATATTTGGACCTCTTTGAGGATTTTGTTGGAAACGGGATTTCTTCATCTAATGCTAGACAGAAGAATTCTCAGTAACTTCTTTGGGTTTTGTGTGTTCAACTCACAGAGTTGAACCTTCCTTTAGACAGAGCAGATTTGAAACCCTCTTTTTGTGGAATTTGCAAGTGGAGATTTCAAGCGCTTTCGGGCCAACGGTAGAAAAGGAAATATCTTTGTGTAAGAACTAGAGAGAATCATTCTCAGAAACCACTTTGTGTTGTGTGCATTCCACTCACAGAGTTTAACCTTTCTTTTCATAGAGCAGTTTGGAAACCCTCTGTTTGTAAAGTCTGCAAGTGGATATTTGGACGTCTTTGAGGATTTCGCTGGAAACGGGATTTCTTCATCTAATGCTAGACAGAAGAATTCTCAGTAACTTCTTTGGGTTGTGTGTGTTCAACTCACAGAGTTGAACCTTCCTTTAGACAGAGCAGATTTGTAACCCTCTTTTTGTGGAATTTGATAGTGGAGATTTCAAGCGCTTTCGGGCCAAAGTTAGAAAAGGAAATATCTTCGTATAAGAACTAGAGAGAATCATTCTCAGAAACCACTTTATGTTGTTGCGTTCCACTCACAGAGTTTAAACTTTCTTTTCATAGAGAAGTTTGGAAACACTCTGTTTGTAATGTCTGCAAGTGGATATTTGGACGTATTTGAGGATTTCGTTGGAAACGGGATTTTTTCATCTAATGCTTGACAGAAGAATTCTCAGTAACTTTTTTCGGTTGTGTGTGTTCAACTCACAGAGTTGAACCTTCCTTTAGACAGAGCAGATTTGAAACCCTCTTTTTGTGGAATTTGCAAGTGGAGATTTCAAGCGCTTTGGGGCCAACGGTAGAAAGGCAAATATCTTCATATAAAAACTAGAGAGAATCATTCTCAGAAACCACTTTGTGTTGTCTGCGTTCCACTCACAGAGTTTAAACTTTGTTTTCATAGATCAGTTTGGAAACACTCTGTTTGTAAAGTCTGCAAGTGGATATTTGGACCTATTTGAGGATTTCGTTGGAAACGGGATTTCTTCATCTAATGCTAGACAGAAGAATTCTCAGTAACTTCTTTGGGTTTTGTGTGTTCAACTCACAGAGTTGAACCTTCCTTTAGACAGGGCAGATTTGAAACCCTCTTTTTGTGGAATTTGAAAGTGGAGATTTCAAGCGCTTTCGGGACAACGGAAGAAAAGGAAATATCTTCGTATAAAAACTGGAGAGAATCATTCTCAGAAACCACTTTGTGTTGACTGCGGTCCATTCACAGAGTTTTACCTTTCTTTTCATGGAGCAGTTTGGAAACACTCTGTTTCTAAAGTCTGCAAGTGGATATTTGGACCTATTTGAGGATTTCGTTGGAAACGGGATTTCTTCATCTAATGCTAGACAGAAGAATTCTCAGTAACTTCTTTGGGTTATGTGTGTTCAACTCACAGAGTTGAACCTTCCTTTAGACAGAGCAGATTTGAAACCCTCTTTTTGTGGAATTTGAAAGTGGAGATTTCAAGCGCTTTCGGGCCAAAGGTAGAAAAGGAAATATATTCGTATAAGAACTAGAGAGAATCATTCTCAGAAACCACTTTGTGTTGACTGCGATCCATTCACAGAGTTTTACCTTTCTTTTCATGGAGCAGTTTGCAAACACTCTGTTTGTAAAGTCTGCAAGTGGATATTTGGACCTATTTGAGGATTTCGTTGGAAACGGGATTTCTTCATCTAATGT
Source organism: Gorilla gorilla gorilla (assembly GCF_029281585.2). NCBI lineage: Eukaryota > Metazoa > Chordata > Mammalia > Primates > Hominidae > Gorilla > Gorilla gorilla. The sequence continues at coordinate 108,916,845 of NC_073224.2, forward strand.
TAGACAGAAGAATTCTCAGTAACTTCTTTGGGTTGAGTGTGTTCAACTCACAGAGTTGAACCTTCCTTTAGACAGAGCAGATATGAAACCCTTTTTTGTGGAATTTGCAAGTGGAGATTTCAAGCGCTTTTGGGCCAACAGTAGAAAAGGAAATATCTTCGTATAAAAACTAGAGAGAAACATTCTCAGAAACCACTTTGTGTTGTGTGCGTTCCACTCACAGAGTTTAACCTTTCTTTTCATAGAGCAGTTTGGAAACACTCTGTTTGTAAAGTCTGCAAGTGGATATTTAGGCCTCTTTGAGGATTTCGTTGGAAACGGGATTTCTTCATCTAATTCTAGTTAGAAGAATTCTCAGTAACTTCTTTGGGTTGCGTGTGTTCAACTCACAGAGTTGAACCTTCCTTTAGACAGAGCAGATTTGAAACCCTCTTTTTGTGGAATTTGCAAGTGGAGATTTCAAGCGCTTTTGTGCCAACGGTAGAAAAGGAAATACCTTCGTATAAAAACTAGAGAGAATCATTCTCAGAAACCACTTTGGGTTGTGTGCGTTCCACTCACAGAGTTTCATCTTTCTTTTCATAGAGCAGTTTGGAAACACTCTGTTTGTAAAGTCTGCAAGTGGATATTTAGACCTCTTTGAGGATTTTGTTGGAAAAGGGATTTCCTCATCTAATTCTAGACTGAAGAATTCTCAGTAACTTCTTTGGGTTGCGTGTGTTCAACTCACAGAGTTGAACCTTCCTTTAGACAGAGCAGATTTGTAACCCTCTTTTTGTGGAATTTGATAGTGGAGATTTCAAGCGCTTTCGGGCCAAAGGTAGAAAAGGAAATATCTTCGTATAAGAACTAGAGAGAATCATTCTCAGAAACCACTTTATGTTGTTGCGTTCCACTCACAGAGTTTAAACTTTCTTTTCATAGAGAAGTTTGGAAACACTCTGTTTGTAATGTCTGCAAGTGGATATTTGGACGTATTTGAGGATTTCGTTGGAAACGGGATTTTTTCATCTAATGCTTGACAGAAGAATTCTCAGTAACTTTTTTCGGTTGTGTGTGTTCAACTCACAGAGTTGAACCTTCCTTTAGACAGAGCAGATTTGAAACCCTCTTTTTGTGGAATTTGCAAGTGGAGATTTCAAGCGCTTTGGGGCCAACGGTAGAAAGGCAAATATCTTCATATAAAAACTAGAGAGAATCATTCTCAGAAACCACTTTGTGTTGTCTGCGTTCCACTCACAGAGTTTAAACTTTGTTTTCATAGATCAGTTTGGAAACACTCTGTTTGTAAAGTCTGCAAGTGGATATTTGGACCTCTTTGAGGATTTCGTTGGAAACCGGATTTCCTCATCTAATTCTAGTTAGAAGAATTCTCAGTAACTGCTTTGGGTTGCGTGTGTTCAACTCACAGAGTTTGACCTTCCTTTAGATAGAGCAGATACGAAACCCTCTTTTTGTGGAATTTGCAAGTGGAGATTTCAAGCACTTTTGGGCCAACGGTAGAAAAGGAAATATCTTCGTATAAAAACTAGAGAGAATCATTCTCAGAAACCACTTTGTGTTTTGTGTGTTCCACTCACAGAGTTTCACCTTTCTTTTCATAGAGCAGTTTGGAAACACTCTGTTTGTAACGTCTGCAAGTGGATATTTGGACCTCTTTGAGAATTTCGTTGGAAACGGGATTTCTTCATCTAATGCTAGACAGAAGAATTCTCAGTTACTTCTTTGGGTTTTGTGTGTTCAACTCACAGAGTTGAACCTTCCTTTAGACAGAGCAGATATGAAACCCTCTTTTTGTGGAATTTGAAAGTGGAGATTTCAAGCGCTTTCGGGCCAACGGTAGAAAAGGAATTATCTTCGTATAAAAACTTTAGAGAATCATTCTCAGAAACCACTTTGTGTTGACTGCGATCCATTCACAGAGTTTAACCTTCCTTTTCATGGAGCAGTTTGGAAACACTCTGTTTGTAAAGTCTGCAAGTGGATATTTGGACCTATTTGAGGATTTCGTTGGAAACGGGATTTCTTCATCTAATGCTAGACAGAAGAATTCTCAGTAACTTCTTTGGGTTTTGTGTGTTCAACTCACAGAGTTGAACCTTCCTTTAGACAGGGCAGATTTGAAACCCTCTTTTTGTGGAATTTGAAAGTGGAGATTTCAAGCGCTTCCGGGACAACGGAAGAAAAGGAAATATCTTCGTATAAAAACTGGAGAGAATCATTCTCAGAAACCACTTTGTGTTGACTGCGGTCCATTCACAGAGTTTTACCTTTCTTTTCATGGAGCAGTTTGGAAACACTCTGTTTCTAAAGTCTGCAAGTGGATATTTGGACCTATTTGAGGATTTCGTTGGAAACGGGATTTCTTCATCTAATGCTAGACAGAAGAATTCTCAGTAACTTCTTTGGGTTATGTGTGTTCAACTCACAGACTTGAACCTTCCTTTAGACAGAGCAGATTTGAAACCCTCTTTTTGTGGAATTTGAAAGTGGAGATTTCAAGCGCTTTCGGGCCAAAGGTAGAAAAGGAAATATATTCGTATAAGAACTAGAGAGAATCATTCTCAGAAACCACTTTGTGTTGACTGCGATCCATTCACAGAGTTTTACCTTTCTTTTCATGGAGCAGTTTGCAAACACTCTGTTTGTAAAGTCTGCAAGTGGATATTTGGACCTATTTGAGGATTTCGTTGGAAACGGGATTTCTTCATCTAATGTTAGACAGAAGAATTCTCAGTAACTTCTTTGGGTTGAGTGTGTTCAACTCACAGAGTTGAACCTTCCTTTAGACAGAGCAGATATGAAACCCTTTTTTGTGGAATTTGCAAGTGGAGATTTCAAGCGCTTTTGGGCCAACAGTAGAAAAGGAAATATCTTCGTATAAAAACTAGAGAGAAACATTCTCAGAAACCACTTTGTGTTGTGTGCGTTCCACTCACAGAGTTTAACCTTTCTTTTCATAGAGCAGTTTGGAAACACTCTGTTTGTAAAGTCTGCAAGTGGATATTTAGGCCTCTTTGAGGATTTCGTTGGAAACGGGATTTCTTCATCTAATTCTAGTTAGAAGAATTCTCAGTAACTTCTTTGGGTTGCGTGTGTTCAACTCACAGAGTTGAACCTTCCTTTAGACAGAGCAGATTTGAAACCCTCTTTTTGTGGAATTTGCAAGTGGAGATTTCAAGCGCTTTTGTGCCAACGGTAGAAAAGGAAATACCTTCGTATAAAAACTAGAGAGAATCATTCTCAGAAACCACTTTGGGTTGTGTGCGTTCCACTCACAGAGTTTCATCTTTCTTTTCATAGAGCAGTTTGGAAACACTCTGTTTGTAAAGTCTGCAAGTGGATATTTAGACCTCTTTGAGGATTTTGTTGGAAAAGGGATTTCCTCATCTAATTCTAGACTGAAGAATTCTCAGTAACTTCTTTGGGTTGCGTGTGTTCAGCTCACAGAGTTGAACCTTCCTTTAGACAGAGCAGATATGAAACCCTCTTTTTGTGGAATTTGAAAGTGGAGATTTCAAGCGCTTTTGGGCCAACGGTAGAAAAGGAAATATCTTTGTATAAAAACTAGAGAGAATCATTCTCAGAAACCACTTTGTGTTGTGTGCGTTACACTCACAGGGTTTCACCTTTCTTTTCATACAGCAGTTTGGAAACACTCTGTTTGTAAAGTCTGCAAGTTGATATTTGGACCTATTTGAGGATTTCGTTGGAAACGGGATTTCTTCATCTAATGCTAGACAGAAGAATTCTCAGTAACTTCTTTGGGTTGCGTGTGTTCAACTCACAGAGTTGAACCTTCCTTTAGACAGAGCAGATATGAAACCCTTTTTTGTGGAATTTGCAAGTGGAGATTTCAAGCGCTTTTGGGCCAACGGTAGAAAAGGAAATATCTTTGTATAAAAACTAGAGAGAAACATTCTCAGAAACCACTTTGTGTTGTGTGCGTTCCACTCACAGAGTTTAACCTTTCTTTTCATAGAGCAGTTTGGAAACACTCTGTTTGTAAAGTCTGCAAGTGGATATTTAGGCCTCTTTGAGGATTTCGTTGGAAACGGGATTTCTTCATCTAATTCTAGTTAGAAGAATTCTCAGTAACTTCTTTGGGTTGCGTGTGTTCAACTCACAGAGTTGAACCTTCCTTTAGACAGAGCAGATTTGAAACCCTCTTTTTGTGGAATTTGCAAGTGGAGATTTCAAGTGCTTTTGTGCCAACGGTAGAAAAGGAAATACCTTCGTATAAAAACTAGAGAGAATCATTCTCAGAAACCACTTTGTGTGGTGTGCGTTCCACTCACAGAGTTTCACCTTTCTTTTCATAGAGCAGTTAGGAAACACTCTGTTTGTAACGTCTGCAAGTGGATATTTAGACCTCTTTGAGGATTTTGTTGGAAAAGGGATTTCCTCATCTAATTCTAGACTGAAGAATTCTCAGTAACTTCTTTGGGTTGCGTGTGTTCAGCTCACAGAGTTGAACCTTCCTTTAGACAGAGCAGATAGGAAACCCTCTTTTTGTGGAATTTGCAAGTGGAGATTTCAAGCGCTTTTGGGCCAACGGTAGAAAAGGAAATATCTTCGTATAAAAACTAGAGAGAATCATTCTCAGAAACCACTTTGTGTTGTGTGCGTTCCACTCACAGGGTTTCACCTTTCTTTTCATACAGCAGTTTGGAAACACTCTGTTTGTAAAGTCTGCAAGTGGATATTTGGACCTCTTTGAGGATTTCGTTGGAAACGGGATTTCTTCATCTAATGCTAGACAGAAGAATTCTCAGTAACTTCTTTGGGTTTTGTGTGTTCAACTCACAGAGTTGAACCTTCCTTTAGACAGAGCAGATTTGAAACCCTCTTTTTGTGGAATTTGAAAGTGGAGATTTCAAGCGCTTTCGGGCCAACGGTAGAAAAGGAAATATCTTTGTGTAAGAACTAGAGAGAATCATTCTCAGAAACCACTTTGTGTTGTGTGCATTCCACTCACAGAGTTTAACCTTTCTTTTCATAGAGCAGTTTGGAAACCCTCTGTTTGTAAAGTCTGCAATTGGATATTTGGACCTCTTTGAGGATTTCGCTGGAAACGGAATTTCTTCATCTAATGCTAGACAGAAGAATTCTCAGTAACTTCTTTGGGTTGTGTGTGTTCAACTCACAGAGTTGAACCTTCCTTTAGACAGAGCAGATTTGTAACCCTCTTTTTGTGGAATTTGATAGTGGAGATTTCAAGCGCTTTCGGGCCAAAGGTAGAAAAGGAAATATCTTCGTATAAGAACTAGAGAGAATCATTCTCAGAAACCACTTTATGTTGTGTGCGTTCCACTCACAGAGTTTAAACTTTGTTTTCATAGATCAGTTTGGAAACACACTGTTTGTAAAGTCTGCAAGTGGATATTTGGACCTCCTTGAGGATTTCGTTGGAAACCGGATTTCCTCATCTAATTCTAGTTAGAAGAATTCTCAGTAACTGCTTTGGGTTGCGTGTGTTCAACTCACAGAGTTTGACCTTCCTTTAGACAGAGCAGATATGAAACCCTCTTTTTGTGGAATTTGCAAGTGGAGATTTCAAGCACTTTGGGGCCAACGGTAGAAAAGGAAATATCTTCGTATAAAAACTAGAGAGAATCATTCTCAGAAACCACTTTGTGTTGTGTGCGTTCCACTCACAGAGTTTAACCTTTCTTTTCATAGAGCAGTTTGGAAACACTCTGTTTGTAACGTCTGCAAGTGGATATTTGGACTTCTTTGAGGATTTCGTTGGAAACGGGATTTCTTCATCTAATGCTAGACAGAAGAATTCTCAGTAACTTCTTTGGGTTGTGTGTGTTCAACTCACAGAGTTGAACCTTCCTTTAGACAGAGCAGATTTGTAACCCTCTTTTTGTGGAATTTGAAAGTGGAGATTTCAAGCGCTTTCGGGCCAACGGTAGAAAAGGAAATATCTTCGTATAAAAACTTTAGAGAATCATTCTCAGAAACCACTTTGTGTTGTGTGCGTTCCACTCACAGGGTTTAACCTTTCTTTTCATGGAGCAGTTTGGAAACACTCTGTTTGCAAAGTCTGCAAGTGGATATTTGGACCTTTTTGAGGATTTCGTTGGAAACGGGATTTCTTCATCTAATGCTAGACAGAAGAATTCTCAGTAACTTTTTTGGGTTGTGTGTGTTCAACTCACAGAGTTGAACCTTCCTTTAGACAGAGCAGATTTGAAACCCTCTTTTTGTGGAATTTGCAAGTGGAGATTTGAAGCGCTTTGGGGCCAACGGTAGAAAGGCAAATATCTTCCTATAAAAACTAGAGAGAATCATTCTCAGAAACCACTTTGTGTTGTGTGCGTTCCACTCACAGAGTTTCACCATTCTCTTCATAGATCAGTTTGGAAACACTCTGTTTGTAAAGTCTGCAAGTGGATATTTGGACCTCTTTGAGGATTTCGTTGGAAACGGGATTTCCCCATCTAATTCTAGTGAGAAGAATTCTCAGTAACTTCTTTGGGTTGCGTGTGTTCAACTCACAGAGTTGGACCTTCCTTTAGACAGAGCAGATATGAAACCCTCTTTTTGTGGAATTTGCAAGTGGAGATTTCAAGCGCTTTTGGGCCAACGGTAGAAGAGGAAATATCTTCGTATAAAAACTAGAGAGAATCAATCTCAGAAACCACTTTGTGTTGTGTGCGTTCCACTCACAGAGTTTAACCTTTCTTTTCATAGAGCAGTTTGGAAACACTCTGTTAGTAAAGTCTGCAAGTGGATATTTAGACCTCTTTGAGGATTTCGTTGGAAACGGGATTTCTTCATCTAATGCTTGACAGAAGAATTCTCAGTAACTTTTTTGGGTTGTGTGTGTTCAACTCACAGAGTTGAACCTTCCTTTAGACAGAGCAGATTTGAAACCCTCTTTTTGTGGAATTTGCAAGTGGAGATTTCAAGCACTTTTGGGCCAACGGTAGAAAAGGAAATATCTTCGTATAAAAACTAGAGAGATTCATTCTCAGAAAACACTTTGTGTTGACTGCGACCCATTCACAGAGTTTAACCTTTGTTTTCATGGAGCAGTTTGAAAACACTCTGTTTGTAAAGTCTGCAAGTGGATATTTAGACCTCTTTGAGAATTTCGTTGGAAACGGGATTTCCTCATCTAATTCTAGATTGAAGAATTCTCAGTAACTTCTTTGGGTTGTGTGTGTTCAATTTACAGAGTTGAACCTTCCTTTAGTCAGAGCAGATTTGAAACCCTCTTTTTGTGGAATTTGCAAGTGGAGATTTCAAGCGCTTTTGGGACAATGTTAGGAAAGGAAATATCTTCGTATAAAAACTAGAGAGAATCATTCTCAGAAACCACTTTGTGTTGTGTGCGTTCCACTCACAGAGTTCAACCTTTCTTTTCATAGAGCAGTTTGGAAACACTCTGTTTGTAAAGTCTGCAAGTGGATATTTGGACCTCTTTGAGGATTTCGTTGGAAACGGGATTTCTTCATCTAATGCTAGACAGAAGAATTCTCAGTAACTTCTTTGGGTTGTGTGTGTTCAACTCACAGAGTTGAACCTTCCTTTAGACAGAGCAGATTTGTAACCCTCTTTTTGTGGAATTTGAAAGTGGAGATTTCAAGCGCTTTCGGGCCAACGGTAGAAAAGGAAATATCTTCGTATAAAAACTTTAGAGAATCATTCTCAGAAACCACTTTGTGTTGACTGCGATCCATTCACAGAGTTTATCCTTTCTTTTCATAGAGCAGTTTGGAAACACTCTGTTTGTAAAGTCTACAAGTGGATATTTGGAACTCTTTGAGGATTTCGTTGGAAACGGGATTTCTTCATCTAATGCTAGACAGAAGAATTCTCAGTAACTTCTTTGGGTTTTGTGTGTTCAACTCACAGAGTTGAACCTTCCTTTAGACAGAGCAGATTTGAAACCCTCTTTTTGTGGAATTTGCAAGTGGAGATTTCAAGCGCTTTCGGGCCAACGGTAGAAAAGGAAATATCTTTGTGTAAGAACTAGAGAGAATCATTCTCAGAAACCACTTTGTGTTGTGTGCATTCCACTCACAGAGTTTAACCTTTCTTTTCATAGAGCAGTTTGGAAACCCTCTGTTTGTAAAGTCTGCAAGTGGATATTTGGACGTCTTTGAGGATTTCGCTGGAAACGGGATTTCTTCATCTAATGCTAGACAGAAGAATTCTCAGTAACTTCTTTGGGTTGTGTGTGTTCAACTCACAGAGTTGAACCTTCCTTTAGACAGAGCAGATTTGTAACCCTCTTTTTGTGGAATTTGATAGTGGAGATTTCAAGCGCTTTCGGGCCAAAGGTAGAAAAGGAAATATCTTCGTATAAGAACTAGAGAGAATCATTCTCAGAAACCACTTTATGTTGTTGCGTTCCACTCACAGAGTTTAAACTTTCTTTTCATAGAGAAGTTTGGAAACACTCTGTTTGTAATGTCTGCAAGTGGATATTTGGACGTATTTGAGGATTTCGTTGGAAACGGGATTTCTTCATCTAATGCTTGACAGAAGAATTCTCAGTAACTTTTTTCGGTTGTGTGTGTTCAACTCACAGAGTTGAACCTTCCTTTAGACAGAGCAGATTTGAAACCCTCTTTTTGTTGAATTTGCAAGTGGAGATTTCAAGCGCTTTGGGGCCAACGGTAGAAAGGCAAATATCTTCATATAAAAACTAGAGAGAATCATTCTCAGAAACCACTTTGTGTTGTCTGCGTTCCACTCACAGAGTTTAAACTTTGTTTTCATAGATCAGTTTGGAAACACTCTGTTTGTAAAGTCTGCAAGTGGATATTTGGACCTCTTTGAGGATTTCGTTGGAAACCGGATTTCCTCATCTAATTCTAGTTAGAAGAATTCTCAGTAACTGCTTTGGGTTGCGTGTGTTCAACTCACAGAGTTTGACCTTCCTTTAGATAGAGCAGATACGAAACCCTCTTTTTGTGGAATTTGCAAGTGGAGATTTCAAGCACTTTTGGGCCAACGGTAGAAAAGGAAATATCTTCGTATAAAAACTAGAGAGAATCATTCTCAGAAACCACTTTGTGTTTTGTGTGTTCCACTCACAGAGTTTCACCTTTCTTTTCATAGAGCAGTTTGGAAACACTCTGTTTGTAACGTCTGCAAGTGGATATTTGGACCTCTTTGAGAATTTCGTTGGAAACGGGATTTCTTCATCTAATGCTAGACAGAAGAATTCTCAGTTACTTCTTTGGGTTTTGTGTGTTCAACTCACAGAGTTGAACCTTCCTTTAGACAAAGCAGATATGAAACCCTCTTTTTGTGGAATTTGAAAGTGGAGATTTCAAGCGCTTTCGGGCCAACGGTAGAAAAGGAATTATCTTCGTATAAAAACTTTAGAGAATCATTCTCAGAAACCACTTTGTGTTGACTGCGATCCATTCACAGAGTTTAACCTTCCTTTTCATGGAGCAGTTTGGAAACACTCTGTTTGTAAAGTCTGCAAGTGGATATTTGGACCTATTTGAGGATTTCGTTGGAAACGGGATTTCTTCATCTAATGCTAGACAGAAGAATTCTCAGTAACTTCTTTGGGTTTTGTGTGTTCAACTCACAGAGTTGAACCTTCCTTTAGACAGGGCAGATTTGAAACCCTCTTTTTGTGGAATTTGAAAGTGGAGATTTCAAGCGCTTTCGGGACAACGGAAGAAAAGGAAATATCTTCGTATAAAAACTGGAGAGAATCATTCTCAGAAACCACTTTGTGTTGACTGCGGTCTATTCACAGAGTTTTACCTTTCTTTTCATGGAGCAGTTTGGAAACACTCTGTTTCTAAAGTCTGCAAGTGGATATTTGGACCTATTTGAGGATTTGGTTGGAAACGGGATTTCTTCATCTAATGCTAGACAGAAGAATTCTCAGTAACTTCTTTGGGTTATGTGTGTTCAACTCACAGAGTTGAACCTTCCTTTAGACAGAGCAGATTTGAAACCCTCTTTTTGTGGAATTTGAAAGTGGAGATTTCAAGCGCTTTCGGGCCAAAGGTAGAAAAGGAAATATATTCGTATAAGAACTAGAGAGAATCATTCTCAGAAACCACTTTGTGTTGACTGCGATCCATTCACAGAGTTTTACCTTTCTTTTCATGGAGCAGTTTGCAAACACTCTGTTTGTAAAGTCTGCAAGTGGATATTTGGACCTATTTGAGGATTTCGTTGGAAACGGGATTTCTTCATCTAATGTTAGACAGAAGAATTCTCAGTAACTTCTTTGGGTTGAGTGTGTTCAACTCACAGAGTTGAACCTTCCTTTAGACAGAGCAGATATGAAACCCTTTTTTGTGGAATTTGCAAGTGGAGATTTCAAGCGCTTTTGGGCCAACAGTAGAAAAGGAAATATCTTCGTATAAAAACTAGAGAGAAACATTCTCAGAAACCACTTTGTGTTGTGTGCGTTCCACTCACAGAGTTTAACCTTTCTTTTCATAGAGCAGTTTGGAAACACTCTGTTTGTAAAGTCTGCAAGTGGATATTTAGGCCTCTTTGAGGATTTCGTTGGAAACGGGATTTCTTCATCTAATTCTAGTTAGAAGAATTCTCAGTAACTTCTTTGGGTTGCGTGTGTTCAACTCACAGAGTTGAACCTTCCTTTAGACAGAGCAGATTTGAAACCCTCTTTTTGTGGAATTTGCAAGTGGAGATTTCAAGCGCTTTTGTGCCAACGGTAGAAAAGGAAATACCTTCGTATAAAAACTAGAGAGAATCATTCTCAGAAACCACTTTGGGTTGTGTGCGTTCCACTCACAGAGTTTCATCTTTCTTTTCATAGAGCAGTTTGGAAACACTCTGTTTGTAAAGTCTGCAAGTGGATATTTAGAGCTCTTTGAGGATTTTGTTGGAAAAGGGATTTCCTCATCTAATTCTAGACTGAAGAATTCTCAGTAACTTCTTTGGTTTGCGTGTGTTCAACTCACAGAGTTGAACCTTCCTTTAGACAGAGCAGATTTGTAACCCTCTTTTTGTGGAATTTGATAGTGGAGATTTCAAGCGCTTTCGGGCCAAAGGTAGAAAAGGAAATATCTTCGTATAAGAACTAGAGAGAATCATTCTCAGAAACCACTTTATGTTGTTGCGTTCCACTCACAGAGTTTAAACTTTCTTTTCATAGAGAAGTTTGGAAACACTCTGTTTGTAATGTCTGCAAGTGGATATTTGGACGTATTTGAGGATTTCGTTGGAAACGGGATTTTTTCATCTAATGCTTGACAGAAGAATTCTCAGTAACTTTTTTCGGTTGTGTGTGTTCAACTCACAGAGTTGAACCTTCCTTTAGACAGAGCAGATTTGAAACCCTCTTTTTGTGGAATTTGCAAGTGGAGATTTCAAGCGCTTTGGGGCCAACGGTAGAAAGGCAAATATCTTCATATAAAAACTAGAGAGAATCATTCTCAGAAACCACTTTGTGTTGTCTGCGTTCCACTCACAGAGTTTAAACTTTGTTTTCATAGATCAGTTTGGAAACACTCTGTTTGTAAAGTCTGCAAGTGGATATTTGGACCTCTTTGAGGATTTCGTTGGAAACCGGATTTCCTCATCTAATTCTAGTTAGAAGAATTCTCAGTAACTGCTTTGGGTTGCGTGTGTTCAACTCACAGAGTTTGACCTTCCTTTAGATAGAGCAGATACGAAACCCTCTTTTTGTGGAATTTGCAAGTGGAGATTTCAAGCACTTTTGGGCCAACGGTAGAAAAGGAAATATCTTCGTATAAAAACTAGAGAGAATCATTCTCAGAAACCACTTTGTGTTTTGTGTGTTCCACTCACAGAGTTTCACCTTTCTTTTCATAGAGCAGTTTGGAAACACTCTGTTTGTAACGTCTGCAAGTGGATATTTGGACCTCTTTGAGAATTTCGTTGGAAACGGGATTTCTTCATCTAATGCTAGACAGAAGAATTCTCAGTTACTTCTTTGGGTTTTGTGTGTTCAACTCACAGAGTTGAACCTTCCTTTAGACAGAGCAGATATGAAACCCTCTTTTTGTGGAATTTGAAAGTGGAGATTTCAAGCGCTTTCGGGCCAACGGTAGAAAAGGAATTATCTTCGTATAAAAACTTTAGAGAATCATTCTCAGAAACCACTTTGTGTTGACTGCGATCCATTCACAGAGTTTAACCTTCCTTTTCATGGAGCAGTTTGGAAACACTCTGTTTGTAAAGTCTGCAAGTGGATATTTGGACCTATTTGAGGATTTCGTTGGAAACGGGATTTCTTCATCTAATGCTAGACAGAAGAATTCTCAGTAACTTCTTTGGGTTTTGTGTGTTCAACTCACAGAGTTGAACCTTCCTTTAGACAGGGCAGATTTGAAACCCTCTTTTTGTGGAATTTGAAAGTGGAGATTTCAAGCGCTTTCGGGACAACGGAAGAAAAGGAAATATCTTCGTATAAAAACTGGAGAGAATCATTCTCAGAAACCACTTTGTGTTGACTGCGGTCCATTCACAGAGTTTTACCTTTCTTTTCATGGAGCAGTTTGGAAACACTCTGTTTCTAAAGTCTGCAAGTGGATATTTGGACCTATTTGAGGATTTCGTTGGAAACGGGATTTCTTCATCTAATGCTAGACAGAAGAATTCTCAGTAACTTCTTTGGGTTATGTGTGTTCAACTCACAGAGTTGAACCTTCCTTTAGACAGAGCAGATTTGAAACCCTCTTTTTGTGGAATTTGAAAGTGGAGATTTCAAGCGCTTTCGGGCCAAAGGTAGAAAAGGAAATATATTCGTATAAGAACTAGAGAGAATCATTCTCAGAAACCACTTTGTGTTGACTGCGATCCATTCACAGAGTTTTACCTTTCTTTTCATGGAGCAGTTTGCAAACACTCTGTTTGTAAAGTCTGCAAGTGGATATTTGGACCTATTTGAGGATTTCGTTGGAAACGGGATTTCTTCATCTAATGTTAGACAGAAGAATTCTCAGTAACTTCTTTGGGTTGAGTGTGTTCAACTCACAGAGTTGAACCTTCCTTTAGACAGAGCAGATATGAAACCCTTTTTTGTGGAATTTGCAAGTGGAGATTTCAAGCGCTTTTGGGCCAACAGTAGAAAAGGAAATATCTTCGTATATAAACTAGAGAGAAACATTCTCAGAAACCACTTTGTGTTGTGTGCGTTCCACTCACACAGTTTAACCTTTCTTTTCATAGAGCAGTTTGGAAACACTCTGTTTGTAAAGTCTGCAAGTGGATATTTAGGCCTCTTTGAGGATTTCGTTGGAAACGGGATTTCTTCATCTAATTCTAGTTAGAAGAATTCTCAGTAACTTCTTTGGGTTGCGTGTGTTCAACTCACAGAGTTGAACCTTCCTTTAGACAGAGCAGATTTGAAACCCTCTTTTTGTGGAATTTGCAAGTGGAGATTTCAAGCGCTTTTGTGCCAACGGTAGAAAAGGAAATACCTTCGTATAAAAACTAGAGAGAATCATTCTCAGAAACCACTTTGGGTTGTGTGCGTTCCACTCACAGAGTTTCATCTTTCTTTTCATAGAGCAGTTTGGAAACACTCTGTTTGTAAAGTCTGCAAGTGGATATTTAGACCTCTTTGAGGATTTTGTTGGAAAAGGGATTTCCTCATCTAATTCTAGACTGAAGAATTCTCAGTAACTTCTTTGGGTTGCGTGTGTTCAGCTCACAGAGTTGAACCTTCCTTTAGACAGAGCAGATATGAAACCCTCTTTTTGTGGAATTTGAAAGTGGAGATTTCAAGCGCTTTTGGGCCAACGGTAGAAAAGGAAATATCTTCGTATAAAAACTAGAGAGAATCATTCTCAGAAACCACTTTGTGTTGTGTGCGTTACACTCACAGGGTTTCACCTTTCTTTTCATACAGCAGTTTGGAAACACTCTGTTTGTAAAGTCTGCAAGTTGATATTTGGACCTATTTGAGGATTTCGTTGGAAACGGGATTTCTTCATCTAATGCTAGACAGAAGAATTCTCAGTAACTTCTTTGGGTTGCGTGTGTTCAACTCACAGAGTTGAACCTTCCTTTAGACAGAGCAGATATGAAACCCTTTTTTGTGGAATTTGCAAGTGGAGATTTCAAGCGCTTTTGGGCCAACGGTAGAAAAGGAAATATCTTTGTATAAAAACTAGAGAGAAACATTCTCAGAAACCACTTTGTGTTGTGTGCGTTCCACTCACAGAGTTTAACCTTTCTTTTCATAGAGCAGTTTGGAAACACTCTGTTTGTAAAGTCTGCAAGTGGATATTTAGGCCTCTTTGAGGATTTCGTTGGAAACGGGATTTCTTCATCTAATTCTAGTTAGAAGAATTCTCAGTAACTTCTTTGGGTTGCGTGTGTTCAACTCACAGAGTTGAACCTTCCTTTAGACAGAGCAGATTTGAAACCCTCTTTTTGTGGAATTTGCAAGTGGAGATTTCAAGTGCTTTTGTGCCAACGGTAGAAAAGGAAATACCTTCGTATAAAAACTAGAGAGAATCATTCTCAGAAACCACTTTGTGTGGTGTGCGTTCCACTCACAGAGTTTCATCTTTCTTTTCATAGAGCAGTTAGGAAACACTCTGTTTGTAACGTCTGCAAGTGGATATTTAGACCTCTTTGAGGATTTTGTTGGAAAAGGGATTTCCTCATCTAATTCTAGACTGAAGAATTCTCAGTAACTTCTTTGGGTTGCGTGTGTTCAGCTCACAGAGTTGAACCTTCCTTTAGACAGAGCAGATAGGAAACCCTCTTTTTGTGGAATTTGCAAGTGGAGATTTCAAGCGCTTTTGGGCCAACGGTAGAAAAGGAAATATCTTCGTATAAAAACTAGAGAGAATCATTCTCAGAAACCACTTTGTGTTGTGTGCGTTCCACTCACAGGGTTTCACCTTTCTTTTCATACAGCAGTTTGGAAACACTCTGTTTGTAAAGTCTGCAAGTGGATATTTGGACCTCTTTGAGGATTTCGTTGGAAACGGGATTTCTTCATCTAATGCTAGACAGAAGAATTCTCAGTAACTTCTTTGGGTTTTGTGTGTTCAACTCACAGAGTTGAACCTTCCTTTAGACAGAGCAGATTTGAAACCCTCTTTTTGTGGAATTTGAAAGTGGAGATTTCAAGCGCTTTCGGGCCAACGGTAGAAAAGGAAATATCTTTGTGTAAGAACTAGAGAGAATCATTCTCAGAAACCACTTTGTGTTGTGTGCATTCCACTCACAGAGTTTAACCTTTCTTTTCATAGAGCAGTTTGGAAACCCTCTGTTTGTAAAGTCTGCAATTGGATATTTGGACCTCTTTGAGGATTTCGCTGGAAACGGGATTTCTTCATCTAATGCTAGACAGAAGAATTCTCAGTAACTTCTTTGGGTTGTGTGTGTTCAACTCACAGAGTTGAACCTTCCTTTAGACAGAGCAGATTTGTAACCCTCTTTTTGTGGAATTTGATAGTGGAGATTTCAAGCGCTTTCGGGCCAAAGGTAGAAAAGGAAATATCTTCGTATAAGAACTAGAGAGAATCATTCTCAGAAACCACTTTATGTTGTGTGCTTTCCACTCACAGAGTTTAAACTCTCTTTTCATAGAGAAGTTTGGAAACACTCTGTTTGTAATGTCTGCAAGTGGATATTTGGACGTATTTGAGGATTTCATTGGAAACGGGATTTCTTCATCTAATGCTTGACAGAAGAATTCTCAGTAACTGTTTTGGGTTGTGTGTGTTCAACTCACAGAGTTGAACCTTCCTTTAGACAGAGCATATTTGAAACCCTCTTTTTGTGGAATTTGCAAGTGGAGATTTCAAGCGCTTTGGGGCCAACGGTAGAAAGGCAAATATCTTCATATAAAAACTAGAGAGAATCATTCTCAGAAACCACTTTGTGTTGTGTGCGTTCCACTCACAGAGTTTAAACTTTGTTTTCATAGATCAGTTTGGAAACACACTGTTTGTAAAGTCTGCAAGTGGATATTTAGACCTCCTTGAGGATTTCGTTGGAAACCGGATTTCCTCATCTAATTCTAGTTAGAAGAATTCTCAGTAACTGCTTTGGGTTGCGTGTGTTCAACTCACAGAGTTTGACCTTCCTTTAGACAGAGCAGATATGAAACCCTCTTTTTGTGGAATTTGCAAGTGGAGATTTCAAGCACTTTTGGGCCAACGGTAGAAAAGGAAATATCTTCGTATAAAAACTAGAGAGAATCATTCTCAGAAACCACTTTGTGTTGTGTGCGTTCCACTCACAGAGTTTAACCTTTCTTTTCATAGAGCAGTTTGGAAACACTCTGTTTGTAACGTCTGCAAGTGGATATTTGGACTTCTTTGAGGATTTCGTTGGAAACGGGATTTCTTCATCTAATGCTAGACAGAAGAATTCTCAGTAACTTCTTTGGGTTGTGTGTGTTCAACTCACAGAGTTGAACCTTCCTTTAGACAGAGCAGATTTGTAACCCTCTTTTTGTGGAATTTGAAAGTGGAGATTTCAAGCGCTTTCGGGCCAACGGTAGAAAAGGAAATATCTTCGTATAAAAACTTTAGAGAATCATTCTCAGAAACCACTTTGTGTTGTGTGCGTTCCACTCACAGGGTTTAACCTTTCTTTTCATGGAGCAGTTTGGAAACACTCTGTTTGCAAAGTCTGCAAGTGGATATTTGGACCTTTTTGAGGATTTCGTTGGAAACGGGGTTTCTTCATCTAATGCTAGACAGAAGAATTCTCAGTAACTTTTTTGGGTTGTGTGTGTTCAACTCACAGAGTTGAACCTTCCTTTAGACAGAGCAGATTTGAAACCCTCTTTTTGTGGAATTTGCAAGTGGAGATTTGAAGCGCTTTGGGGCCAACGGTAGAAAGGCAAATATCTTCCTATAAAAACTAGAGAGAATCATTCTCAGAAACCACTTTGTGTTGTGTGCGTTCCACTCACAGAGTTTCACCATTCTTTTCATAGATCAGTTTGGAAACACTCTGTTTGTAAAGTCTGCAAGTGGATATTTGGACCTCTTTGAGGATTTCGTTGGAAACGGGATTTCCCCATCTAATTCTAGTGAGAAGAATTCTCAGTAACTTCTTTGGGTTGCGTGTGTTCAACTCACAGAGTTGGACCTTCCTTTAGACAGAGCAGATATGAAACCCTCTTTTTGTGGAATTTGCAAGTGGAGATTTCAAGCGCTTTTGGGCCAACGGTAGAAGAGGAAATATCTTCGTATAAAAACTAGAGAGAATCATTCTCAGAAACCACTTTGTGTTGTGTGCGTTCCACTCACAGAGTTTAACCTTTCTTTTCATAGAGCAGTTTGGAAACACTCTGTTAGTAAAGTCTGCAAGTGGATATTTAGACCTCTTTGAGGATTTCGTTGGAAACGGGATTTCTTCATCTAATGCTTGACAGAAGAATTCTCAGTAACTTTTTTGGGTTGTGTGTGTTCAACTCACAGAGTTGAACCTTCCTTTAGACAGAGCAGATTTGAAACCCTCTTTTTGTGGAATTTGCAAGTGGAGATTTCAAGCACTTTTGGGCCAACGGTAGAAAAGGAAATATCTTAGTATAAAAACTAGAGAGATTCATTCTCAGAAAACACTTTGTGTTGACTGCGACCCATTCACAGAGTTTAACCTTTCTTTTCATAGAGCAGTTTGGAAACACTCTGTTTGTAAAGTCTGCAAGTGGATATTTAGGCCTCTTTGAGGATTTCGTTGGAAACGGGATTTCTTCATCTAATTCTAGTTAGAAGAATTCTCAGTAACTTCTTTGGGTTGCGTGTGTTCAACTCACAGAGTTGAACCTTCCTTTAGACAGAGCAGATTTGAAACCCTCTTTTTGTGGAATTTGCAAGTGGAGATTTCAAGCGCTTTTGTGCCAACGGTAGAAAAGGAAATACCTTCGTATAAAAACTAGAGAGAATCATTCTCAGAAACCACTTTGGGTTGTGTGCGTTCCACTCACAGAGTTTCATCTTTCTTTTCATAGAGCAGTTTGGAAACACTCTGTTTGTAAAGTCTGCAAGTGGATATTTAGACCTCTTTGAGGATTTTGTTGGAAAAGGGATTTCCTCATCTAATTCTAGACTGAAGAATTCTCAGTAACTTCTTTGGGTTGCGTGTGTTCAGCTCACAGAGTTGAACCTTCCTTTAGACAGAGCAGATATGAAACCCTCTTTTTGTGGAATTTGAAAGTGGAGATTTCAAGCGCTTTTGGGCCAACGGTAGAAAAGGAAATATCTTCGTATAAAAACTAGAGAGAATCATTCTCAGAAACCACTTTGTGTTGTGTGCGTTACACTCACAGGGTTTCACCTTTCTTTTCATACAGCAGTTTGGAAACACTCTGTTTGTAAAGTCTGCAAGTTGATATTTGGACCTATTTGAGGATTTCGTTGGAAACGGGATTTCTTCATCTAATGCTAGACAGAAGAATTCTCAGTAACTTCTTTGGGTTGCGTGTGTTCAACTCACAGAGTTGAACCTTCCTTTAGACAGAGCAGATATGAAACCCTTTTTTGTGGAATTTGCAAGTGGAGATTTCAAGCGCTTTTGGGCCAACGGTAGAAAAGGAAATATCTTTGTATAAAAACTAGAGAGAAACATTCTCAGAAACCACTTTGTGTTGTGTGCGTTCCACTCACAGAGTTTAACCTTTCTTTTCATAGAGCAGTTTGGAAACACTCTGTTTGTAAAGTCTGCAAGTGGATATTTAGGCCTCTTTGAGGATTTCGTTGGAAACGGGATTTCTTCATCTAATTCTAGTTAGAAGAATTCTCAGTAACTTCTTTGGGTTGCGTGTGTTCAACTCACAGAGTTGAACCTTCCTTTAGACAGAGCAGATTTGAAACCCTCTTTTTGTGGAATTTGCAAGTGGAGATTTCAAGTGCTTTTGTGCCAACGGTAGAAAAGGAAATACCTTCGTATAAAAACTAGAGAGAATCATTCTCAGAAACCACTTTGTGTGGTGTGCGTTCCACTCACAGAGTTTCATCTTTCTTTTCATAGAGCAGTTAGGAAACACTCTGTTTGTAACGTCTGCAAGTGGATATTTAGACCTCTTTGAGGATTTTGTTGGAAAAGGGATTTCCTCATCTAATTCTAGACTGAAGAATTCTCAGTAACTTCTTTGGGTTGCGTGTGTTCAGCTCACAGAGTTGAACCTTCCTTTAGACAGAGCAGATAGGAAACCCTCTTTTTGTGGAATTTGCAAGTGGAGATTTCAAGCGCTTTTGGGCCAACGGTAGAAAAGGAAATATCTTCGTATAAAAACTAGAGAGAATCATTCTCAGAAACCACTTTGTGTTGTGTGCGTTCCACTCACAGGGTTTCACCTTTCTTTTCATACAGCAGTTTGGAAACACTCTGTTTGTAAAGTCTGCAAGTGGATATTTGGACCTCTTTGAGGATTTCGTTGGAAACGGGATTTCTTCATCTAATGCTAGACAGAAGAATTCTCAGTAACTTCTTTGGGTTTTGTGTGTTCAACTCACAGAGTTGAACCTTCCTTTAGACAGAGCAGATTTGAAACCCTCTTTTTGTGGAATTTGAAAGTGGAGATTTCAAGCGCTTTCGGGCCAACGGTAGAAAAGGAAATATCTTTGTGTAAGAACTAGAGAGAATCATTCTCAGAAACCACTTTGTGTTGTGTGCATTCCACTCACAGAGTTTAACCTTTCTTTTCATAGAGCAGTTTGGAAACCCTCTGTTTGTAAAGTCTGCAATTGGATATTTGGACCTCTTTGAGGATTTCGCTGGAAACGGGATTTCTTCATCTAATGCTAGACAGAAGAATTCTCAGTAACTTCTTTGGGTTGTGTGTGTTCAACTCACAGAGTTGAACCTTCCTTTAGACAGAGCAGATTTGTAACCCTCTTTTTGTGGAATTTGATAGTGGAGATTTCAAGCGCTTTCGGGCCAAAGGTAGAAAAGGAAATATCTTCGTATAAGAACTAGAGAGAATCATTCTCAGAAACCACTTTATGTTGTGTGCTTTCCACTCACAGAGTTTAAACTCTCTTTTCATAGAGAAGTTTGGAAACACTCTGTTTGTAATGTCTGCAAGTGGATATTTGGACGTATTTGAGGATTTCATTGGAAACGGGATTTCTTCATCTAATGCTTGACAGAAGAATTCTCAGTAACTGTTTTGGGTTGTGTGTGTTCAACTCACAGAGTTGAACCTTCCTTTAGACAGAGCATATTTGAAACCCTCTTTTTGTGGAATTTGCAAGTGGAGATTTCAAGCGCTTTGGGGCCAACGGTAGAAAGGCAAATATCTTCATATAAAAACTAGAGAGAATCATTCTCAGAAACCACTTTGTGTTGTGTGCGTTCCACTCACAGAGTTTAAACTTTGTTTTCATAGATCAGTTTGGAAACACACTGTTTGTAAAGTCTGCAAGTGGATATTTAGACCTCCTTGAGGATTTCGTTGGAAACCGGATTTCCTCATCTAATTCTAGTTAGAAGAATTCTCAGTAACTGCTTTGGGTTGTGTGTGTTCAACTCACAGAGTTTGACCTTCCTTTAGACAGAGCAGATATGAAACCCTCTTTTTGTGGAATTTGCAAGTGGAGATTTCAAGCACTTTTGGGCCAACGGTAGAAAAGGAAATATCTTCGTATAAAAACTAGAGAGAATCATTCTCAGAAACCACTTTGTGTTGTGTGCGTTCCACTCACAGAGTTTAACCTTTCTTTTCATAGAGCAGTTTGGAAACACTCTGTTTGTAACGTCTGCAAGTGGATATTTGGACTTCTTTGAGGATTTCGTTGGAAACGGGATTTCTTCATCTAATGCTAGACAGAAGAATTCTCAGTAACTTCTTTGGGTTGTGTGTGTTCAACTCACAGAGTTGAACCTTCCTTTAGACAGAGCAGATTTGTAACCCTCTTTTTGTGGAATTTGAAAGTGGAGATTTCAAGCGCTTTCGGGCCAACGGTAGAAAAGGAAATATCTTCGTATAAAAACTTTAGAGAATCATTCTCAGAAACCACTTTGTGTTGTGTGCGTTCCACTCACAGGGTTTAACCTTTCTTTTCATGGAGCAGTTTGGAAACACTCTGTTTGCAAAGTCTGCAAGTGGATATTTGGACCTTTTTGAGGATTTCGTTGGAAACGGGGTTTCTTCATCTAATGCTAGACAGAAGAATTCTCAGTAACTTTTTTGGGTTGTGTGTGTTCAACTCACAGAGTTGAACCTTCCTTTAGACAGAGCAGATTTGAAACCCTCTTTTTGTGGAATTTGCAAGTGGAGATTTGAAGCGCTTTGGGGCCAACGGTAGAAAGGCAAATATCTTCCTATAAAAACTAGAGAGAATCATTCTCAGAAACCACTTTGTGTTGTGTGCGTTCCACTCACAGAGTTTCACCATTCTTTTCATAGATCAGTTTGGAAACACTCTGTTTGTAAAGTCTGCAAGTGGATATTTGGACCTCTTTGAGGATTTCGTTGGAAACGGGATTTCCCCATCTAATTCTAGTGAGAAGAATTCTCAGTAACTTCTTTGGGTTGCGTGTGTTCAACTCACAGAGTTGGACCTTCCTTTAGACAGAGCAGATATGAAACCCTCTTTTTGTGGAATTTGCAAGTGGAGATTTCAAGCGCTTTTGGGCCAACGGTAGAAGAGGAAATATCTTCGTATAAAAACTAGAGAGAATCATTCTCAGAAACCACTTTGTGTTGTGTGCGTTCCACTCACAGAGTTTAACCTTTCTTTTCATAGAGCAGTTTGGAAACACTCTGTTAGTAAAGTCTGCAAGTGGATATTTAGACCTCTTTGAGGATTTCGTTGGAAACGGGATTTCTTCATCTAATGCTTGACAGAAGAATTCTCAGTAACTTTTTTGGGTTGTGTGTGTTCAACTCACAGAGTTGAACCTTCCTTTAGACAGAGCAGATTTGAAACCCTCTTTTTGTGGAATTTGCAAGTGGAGATTTCAAGCACTTTTGGGCCAACGGTAGAAAAGGAAATATCTTCGTATAAAAACTAGAGAGATTCATTCTCAGAAAACACTTTGTGTTGACTGCGACCCATTCACAGAGTTTAACCTTTGTTTTCATGGAGCAGTTTGAAAACACTCTGTTTGTAAAGTCTGCAAGTGGATATTTAGACCTCTTTGAGAATTTCGTTGGAAACGGGATTTCCTCATCTAATTCTAGATTGAAGAATTCTCAGTAACTTCTTTGGGTTGTGTGTGTTCAATTTACAGAGTTGAACCTTCCTTTAGTCAGAGCAGATTTGAAACCCTCTTTTTGTGGAATTTGCAAGTGGAGATTTCAAGCGCTTTTGGGACAATGTTAGGAAAGGAAATATCTTCGTATAAAAACTAGAGAGAATCATTCTCAGAAACCACTTTGTGTTGTGTGCGTTCCACTCACAGAGTTCAACCTTTCTTTTCATAGAGCAGTTTGGAAACACTCTGTTTGTAAAGTCTGCAAGTGGATATTTGGACCTCTTTGAGGATTTCGTTGGAAACGGGATTTCTTCATCTAATGCTAGACAGAAGAATTCTCAGTAACTTCTTTGGGTTGTGTGTGTTCAACTCACAGAGTTGAACCTTCCTTTAGACAGAGCAGATTTGTAACCCTCTTTTTGTGGAATTTGAAAGTGGAGATTTCAAGCGCTTTCGGGCCAACGGTAGAAAAGGAAATATCTTCGTATAAAAACTTTAGAGAATCATTCTCAGAAACCACTTTGTGTTGACTGCGATCCATTCACAGAGTTTATCCTTTCTTTTCATAGAGCAGTTTGGAAACACTCTGTTTGTAAAGTCTACAAGTGGATATTTGGAACTCTTTGAGGATTTCGTTGGAAACGGGATTTCTTCATCTAATGCTAGACAGAAGAATTCTCAGTAACTTCTTTGGGTTGTGTGAGTTCAACTCACAGAGTTGAACATTCCTTTAGACAGAGCAGATTTGAAACCCTCTTTTTGTGGAATTTGCAAGTGGAGATTTGAAGCGCTTTGGGGCCATCGGTAGAAAGGCAAATATCTTCCTATAAAAACTAGAGAGAATCATTCTCAGAAACCACTTTGTGTTGTGTGCGTTCCACTCACAGAGTTTCACCATTCTTTTCAGAGATCAGTTTGGAAACACTCTGTTTGTAAAGTCTGCAAGTGGATATTTGGACCTCTTTGAGGATTTCGTTGGAAACGGTATTTCCTCATCTAATTCTAGTGAGAAGAATTCTCAGTAACTTCTTTGGGTTGCGTGTGTTCAACTCACAGAGTTGGACCTTCCTTTAGACAGAGCAGATATGAAACCCTCTTTTTGTGGAGTTTGCAAGTGGAGATTTCAAGCTCTTTTGGGCCAACGGTAGAAGAGGAAATATCTTCGTATAAAAACTAGAGAGAATCATTCTCAGAAACCACTTTGTGTTGTGTGCGTTCCACTCACAGAGTTTAACCTTTCTTTTCATGGAGCAGTTTGGAAACACTCTGTTTGTAACGTCTGCAAGTGGATATTTGGACCTCTTTGAGCATTTCGTTGGAAACGGGATTTCTTCATCTAATGCTAGACAGAAGAATTCTCAGTAACTTCTTTGGGTTTTGTGTGTTCAACTCACAGAGTTGAACCTTCCTTTAGACAGAGCAGATATGAAACCCTCTTTTTGTGGAATTTGAAAGTGGAGATTTCAAGCGCTTTGGTGCCAACGGTAGAAAAGGGAATATCTTCGTACAAAAACTAGAGAGAATCATTCTCAAAAACCACTTTGTGTTGTGTGCGTTCCACTCACAGGGTTTAACCTTTCTTTTCATGGAGCAGTTTGGAAACACTCTGTTTGCAAAGTCTGCAAGTGGATATTTGGACCTTTTTGAAGATTTCGTTGGAAACGGGATTTCTTCATCTAATGCTAGACAGAAGAATTCTCAGTAACTTTTTTGGGTTGTGTGTGTTCAACTCACAGAGTTGAACCTTCCTATAGACAGAGCAGATTTGAAACCCTCTTTTTGTGGAATTTGCAAGTGGAGATTTGAAGCGCTTTGGGGCCAACGGTAGAAAGGCAAATATCTTCCTATAAAAACTAGAGAGAATCATTCTCAGAAACCACTTTGTGTTGTGTGCGTTCCACTCACAGAGTTTCACCATTCTTTTCATAGATCAGTTTGGAAACACTCTGTTTGTAAAGTCTGCAATGGATATTTGGACCTCTTTGAGGATTTCGTTGGAAACGGGATTTCCTCATCTAATTCTAGTGAGAAGAATTCTCAGTAACTTCTTTGGGTTGCGTGTGTTCAACTCACAGAGTTGGACCTTCCTTTAGACAGAGCAGATATGAAACCCTCTTTTTGTGGAATTTGCAAGTGGAGATTTCAAGCACTTTTGGGCCAACGGTAGAACAGGAAATATCTTCGTATAAAAACTAGAGAGAATCATTCTCAGAAACCACTTTGTGTTGTGTGCGTTCCACTCACAGAGTTTAACCTTTCTTTTCATGGAGCAGTTTGGAAACACTCTGTTTGTAAAGTCTGCAAGTGGATATTTGGACCTCTTTGAGCATTTCGTTGGAAACGGGATTTCTTCATCTAATGCTAGACAGAAGAATTCTCAGTTACTTCTTTGGGTTTTGTGTGTTCAACTCACAGAGTTGAACCTTCCTTTAGACAGAGCAGATATGAAACCCTCTTTTTGTGGAATTTGAAAGTGGAGATTTCAAGCGCTTTCGGGCCAACGGTAGAAAAGGAATTATCTTCGTATAAAAACTTTAGAGAATCATTCTCAGAAACCACTTTGTGTTGACTGCGATCCATTCACAGAGTTTAACCTTCCTTTTCATGGAGCAGTTTGGAAACACTCTGTTTGTAAACTCTACAAGTGGATATTTGGACCTATATGAGGATTTCGTTGGAAACGGGATTTCTTCATCTAATGCTAGACAGAAGAATTCTCAGTAACTTCTTTGGGTTTTGTGTGTTCAACTCACAGAGTTGAACCTTCCTTTAGACAGGGCAGATTTGAAACCCTCTTTTTGTGGAATTTGCAAGTGGAGATACAAGCGCTTTCGGGCCAACGGAAGAAAAGGAAATATCTTCGTATAAAAACTGGAGAGAATCATTCTCAGAAACCACTTTGTGTTGACTGCGATCCATTCACAGAGTTTTACCTTTCTTTTCATGGAGCAGTTTGGAAACACTCTGTTTGTAAAGTCTGCAAGTGGATATTTGGACCTATTTTAGGATTTCGTTGGAAACGGGATTTCTTCATCTAATGCTAGATAGAAGAATTCTCAGTAACTTCTTTGGGTTTTGTGTGTTCAACTCACAGAGTTGAACGTTCCTTTAGACAGAGCAGATATGAAACCCTCTTTTTGTGGAATTTGGAAGTGGAGATTTCAAGCGCTTTGGGGCCAACGGTAGAAAAGGAAATATCTTCGTATAAAAACTAGAGAGAATCAGTCTCAGAAATCACTTTGTGTTGTGTGCGTTCCACTCACAGAGTTTATCCTTTCTTTTCATAGAGCAGTTTGGAAACACTCTGTTTGTAAAGTCTGCCAGTGGACATTTGGACCTCTTTGAGGATTTCGTTGGAAACAGGATTTCTTCATCTAATGCTAGACAGAAGAATTCTCAGTAACTTCTTTGGGTTGTGTGAGTTCAACTCACAGAGTTGAACCTTCCTTTAGACAGAGCATATTTGAAACCCTCTTTTTGTGAAATTTGCAAGTGGAGATTTCAGGTGCTTTGGTGCCAACGGTAGAAAAGGGAATATCTTCGTATAAAAACTAGAGAGAATCATTCTCAAAAACCTCTTTGTGTTGTGTGCGTTCCACTCACAGGGTTTAACCTTTCTTTTCATGGAGCAGTTTGGAAACACTCTGTTTGCAAAGTCTGCAAGTGGATACTTGGACCTTTTTGAGGATTTCGTTGGAAACGGGATTTCTTCATCTAATGGTAGACAGAAGAATTCTCAGTAACTTTTTTGGGTTGTGTGTGTTCAACTCACAGAGTTGAACCTTCCTTTAGACAGAGCAGATTTGAAACCCTCTTTTTGTGGAATTTGCAAGTGGAGATTTCAAGCGCTTTGGGGCCAACGGTAGAATGGCAAATATCTTCCTATAAAAACTAGAGAGAATCATTCTCAGAAACCACTTTGTGTTGTGTGCGTTCCATGCACAGAGTTTCACCTTTCTTTTCAAAGATCAGTTTGGAAACACTCTGTTTCTAAAGTCTGCAAGTGGATATTTGGACCTCTTTGAGGATTTCGTTGGAAACGGGATTTCTTCATCTAATGCTAGACAGAAGAATTCTCAGTAACTTCTTTGGGTTGCGTGTGTTCAACTCACAGAGTTGAACCTTCCTTTAGACAGAGCAGATATGAAACCCTTTTTTGTGGAATTTGCAAGTGGAGATTTCAAGCGCTTTTGGGCCAACGGTAGAAAAGGAAATATCTTCGTATAAAAACTAGAGAGAAACATTCTCAGAAACCACTTTGTGTTGTGTGCGTTCCACTCACAGAGTTTAACCTTTCTTTTCATAGAGCAGTTTGGAAACACTCTGTTTGTAAAGTCTGCAAGTGGATATTTAGGCCTCTTTGAGGATTTCGTTGGAAACGGGATTTCTTCATCTAATTCTAGTTAGAAGAATTCTCAGTAACTTCTTTGGGTTGCGTGTGTTCAACTCACAGAGTTGAACCTTCCTTTAGACAGAGCAGATTTGAAACCCTCTTTTTGTGGAATTTGCAAGTGGAGATTTCAAGCGCTTTTGTGCCAACGGTAGAAAAGGAAATACCTTCGTATAAAAACTAGAGAGAATCATTCTCAGAAACCACTTTGTGTTGTGTGCGTTCCACTCACAGAGTTTCATCTTTCTTTTCATAGAGCAGTTTGGAAACACTCTGTTTGTAAAGTCTGCAAGTGGATATTTAGTCCTCTTTGAGGATTTTGTTGGAAAAGGGATTTCCTCATCTAATTCTAGACTGAAGAATTCTCAGTAACTTCTTTGGGTTGCGTGTGTTCAACTCACAGAGTTGAACCTTCCTTTAGACAGAGCAGATTTGAAACCCTCTTTTTGTGGAATTTGAAAGTGGAGATTTCAAGCTCATTCGGGACAACGGTAGAAAAGGAAATATCTTTGTGTAAGAACTAGAGAGAATCATTCTCAGAAACCACTTTGTGTTGTGTGCATTCCACTCACAGAGTTTAACCTTTCTTTTCATAGAGCAGTTTGGAAACCCTCTGTTTGTAAAGTCTGCAAGTGGATATTTGGACCTCTTTGAGGATTTCGCTGGAAACGGGATTTCTTCATCTAATGCTAGACAGAAGAATTCTCAGTAACTTCTTTGGGTTGTGTGTGTTCAACTCACAGAGTTGAACCTTCCTTTAGACAGAGCAGATTTGTAACCCTCTTTTTGTGGAATTTGATAGTGGAGATTTCAAGCGCTTTCAGGCCAAAGGTAGAAAAGGAAATATCTTCGTATAAGAACTAGAGAGAATCATTCTCAGAAACCACTTTGTGATGTGTGCGTTCCACTCACAGAGTTTAAACTTTGTTTTCATAGATCAGTTTGGAAACACTCTGTTTGTAAAGTCTGCAAGTGGATATTTGGACCTCTTTGAGGATTTCGTTGGAAACGGGATTTCCTCATCTAATTCTAGTTAGAAGAATTCTCACTAACTGCTTTGGGTTACGTGTGTTCATCTCACAGAGTTTGACCTTCCTTTAGACAGAGCAGATATGAAACCCTCTTTTTGTGGAATTTGCAAGTGGAGATTTCAAGCACTTTTGGGCCAACGGTAGAAAAGGAAATATCTTTGTATAAAAACTAGAGAGAATCATTCTCAGAAACCACTTTGTGTTGTGTGCGTTCCACTCACAGAGTTTAACCTTTCTTTTCATAGAGCAGTTTGGAAACACTCTGTTTGTAACGTCTGCAAGTGGATATTTGGACCTCTTTGAGAATTTCGTTGGAAACGGGATTTCTTCATCTAATGCTAGACAGAAGAATTCTCAGTAACTTCCTTGGGTTGTGTGTGTTTAACTCACAGAGTTGAACCTTCCTTTAGACAGAGCAGATTTGTAACCCTCTTTTTGTGGAATTTGAAAGTGGAGATTTCAAGCGCTTTCGGGCCAAAGGTAGAAAAGGAAATATCTTCGTATAAGAACTAGAGAGAATCATTCTCAGAAACCACTTTGTGTTGTGTGCGTTCCACTCACAGAGTTTAACCTTTCTTTTCATGGAGCAGTTTGGAAACACACTGTTTGTAAAGTCTTCAAGTGGATATTTGGACCTATTTGAGGATTTCGTTGGAAACGGGATTTCTTCATCTAATGCTAGACAGAAGAATTCTCAGTAACTTCTTTAGGTTCTGTGTGTTCAACTCACAGATTTGAACCTTCATTTAGACAGGGCAGATTTGAAACCCTCTTTTTGTGGAATTTGAAAGTGGAGATTTCAAGCCCTTTTCTGCCAACGGAAGAAAAGGAAATATCTTCGTATAAAAACTGGAGAGAATCATTCTCAGAAACCACTTTGTGTTGACTGCGATCCATTCACAGAGTTTTACCTTTCTTTTAATGGAGCAGTTTGGAAACACTCTGTTTGTAAAGTCTGCAAGTGGATATTTGGACCTCTTTGAGGATTTCGTAGGAAACGGGATTTCTTCATCTAATGCTAGACAGAAGAATTCTCAGTAACTTCTTTGGGTTGTGTGAGTTCAACTCACAGAGTTGAACGTTCCTTTAGACAGAGCATATTTGAAACCCTCTTTTTGTGGAATTTGCAAGTGGAGATTTCAAGCGCTTTTCTGCCAACGGTAGAAAGGGAAATATCTTCGTATAAAAACTAGAAACAATCATTCTCAGAAACCACTTTGTGTTGTGTGCGTTCCCCTCACAGAGTTTCACCTTTCTTTTCATAGAGCAGTTTGGAAACCCTCTGTTTGTAAAGTCTGCAAGTGGATATTTAGACCTCTTTGAGGATTTTGTTGGAAAAGGGATTTCCTCATCTAATTCTAGACTGAAGAATTCTCAGTAACTTCTTTGGGTTGCGTGTGCTCAGCTCACAGAGTTGAACCTTCCTTTAGACAGAGCAGATATGAAACCCTCTTTTTGTGGAATTTGCAAGTGCAGATTTCAAGCGCTTTTGGGCCAACGGTAGAAAAGGAAATATCTTCGTATAAAAACTAGAGAGAATCATTCTCAGAAACCACTTTGTGTTGTGTGCGTTCCACTCACAGGGTTTCACCTTTCTTTTCATACAGCAGTTTGGAAACACTCTGTTTGTAAAGTCTGCAAGTGGATATTTGGACCTCTTTGAGGATTTCCTTGGAAACGGGATTTCTTCATCTAATTCTAGTTAGAAGAATTCTCAGTAACTTCTTTGGGTTGCGTGTGTTCAACTCACAGAGTTGAACCTTCCTTTAGACAGAGCAGATTTGAAACCCTCTTTTTGTGGAATTTGCAAGTGGAGATTTCAAGCGCTTTTCTGCCAACGGTAGAAAATTAAATATCTTCGTATAAAAACTGGAGACAATCATTCTCAGAAACCACTTTGTGTTGTGTGCGTTCCACTCACAGAGTTTAACCTTTCTTTTCATAGAGCAGTTTGGAAACACTCTGTTTGTAAAGTCTGCAAGTGGATATTTGGACCTCTTTGAGGATTTCGTTGGAAACGGGATTTCTTCATCTAATGCTAGACAGAAGAATTCTCAGTAACTTCTTTGGGTTTTGTGTGTTCAACTCACAGAGTTGAACCTTCCTTTAGACAGAGCAGATTTGAAACCCTCTTTTTGTGGAATTTGAAAGTGGAGATTTCAAGCGCTTTCGGGCCAACAGTAGAAAAGGAAATATCTTTGTGTAAGAACTAGAGAGAATCATTCTCAGAAACCACTTTGTGTTGTGTGCATTCCACTCACAGAGTTTAACCTTTCTTTTCATAGAGCAGTTTGGAAACCCTCTGTTTGTAAAGTCTCCAATTGGATATTTGGACCTCTTTGAGGATTTCGCTGGAAACGGGATTTCTTCATCTAATGCTTGACAGAAGAATTCTCAGTAACTTTTTTGGGTTGTGTGTGTTCAACTCACAGAGTTGAACCTTCCTTTAGACAGAGCAGATTTGAAACCCTCTTTTTGTGGAATTTGCAATTGGAGATTTCAAGCACTTTTGGGCCAACGGTAGAAAAGGAAATATCTTCGTATAAAAACTAGAGAGATTCATTCTCAGAAAACACTTTGTGTTGACTGCGACCCATTCACAGAGTTTAACCTTTGTTTTCATGGAGCAGTTTGAAAACACTCTGTTTGTAAAGTCTGCAAGTGGATATTTAGACCTCTTTGAGAATTTCGTTGGAAACGGGATTTCCTCATCTAATTCTAGATTGAAGAATTCTCAGTAACTTCTTTGGGTTGTGTGTGTTCAATTTACAGAGTTGAACCTTCCTTTAGTCAGAGCAGATTTGAAACCCTCTTTTTGTGGAATTTGCAAGTGGAGATTTCAAGCGCTTTTGGGACAATGTTAGGAAAGGAAATATCTTCGTATAAAAACTAGAGAGAATCATTCTCAGAAACCACTTTGTGTTGTGTGCGTTCCACTCACAGAGTTCAACCTTTCTTTTCATAGAGCAGTTTGGAAACACTCTGTTTGTAAAGTCTGCAAGTGGATATTTGGACCTCTTTGTGGATTTCGTTGGAAACGGGATTTCTTCATCTAATGCTAGACAGAAGAATTCTCAGTAACTTCTTTGGGTTGTGTGTGTTCAACTCACAGAGTTGAACCTTCCTTTAGACAGAGCAGATTTGTAACCCTCTTTTTGTGGAATTTGAAAGTGGAGATTTCAAGCGCTTTCGGGCCAACGGTAGAAAAGGAAATATCTTCGTATAAAAACTTTAGAGAATCATTCTCAGAAACCACTTTGTGTTGACTGCGATCCATTCACAGAGTTTATCCTTTCTTTTCATAGAGCAGTTTGGAAACACTCTGTTTGTAAAGTCTACAAGTGGATATTTGGAACTCTTTGAGGATTTCGTTGGAAACGGGATTTCTTCATCTAATGCTAGACAGAAGAATTCTCAGTAACTTCTTTGGGTTGTGTGAGTTCAACTCACAGAGTTGAACCTTCCTTTAGACAGAGCATATTTGAAACCCTCTTTTTGTGGAATTTGCAAGTGGAGATTTCAAGCGCTTTGGTGCCAACAGTAGAAAAGGGAATATCTTCGTATAAAAACTAGAGAGAATCATTCTCAAAAACCACTTTGTGTTGTGTGCGTTCCACTCACAGGGTTTAACCTTTCTTTTCATGGAACAGTTTGGAAACACTCTGTTTGCAAAGTCTGCAAGTGGATATTTGGACCTTTTTGAGGATTTGGTTGGAAACGGGATTTCTTCATCTAATGCTAGACAGAAGAATTCTCAGTAACTTTTTTGGGTTGTGTGTGTTCAACTCACAGAGTTGAACCTTCCTTTAGACAGAGCAGATATGAAACCCTCTTTTTGTGGAATTTGCAAGTGGAGATTTGAAGCGCTTTGGGGCCATCGGTAGAAAGGCAAATATCTTCCTATAAAAACTAGAGAGAATCATTCTCAGAAACCACTTTGTGTTGTGTGCGTTCCACTCACAGAGTTTCACCATTCTTTTCATAGATCAGTTTGGAAACACTCTGTTTGTAAAGTCTGCAAGTGGATATTTGGACCTCTTTGAGGATTTCGTTGGAAACGGGATTTCCTCATCTAATTCTAGTGAGAAGAATTCTCAGTAACTTCTTTGGGTTGCGTGTGTTCAACTCACAGAGTTGGACCTTCCTTTAGACAGAGCAGATATGAAACCCTCTTTTTGTGGAATTTGCAAGTGGAGATTTCAAGCTCTTTTGGGCCAACGGTAGAAGAGGAAATATCTTCGTATAAAAACTAGAGAGAATCATTCTCAGAAACCACTTTGTGTTGTGTGCGTTCCACTCACAGAGTTTAACCTTTCTTTTCATGGAGCAGTTTGGAAACACTCTGTTTGTAACGTCTGCAAGTGGATATTTGGACTTCTTTGAGCATTTCGTTGGAAACGGGATTTCTTCATCTAATGCTAGACAGAAGAATTCTCAGTAACTTCTTTGGGTTTTGTGTGTTCAACTCACAGAGTTGAACCTTCCTTTAGACAGAGCAGATATGAAACCCTCTTTTTGTGGAATTTGAAAGTGGAGATTTCAAGCGCTTTGGTGCCAACGGTAGAAAAGGGAATATCTTCGTACAAAAACTAGAGAGAATCATTCTCAAAAACCACTTTGTGTTGTGTGCGTTCCACTCACAGGGTTTAACCTTTCTTTTCATGGAGCAGTTTGGAAACACTCTGTTTGCAAAGTCTGCAAGTGGATATTTGGACCTTTTTGAAGATTTCGTTGGAAACGGGATTTCTTCATCTAATGCTAGACAGAAGAATTCTCAGTAACTTTTTTGGGTTGTGTGTGTTCAACTCACAGAGTTGAACCTTCCTTTAGACAGAGCAGATTTGAAACCCTCTTTTTGTGGAATTTGCAAGTGGAGATTTGAAGCGCTTTGGGGCCAACGGTAGAAAGGCAAATATCTTCCTATAAAAACTAGAGAGAATCATTCTCAGAAACCACTTTGTGTTGTGTGCGTTCCACTCACAGAGTTTCACCATTCTTTTCATAGATCAGTTTGGAAACACTCTGTTTGTAAAGTCTGCAATGGATATTTGGACCTCTTTGAGGATTTCGTTGGAAACGGGATTTCCTCATCTAATTCTAGTGAGAAGAATTCTCAGTAACTTCTTTGGGTTTTGTGTGTTCAACTCACAGAGTTGGACCTTCCTTTAGACAGAGCAGATATGAAACCCTCTTTTTGTGGAATTTGCAAGTGGAGATTTCAAGCACTTTTGGGCCAACGGTAGAACAGGAAATATCTTCGTATAAAAACTAGAGAGAATCATTCTCAGAAACCACTTTGTGTTGTGTGCGTTCTACTCACAGAGTTTAACCTTTCTTTTCATGGAGCAGTTTGGAAACACTCTGTTTGTAAAGTCTGCAAGTGGATATTTGGACCTCTTTGAGCATTTCGTTGGAAACGGGATTTCTTCATCTAATGCTAGACAGAAGAATTATCAGTTACTTCTTTGGGTTTTGTGTGTTCAACTCACAGAGTTGAACCTTCCTTTAGACAGAGCAGATATGAAACCCTCTTTTTGTGGAATTTGAAAGTGGAGATTTCAAGCGCTTTCGGGCCAACGGTAGAAAAGGAATTATCTTCGTATAAAAACTTTAGAGAATCATTCTCAGAAACCACTTTGTGTTGACTGCGATCCATTCACAGAGTTTAACCTTCCTTTTCATGGAGCAGTTTGGAAACACTCTGTTTGTAAACTCTGCAAGTGGATATTTGGACCTATTTGAGGATTTCGTTGGAAACGGGATTTCTTCATCTAATGCTAGACAGAAGAATTCTCAGTAACTTCTTTGGGTTTTGTGTGTTCAACTCACAGAGTTGAACCTTCCTTTAGACAGGGCAGATTTGAAACCCTCTTTTTGTGGAATTTGCAAGTGGAGATACAAGCGCTTTCGGGCCAACGGAAGAAAAGGAAATATCTTCGTATAAAAACTGGAGAGAATCATTCTCAGAAACCACTTTGTGTTGACTGCGATCCATTCACAGAGTTTTACCTTTCTTTTCATGGAGCAGTTTGGAAACACTCTGTTTGTAAAGTCTGCAAGTGGATATTTGGACCTATTTTAGGATTTCGTTGGAAACGGGATTTCTTCATCTAATGCTAGATAGAAGAATTCTCAGTAACTTCTTTGGGTTTTGTGTGTTCAACTCACAGAGTTGAACCTTCCTTTAGACAGAGCAGATATGAAACCCTCTTTTTGTGGAATTTGGAAGTGGAGATTTCAAGCGCTTTGGGGCCAACGGTAGAAAAGGAAATATCTTCGTATAAAAACTAGAGAGAATCAGTCTCAGAAATCACTTTGTGTTGTGTGCGTTCCACTCACAGAGTTTCTCCTTTCTTTTCATAGAGCAGTTTGGAAACACTCTGTTTGTAAAGTCTGCCAGTGGATATTTGGAACTCTTTGAGGATTTCGTTGGAAACAGGATTTCTTCATCTAATGCTAGACAGAAGAATTCTCAGTAACTTCTTTGGGTTGTGTGAGTTCAACTCACAGAGTTGAACCTTCCTTTAGACAGAGCATATTTGAAACCCTCTTTTTGTGGAATTTGCAAGTGGAGATTTCAGGTGCTTTGGTGCCAACGGTAGAAAAGGGAATATCTTCGTATAAAAACTAGAGAGAATCATTCTCAAAAACCTCTTTGTGTTGTGTGCGTTCCACTCACAGGGTTTAACCTTTCTTTTCATGGAGCAGTTTGGAAACACTCTGTTTGCAAAGTCTGCAAGTGGATACTTGGACCTTTTTGAGGATTTCGTTGGAAACGGGATTTCTTCATCTAATGGTAGACAGAAGAATTCTCAGTAACTTTTTTGGGTTGTGTGTGTTCAACTCACAGAGTTGAACCTTCCTTTAGACAGAGCAGATTTGAAACCCTCTTTTTGTGGAATTTGCAAGTGGAGATTTCAAGCGCTTTGGGGCCAACGGTAGAATGGCAAATATCTTCCTATAAAAACTAGAGAGAATCATTCTCAGAAACCACTTTGTGCTGTGTGCGTTCCATGCACAGAGTTTCACCTTTCTTTTCAAAGATCAGTTTGGAAACACTCTGTTTCTAAAGTCTGCAAGTGGATATTTGGACCTCTTTGTGGATTTCGTTGGAAACGGGATTTCTTCATCTAATGCTAGACAGAAGAATTCTCAGTAACTTCTTTGGGTTGCGTGTGTTCAACTCACAGAGTTGAACCTTCCTTTAGACAGAGCAGATATGAAACCCTTTTTTGTGGAATTTGCAAGTGGAGATTTCAAGCGCTTTTGGGCCAACGGTAGAAAAGGAAATATCTTCGTATAAAAACTAGAGAGAAACATTCTCAGAAACCACTTTGTGTTGTGTGCGTTCCACTCACAGAGTTTAACCTTTCTTTTCATAGAGCAGTTTGGAAACACTCTGTTTGTAAAGTCTGCAAGTGGATATTTAGGCCTCTTTGAGGATTTCGTTGGAAACGGGATTTCTTCATCTAATTCTAGTTAGAAGAATTCTCAGTAACTTCTTTGGGTTGCGTGTGTTCAACTCACAGAGTTGAACCTTCCTTTAGACAGAGCAGATTTGAAACCCTCTTTTTGTGGAATTTGCAAGTGGAGATTTCAAGCGCTTTTGTGCCAACGGTAGAAAAGGAAATACCTTCGTATAAAAACTAGAGAGAATCATTCTCAGAAACCACTTTGTGTTGTGTGCGTTCCACTCACAGAGTTTCATCTTTCTTTTCATAGAGCAGTTTGGAAACACTCTGTTTGTAAAGTCTGCAAGTGGATATTTAGACCTCTTTGAGGATTTTGTTGGAAAAGGGATTTCCTCATCTAATTCTAGACTGAAGAATTCTCAGTAACTTCTTTGGGTTGCGTGTGTTCAACTCACAGAGTTGAACCTTCCTTTAGACAGAGCAGATTTGAAACCCTCTTTTTGTGGAATTTGAAAGTGGAGATTTCAAGCGCATTCGGGACAACGGTAGAAAAGGAAATATCTTTGTGTAAGAACTAGAGAGAATCATTCTCAGAATCCACTTTGTGTTATGTGCATTCCACTCACAGAGTTTAACCTTTCTTTTCATAGAGCAGTTTGGAAACCCTCTGTTTGTAAAGTCTGCAAGTGGATATTTGGACCTCTTTGAGGATTTCGCTGGAAACGGGATTTCTTCATCTAATGCTAGACAGAAGAATTCTCAGTAACTTCTTTGGGTTGTGTGTGTTCAACTCACAGAGTTGAACCTTCCTTTAGACAGAGCAGATTTGTAACCCTCTTTTTGTGGAATTTGATAGTGGAGATTTCAAGCGCTTTCAGGCCAAAGGTAGAAAAGGAAATATCTTCGTATAAGAACTAGAGAGAATCATTCTCAGAAACCACTTTGTGTTGTGTGCGTTGCACTCACAGAGTTTAAACTTTGTTTTCATAGATCAGTTTGGAAACACTCTGTTTGTAAAGTCTGCAAGTGGATATTTGGACCTCTTTGAGGATTTCGTTGGAAACCGGATTTCCTCATCTAATTCTAGTTAGAAGAATTCTCACTAACTGCTTTGGGTTACGTGTGTTCAACTCACAGAGTTTGACCTTCCTTTAGACAGAGCAGATATGAAACCCTCTTTTTGTGGAATTTGCAAGTGGAGATTTCAAGCACTTTTGGGCCAACGGTAGAAAAGGAAATATCTTTGTATAAAAACTAGAGAGAATCATTCTCAGAAACCACTTTGTGTTGTGTGCGTTCCACTCACAGAGTTTAACCTTTCTTTTCATAGAGCAGTTTGGAAACACTCTGTTTGTAACGTCTGCAAGTGGATATTTGGACCTCTTTGAGAATTTCGTTGGAAACGGGATTTCTTCATCTAATGCTAGACAGAAGAATTCTCAGTAACTTCCTTGGGTTGTGTGTGTTTAACTCACAGAGTTGAACCTTCCTTTAGACAGAGCAGATTTGTAACCCTCTTTTTGTGGAATTTGAAAGTGGAGATTTCAAGCGCTTTCAGGCCAAAGGTAGAAAAGGAAATATCTTCGTATAAGAACTAGAGAGAATCATTCTCAGAAACCACTTTGTGTTGTGTGCGTTCCACTCACAGAGTTTATCCTTTCTTTTCATAGAGCAGTTTGGAAACACTCTGTTTGTAAAGTCTGCAAGTGGATATTTGGACCTCTTTGAGGATTTCGTTGGAAACGGGATTTCTTCATCTAATGCTAGACAGAAGAATTCTCAGTAACTTCTTTGGGTTGTGTGTGTTCAACTCACAGATTTGAACCTTCATTTAGACAGGGCAGATTTGAAACCCTCTTTTTGTGGAATTTGAAAGTGGAGATTTCAAGCGCTTTTCTGCCAACGGAAGAAAAGTAAATATCTTCGTATAAAAACTGGAGAGAATCATTCTCAGAAACCACTTTGTGTTGACTGCGATCCATTCACAGAGTTTTACCTTTCTTTTAATGGAGCAGTTTGGAAACACTCTGTTTGTAAAGTCTGCAAGTGGATATTTGGACCTCTTTGAGGATTTCGTAGGAAACGGGATTTCTTCATCTAATGCTAGACAGAAGAATTCTCAGTAACTTCTTTGGGTTGTGTGAGTTCAACTCACAGAGTTGAACGTTCCTTTAGACAGAGCATATTTGAAACCCTCTTTTTGTGGAATTTGCAAGTGGAGATTTCAAGCGCTTTTCTGCCAACGGTAGAAAGGGAAATATCTTCGTATAAAAACTAGAAACAATCATTCTCAGAAACCACTTTGTGTTGTGTGCGTTCCCCTCACAGAGTTTCACCTTTCTTTTCATAGAGCAGTTTGGAAACCCTCTGTTTGTAAAGTCTGCAAGTGGATATTTAGACCTCTTTGAGGATTTTGTTGTAAAAGGGATTTCCTCATCTAATTCTAGACTGAAGAATTCTCAGTAACTTCTTTGGGTTGCGTGTGCTCAGCTCACAGAGTTGAACCTTCCTTTAGACAGAGCAGATATGAAACCCTCTTTTTGTGGAATTTGCAAGTGCAGATTTCAAGCGCTTTTGGGCCAACGGTAGAAAAGGAAATATCTTCGTATAAAAACTAGAGAGAATCATTCTCAGAAACCACTTTGTGTTGTGTGCGTTCCACTCACAGGGTTTCACCTTTCTTTTCATACAGCAGTTTGGAAACACTCTGTTTGTAAAGTCTGCAAGTGGATATTAGGAACTCTTTGAGGATTTCCTTGGAAACGGGATTTCTTCATCTAATTCTAGTTAGAAGAATTCTCAGTAACTTCTTTGGGTTGCGTGTGTTCAACTCACAGAGTTGAACCTTCCTTTAGACAGAGCAGATTTGAAACCCTCTTTTGTGGAATTTGCAAGTGGAGATTTCAAGCGCTTTTCTGCCAACGGTAGAAAAGGAAATATCTTCGTATAAAAACTGGAGACAATCATTCTCAGAAACCACTTTGTGTTGTGTGCGTTCCACTCACAGAGTTTAACCTTTCTTTTCATAGAGCAGTTTGGAAACACTCTGTTTGTAACGTCTGCAAGTGGATATTTGGACCTCTTTGAGAATTTCGTTGGAAACGGGATTTCTTCATCTAATGCTAGACAGAAGAATTCTCAGTAACTTCCTTGGGTTGTGTGTGTTTAACTCACAGAGTTGAACCTTCCTTTAGACAGAGCAGATTTGTAACCCTCTTTTTGTGGAATTTGAAAGTGGAGATTTCAAGCGCTTTCGGGCCAAAGGTAGAAAAGGAAATATCTTCGTATAAGAACTAGAGAGAATCATTCTCAGAAACCACTTTGTGTTGTGTGCGTTCCACTCACAGAGTTTATCCTTTCTTTTCATAGAGCAGTTTGGAAACACTCTGTTTGTAAAGTCTGCAAGTGGATATTTGGACCTCTTTGAGGATTTCGTTGGAAACGGGATTTCTTCATCTAATGCTAGACAGAAGAATTCTCAGTAACTTCTTTGGGTTGTGTGTGTTCAACTCACAGATTTGAACCTTCATTTAGACAGGGCAGATTTGAAACCCTCTTTTTGTGGAATTTGAAAGTGGAGATTTCAAGCGCTTTTCTGCCAACGGAAGAAAAGGAAATATCTTCGTATAAAAACTGGAGAGAATCATTCTCAGAAACCACTTTGTGTTGACTGCGATCCATTCACAGAGTTTTACCTTTCTTTTAATGGAGCAGTTTGGAAACACTCTGTTTGTAAAGTCTACAAGTGGATATTTGGACCTCTTTGAGGATTTCGTAGGAAACGGGATTTCTTCATCTAATGCTAGACAGAAGAATTCTCAGTAACTTCTTTGGGTTGTGTGAGTTCAACTCACAGAGTTGAACGTTCCTTTAGACAGAGCATATTTGAAACCCTCTTTTTGTGGAATTTGCAAGTGGAGATTTCAAGCGCTTTTCTGCCAACGGTAGAAAGGGAAATATCTTCGTATAAAAACTAGAAACAATCATTCTCAGAAACCACTTTGTGTTGTGTGCGTTCCCCTCACAGAGTTTCACCTTTCTTTTCATAGAGCAGTTTGGAAACCCTCTGTTTGTAAAGTCTGCAAGTGGATATTTAGACCTCTTTGAGGATTTTGTTGTAAAAGGGATTTCCTCATCTAATTCTAGACTGAAGAATTCTCAGTAACTTCTTTGGGTTGCGTGTGCTCAGCTCACAGAGTTGAACCTTCCTTTAGACAGAGCAGATATGAAACCCTCTTTTTGTGGAATTTGCAAGTGCAGATTTCAAGCGCTTTTGGGCCAACGGTAGAAAAGGAAATATCTTCGTATAAAAACTAGAGAGAATCATTCTCAGAAACCACTTTGTGTTGTGTGCGTTCCACTCACAGGGTTTCACCTTTCTTTTCATACAGCAGTTTGGAAACACTCTGTTTGTAAAGTCTGCAAGTGGATATTAGGACCTCTTTGAGGATTTCCTTGGAAACGGGATTTCTTCATCTAATTCTAGTTAGAAGAATTCTCAGTAACTTCTTTGGGTTGCGTGTGTTCAACTCACAGAGTTGAACCTTCCTTTAGACAGAGCAGATTTGAAACCCTCTTTTTGTGGAATTTGCAAGTGGAGATTTCAAGCGCTTTTCTGCCAACGGTAGAAAAGGAAATATCTTCGTATAAAAACTGGAGACAATCATTCTCAGAAACCACTTTGTGTTGTGTGCGTTCCACTCACAGAGTTTAACCTTTCTTTTCATAGAGCAGTTTGGAAACACTCTGTTTGTAAAGTCTGCAAGTGGATATTTGGACCTCTTTGAGGATTTCGTTGGAAACGGGATTTCTTCATCTAATGCTAGACAGAAGAATTCTCAGTAACTTCTTTGGGTTGTGTGTGTTCAACTCACAGAGTTGAACCTTCCTTTAGACAGAGCAGATTTGAAACCCTCTTTTTGTGGAATTTGAAAGTGGAGATTTCAAGCGCTTTCGGGCCAACAGTAGAAAAGGAAATATCTTTGTGTAAGAACTAGAGAGAATCATTCTCAGAAACCACTTTGTGTTGTGTGCATTCCACTCACAGAGTTTAACCTTTCTTTTCATAGAGCAGTTTGGAAACCCTCTGTTTGTAAAGTCTCCAATTGGATATTTGGACCTCTTTGAGGATTTCGCTGGAAACGGGATTTCTTCATCTAATGCTAGACAGAAGAATTCTCAGTAACTTCTTTGGGTTGTGTGTGTTCAACTCACAGAGTTGAACCTTCCTTTAGACAGAGCAGATTTGTAACCCTCTTTTTGTGGAATTTGATAGTGGAGATTTCAAGCGCTTTCGGGCCAAAGGTAGAAAAGGAAATATCTTCGTATAAGAACTAGAGAGAATCATTCTCAGAAACCACTTTGTGTTGTGTGCGTTCCACTCACAGAGTTTAACCTTTCTTTTCATAGAGAAGTTTGGAAACACTCTGTTTGTAAAGTCTGCAAGTGGATATTTAGACCTCTTTGAGGATTTCGTTGGAAACGGGATTTCCTCATCTAATACTAGACTGAAGAATTCTCAGTAACTTCTTTGGGTTGTGTGTTCAACTCACAGATTTGAACCTTCCTTTAGACAGAGCAGATTTGAAACCCTCTTTTTGTGGAATTTGCAAGTGGAGATTTCAAGCGCTTTGGGGCCAACGGAAGAAGAGGAAATATCTTCTTATAAAAACTAGAGAAAATCATTCTCAGCAACCACTTGGTGATGTGTGCGTTCCACTCACAGAGTTTAACCTTTCTTTTCATAGAGCAGTTTGAAAACACTCTGTTTGTAAAGTCTGCAAGTGGATATTTAGACCTCTTTGAGAATTTCGTTGGAAACGGGATTTCCTCATCTAATTCTAGATTGAAGAATTCTCAGTAACTTCTTTGGGTTGTGTGTGTTCAACTCACAGATTTGAACCTTCCTTTAGTCAGAGCAGATTTGAAACCCTCTTTTTGTGGAATTTGCAAGTGGAGATTTCAAGCGCTTTTGGGACTATGTTAGGAAAGGAAATATCTTCGTATAAAAACTAGAGAGAATCATTCTCAGAAACCACTTTGTGTTGTGTGCGTTCCACTCACAGAGTTTAACCTTTCTTTTCATAGAGCAGTTTGGAAACACTCTGTTTGTAAAGTCTGCAAGTGGATATTTGGACCTCTTTGAGGATTTCGTTGGAAACGGGTTTTCCTCACCTAATTTTAGATTGAAGAATTCTCAGTAACTTCTTTGGGTTGCGTGTGCTCAACTCACAGATTTGGACCTTCCTTTAGACAGAGAAGTTATGTAACCCTCTTTTTGAGGAATTTGCAAGTGGAGATTTCAAGCACTTTTCGTCCAACGGTAGAAAAGGAAATATCTTCGTATAAAAACTAGAGAGAATCATTCTCAGAAACCGCTTTGTGTTGTGTGCGTTCCACTCACAGAGTTTAACCTTTCTTTTCATAGAGCAGTTTGGAAACACTCTGTTTGTAAAGTCTGCAAGTGCATATTTGGACCTATTTGAGGATATCGTTGGAAACGGGATTTCTTCATCTAATGCTAGACAGAAGAATTCTCAGTAACTTCTTTGGGTTGTGTGTGTTCAACTCACAGAGTTGAACCTTCCTTTAGACAGAGCAGATATGAAACCCTCTTTTTGTGGAATTTGCAAGTGGAGATTTCAAGCGCTTTTCGTACAACGGTAGAAAAGGAAATATCTTCATATAAAAACTAGAGAGAATCATTCTCAAAAACCACTT
Organism: Gorilla gorilla gorilla; assembly: GCF_029281585.2. NCBI lineage: Eukaryota > Metazoa > Chordata > Mammalia > Primates > Hominidae > Gorilla > Gorilla gorilla. The sequence goes on from NC_073224.2 coordinate 108,958,505, forward strand.
TGTGTTGACTGCGATCCATTCACAGAGTTTAACCTTTCTTTTCATGGAGCAGTTTGGAAACACTCTGTTTGTAAAGTCTGCAAGTGGATATTTGGACCTATTTGAGCATTTCGTTGGAAACGGGATTTCTTCATCTAATGCTAGACAGAAGAATTCTCAGTAACTTCATTGGGTTGTGTGTGTTCAACTCACAGAGTTGAACCTTCCTTTAGACAGAGCAGATATGAAACCCTCTTTTTGTGGAATTTGAAAGTGGAGATTGCAAGCGCTTTTCGGCCAACGGTAGAAAAGGAAATATCTTCGTATAAAAACTAGAGAGAATCATTCTCAAAAACCACTTTGTGTTGACTGCGATCCATTCACAGAGTTTAACCTTTCTTTTCATGGAGCAGTTTGGAAACACTCTGTTTGTAAAGTCTGCAAGTGGATATTTGGACCTATTTGAGCATTTCGTTGGAAACGGGATTTCTTCATCTACTGCTAGACAGAAGAATTCTCAGTAACTTCATTGGGTTGTGTGTGTTCAACTCACAGAGTTGAACCTTCCTTTAGACAGAGCATATTTGAAACCCTCTTTTTGTGGAATTTGAAAGTGGAGATTGCAAGCCCTTTAGGGCCAAAGGTAGAAAAGGAAATATCTTCGTATAAGAACTAGAGAGAATCATTCTCAGAAACCACTTTGTGTTGTGTGCGTTCCACTCACAGTGTTTAACCTTTCTTTTCATAGAGAAGTTTGGAAACACTCTGTTTGTAAAGTCTGCAAGTGGATATTTAGACCTCTTTGAGGATTTCGTTGGAAACGGGATTTCCTCATCTAATACTAGACTGAAGAATTCTCAGTAACTTCTTTGGGTTGTGTGTTCAACTCACCGATTTGAACGTTCCTTTAGACAGAGCAGATTTGAAACCCTCTTTTTGTGGAATTTGCAAGTGGAGATTTCAAGCGCTTTGGGGACAATTGTAGGAAAGGAAATATCTTCGTATAAAAACTAGAGAGAATCATTCTCAGAAATCACTTTGTGTTGTGTGCGTTCCACTCACAGAGTTTCACCTTTCTTTTCATAGAGCAGTTTGGAAACACTGTGTTTGTAAAGTCTGCAAGTGGATATTTGGACCTCTTTGAGGATTTCGTTGGAAACGGGATTTCCCCATCTAATTCTAGATTGAAGAATTCTCAGTAACTTCTTTGGGTTGCGTGTGCTCAACTCACAGAGTTCGACCTTTCTTTAGGCATAGCAGATATGTAACCCTCTTTTTGTGGAATTTGCAAGTGGAGATTTCAAGCACTTTTCGTCCAACGGTAGAAAAGGAAATATCTTCGTATAAAAACTAGAGAGAATCATTCTCAGAAACCGCTTTGTGTTGTGTGCGTTCCACTCACAGAGTTTAACCTTTCTTTTCATAGAGCAGTTTGGAAACACTCTGTTTGTAAGGTCTGCAAGTGGATATTTGGACCTCTTTGAGGATTTCGTTGGAAAAGGGATTTCTTCATCTAATGCCAGACAGAAGATTTCTCAGTAACTTCTTTGGGTTTTGTGTGTTCAACTCACAGACTTGAACCTTCCTTTTGACAGAGCAGATTTGAAACCCTCTTTTTGTGGAATTTGAAAGTGGAGATTTCAAGCGCTTTGGGGCCAACGGTAGAAAAGGAAATATCTTCGTATAAAAACTAGAGAGAATCATTCTCAGAAACAACTTTGTGTTGACTGCCATCCATTCACAGAGTTTAACCTTTCTTTTCATGGAGCAGTTTGGAAACACTCTGTTTGTAAAGTCTGCAAGTGGATATTTGGACCTCTTTGAGGATTTCGTTGGAAACGGGATTTCTTCATCTAATGCTAGACAGAAGAATTCTCAGTAACTTCTTCGGGTTGTGTGAGTTCAACTCACAGAGTTGAACCTACCTTTAGACAGAGCATATTTGAAACCCTCTTTTTGTGGAATTTGCAAGTGGAGATTTCAATCGCTTTGGTGCCAACGGTAGAAAAGGAAATATCTTCGTATAAAAACTAGAGAGAATCATTCTCAAAAACCACTTTGTGTTGACTGCGATCCATTCACAGAGTTTAACCTTTCTTTTCATGGAGCAGTTTGGAAACACTCTGTTTGTAATGTCTGCAAGTGGATATTTGGACCTATTTGAGGATTTCGTTGGAAACGGGATTTCTACATCTAATGCTAGACAGAAGAATTCTCAGTAACTTCATTGGGTTGTGTGTGTTGAACTCACAGAGTTGAACCTTCCTTTAGACAGAGCATATTTGAAACCCTCTTTTTGTGGAATTTGAAAGTGGAGATTTCAAGCGCTTTCAGGCCAAAGGTAGAAAAGGAAATATCTTCGTATAAGAACTAGAGAGAATCATTCTCAGAAACCATTTTGTGTTGTGTGCGTTCCACTCACAGAGTTTAACCTTTCTTTTCATAGAGAAGTTTGGAAACACTCTGTTTGTAAAGTCTGCAAGTGGATATTTAGACCTCTTTGAGGATTTCGTTGGAAACGGGATTTCCTCATCTAATTCTAGACTGAAGAATTCTCAGTAACTTCTTTGGGTTGTGTGTTCAACTCACCGATTTGAACCTTCCTTTAGACAGAGCAGATTTGAAACCCTCTTTTTGTGGAATTTGCAAGTGGAGATTTCAAGCGCTTTGGGGACAATTGTAGGAAAGGAAATATCTTCGTATAAAAACTAGAGAGAATCATTCTCAGAAATCACTTAGTGTTGTGTGCGTTCCACTCACAGAGTTTCACCTTTCTTTTCATAGAGCAGTTTGGAAACACTGTGTTTGTAAAGTCTGCAAGTGGATATTTGGACCTCTTTGAGGATTTCGTTGGAAACGGGATTTCCCCATCTAATTCTAGATTGAAGAATTCTCAGTAACTTCTTTGGGTTGCGTGTGCTCAACTCACAGAGTTCGACATTTCTTTAGACAGAGCAGATATGTAACCCTCTTTTTGTGGAATTTGCAAGTGGAGATTTCAAGCACTTTTCGTCCAACGGTAGAAAAGGAAATATCTTCGTATAAAAACTAGAGAGAATCATTCTCAGAAACCGCTTTGTGTTGTGTGCGTTCCACTCACAGAGTTTAACCTTTCTTTTCATAGAGCAGTTTGGAAACACCCTGTTTGTAGGGTCTGCAAGTGGATATTTGGACCTCTTGGAGGATATCGTTGGATAAGGGATTTCTTCATCTAATGCCAGACAGAAGATTTCTCAGTAACTTCTTTGGGTTTTGTGTGTTCAACTCACAGACTTGAACCTTCCTTTTGACAGAGCAGATTTGAAACCCTCTTTTTGTGGAATTTGAAAGTGGAGATTTCAAGCGCTTTCGGTCCAACGGAAGAAAAGGACATATCTTCGTATAAAAACTAGAGAGAATCATTCTCAGAAACCACTTTGGGTTGACTGCCATCCATTCACAGAGTTTAACGTTTCTTTTCATGGAGCAGTTTGGAAACACTCTGTTTGTAAAGTCTGCAAGTGGATATTTGGACATCTTTGAGGATTTCGTTGGAAACGGGATTTCTTCATCTAATGCTAGACAGAAGAATTCTCAGTAACTTCTTTGGGTTGTGTGTGTTCAACTCACAGAGTTAAACCTTCCTTTAGACAGAGCAGATATGAAACCCTCTTTTTGTGGAATTTGCAAGTGGAGATTTCAAGCGATTTTCGGCCAACGGTAGAAAAGGAAATATCTTCGTATAAAAACTAGAGAGAATCATTCTCAAAAACCACTTTGTGTTGACTGCGATCCATTCACAGAGTTTAACCTTTCTTTTCATGGAGCAGTTTGGAAACACTCTGTTTGTAAGGTCTGCAAGTGGATATTTGGACATATTTGAGCATTTCTTTGGAAACGGGATTTCTTCATCTAATGCTAGACAGAAGAATTCTCAGTAACTTCATTGGGTTGTGTGTGTTCAACTCACAGAGTTGAACCTTCCCTTAGACAGAGCATATTTGAAACCCTCTTTTTGTGGAAATTGAAAGTGGAGATTGCAAGCCCTTTAGGGCCAAAGGTAGAAAAGGAAATATCTTCGTATAAGAAGTAGAGAGAATCATTCTCAGAAACCACTTTGTGTTGTGTGCGTTCCACTCACAGTGTTTAACCTTTCTTTTCATAGAGAAGTTTGGAAACACTCTGTTTGTAAAGTCTGCAAGTGGATATTTCGACCTCTTTGAGGATTTCGTTGGAAACGGGACTTCCTCATCTAATACTAGACTGAAGAATTCTCAGTAACTTCTTTGGGTTGTGTGTTCAACTCACCGATTTGAACCTTACTTTAGACAGAGCAGATTTGAAACCCTCTTTTTGTGGAATTTGCAAGTGGAGATTTCAAGCGCTTTGGGGACAATTGTAGGAAAGGAAATATCTTCGTATAAAAACTAGAGAGAATCATTCTCAGAAATCACTTTGTGTTGTGTGCGTTCCACTCACAGAGTTTCACCTTTCTTTTCATAGAGCAGTTTGGAAACACTGTGTTTGTAAAGTCTGCAAGTGGATATTTGGACCTCTTTGAGGATTTCGTTGGAAACGGGATTTCCCCATCTAATTCTAGATTGAAGAATTCTCAGTAACTTCTTTGGGTTGCGTGTGCTCAACTCACAGAGTTCGACCTTTCTTTAGACAGAGCAGATATGTAACCCTCTTTTTGTGGAATTTGCAAGTGGAGATTTCAAGCACTTTTCGTCCAACGGTAGAAAAGGAAATATCTTTGTATAAAAACTAGAGAGAATCATTCTCAGAAACCGCTTTGTGTTGTGTGCGTTCCACTCACAGAGTTTAACCTTTCTTTTCATAGAGCAGTTTGGAAACACTCTGTTTGTAAGGTCTGCAAGTGGATATTTGGACCTCTTTGAGGATTTCGTTGGAAAAGGGATTTCTTCATCTAATGCCAGACAGAAGATTTCTCAGTAACTTCTTTGGGTTTTGTGTGTTCAACTCACAGACTTGAACCTTCCTTTTGACAGAGCAGATTTGAAACCCTCTTTTTGTGGAATTTGAAAGTGGAGATTTCAAGCGCTTTGGGGCCAACGGTAGAAAAGGAAATATCTTCGTATAAAAACTAGAGAGAATCATTCTCAGAAACCACTTTGTGTTGACTGCCATCCATTCACAGAGTTTAACCTTTCTTTTCATGGAGCAGTTTGGAAACACTCTGTTTGTAAAGTCTGCAAGTGGATATTTGGACCTCTTTGAGGATTTCGTTGGAAACGGGATTTCTTCATCTAATGCTAGACAGAAGAATTCTCAGTAACTTCTTCGGGTTGTGTGAGTTCAACTCACAGAGTTGAACCTACCTTTAGACAGAGCATATTTGAAACCCTCTTTTTGGGGAATTTGCAAGTGGAGATTTCAATCGCTTTGGTGCCAACGGTAGAAAAGGAAATATCTTCGTATAAAAACTAGAGAGAATCATTCTCAAAAACCACTTTGTGTTGACTGCGATCCATTCACAGAGTTTAACCTTTCTTTTCATGGAGCAGTTTGGAAACACTCTGTTTGTAATGTCTGCAAGTGGATATTTGGACCTATTTGAGGATTTCGTTGGAAACGGGATTTCTTCATCTAATGCTAGACAGAAGAATTCTCAGTAACTTCATTGGGTTGTGTGTGTTGAACTCACAGAGTTGAACCTTCCTTTAGACAGAGCAGATTTGAAACCCTCTTTTTGTGGAATTTGAAAGTGGAGATTTCAAGCGCTTTCAGGCCAAAGGTAGAAAAGGAAATATCTTCGTATAAGAACTAGAGAGAATCATTCTCAGAAACCACTTTGTGTTGTGTGCGTTCCACTCACAGAGTTTAACCTTTCTTTTCATAGAGAAGTTTGGAAACACTCTGTTTGTAAAGTCTGCAAGTGGATATTTAGACCTCTTTGAGGATTTCGTTGGAAACGGGATTTCCTCATCTAATTCTAGACTGAAGAATTCTCAGTAACTTCTTTGGGTTGTGTGTTCAACTCACAGATTTGAACCTTCCTTTAGACAGAGCAGATTTGAAACCCTCTTTTTGTGGAATTTGCAAGTGGAGATTTCAAGCGCTTTGGGGACAATGGTAGGAAAGGAAATATCTTCGTATAAAAACCAGAGAGAATCATTCTCAGAAACCATTTTGTGTTGTGTGCGTTCCACTCACAGAGTTTATCCTTTATTTTCATAGAGCAGTTTGGAAACACTCTGTTTGTAAAGTCTGCAAGTGGATATTTGGACCTCTTTGAGGATTTCGTTGGAAACGGGATGTCCCCATCTAATTCTAGTTAGAAGATTCTCAGTAACTTCTTTGGGTTGCGTGTGTTCAACTCACAGAGTTGGACCTTCCTTTAGACAGAGCAGATATGAAACCCTCTTTTTGTGGAAATTGCAAGTGGAGATATCAAGCACTTTTGGGCCAACGATAGAAAAGGAAATATCTTCGTATAAAAACTAGAGAGATTCATTCTCTGAAAACACTTTGTGTTGACTGCGACCCATTCACAGAGTTTAACCTTTCTTTTCATGGAGCAGTTTGGAAACACTGTGTTTGTAAAGTCTGCAAGTGGATATTTAGACCTCTTTGAGAATTTCGTTTTAATCGGGATTTCCTCATCTAATTCTAGATTGAAGAATTCTCAGTAACTTCTCTGGGTTGTGAGTGTTCAACTCACAGATTTGAACCTTCCTTTAGACAGAGCAGATTTGAAACCCTCTTTTTGTGGAATTTGCAAGTGGAGATTTCAAGCGCTTTGGGGACAATGGTAGGAAAGGAAATATCTTCGTATAAAAACTAGAGAGAATCATTCTCAGAAATCACTTTGTGTTGTGTGCGTTCCACTCACAGAGTTTAACCTTTCTTTTCATAGAGCAGTTTGGAAACACTCTGTTTGTAAAGTCTGCAAGTGGATATTTGTACCTCTTTGAGGATTTCGATGGAAACGGGATTTCTTCATCTAATGCTAGACAGAAGAATTCTCAATAACTTCCTTGGGTTGTGTGAGTTCAACTCACAGAGTTGAACCTACCTTTAGATAGAGCAGATTTGAAACCCTCTTTTTGTGGAATTTGCAAGTGGAGATTTCAAGCGCTTTGGTGCGAATGGTAGAAAAGGAAATATCTTCGTATAAAAACTAGAGAGAATCATTCTCAAAAACCACTTTGTGTTGACTGCGATCCATTCACAGAGTTTAACCTTTCTTTTCATGGAGCAGTTTGGAAACACTCTGTTTGTAAACTCTGCAAGTGGATATTTGGACCTCTTTGAGGATTTCGTTGGAAACGGGTTTTCCCCATCTAATTCTAGATTGAAGAATTCTCAGTAACTTCTTTGGGTTGCGTGTGCTCAACTCACAGAGTTGGACCTTCCTTTAGACAGAGCAGATATGTAACCCTCTTTTTGAGGAATTTGCTAGTGGAGATTTCAAGCACTTTTCGTCCAACGGTAGAAAAGGAAATATCTTCGTATAAAAACTAGAGAGAATCATTCTCAGAAACCGCTTTGTGTTGTGTGCGTTCCACTCACAGAGTTTAACCTTTCTTTTCATAGAGCAGTTTGGAAACACTCTGTTTGTAAAGTCTGCAAGTGGATATTTGGACATCTTTGAGGATATCGTTGGAAACGGGATTTCTTCATCTAATGCTAGACAGAAGAATTCTCAGTAACTTCTTTGGGTTGTGTGTGTTCAACTCACAGAGTTGAACCTTCCTTTAGACAGAGCAGATATGAAACCCTCTTTTTGTGGAATTTGCAAGTGGAGATTTCAAGTGCTTTTCGGCCAACGGTAGAAAAGGAAATATCTTCGTATAAAAACTAGAGAGAATCGTTCTCAAAAACCACTTTGTGTTGACTGCGATCCATTCACAGAGTTTAACCTTTCTTTTCATGGAGCAGTTTGGAAACACTCTGTTTGTAAAGTCTGCAAGTGGATATTTGGACCTATTTGAGCATTTCGTTGGAAACGGGATTTCTTCATCTAATGCTACACAGAAGAATTCTCAGTAACTTCATTGGGTTGTGTGTGTTCAACTCACAGAGTTGAACCTTCCTTTAGACAGAGCATATTTGAAACCCTCTTTTTGTGGAATTTGAAAGTGGAGATTGCAAGCCCTTTAGGGCCAAAGGTAGAAAAGGAAATATCTTCGTATAAGAACTAGAGAGAATCATTCTCAGAAACCACTTTGTGTTGTGTGCGTTCCACTCACAGTGTTTAACCTTTCTTTTCATAGAGAAGTTTGGAAACACTCTGTTTGTAAAGTCTGCAAGTGGATATTTAGACATCTTTGAGGATTTCGTTGGAAACGGGATTTCCTCATCTAATTCTAGACTGAAGAATTCTCAGTAACTTCTTTGGGTTGTGTGTTCAACTCACAGATTTGAACCTTCCTTTAGACAGAGCAGATTTGAATCCCTCTTTTTGTGGAATTTGCAAGTGGAGATTTCAAGCGCTTTGGTGCGAATGGTAGAAAAGGAAATATCCTCGTATAAAAACTAGAGAGAATCATTCTCAAAAACCACTTTGTGTTGACTGCGATCCATTCACAGAGTTTAACCTTTCTTTTCATGGAGCAGTTTGGAAACACTCTGTTTGTAACGTCTGCAAGTGGATATTTGGACCTCTTTGAGCATTTCGTTGGAAACGGGATTTCTTCATCTAATGCTAGACAGAAGAATTCTCAGTAACTTCTTTGGGTTCTGTGTGTTCAACTCACAGAGTTGAACCTTCCTTTAGACAGAGCAGATTTGAAACCCTCTTTTTGTGGAATTTGAAAGTGGAGATTTCAAGCGCATTCGGGCCAACGGTAGAAAAGGAAATATCATCGTATAAAAACTAGAGAGAATCATTCTCAGAAACCACTTTGTGTTGACTGCGATCCATTCACAGAGTTTAACCTTTCTTTTCATGGAGCAGTTTGGAAACACTCTGTAAAGTCTGGAAGTGGATATTTGTACCTATTTGAGGATTTCGTTGGAAACGGGATTTCTTCATCTAATGCTAGACAGAAGAATTCTCAGTAACTTCTTTGGGTTCTGTGTGTTCAACTCACAGAGTTGAACCTTCCTTTAGACAGAGCAGATTTGAATCCCTCTTTTTGTGGAATTTGAAAGTGGAGATTTCAAGCTCTTTGGGGCCCCATGTAGAAAAGGAAATATCTTCGTATAAGAACTAGAGAGAATCATTCTCAGAAACCACTTTGTGTTGTGTGCGTTCCACTCACAGAGTTTAACCTTTCTTTTGATAGAGAAGTTTGGAAACACTGTGTTTGTAAAGTCTGCAAGTGGATATTTAGACCTCTTTGAGGATTTCGTTGGAAACGGTATTTACCCATCTAATTCTAGTTAGAAGAATTCTCAGTAACTTCTTTGAGTTGTGTGTGTTCAACTCACAGAGTTGGACCTTGCTTTAGACAGAGAAGATATGAAACCCTCTTTTTGTGGAATTTGCAAGTGGAGATTTCATGCGCTTTGGGGACAATGGTAGAAAAGGAAATATCTTCGTATAAAAACTAGAGAGAATCATTCTCAGAAACCACTTTGTGTTGTGTGCGTTCCACTCACAAGTTTAACCTTTCTTTTCATAGAGCAGTTTGGAAACACTCTGTTTGTAATGTCTGCAAGTGGATATTTGGACCTCTTTGAGGATTTCGTTGGAAACGGGATTTCTTCATCTAATGCTACACAGAAGAATTCTCAGTAACTTCATTGGGTTGTGTGTGTTCAACTCACAGAGTTGAACCTTCCTTTAGACAGAGCATATTTGAAACCCTCTTTTTGTGGAATTTGCAAGTGGAGATTTCAAGCGCTTTCGGGCCAAAGGTAGAAAAGGAAATATCTTCGTATAAGAGCTAGAGAGAATCATTCTCAGAAACCACTTTGTGTTGTGTGCGTTCCACTCACAGAGTTTAACCTTTCTTTTCATAGAGAAGTTTGGAAACACTCTGTTTGTAAAGTCTGCAAGTGGATATTTAGACCTCTTTGAGGATTTCGTTGGAAACGGGATTTCCTCATCTAATACTAGACTGAAGAATTCTCAGTAACTTCTTTGGGTTGTGTGTTCAACTCACAGATTTGAACCTTCCTTTAAACAGAGCAGATTTGAAACCCTCTTTTTGTGGAATTTGAAAGTGGAGATTTCAAGCGCTATGGGGACAATGGTAGGAAAGGAAATATCTTCGTATAAAAACTAGAGAGAATCATTCTCAGAAATCACTTTGTGTTGTGTGCGTTCCACTCACAGAGTTTCACCTTTCTTTTCATAGATCAGTTTGGAAACACTCTGTTTGTAAAGTCTGCAAGTGGATATTTGGACCTCTTTGAGGATTTCGTTGGAAACGGGATTTCCCCATCTAATTCTAGTTAGAAGAATTCTCAGTAACTTCTTTGGGTTGTGTGTGTTCAACTCACAGAGTTGGACCTTCCTTTAGACAGAGCAGATATGAAACCCTCTTTTTGTGGAATTTGCAAGTGGAGATTTCAAGCACTTTTGGGCCAACGGTAGCAAAGGAAATATCTTCGTATAAAAACTAGAGAGATTCATTCTCAGAAAACACTTTGTGTTGACTGCGACCCATTCACAGAGTTTAACCTTTCTTTTCATGGAGCAGTTTGAAAACACTCTGTTTGTAAAGTCTGCAAGTGGATATTTAGACCTCTTTGAGAATTTCGTTAGAAACGGGATTTCCTCATCTAATTCTAGATTGAAGAATTCTCAGTAACTTCTTTGGGTTGTGTGTGTTCAACTCACAGATTTGAACCTTCCTTTAGTCAGAGCAGATTTGAAACCCTCTTTTTGTGGAATTTGAAGAGGAGATTTCAAGCGCTTTTGGGACAATGTTAGGAAAGGAAATATCTTCGTATAAAAACTAGAGAGAATCATTCTCAGAAACCACTTTGTGTTGTGTGCGTTCCACTCACAGAGTTTAACCTTTCTTTTCATAGAGCAGTATGGAAACACTCTGTTTGTAAAGTCTGCAAGTGGATATTTGGACCTCTTTGAGGATTTCGTTGGAAACGGGTTTTCCTCATCTAATTCTATATTGAAGAATTCTCAGTAACTTCTTTGGGTTGCGTGTGCTCAACTCACAGAGTTGGACCTTCCTTTAGACAGAGCAGATATGTAACCCTCTTTTTGAGGAATTTGCAAGTGGAGATTTCAAGCACTTTTCGTCCAACGGTAGAAAAGGAAATATCTTCGTATAAAAACTAGAGAGAATCATTCTCAGAAACCGCTTTGTGTTGTGTGCGTTCCACTCACAGAGTTTAACCTTTCTTTTCATAGAGCAGTTTGGAAACACACTGTTTGTAAAGTCTGCAAGTGGATATTTGGACCTATTTGAGGATATCGTTGGAAACGGGATTTCTTCATCTAATGCTAGACAGAAGAATTCTCAGTAACTTCATTGGGTTGTGTGTGCTCAACTCACAGAGTTGAACCTTCCTTTAGACAGAGCATATTTGAAACCCTCTTTTTGTGGAATTTGAAAGTGGAGATTTCAAGCCCTTTAGGGCCAAAGGTAGAAAAGGAAATATCTTCGTATAAGAACTAGAGAGAATCATTCTCAGAAACCACTTTGTGTTGTGTGCGTTCCACTCACAGAGTTTAACCTTTCTTTTCATAGAGAAGTTTGGAAACACTCTGTTTGTAAAGTCTGCAAGTGGATATTTAGACCTCTTTGAGGATTTCGTTGGAAACGGGATTTCCTCATCTAATACTAGACTGAAGAATTCTCAGTAACTTCTTTGGGTTGTGTGTTCAACTCACAGATTTGAACCTTCCTTTAGACAGAGCAGATTTGTAACCCTCTTTTTGTGGAATTTGCAAGTGGAGATTTCAAGCGCTTTGGGGACAATGGTAGGAAAGGAAATATCGTCGTATAAAAACTAGAGAGAATCATTCTCAGAAATCACTTTGTGTTGTGTGCTTTCCACTCACAGAGTTTCACCTTTCTTTTCATAGAGCAGTTTGGAAACACTGTGTTTGTAAAGTCTGCAAGTGGATATTTGGACCTCTTTGAGGATTTCGTTGGAAACGGGATTTCCTCATCTTATGCCAGACAGAAGACTTCTCAGTAACTTCTTTGGGTTTTGTGTGTTCAACTCACAGACTTGAACCTTCCTTTTGACAGAGCAGATTTGAAACCCTCTTTTTGTGGAATTTGAAAGTGGAGATTTCAAGCGCTTTCGGGCCAACGGTAGAAAAGGAAATATCTTCGTATAAAAACTAGAGAGAATCATTCTCAGAAACCACTTTGTGTTGATGCGATCCATTCACAGAGTTTAACCTTTCTTTTCATGGAGCAGTTTGGAAACACTCTGTTTGTAAAGTCTGCAAGTGGATATTTGGACATCTTTGAGGATTTCGTTGGAAACGGGATTTCTTCATCTAATGCTAGACAGAAGAATTCTCAGTAACTTCTTTGGGTTGTGTGAGTTCAACTCACAGAGTTGAACCTACCTTTAGACAGAGCATATTTGAAACCCTCTTTTTGTGGAATTTGCAAGTGGAGATTTCAAGCGCTTTGGTGCCAACGGTAGAAAAGGAAATATCTTCGTATAAAAACTAGAGAGAATCATTCTCAAAAACCACTTTGTGTTGACTGCGATCCATTCACAGAGTTTAACCTTTCTTTTCATGGAGCAGCTTGGAAACACTCTGTTTGTAAAGTCTGCAAGTGGATATTTGGACCTATTTGAGGATTTCGTTGGAAACGGGATTTCTTCATCTAATGCTAGACAGAAGAATTGTCAGTAACTTCATTGGGTTGTGTGTGTTGAACTCACAGAGTTGAACCTTCCTTTAGACAGAGCAGATATGAAACCCTCTTTTTGTGGAATTTGAAAGTGGAGATTTCAAGCGCTTTCGGGCCAAAGGTAGAAAAGGAAATATCTTCGTATAAGAACTAGAGAGAATCATTCTCAGAAACCACTTTGTGTTGTGTGCGTTCCACTCACAGAGTTTAACCTTTCTTTTCATAGAGAAGTTTGGAAACACTCTGTTTGTAAAGTCTGCAAGTGGATATTTAGACCTCTTTGAGGATTTCGTTGGAATCGGGATTTCCTCATCTAATTCTAGACTGAAGAATTCTCAGTAACTTCTTTGGATTGTGTGTTCAACTCACAGATTTGAACCTTCCTTTAGACAGAGCAGATTTGAAACCCTCTTTTTGTGGAATTTGCAAGTGGAGATTTCAGGCGCTTTGGGGACAATGGTAGGAAAGGAAATATCTTCGTATAAAAACTAGAGAGAATCATTCTCAGAAATCACTTTGTGTTGTGTGCGTTCCACTCACAGAGTTTAACCTTTCTTTTCATAGAGCAGTTTGGAAACACTCTGTTTGTAAAGTCTGCAAGTGGATATTTGGACATCTTTGAGGATTTCGTTGGAAACGGGATTTCTTCATCTAATACTAGACAGAAGAATCCTCAGTAACTTCTTTGGGTTGTGTGAGTTCACCTCACAGAGTTGAACCTACCTTTAGACAGAGCATATTTGAAACCCTCTTTTTGTGGAATTTGCAAGTGGAGATTTCAAGCGCTTTGGTGCGAATGGTAGAAAAGGAAATATCTTCGTATAAAAACTAGAGAGAATCATTCTCAAAAACCACTTTGTGTTGACTGCGATCCATTCACAGAGTTTAACCTTTCTTTTCATGGAGCAGTTTGGAAACACTCTGGTTGTAACGTCTGCAAGTGGATATTTGGACCTCTTTGAGGATTTCGTTGGAAACGGGATTTCTTCATCTAATGCTAGACAAAATAATTCTCAGTAACTTCTTTGGGTTTTGTGTGTTCAACTCACAGAGTTGAACCTTCCTTTAGACAGAGCAGATTTGAAACCCTCTTTTTGTGGAATTTGAAAGTGGAGATTTCAAGCGCTTAGGGGCCAAAGGTAGAAAAGGAAATATCTTCGTATAAGAACTAGAGGGAATCATTCTCAGAAACCACTATGTGTTGTGTGCGTTCCACTCACAGTGTTTAACCTTTCTTTTGATAGAGAAGTTTGGAAACACTCTGTTTGTAAACTCTGCAAGTGGATATTTAGACCTCTTTGAGGATTTCGTTGGAAACGGGATTTCCCCATCTAATTCTAGGCTGAAGAATTCTCAGTAACTTCTTTGGGTTGTGTGAGTTCAACTCACAGAGTTGAACCTTCCTTTAGACAGAGCATATTTGAAACCATCTTTTTGTGGAATTTGCAAGTGGAGATTTCAAGCACTTTTGGGCCAACGGTAGAAAAGGAAATATCTTCGTATAAAAACTAGAGAGATTCATTCTCAGAAAACACTTTGTGTTGACTGCGACCCATTCACAGAGTTTAACCTTTCTTTTCATGGAGCAGTTTGGAAACACTCTGTTTGTAAAGTCTGCAAGTGGATATTTAGAGCTCTTTGAGAATTTCGTTGGAAACGGGATTTCCTCATCTAATTCTAGATTGAAGAATTCTCAGTAACTTCTTTGGGTTGTGTGTTCAACTCACAGATTTGAACCTTCCTTTAGACAGAGCAGATTTGTAACCCTCTTTTTGTGGAATTTGCAAGTGGAGATTTCAAGCGCTTTGGGGACAATGGTAGGAAAGGAAATATCTTCGTATAAAAACTAGAGAGAATCATTCTCAGAAATCACTTTGTGTTGTGTGCGTTCCACTCACAGAGTTTAACCTTTCTTTTCATAGAGCAGTTTGGAAACACTGTGTTTGTAAAGTCTGCAAGTGGATATTTGGACCTCTTTGAGGATTTCGTTGGAAACGGGATTTCCCCATCTAATTCTAGTTAGAAGAATTCTCAGTAACTTCTTTGGGTTGCGTGTGTTCATCTCACAGATTTGAACATTCCTTTAGACAGAGCAGATATGAAATCCTCTTTTTGTGGAATTTGCAAGTGGAGATTTCAAGCACTTTTCGTCCAACGGTAGAAAAGGAAATATCTTCGTATAAAAACTAGAGAGAATCATTCTCAGAAACCGCTTTGTGTTGTGTGCGTTCCACTCACAGAGTTTAACCTTTCTTTTCATAGAGCAGTTTGGAAACGCTCTGTTTGTAAGGTCTGCAAGTGGATATTTGGACTTCTTTGAGGATTTCGTTGGAAACGGGATTCTTCATCTAATGCCAGACAGAAGATTTCTCAGTAACTTCTTTGGATTTTGTGTGTTCAACTCACAGACTTGAACCTTCCTTTTGACAGAGCAGATTTGAAACCCTCTTTTTGTGGAATTTGAAAGTGGAGATTTCAAGCGCTTTCGGGCCAACGGTAGAAAAGGAAACATCTTCGTATAAAAACTAGAGAGAATCATTCTCAGAAACCACTTTGTGTTGACTGCGATCCATTCACAGAGTTTAACCTTTCTTTTCATGGAGCAGTTTGGAAACCCTCTGTTTGTAAAGTCTGCAAGTGGATATTTGGACCTATTTGAGGATTTCGTTGGAAACGGGATTTCTTCATCTAATGCTAGACAGAAGAATTCTCAGTAACTTCATTGGGTTGTGTGTGTTGAAATCACAGAGTTGAACCTTCCTTTAGACAGAGCAGATTTGAAACCCTCTTTTTGTGGAATTTGCAAGTGGAGATTTCAAGCGCTTTGGGGACAATGGTAGGAAAGGAAATATCTTCGTATAAAAACTAGAGAGAATCATTCTCAGAAATCACTTTGTGTTGTGTGCGTTCCACTCACAGAGTTTAACCTTTCTTTTGATAGAGAAGTTTGGAAACACTCTGTTTGTAAAGTCTGCAAGTGGATATTTAGACCTCTTTGTGGATTTCGTTGGAAACGGGATTTCCTCATCTAATTCTAGACTTAAGAATTCTCAGTAACTTCTTTGGGTTGTGTGTTCAACTCACAGATTTGAACCTTCCTTTAGACAGAGCAGATTTGAAACCCTCTTTTTGTGGAATTTGCAAGTGGAGATTTCAAGCGCTTTGGGGACAATGGCAGGAAAGGAAATATCTTCGTATAAAAAGTAGAGAGAATCATTCTCAGAAATCACTTTGTGTTGTGTGCGTTCCACTCACAGAGTTTAACCTTTCTTTTCATAGAGCAGTTTGGAAACACTCTGTTTGTAAAGTCTGCAAGTGGATATTTGGACATCTTTGAGGATTTCGTTGGAAACGGGATTTCTTCTTCTAATACTAGACAGAAGAATCCTCAGTAACTTCTTTGGGTTGTGTGAGTTCAACTCACAGAGTTGAACCTAGCTTTAGACAGAGCATATTTGAAACCCTCTTTTTGTGGAATTTGCAAGTGGAGATTTCAAGCGCTTTGGTGCGAATGGTAGAAAAGGAAATATCTTCGTATAAAAACTAGAGAGAATCATTCTCAAAAACCACTTTGTGTTGACTGCGATCCATTCATAGAGTTTAACCTTTCTTTTCATGGAGCAGTTTGGAAACACTCTGTTTGTAACGTCTGCAAGTGGATATTTGGACCTCTTTGAGCATTTCGTTGGAAACGGGATTTCTTCATCTAATGCTAGACAGAAGAATTCTCAGTAACTTCTTTGGGTTTTGTGTGTTCAACTCACAGAGTTGAACCTTCCTTTAGACAGAGCAGATTTGAAACCCTCTTTTTGTGGAATTTGAAAGTGGAGATTTCAAGCGCTTTCGGGCCAACGGTAGAAAAGGAAATATCTTCGTATAAAAACTAGAGAGAATCATTCTCAGAAACCACTTTGTGTTGACTGCGATCCATTCACAGAGTTTAACCTTTCTTTTCATGGAGCAGTTTGGAAACACTCTGTTTGTAAAGTCTGCAAGTGGATATTTGGACCTATTTGAGGATTTCGTTGGAAACGGGATTTCTTCATCTAATGCTAGACAGAAGAATTCTCAGTAACTTCTTTGGGTTGTGTGTGTTCAACTCACAGAGTTGAACCTTCCTTTAGACAGAGCAGATTTGAAACCCTCTTTTTGTGGAATTTGCAAGTGGAGATTTCAAGCGCTTTGGGGACAATGGTAGGAAAGGAAATATCTTCGTATAAAAACTAGAGAGAATCATTCTCAGAAATCACTTTGTGTTGTGTGCGTTCCACTCACAGAGTTTAACCTTTCTTTTCATAGAGCAGTTTGGAAACACTCTGTTTGTAAAGTCTGCAAGTGGATATTTGGACATCTTTGAGGATTTCGTTGGAAACGGGATTTCTTCATCTAATACTAGACAGAAGAATCCTCAGTAACTTCTTTGGGTTGTGTGAGTTCAACTCACAGAGTTGAACCTACCTTTAGACAGAGCATATTTGAAACCCTCTTTTTGTGGAATTTGCAAGTGGAGATTTCAAGCGCTTTGGTGCGAATGGTACAAAAGGAAATATCTTCGTATAAAAACTAGAGAGAATCATTCTCAAAAACCACTTTGTGTTGACTGCGATCCATTCACAGAGTTTAACCTCTCTTTTCATGGAGCAGTTTGGAAACACTCTGTTTGTAACGTCTGCAACTGGATATTTGGACCTCTTTGAGGATTTCGTTGGAAACGGGATTTCTTCATCTAATGCTAGACAAAAGAATTCTCAGTAACTTCTTTGGGTTTTGTGTGTTCAACTCACAGAGTTGAACCTTCCTTTAGACAGAGCAGATTTGAAACCCTCTTTTTGTGGAATTTGAAAGTGGAGATTTCAAGAGCTTTGGGGCCAAAGGTAGAAAAGGAAATATCTTCGTATAAGAACTAGAGAGAATCATTCTCAGAAACCACTTTGTGTTGTGTGCGTTCCACTCACAGAGTTTCACCTTTCTTTTGATAGAGAAGTTTGGAAACACTGTGTTTGTAAAGTCTGCAAGTGGATATTTGGACCTCTTTGAGGATTTCGTTGGAAACGGGATGTCCCCATCTAATTCTAGTTAGAAGAACTCTCAGTAACTTCTTTGGGTTGCGTGTGTTCATCTCACAGAGTTGGACCTTCCTTTAGACAGAGCAGATATGAAACCCTCTTTTTGTGGAAATTGCAAGTGGAGATATCAAGCACTTTTGGGCCAACGGTAGAAAAGGAAATATCTTCGTATAAAAACTAGAGAGATTCATTCTCAGAAAACACTTTGTGTTGACTGCGACCCATTCACAGAGTTTAACCTTTCTTTTCATGGAGCAGTTTGGAAACACTCTGTTTGTAATGTCTGCAAGTGGATATTTAGACCTCTTTGAGAATTTCGTTGGAAACGGGATTTCCTCATCTAATTCTAGATTGAAGAATTCTCAGTAACTTCTTTGGGTTGTGTGTGTTCAACTCACAGATTTGAACCTTCCTTTAGACAGAGCAGATTTGAAACCCTCTTTTTGTGGAATTTGCAAGTGGAGATTTCAAGCGCTTTGGGGACAATGGTAGGAAAGGAAATATCTTCGTATAAAAACTAGAGAGAATCATTCTCAGAAATCACTTTGTGTTGTGTGCGTTCCACTCACAGAGTTTAACCTTTCTTTTCATAGAGCAGTTTGGAAACACTCTGTTTGTAAAGTGTGCAAGTGGATATTTGGACCTCTTTTAGCATTTCGTTGGAAACGGGATTTCTTCATCTAATGCTAGACAGAAGAATTCTCAGTAACTTCTTTGGGTTTTGTGTGTTCAACTCACAGAGTTGAACCTTCCTTTAGACAGAGCATATTTGAAACCCTCTTTTTGTGGAATTTGAAAGTGGAGATTTCAAGCGCTTTGGGGCCCAATGTAGAAAAGGAAATATCTTCGTATAAGAACTAGAGAGAATCATTCTCAGAAACCACTTTGTGTTGTGTGCGTTCCACTCACAGAGTTTAACCTTTCTTTTGATAGAGAAGTTTGGAAACACTGTGTTTGTAAAGTCTGCAAGTGGATATTTCGACCTCTTTGAGGATTTCGTTGGAAACGGTATTTCCCCATCTAATTCTAGTTAGAAGAATTCTCAGTAACTTCTTTGGGTTGCGTGTGTTCAACTCACAGAGTTGGACCTTCCTTTAGACAGAGCAGATATGAAACCCTCTTTTTGTGGAATTTGCAAGTGGAGATTTCAAGCACTTTTGGGCCAACGGTAGAAAAGGAAATATCTTCGTATAAAAACTAGAGAGATTCATTCTCAGAAAACACTTTGTGTTGACTGCGACCCATTCACAGAGTTTAACCTTTCTTTTCATGAAGCAGATTGGAAACACTCTGTTTGTAAAGTCTGCAAGTGGATATTTAGAGCTCTTTGAGAATTTCGTTGGAAACGGGATTTCCTCATCTAATTCTAGATTGAAGAATTCTCAGTAACTTCTTTGGGTTGCGTGTGTTCAACTCACAGATTTGAACCTTCCTTTAGTCAGAGCAGATTTGAAACCCTCTTTTTGTGGAATTTGCAAGTGGAGATTTCAAGCGCTTTTGGGACAATGTTAGGAAAGGAAATATCTTCGTATAAAAACTAGAGAGAATCATTCTCAGAAACCGCTTTGTGTTGTGTGCGTTCCACTCACAGAGTTTAACCTTTGTTTTCATAGAGCAGTTTGGAAACACTCTGTTTGTAAGGTCTGCAAGTGGATATTTGGACCTCTTTGAGGATTTCGTTGGAAACGGGATTTCTTCATCTAATGCCAGACAGAAGATTTCTCAGTAACTTCTTTGGGTTTTGTGTGTTCAACTCACAGACTTGAACCTTCCTTTTGACAGAGCAGATTTGAAACCCTCTTTTTGTGGAATTTGAAAGTGGAGATTTCAAGCGCTTTCGGGCCAACGGTAGAAAAGGAAATATCTTCGTATAAAAACTAGAGAGAATCATTCTCAGAAACCACTTTGTGTTGACTGCGATCCATTCACAGAGTTTAACCTTTCTTTTCATGGAGCAGTTTGGAAACACTCTGTTTGTAAAGTCTGCAAGTGGATATTTGGAAATCTTTGAGGATTTCGTTGGAAACGGGATTTCTTCATGTAATGCTAGACAGAAGAATTCTCAGTAACTTCTTTGGGTTTTGTGAGTTCAACTCACAGAGTTGAACCTACCTTTAGACAGAGCATATTTGAAACCCTCTTTTTGTGGAATTTGCAAGTGGAGATTTCAAGCGCTTTGGTGCCAACGGTAGAAAAGGAAATATCTTCGTATAAAAACTAGAGAGAATCATTCTCACAAACCACTTTGTGTTGTGTGCGTTCCACTCACACAGTTTCACCTTTCTTTTCATAGAGAAGTTTGGAAACACTGTGTTTGTAAAGTCTGCAAGTGGATATTTGGACCTCTTTGAGGATTTCGTAGGAAACGGGATGTCCCCATCTAATTCTAGTTAGAAGAATTCTCAGTAACTTCTTTGGGTTGCGTGTGTTCAACTCACAGAGTTGGACCTTCCTTTAGACAGAGCAGATATGAAACCCTCTTTTTGTGGAAATTTCAAGTGGAGATATCAAGCACTTTTGGGCCAACGGTAGAAAAGGTAATATCTTCGTATAAAAACTAGAGAGATTTATTCTCAGAAAACACTTTGTGTTGACTGCGACCCATTCACAGAGTTTAACCTTTCTTTTCATGGAGCAGTTTGGGAACACTCTGTTTGTAAAGTCTGCAAGTGGATATTTAGACCTCTTTGAGAATTTCGTTGGAATCGGGATTTCCTCATCTAATTCTAGATTGAAGAATTCTCAGTAACTTCTTTGGGTTGTGAGTGTTCAACTCACAGATTTGAACCTTCCTTTAGACAGAGCAGATTTGAAACCCTCTTTTTGTGGAATTTGCAAGTGGAGATTTCAAGCGCTTTGGGGACAATGGTAGGAAAGGAAATATCTTCGTATAAAAACTAGAGAGAATCATTCTCAGAAATCACTTTGTGTTGTGTGCGTTCCACTCACAGAGTTTAACCTTTCTTTTCATAGAGCAGTTTGGAAACACTCTGTTTGTAAAGTCTGCAAGTGGATATTTGGACCTCTTTGAGGGTTTCGTTGGAAACGGGTTTTCCT
The DNA here is from genome assembly GCF_029281585.2 of Gorilla gorilla gorilla. Lineage (NCBI taxonomy): Eukaryota > Metazoa > Chordata > Mammalia > Primates > Hominidae > Gorilla > Gorilla gorilla. The sequence goes on from NC_073224.2 coordinate 108,979,347, forward strand.
CATCTAATTCTAGATTGAAGAATTCTCAGTAACTTCTTTGGGTTGCGTGTGCTCAACTCACTGAGTTGGACATTCCTTTAGACAGAGCAGATATGTAACCCTCTTTTTGTGGAATTTGCAAGTGGAGATTTCAAGCACTTTTCGTCCAACGGTAGAAAAGGAAATATCTTCGTATAAAAACTAGAGAGAATCATTCTCAGAAACGGCTTTGTGTTGTGTGCGTTCCACTCACAGAGTTTAACCTTTCTTTTCATAGAGCAGTTTGGAAACACTCTGTTTGTAAAGTCTGCAAGTGGATATTTGGACCTCTTTGAGGATTTCGTTGGAAACGGGATTTCTTAATCTAATGCCAGACAGAAGATTTCTCAGTAACTTCTTTGGGTTTTGTGTGTTCAACTCACAGAGTTGAACCTTCCTTTTGACAGAGCAGATTTGAAACCCTCTTTTTGTGGAATTTGAAAGTGGAGATTTCAAGCGCTTTCGGGACAACGGTAGAAAAGGAAATATCTTCGTATAAAAACTAGAGAGAATCATTCTCAGAAACCACTTTGTGTTGACTGCGATCCATTCACAGAGTTTAACCTTTCTTTTCATGGAGCAGTTTGGAAACACTCTGTTTGTAAAGTCTGCAAGTGGATATTTGGACCTATTTGAGGATTTCGTTGGAAACGGGATTTCTTCATCTAATGCTAGACAGAAGACTTCTCAGTAACTTCTTTGGGTTGTGTGTGTTCAACTCACAGAGTTGAACCTTCCTTTAGACAGAGCAGATATGAAACCCTCTTTTTATGGAATTTGCAAGTGGAGATTTCAAGCGCTTTTCGGCCAACGGTAGAAAAGGAAATATCTTCGTATAAAAACTAGAGAGAATCATTCTCAAAAACCAGTTTGTGTTGACTGCGATCCATTCACAGAGTTTAACCTTTCTTTTCATGGAGCAGTTTGGAAACACTCTGTTTGTAAAGTCTGCAAGTGGATATTTGGACCTATTTGAGCATTTCGTTGGAAAAGGGATTACTTCATCTAATGCTAGACAGAAGAATTCTCAGTAACTTCATTGGGTTGTGTGTGTTCAACTCACGGAGTTGAACCTTCCTTTAGACAGAGCGTATTTGAAACCCTCTTTTTGTGGAATTTGCAAGTGGAGATTTCAAGCACTTTCGGGCCAAAGGTAGAAAAGGAAATATCTTCGTATAAGAACTAGAGAGAATCATTCTCAGAAACCACTTTGTGTTGTGTGCGTTCCACTCACAGAGTTTAACCTTTCTTTTCATAGAGAAGTTTGGAAACACTCTGTTTGTACAGTCTGCAAGTGGATATTTAGACCTTTTTGAGGATATCGTTGGAAACGGGATTTCCTCATCTAATACTAGACTGAAGAATTCTCAGTAACTTCTTTGGGTTGTGTGTTCAACTCACTGATTTGAACCTTCCTTTAGACAGAGCAGATTTGAAACCCTCTTTTTGTGGAATTTGAAAGTGGAGATTTCAAGCGCTATGGGGACAATGGTAGGAAAGGAAATATCTTCGTATAAAAACTAGAGAGAATCATTCTCAGAAATCACTTTGTGTTGTGCGCGTTCCACTCACAGAGTTTCACCTTTCTTTTCATAGATCAGTTTGGAAACACTCTATTTGTAAAGTCTGCAAGTGGATATTTGGACCTCTTTGAGGATTTCATTGGAAACGGGATTTCCCCATCTAATTCTAGTTAGAAGAATTCTCAGTAACTTCTTTGGGTTGTGTGTGTTCAACTCACAGAGTTGGACCTTCCTTTAGACAGAGCAGATATGAAACCCTCTTTTTGTGGAATTTGCAAGTGGAGATTTCAAGCACTTTTGGGCCAACGGTAGAAAAGGAAATATCTTCGTATAAAAACTAGAGAGATTCATTCTCAGAAAACACTCTGTGTTGACTGCGACCCATTCACAGAGTTTAACCTTTCTTTTCATGGAGCAGTTTGAAAACACTCTGTTTGTAAAGTCTGCAAGTGGATATTTAGACCTCTTTGAGAATTTCGTTGGAAACGGGATTTCCTCATCTAATTCTAGATTGAAGAATTCTCAGTAACTTCTTTGGGTTGTGTGTGTTCAACTCACAGATTTGAACCTTCCTTTAGTCAGAGCAGATTTGAAACCCTCTTTTTGTGGAATTTGCAAGTGGAGATTTCAAGCGCTTTTGGGACAATGTTAGGAAAGGAAATATCTTCGTATAAAAACTAGAGAGAATCATTCTCAGAATCCACTTTGTGTTGTGTGCGTTCCACTCACAGAGTTTAACCTTTCTTTTCATAGAGCAGTTTGGAAACACTCTGTTTGTAAAGTCTGCAAGTGGATATTTGGACCTCTTTGAGGATTTCGTTGGAAACGGGTTTTCCTCATCTAATTCTAGATTGAAGAATTCTCAGTAACTTCTTTGGGTTGCGTGTGCTCAACTCACAGAGATGGACCTTCCTTTAGACAGAGCAGATATGTAACCCTCTTTTTGAGGAATTTGCAGTGGAGATTTCAAGCACTTTTCGTCCAACGGTAGAAAAGGAAATATCTTCGTATAAGAACTAGAGAGAATCATTCTCAGAAACCACTTTGTGTTGTGTGCGTTCCACTCACAGAGTTTCACCTTTCTGTTCATAGATCAGTTTGGAAACACTCTGTTTGTAAAGTCTGCAAGTGGATATTTAGACCTCTTTGAGGATTTCGTTGGAAACGGGATTTCCTCATCTAATACTAGACTGAAGAATTCTCAGTAACTTCTTTGGGTTGTGTGTTCAACTCACAGATTTGAACCTTCCTTTAGACAGAGCGGATTTGTAACCCTCTTTTTGTGGAATTTGCAAGTGGAGATTTCAAGCGCTTTGGGGACAATGGTAGGAAAGGAAATATCTTCGTATAAAAACTAGAGAGAATCATTCTCAGAAATCACTTTGTGTTGTGTGCGTTCCACTCACAGAGTTTCACCTTTCTTTTCATAGAGCAGTTTGGAAACACTCTGTTTGTAAAGTCTGCAAGTGGATATTTGGACCTCTTTGAGTATTTCGTTGGAAACGGGATTTCCCCATCTAATTCTAGTTAGAAGAATTCTCAGTAACTTCTTTGGGTTGCGTGTGTTCAACTCACAGAGTTGGACCTTCCTTTAGACAGAGCAGATATGAAACCCTCTTTTTGTGGAATTTGCAAGTGGAGATTTCAAGCACTTTTCGTCCAAAGGTAGAAAAGGAAATATCTTCGTATAAAAACTAGAGAGAATCATTCTCAGAAACCGCTTTGTGTTGTATGCGTTCCACTCACAGAGTTTAACCTTTCTTTTCATAGAGCAGTTTGGAAACACTCTATTTGTAAGGTCTGCAAGTGGATATTTGGACCTCTTTGAGGATTTCGTTGGAAACGGGATTTCTTCATCTAATGCCAGACAGAAGATTTCTCAGTAACTTCTTTGGGTTTTGTGTGTTCAACTCACAGACTTGAACCTTCCTTTTGACAGAGCAGATTTGAAACCCTCTTTTTGTGGAATTTGAAAGTGGAGATTTCAAGCACTTTCGGGCCAACGGTAGAAAAGGAAATATCTTCGTATAAAAACTAGAGAGAATCATTCTCAGAAACCACTTTGTGTTGACTGCGATCCATTCACAGAGTTTAAACTTTCTTTTCATGGAGCAGTTTGGAAACACTCTATTTGTAAAGTCTGCAAGTGGATATTTGGACATCTTTGAGGATTTCGTTGGAAACGGGATTTCTTTATGTAATGCTAGACAGAAGAATTCTCAGTAACTTATTTGGGTTGTGTGAGTTCAACTCACAGAGTTGAACCTACCTTTAGACAGAGCATATTTGAAACCCTCTTTTTGTGGAATTTGCAAGTGGAGATTTCAAGCGCTTTGGTGCCAACGGTAGAAAAGGAAATATCTTCGTATAAAAACTAGAGAGAATGATTCTCAAAAACCACTTTTTGTTGACTGCGATCCATTCACAGAGTTTAACCTTTCTTTTCATGGAGCAGTTTGGAAACACTCTGTTTGTAAAGTCTGCAAGTGGATATTTGGACCTATTTGAGCATTTCGTTGGAAACGGGATTTCTTCATCTAATGCTAGACAGAAGAATTCTCAGTAACTTCATTGGGTTGTGTGTGTTCAACTCACAGAGTTGAACCTTCCTTTAGATAGAGCAGATTTGAAACCCTCTTTTTGTGGAATTTGAAAGTGGAGATTTCAAGCACTTTCGGGCCAAAGGTAGAAAAGGAAATATCTTCGTATATGAACTAGAGAGAATCATTCTCAGAAACCACTTTGTGTTGTGTGCGTTCCACTCACAGATTTTAACCTTTCTTTTCATAGAGAAGTTTGGAAACACTCTGTTTGTAAAGTCTGCAAGTGGATATTTAGACCTCTTTGAGGATTTCGTTGGAAACGGGATTTCCTCATCTAATTCTAGATTGAAGAATTCTCAGTAACTTCTTTGGGTTGTGTGTGTTCAACTCACAGATTTGAACCTTCCTTTAGACAGAGCAGATTTGAAACCCTCGTTTTGTGGAATTTGCAAGTGGAGATTTCAAGCGCTTTGGGGACAATGGTAGGAAAGGAAATATCTTCGTATAAAAACTAGAGAGAATCATTCTCAGAAATCACTTTGTGTTGTGTGCGTTCCACTCACAGAGTTTAACCTTTCTTTTCATAGAGCAGTTTGGAAACACTCTGTTTGTAAAGTCTGCAATGGATATTTGGACCTCTTTGAGGATTTTTTTGGAAACGGGATTTCTTCATCTAATGCTAGACAGAAGAATTCTCAGTAACTTCTTTGGGTTGTGTGAGTTCAACTCACAGAGTTGAACCTTCCTTTAGACAGAGCATATTTGAAACCCTCTTTTTGTGGAATTTGCAAGTGGAGATTTAAAGCGCTTTGGTGCGAATGGTAGAAAAGGAAATATCTTCGTATAAAAACTAGAGAGAATCATTCTCAAAAACCACTTTGTGTTGACTGCGATCCATTCACAGAGTTTAACCTTTCTTTTCATGGAGCAGTTTGGAAACACTCTGTTTGTAACGTCTGCAAGTGGATATTTGGACCTCTTTGAGCATTTCGTTGGAAACGGGATTTCTTCATCTAATGCTAGACAGAAGAATTCTCAGTAACTTCTTTGGGTTTTGTGTGTTCAACTCACAGAGTTGAACCTTCCTTTAGACAGAGCAGATTTGAAACCTTCTTTTTGTGGAATTTGAAAGTGGAGATTTCAAGCGCTTTGGGGCCCAATGTAGAAAAGGAAATATCTTCGTATAAGAACTAGAGAGAATCATTCTCAGAAACCACTTTGTGTCGTGTGCGTTCCACTCACAGAGTTTAACCTTTCTTTTGATAGAGAAGTTTGGAAACACTGTGTTTGTAAAGTCTGCAAGTGGATATTTCGACCTCTTTGAGGATTTCGTTGGAAACGGTATTTCCCCATCTAATTCTAGTTAGAAGAATTCTCAGTAACTTCTTTGGGTTACGTGTGTTCAACTCACAGATTTGGACCTTCCTTTAGACAGAGCAGATATGAAACCCTCTCTTTGTGGAATTTGCAAGTGGAGATTTCAAGCACTTTTGGGCCAACGGTAGAAAAGGAAATATCTTCGTATAAAAACTAGAGGGATTCATTCTCAGAAAACACTTTGTGTTGACTGCGACCCATTCACATAGTTTAACCTTTCTTTTCATGGAGCAGTTTGGAAACACTCTGTTTGTAAAGTCTGCAAGTGGATATTTAGAGCTCTTTGAGAATTTCGTTGGAAACGGGATTTCCTCATCTAATTCTAGATTGAAGAATTCTCAGTAACTTCTTTGGGTTGCGTGTGTTCAACTCACAGATTTGAACCTTCCTTTAGTCAGAGCAGATTTGAAACCCTCTTTTTGTGGAATTTGCAAGTGGAGATTTCAAGCACTTTTCGTCCAACGGTAGAAAAGGAAATATCTTCGTATAAAAACTAGAGAGAATCATTCTCAGAAACCACTTTGTGTTGACTGCGATCCATTCACAGAGTTTAACCTTTCTTTTCATGGAGCAGTTTGGAAACACTCTGTTTGTAAAGTCTGCAAGTGGATATTTGGACATCTTTGAGGATTTCGTTGGAAACGGGATTTCTTCATGTAATGCTAGACAGAAGAATTCTCAGTAACTTCTTTGGGTTGTGTGAGTTCAACTCACAGAGTTGAACCTACCTTTAGACAGAGCATATTTGAAACCCTCTTTTTGTGGAATTTGCAAGTGGAGATTTCAAGCGCTTTGGTGCCAACGGTAGAAAAGGAAATATCTTCGTATAAAAACTAGAGAGAATCATTCTCAAAAACCACTTTGTGTTGACTGCGATCCACTCACAGAGTTTAACTTTTCTTTTCATGGAGCAGTTTGGAAACACTCTGTTTGTAAAGTCTGCAAGTGGATATTTGGACCTATTTGAGGATTTCGTTGGAAACGGGATTTCTTCATCTAATGCTAGACAGAAGAATTCTCAGTAACTTCATTGGGTTGTGTGTGTTGAACTCACAGAGTTGAACCTTCCTTTAGACAGAGCAGATTTGAAACCCTCTTTTTGTGGAATTTGAAAGTGGAGATTTCAAGCGCTTTCGGGCCAAAGGTAGAAAAGGAAATATTTTCGTATTAGAACTAGAGAGAATCATTCTCAGAAACCACTTTGTGTTGTGTGCGTTCCACTCACAGAGTTTCACCTTTCTTTTCATAGAGAAGTTTGGAAACACTGTGTTTGTAAAGTCTGCAAGTGGATATTTGGACCTCTTTGAGGATTTCGTTGGAAACGGGATGTCCCCATCTAATTCTAGTTAGATGAATTCTCAGTAACTTCTTTGGGTTGCGTGTGTTCAACTCACAGAGTTGGACCTTCCTTTAGTCAGAGCAGATATGAAACCCTCTTTTTGTGGAAATTGCAAGTGGAGATATCAAGCACTTTTGGGCCATTGGTAGAAAAGGAAATAGCTTCGTATAAAAACTAGAGAGATTCATTCTCAGAAAACACTTTGTGTTGACTGCGACCCATTCACAGAGTTTAACCTTTCTTTTCATGGAGCAGTTTGGAAACACTCTGTTTGTAAAGTCTGCAAGTGGATATTTAGACCTCTTAGAGAATTTCGTTGGAATCGGGATTTCCTCATCTAATTCTAGATTGAAGAATTCTCAGTAACTTCTTTGGGTTGTGAGTGTTCAACTCACAGATTTGTACCTTCCTTTAGACAGAGCAGATTTGAAACCCTCTTTTTGTGGAATTTGCAAGTGGAGATTTCAAGCGCTTTTGGGACAATGGTAGGAAAGGAAATATCTTCGTATAAAAACTAGAGAGAATCATTCTCAGAAATCACTTTGTGTTGTGTGCGTTCCACTCACAGAGTTTAACCTTTCTTTTCATAGAGCAGTTTGGAAACACTCTGTTTGTAAAGTCTGCAAGTGGATATTTGGACATCTTTGAGAATTTCGTTGGAAACGGGATTTCTTCATCTAATGCTAGACAGAAGAATTCTCAGTAACTTCTTTGGGTTGTGTGAGTTCAACTCACAGAGTTGAACCTACCTTTAGACAGAGCATATTTGAAACCCTCTTTTTGTGGAATTTGCAAGTGGAGATTTCAAGCGCTTTGGTGCGAATGGTAGAAAAGGAAATATCTTCGTATAAAAACTAGAGAGAATCATTCTCAAAAACCACTTTGTGTTGACTGCGATCCATTCACAGAGTTTAACCTTTCTTTTCATGGAGCAGTTTGGAAACACTCTGTTTGTAACGTCTGCAAGTGGATATTTGGACCTCTTTGAGCATTTCGTTGGAAACGGGATTTCTTCATCTAATGCTAGACAGAAGAATTCTCAGTAACTTCTTTGGGTTGTGTGTGTTCAACTCACAGAGTTGAACCTTCCTTTAGACAGAGCAGATTTGAAACCCTCTTTTTGTGGAATTTGAAAGTGGAGATTTCAAGCGCTTTCGGGCCAACGGTAGAAAAGGAAATATCTTCGTATAAAAACTAGAGAGAATCATTCTCAGAAACCACTTTGTGTTGACTGCGATCCATTCACAGAGTTTAACCTTTCTTTTCATGGAGCAGTTTGGAAACACTCTGTTTGTAAAGTCTGCAAGTGGATATTTGGACCTATTTGAGGATTTCGTTGGAAACGGGATTTCTTCATCTAATGCTAGACAGAAGAATTCTCAGTAACTTCTTTGGGTTCTGTGTGTTCAACTCACAGAGTTGAACCTTCCTTTAGACAGAGCAGATTTGAAACCCTCTTTTTGTGGAATTTGAAAGTGGAGATTTCAAGCGCTTTGGGGCCCAATGTAGAAAAGGAAATATCTTCGTATAAGAACTAGAGAGAATCATTCTCAGAAACCACTTTGTGTTGTGTGCGTTCCACTCACAGAGTTTAACCTTTCTTTTGATAGAGAAGTTTGGAAACACTGTGTTTGTAAAGTCTGCAAGTGGATATTTAGACCTCTTTGAGGATTTCGTTGGAAATGGTATTTACCCATCTAATTCTAGTTAGAAGAATTCTCAGTAACTTCTTTGGGTTGTGTGAGTTCAACTCACAGAGTTGAACCTACCTTTAGACAGAGCATATTTGAAACCCTCTTTTTGTGGAATTTGCAAGTGGAGATTTCAAGCGCTTTGGTGCGAATGGTAGAAAAGGAAATATCTTCGTATAAAAACTAGAGAGAATCATTCTCAAAAACCACTTTGTGTTGACTGCGATCCATTCACAGAGTTTAACCTTTCTTTTCATGGAGCAGTTTGGAAACACTCTGTTTGTAACGTCTGCAAGTGGATATTTGGACCTCTTTGAGCATTTCGTTGGAAACGGGATTTCTTCATCTAATGCTAGACAGAAGAATTCTCAGTAACTTCTTTGGGTTGCGTGTGCTCAACTCACAGAGTTGGACCTTCCTTTAGACAGAGCAGATATGTAACCCTCTTTTTGAGGAATTTGCAAGTGGAGATTTCAAGCACTTTTCGTCCAACGGTAGAAAAGGAAATATCTTCGTATAAGAACTAGAGAGAATCATTCTCAGAAACCACTTTGTGTTGTGTGCGTTCCACTCACAGAGTTTCACCTTTCTGTTCATAGATCAGTTTGGAAACACTCTGTTTGTAAAGTCTGCAAGTGGATATTTAGACCTCTTTGAGGATTTCGTTGGAAACGGGATTTCCTCATCTAATACTAGACTGAAGAATTCTCAGTAACTTCTTTGGGTTGTGTGTTCAACTCACAGATTTGAACCTTCCTTTAGACAGAGCAGATTTGTAACCCTCTTTTTGTGGAATTTGCAAGTGGAGATTTCAAGCGCTTTGGGGACAATGGTAGGAAAGGAAATATCTTCGTATAAAAACTAGAGAGAATCATTCTCAGAAATCACTTTGTGTTGTGTGCGTTCCACTCACAGAGTTTCACCTTTCTTTTCATAGAGCAGTTTGGAAACACTCTGTTTGTAAAGTCTGCAAGTGGATATTTGGACCTCTTTGAGTATTTCGTTGGAAACGGGATTTCCCCATCTAATTCTAGTTAGAAGAATTCTCAGTAACTTCTTTGGGTTGCGTGTGTTCAACTCACAGAGTTGGACCTTCCTTTAGACAGAGCAGATATGAAACCCTCTTTTTGTGGAATTTGCAAGTGGAGATTTCAAGCACTTTTCGTCCAAAGGTAGAAAAGGAAATATCTTCGTATAAAAACTAGAGAGAATCATTCTCAGAAACCGCTTTGTGTTGTATGCGTTCCACTCACAGAGTTTAACCTTTCTTTTCATAGAGCAGTTTGGAAACACTCTGTTTGTAAGGTCTGCAAGTGGATATTTGGACCTCTTTGAGGATTTCGTTGGAAACGGGATTTCTTCATCTAATGCCAGACAGAAGATTTCTCAGTAACTTCTTTGGGTTTTGTGTGTTCAACTCACAGACTTGAACCTTCCTTTTGACAGAGCAGATTTGAAACCCTCTTTTTGTGGAATTTGAAAGTGGAGATTTCAAGCACTTTCGGGCCAACGGTAGAAAAGGAAATATCTTCGTATAAAAACTAGAGAGAATCATTCTCAGAAACCACTTTGTGTTGACTGCGATCCATTCACAGAGTTTAAACTTTCTTTTCATGGAGCAGTTTGGAAACACTCTATTTGTAAAGTCTGCAAGTGGATATTTGGACATCTTTGAGGATTTCGTTGGAAACGGGATTTCTTTATGTAATGCTAGACAGAAGAATTCTCAGTAACTTATTTGGGTTGTGTGAGTTCAACTCACAGAGTTGAACCTACCTTTAGACAGAGCATATTTGAAACCCTCTTTTTGTGGAATTTGCAAGTGGAGATTTCAAGCGCTTTGGTGCCAACGGTAGAAAAGGAAATATCTTCGTATAAAAACTAGAGAGAATGATTCTCAAAAACCACTTTTTGTTGACTGCGATCCATTCACAGAGTTTAACCTTTCTTTTCATGGAGCAGTTTGGAAACACTCTGTTTGTAAAGTCTGCAAGTGGATATTTGGACCTATTTGAGCATTTCGTTGGAAACGGGATTTCTTCATCTAATGCTAGACAGAAGAATTCTCAGTAACTTCATTGGGTTGTGTGTGTTCAACTCACAGAGTTGAACCTTCCTTTAGATAGAGCAGATTTGAAACCCTCTTTTTGTGGAATTTGAAAGTGGAGATTTCAAGCACTTTCGGGCCAAAGGTAGAAAAGGAAATATCTTCGTATATGAACTAGAGAGAATCATTCTCAGAAACCACTTTGTGTTGTGTGCGTTCCACTCACAGATTTTAACCTTTCTTTTCATAGAGAAGTTTGGAAACACTCTGTTTGTAAAGTCTGCAAGTGGATATTTAGACCTCTTTGAGGATTTCGTTGGAAACGGGATTTCCTCATCTAATTCTAGATTGAAGAATTCTCAGTAACTTCTTTGGGTTGTGTGTGTTCAACTCACAGATTTGAACCTTCCTTTAGACAGAGCAGATTTGAAACCCTCGTTTTGTGGAATTTGCAAGTGGAGATTTCAAGCGCTTTGGGGACAATGGTAGGAAAGGAAATATCTTCGTATAAAAACTAGAGAGAATCATTCTCAGAAATCACTTTGTGTTGTGTGCGTTCCACTCACAGAGTTTAACCTTTCTTTTCATAGAGCAGTTTGGAAACACTCTGTTTGTAAAGTCTGCAATGGATATTTGGACCTCTTTGAGGATTTTTTTGGAAACGGGATTTCTTCATCTAATGCTAGACAGAAGAATTCTCAGTAACTTCTTTGGGTTGTGTGAGTTCAACTCACAGAGTTGAACCTTCCTTTAGACAGAGCATATTTGAAACCCTCTTTTTGTGGAATTTGCAAGTGGAGATTTAAAGCGCTTTGGTGCGAATGGTAGAAAAGGAAATATCTTCGTATAAAAACTAGAGAGAATCATTCTCAAAAACCACTTTGTGTTGACTGCGATCCATTCACAGAGTTTAACCTTTCTTTTCATGGAGCAGTTTGGAAACACTCTGTTTGTAACGTCTGCAAGTGGATATTTGGACCTCTTTGAGCATTTCGTTGGAAACGGGATTTCTTCATCTAATGCTAGACAGAAGAATTCTCAGTAACTTCTTTGGGTTTTGTGTGTTCAACTCACAGAGTTGAACCTTCCTTTAGACAGAGCAGATTTGAAACCTTCTTTTTGTGGAATTTGAAAGTGGAGATTTCAAGCGCTTTGGGGCCCAATGTAGAAAAGGAAATATCTTCGTATAAGAACTAGAGAGAATCATTCTCAGAAACCACTTTGTGTCGTGTGCGTTCCACTCACAGAGTTTAACCTTTCTTTTGATAGAGAAGTTTGGAAACACTGTGTTTGTAAAGTCTGCAAGTGGATATTTCGACCTCTTTGAGGATTTCGTTGGAAACGGTATTTCCCCATCTAATTCTAGTTAGAAGAATTCTCAGTAACTTCTTTGGGTTACGTGTGTTCAACTCACAGATTTGGACCTTCCTTTAGACAGAGCAGATATGAAACCCTCTCTTTGTGGAATTTGCAAGTGGAGATTTCAAGCACTTTTGGGCCAACGGTAGAAAAGGAAATATCTTCGTATAAAAACTAGAGGGATTCATTCTCAGAAAACACTTTGTGTTGACTGCGACCCATTCACATAGTTTAACCTTTCTTTTCATGGAGCAGTTTGGAAACACTCTGTTTGTAAAGTCTGCAAGTGGATATTTAGAGCTCTTTGAGAATTTCGTTGGAAACGGGATTTCCTCATCTAATTCTAGATTGAAGAATTCTCAGTAACTTCTTTGGGTTGCGTGTGTTCAACTCACAGATTTGAACCTTCCTTTAGTCAGAGCAGATTTGAAACCCTCTTTTTGTGGAATTTGCAAGTGGAGATTCCAAGCACTTTTCGTCCAACGGTAGAAAAGGAAATATCTTCGTATAAAAACTAGAGAGAATCATTCTCAGAAACCACTTTGTGTTGACTGCGATCCATTCACAGAGTTTAACCTTTCTTTTCATGGAGCAGTTTGGAAACACTCTGTTTGTAAAGTCTGCAAGTGGATATTTGGACATCTTTGAGGATTTCGTTGGAAACGGGATTTCTTCATGTAATGCTAGACAGAAGAATTCTCAGTAACTTCTTTGGGTTGTGTGAGTTCAACTCACAGAGTTGAACCTACCTTTAGACAGAGCATATTTGAAACCCTCTTTTTGTGGAATTTGCAAGTGGAGATTTCAAGCGCTTTGGTGCCAACGGTAGAAAAGGAAATATCTTCGTATAAAAACTAGAGAGAATCATTCTCAAAAACCACTTTGTGTTGACTGCGATCCACTCACAGAGTTTAACTTTTCTTTTCATGGAGCAGTTTGGAAACACTCTGTTTGTAAAGTCTGCAAGTGGATATTTGGACCTATTTGAGGATTTCGTTGGAAACGGGATTTCTTCATCTAATGCTAGACAGAAGAATTCTCAGTAACTTCATTGGGTTGTGTGTGTTGAACTCACAGAGTTGAACCTTCCTTTAGACAGAGCAGATTTGAAACCCTCTTTTTGTGGAATTTGAAAGTGGAGATTTCAAGCGCTTTCGGGCCAAAGGTAGAAAAGGAAATATTTTCGTATTAGAACTAGAGAGAATCATTCTCAGAAACCACTTTGTGTTGTGTGCGTTCCACTCACAGAGTTTCACCTTTCTTTTCATAGAGAAGTTTGGAAACACTGTGTTTGTAAAGTCTGCAAGTGGATATTTGGACCTCTTTGAGGATTTCGTTGGAAACGGGATGTCCCCATCTAATTCTAGTTAGATGAATTCTCAGTAACTTCTTTGGGTTGCGTGTGTTCAACTCACAGAGTTGGACCTTCCTTTAGTCAGAGCAGATATGAAACCCTCTTTTTGTGGAAATTGCAAGTGGAGATATCAAGCACTTTTGGGCCATTGGTAGAAAAGGAAATAGCTTCGTATAAAAACTAGAGAGATTCATTCTCAGAAAACACTTTGTGTTGACTGCGACCCATTCACAGAGTTTAACCTTTCTTTTCATGGAGCAGTTTGGAAACACTCTGTTTGTAAAGTCTGCAAGTGGATATTTAGACCTCTTAGAGAATTTCGTTGGAATCGGGATTTCCTCATCTAATTCTAGATTGAAGAATTCTCAGTAACTTCTTTGGGTTGTGAGTGTTCAACTCACAGATTTGTACCTTCCTTTAGACAGAGCAGATTTGAAACCCTCTTTTTGTGGAATTTGCAAGTGGAGATTTCAAGCGCTTTTGGGACAATGTTAGGAAAGGAAATATCTTCGTATAAAAACTAGAGAGAATCATTCTCAGAAATCACTTTGTGTTGTGTGCGTTCCACTCACAGAGTTTAACCTTTCTTTTCATAGAGCAGTTTGGAAACACTCTGTTTGTAAAGTCTGCAAGTGGATATTTGGACATCTTTGAGAATTTCGTTGGAAACGGGATTTCTTCATCTAATGCTAGACAGAAGAATTCTCAGTAACTTCTTTGGGTTGTGTGAGTTCAACTCACAGAGTTGAACCTACCTTTAGACAGAGCATATTTGAAACCCTCTTTTTGTGGAATTTGCAAGTGGAGATTTCAAGCGCTTTGGTGCGAATGGTAGAAAAGGAAATATCTTCGTATAAAAACTAGAGAGAATCATTCTCAAAAACCACTTTGTGTTGACTGCGATCCATTCACAGAGTTTAACCTTTCTTTTCATGGAGCAGTTTGGAAACACTCTGTTTGTAACGTCTGCAAGTGGATATTTGGACCTCTTTGAGCATTTCGTTGGAAACGGGATTTCTTCATCTAATGCTAGACAGAAGAATTCTCAGTAACTTCTTTGGGTTGTGTGTGTTCAACTCACAGAGTTGAACCTTCCTTTAGACAGAGCAGATTTGAAACCCTCTTTTTGTGGAATTTGAAAGTGGAGATTTCAAGCGCTTTCGGGCCAACGGTAGAAAAGGAAATATCTTCGTATAAAAACTAGAGAGAATCATTCTCAGAAACCACTTTGTGTTGACTGCGATCCATTCACAGAGTTTAACCTTTCTTTTCATGGAGCAGTTTGGAAACACTCTGTTTGTAAAGTCTGCAAGTGGATATTTGGACCTATTTGAGGATTTCGTTGGAAACGGGATTTCTTCATCTAATGCTAGACAGAAGAATTCTCAGTAACTTCTTTGGGTTCTGTGTGTTCAACTCACAGAGTTGAACCTTCCTTTAGACAGAGCAGATTTGAAACCCTCTTTTTGTGGAATTTGAAAGTGGAGATTTCAAGCGCTTTGGGGCCCAATGTAGAAAAGGAAATATCTTCGTATAAGAACTAGAGAGAATCATTCTCAGAAACCACTTTGTGTTGTGTGCGTTCCACTCACAGAGTTTAACCTTTCTTTTGATAGAGAAGTTTGGAAACACTGTGTTTGTAAAGTCTGCAAGTGGATATTTAGACCTCTTTGAGGATTTCGTTGGAAATGGTATTTACCCATCTAATTCTAGTTAGAAGAATTCTCAGTAACTTCTTTGGGTTGTGTGAGTTCAACTCACAGAGTTGAACCTACCTTTAGACAGAGCATATTTGAAACCCTCTTTTTGTGGAATTTGCAAGTGGAGATTTCAAGCGCTTTGGTGCGAATGGTAGAAAAGGAAATATCTTCGTATAAAAACTAGAGAGAATCATTCTCAAAAACCACTTTGTGTTGACTGCGATCCATTCACAGAGTTTAACCTTTCTTTTCATGGAGCAGTTTGGAAACACTCTGTTTGTAAAGTCTGCAAGTGGATATTTGGACCTCTTTGAGCATTTCGTTGGAAACGGGATTTCTTCATCTAATGCTAGACAGAAGAATTCTCAGTAACTTCTTTGGGTTGTGTGTGTTCAACTCACAGAGTTGGACCTTCCTTTAGACAGAGCAGATATGAAACCCTCTTTTTGTGGAATTTGCAAGTGGAGATTTCAAGCACTTTTGGGCCAACGGTAGAAAAGGAAATATCTTCGTATAAAAACTAGAGAGATTCATTCTCAGAAAACACTTTGTGTTGACTGCGACCCATTCACAGAGTTTAACCTTTCTTTTCATGGAGCAGTTTGAAAACACTCTGTTTGTAAAGTCTGCAAGTGGATATTTAGACCTCTTTGAGAATTTCGTTGGAAACGGGATTTCCTCATCTAATTCTGGATTGAAGAATTCTCAGTAACTTCTTTGGGTTGCGTGTGCTCAACTCACTGAGTTGGACATTCCTTTAGACAGAGCAGATATGTAACCCTCTTTTTGTGGAATTTGCAAGTGGAGATTTCAAGCACTTTTCGTGCAACGGTAGAAAAGGAAATATCTTCGTATAAAAACTAGAGAGAATCATTCTCAGAAACGGCTTTGTGTTGTGTGCGTTCCACTCACAGAGTTTAACCTTTCTTTTCATAGAGCAGTTTGGAAACACTCTGTTTGTAAAGTCTGCAAGTGGATATTTGGACCTCTTTGAGGATTTCGTTGGAAACGGGATTTCTTAATCTAATGCCAGACAGAAGATTTCTCAGTAACTTCTTTGGGTTTTGTGTGTTCAACTCACAGAGTTGAACCTTCCTTTTGACAGAGCAGATTTGAAACCCTCTTTTTGTGGAATTTGAAAGTGGAGATTTCAAGCGCTTTCGGGACAACGGTAGAAAAGGAAATATCTTCGTATAAAAACTAGAGAGAATCATTCTCAGAAACCACTTTGTGTTGACTGCGATCCATTCACAGAGTTTAACCTTTCTTTTCATGGAGCAGTTTGGAAACACTCTGTTTGTAAAGTCTGCAAGTGGATATTTGGACCTATTTGAGGATTTCGTTGGAAACGGGATTTCTTCATCTAATGCTAGACAGAAGACTTCTCAGTAACTTCTTTGGGTTGTGTGTGTTCAACTCACAGAGTTGAACCTTCCTTTAGACAGAGCAGATATGAAACCCTCTTTTTATGGAATTTGCAAGTGGAGATTTCAAGCGCTTTTCGGCCAACGGTAGAAAAGGAAATATCTTCGTATAAAAACTAGAGAGAATCATTCTCAAAAACCAGTTTGTGTTGACTGCGATCCATTCACAGAGTTTAACCTTTCTTTTCATGGAGCAGTTTGGAAACACTCTGTTTGTAAAGTCTGCAAGTGGATATTTGGACCTATTTGAGCATTTCGTTGGAAAAGGGATTACTTCATCTAATGCTAGACAGAAGAATTCTCAGTAACTTCATTGGGTTGTGTGTGTTCAACTCACGGAGTTGAACCTTCCTTTAGACAGAGCGTATTTGAAACCCTCTTTTTGTGGAATTTGCAAGTGGAGATTTCAAACACTTTCGGGCCAAAGGTAGAAAAGGAAATATCTTCGTATAAGAACTAGAGAGAATCATTCTCAGAAACCACTTTGTGTTGTGTGCGTTCCACTCACAGAGTTTAACCTTTCTTTTCATAGAGAAGTTTGGAAACACTCTGTTTGTACAGTCTGCAAGTGGATATTTAGACCTTTTTGAGGATATCGTTGGAAACGGGATTTCCTCATCTAATACTAGACTGAAGAATTCTCAGTAACTTCTTTGGGTTGTGTGTTCAACTCACTGATTTGAACCTTCCTTTAGACAGAGCAGATTTGAAACCCTCTTTTTGTGGAATTTGAAAGTGGAGATTTCAAGCGCTATGGGGACAATGGTAGGAAAGGAAATATCTTCGTATA
The DNA here is from genome assembly GCF_029281585.2 of Gorilla gorilla gorilla. Lineage (NCBI taxonomy): Eukaryota > Metazoa > Chordata > Mammalia > Primates > Hominidae > Gorilla > Gorilla gorilla. The sequence continues at coordinate 108,996,512 of NC_073224.2, forward strand.
AAAACTAGAGAGAATCATTCTCAGAAATCACTTTGTGTTGTGCGCGTTCCACTCACAGAGTTTCACCTTTCTTTTCATAGATCAGTTTGGAAACACTCTATTTGTAAAGTCTGCAAGTGGATATTTGGACCTCTTTGAGGATTTCATTGGAAACGGGATTTCCCCATCTAATTCTAGTTAGAAGAATTCTCAGTAACTTCTTTGGGTTGTGTGTGTTCAACTCACAGAGTTGGACCTTCCTTTAGACAGAGCAGATATGAAACCCTCTTTTTGTGGAATTTGCAAGTGGAGATTTCAAGCACTTTTGGGCCAACGGTAGAAAAGGAAATATCTTCGTATAAAAACTAGAGAGATTCATTCTCAGAAAACACTCTGTGTTGACTGCGACCCATTCACAGAGTTTAACCTTTCTTTTCATGGAGCAGTTTGAAAACACTCTGTTTGTAAAGTCTGCAAGTGGATATTTAGACCTCTTTGAGAATTTCGTTGGAAACGGGATTTCCTCATCTAATTCTAGATTGAAGAATTCTCAGTAACTTCTTTGGGTTGTGTGTGTTCAACTCACAGATTTGAACCTTCCTTTAGTCAGAGCAGATTTGAAACCCTCTTTTTGTGGAATTTGCAAGTGGAGATTTCAAGCGCTTTTGGGACAATGTTAGGAAAGGAAATATCTTCGTATAAAAACTAGAGAGAATCATTCTCAGAATCCACTTTGTGTTGTGTGCGTTCCACTCACAGAGTTTAACCTTTCTTTTCATAGAGCAGTTTGGAAACACTCTGTTTGTAAAGTCTGCAAGTGGATATTTGGACCTCTTTGAGGATTTCGTTGGAAACGGGTTTTCCTCATCTAATTCTAGATTGAAGAATTCTCAGTAACTTCTTTGGGTTGCGTGTGCTCAACTCACAGAGTTGGACCTTCCTTTAGACAGAGCAGATATGTAACCCTCTTTTTGAGGAATTTGCAAGTGGAGATTTCAAGCACTTTTCGTCCAACGGTAGAAAAGGAAATATCTTCGTATAAGAACTAGAGAGAATCATTCTCAGAAACCACTTTGTGTTGTGTGCGTTCCACTCACAGAGTTTCACCTTTCTGTTCATAGATCAGTTTGGAAACACTCTGTTTGTAAAGTCTGCAAGTGGATATTTAGACCTCTTTGAGGATTTCGTTGGAAACGGGATTTCCTCATCTAATACTAGACTGAAGAATTCTCAGTAACTTCTTTGGGTTGTGTGTTCAACTCACAGATTTGAACCTTCCTTTAGACAGAGCAGATTTGTAACCCTCTTTTTGTGGAATTTGCAAGTGGAGATTTCAAGCGCTTTGGGGACAATGGTAGGAAAGGAAATATCTTCGTATAAAAACTAGAGAGAATCATTCTCAGAAATCACTTTGTGTTGTGTGCGTTCCACTCACAGAGTTTCACCTTTCTTTTCATAGAGCAGTTTGGAAACACTCTGTTTGTAAAGTCTGCAAGTGGATATTTGGACCTCTTTGAGTATTTCGTTGGAAACGGGATTTCCCCATCTAATTCTAGTTAGAAGAATTCTCAGTAACTTCTTTGGGTTGCGTGTGTTCAACTCACAGAGTTGGACCTTCCTTTAGACAGAGCAGATATGAAACCCTCTTTTTGTGGAATTTGCAAGTGGAGATTTCAAGCACTTTTCGTCCAAAGGTAGAAAAGGAAATATCTTCGTATAAAAACTAGAGAGAATCATTCTCAGAAACCGCTTTGTGTTGTATGCGTTCCACTCACAGAGTTTAACCTTTCTTTTCATAGAGCAGTTTGGAAACACTCTGTTTGTAAGGTCTGCAAGTGGATATTTGGACCTCTTTGAGGATTTCGTTGGAAACGGGATTTCTTCATCTAATGCCAGACAGAAGATTTCTCAGTAACTTCTTTGGGTTTTGTGTGTTCAACTCACAGACTTGAACCTTCCTTTTGACAGAGCAGATTTGAAACCCTCTTTTTGTGGAATTTGAAAGTGGAGATTTCAAGCACTTTCGGGCCAACGGTAGAAAAGGAAATATCTTCGTATAAAAACTAGAGAGAATCATTCTCAGAAACCACTTTGTGTTGACTGCGATCCATTCACAGAGTTTAAACTTTCTTTTCATGGAGCAGTTTGGAAACACTCTATTTGTAAAGTCTGCAAGTGGATATTTGGACATCTTTGAGGATTTCGTTGGAAACGGGATTTCTTCATGTAATGCTAGACAGAAGAATTCTCAGTAACTTATTTGGGTTGTGTGAGTTCAACTCACAGAGTTGAACCTACCTTTAGACAGAGCATATTTGAAACCCTCTTTTTGTGGAATTTGCAAGTGGAGATTTCAAGCGCTTTGGTGCCAACGGTAGAAAAGGAAATATCTTCGTATAAAAACTAGAGAGAATCATTCTCAAAAACCACTTTGTGTTGACTGCGATCCATTCACAGAGTTTAACCTTTCTTTTCATGGAGCAGTTTGGAAACACTCTGTTTGTAAAGTCTGCAAGTGGATATTTGGACCTATTTGAGCATTTCGTTGGAAACGGGATTTCTTCATCTAATGCTAGACAGAAGAATTCTCAGTAACTTCATTGGGTTGTGTGTGTTCAACTCACAGAGTTGAACCTTCCTTTAGATAGAGCAGATTTGAAACCCTCTTTTTGTGGAATTTGAAAGTGGAGATTTCAAGCACTTTCGTGCCAAAGGTAGAAAAGGAAATATCTTCGTATATGAACTAGAGAGAATCATTCTCAGAAACCACTTTGTGTTGTGTGCGTTCCACTCACAGATTTTAACCTTTCTTTTCATAGAGAAGTTTGGAAACACTCTGTTTGTAAAGTCTGCAAGTGGATATTTAGACCTCTTTGAGGATTTCGTTGGAAACGGGATTTCCTCATCTAATTCTAGATTGAAGAATTCTCAGTAACTTCTTTGGGTTGTGTGTGTTCAACTCACAGATTTGAACCTTCCTTTAGACAGAGCAGATTTGAAACCCTCGTTTTGTGGAATTTGCAAGTGGAGATTTCAAGCGCTTTGGGGACAATGGTAGGAAAGGAAATATCTTCGTATAAAAACTAGAGAGAATCATTCTCAGAAATCACTTTGTGTTGTGTGCGTTCCACTCACAGAGTTTAACCTTTCTTTTCATAGAGCAGTTTGGAAACACTCTGTTTGTAAAGTCTGCAATGGATATTTGGACCTCTTTGAGGATTTTTTTGGAAACGGGATTTCTTCATCTAATGCTAGACAGAAGAATTCTCAGTAACTTCTTTGGGTTGTGTGAGTTCAAATCACAGAGTTGAACCTTCCTTTAGACAGAGCATATTTGAAACCCTCTTTTTGTGGAATTTGCAAGTGGAGATTTAAAGCGCTTTGGTGCGAATGGTAGAAAAGGAAATATCTTCGTATAAAAACTAGAGAGAATCATTCTCAAAAACCACTTTGTGTTGACTGCGATCCATTCACAGAGTTTAACCTTTCTTTTCATGGAGCAGTTTGGAAACACTCTGTTTGTAACGTCTGCAAGTGGATATTTGGACCTCTTTGAGCATTTCGTTGGAAACGGGATTTCTTCATCTAATGCTAGACAGAAGAATTCTCAGTAACTTCTTTGGGTTTTGTGTGTTCAACTCACAGAGTTGAACCTTCCTTTAGACAGAGCAGATTTGAAACCTTCTTTTTGTGGAATTTGAAAGTGGAGATTTCAAGCGCTTTGGGGCCCAATGTAGAAAAGGAAATATCTTCGTATAAGAACTAGAGAGAATCATTCTCAGAAACCACTTTGTGTCGTGTGCGTTCCACTCACAGAGTTTAACCTTTCTTTTGATAGAGAAGTTTGGAAACACTGTGTTTGTAAAGTCTGCAAGTGGATATTTCGACCTCTTTGAGGATTTCGTTGGAAACGGTATTTCCCCATCTAATTCTAGTTAGAAGAATTCTCAGTAACTTCTTTGGGTTACGTGTGTTCAACTCACAGATTTGGACCTTCCTTTAGACAGAGCAGATATGAAACCCTCTCTTTGTGGAATTTGCAAGTGGAGATTTCAAGCACTTTTGGGCCAACGGTAGAAAAGGAAATATCTTCGTATAAAAACTAGAGGGATTCATTCTCAGAAAACACTTTGTGTTGACTGCGACCCATTCACATAGTTTAACCTTTCTTTTCATGGAGCAGTTTGGAAACACTCTGTTTGTAAAGTCTGCAAGTGGATATTTAGAGCTCTTTGAGAATTTCGTTGGAAACGGGATTTCCTCATCTAATTCTAGATTGAAGAATTCTCAGTAACTTCTTTGGGTTGCCTGTGTTTAACTCACAGATTTGAACCTTCCTTTAGTCAGAGCAGATTTGAAACCCTCTTTTTGTGGAATTTGCAAGTGGAGATTCCAAGCACTTTTCGTCCAACGGTAGAAAAGGAAATATCTTCGTATAAAAACTAGAGAGAATCATTCTCAGAAACCACTTTGTGTTGACTGCGATCCATTCACAGAGTTTAACCTTTCTTTTCATGGAGCAGTTTGGAAACACTCTGTTTGTAAAGTCTGCAAGTGGATATTTGGACATCTTTGAGGATTTCGTTGGAAACGGGATTTCTTCATGTAATGCTAGACAGAAGAATTCTCAGTAACTTCTTTGGGTTGTGTGAGTTCAACTCACAGAGTTGAACCTACCTTTAGACAGAGCATATTTGAAACCCTCTTTTTGTGGAATTTGCAAGTGGAGATTTCAAGCGCTTTGGTGCCAACGGTAGAAAAGGAAATATCTTCGTATAAAAACTAGAGAGAATCATTCTCAAAAACCACTTTGTGTTGACTGCGATCCACTCACAGAGTTTAACCTTTCTTTTCATGGAGCAGTTTGGAAACACTCTGTTTGTAAAGTCTGCAAGTGGATATTTGGACCTATTTGAGGATTTCGTTGGAAACGGGATTTCTTCATCTAATGCTAGACAGAAGAATTCTCAGTAACTTCATTGGGTTGTGTGTGTTGAACTCACAGAGTTGAACCTTCCTTTAGACAGAGCAGATTTGAAACCCTCTTTTTGTGGAATTTGAAAGTGGAGATTTCAAGCGCTTTCGGGCCAAAGGTAGAAAAGGAAATATTTTCGTATTAGAACTAGAGAGAATCATTCTCAGAAACCACTTTGTGTTGTGTGCGTTCCACTCACAGAGTTTCACCTTTCTTTTCATAGAGAAGTTTGGAAACACTGTGTTTGTAAAGTCTGCAAGTGGATATTTGGACCTCTTTGAGGATTTCGTTGGAAACGGGATGTCCCCATCTAATTCTAGTTAGATGAATTCTCAGTAACTTCTTTGGGTTGCGTGTGTTCAACTCACAGAGTTGGACCTTCCTTTAGTCAGAGCAGATATGAAACCCTCTTTTTGTGGAAATTGCAAGTGGAGATATCAAGCACTTTTGGGCCAATGGTAGAAAAGGAAATAGCTTCGTATAAAAACTAGAGAGATTCATTCTCAGAAAACACTTTGTGTTGACTGCGACCCATTCACAGAGTTTAACCTTTCTTTTCATGGAGCAGTTTGGAAACACTCTGTTTGTAAAGTCTGCAAGTGGATATTTAGACCTCTTAGAGAATTTCGTTGGAATCGGGATTTCCTCATCTAATTCTAGATTGAAGAATTCTCAGTAACTTCTTTGGGTTGTGAGTGTTCAACTCACAGATTTGTACCTTCCTTTAGACAGAGTAGATTTGAAACCCTCTTTTTGTGGAATTTGCAAGTGGAGATTTCAAGCGCTTTGGGGACAATGGTAGGAAAGGAAATATCTTCGTATAAAAACTAGAGAGAATCATTCTCAGAAATCACTTTGTGTTGTGTGCGTTCCACTCACAGAGTTTAACCTTTCTTTTCATAGAGCAGTTTGGAAACACTCTGTTTGTAAAGTCTGCAAGTGGATATTTGGACATCTTTGAGAATTTCGTTGGAAACGGGATTTCTTCATCTAATGCTAGACAGAAGAATTCTCAGTAACTTCTTTGGGTTGTGTGAGTTCAACTCACAGAGTTGAACCTACCTTTAGACAGAGCATATTTGAAACCCTCTTTTTGTGGAATTTGCAAGTGGAGATTTCAAGCGCTTTGGTGCGAATGGTAGAAAAGGAAATATCTTCGTATAAAAACTAGAGAGAATCATTCTCAAAAACCACTTTGTGTTGACTGCGATCCATTCACAGAGTTTAACCTTTCTTTTCATGGAGCAGTTTGGAAACACTCTGTTTGTAACGTCTGCAAGTGGATATTTGGACCTCTTTGAGCATTTCGTTGGAAACGGGATTTCTTCATCTAATGCTAGACAGAAGAATTCTCAGTAACTTCTTTGGGTTGTGTGTGTTCAACTCACAGAGTTGAACCTTCCTTTAGACAGAGCAGATTTGAAACCCTCTTTTTGTGGAATTTGAAAGTGGAGATTTCAAGCGCTTTCGGGCCAACGGTAGAAAAGGAAATATCTTCGTATAAAAACTAGAGAGAATCATTCTCAGAAACCACTTTGTGTTGACTGCGATCCATTCACAGAGTTTAACCTTTCTTTTCATGGAGCAGTTTGGAAACACTCTGTTTGTAAAGTCTGCAAGTGGATATTTGGACCTATTTGAGGATTTCGTTGGAAACGGGATTTCTTCATCTAATGCTAGACAGAAGAATTCTCAGTAACTTCTTTGGGTTCTGTGTGTTCAACTCACAGAGTTGAACCTTCCTTTAGACAGAGCAGATTTGAAACCCTCTTTTTGTGGAATTTGAAAGTGGAGATTTCAAGCGCTTTGGGGCCCAATGTAGAAAAGGAAATATCTTCGTATAAGAACTAGAGAGAATCATTCTCAGAAACCACTTTGTGTTGTGTGCGTTCCACTCACAGAGTTTAACCTTTCTTTTGATAGAGAAGTTTGGAAACACTGTGTTTGTAAAGTCTGCAAGTGGATATTTAGACCTCTTTGAGGATTTCGTTGGAAATGGTATTTACCCATCTAATTCTAGTTAGAAGAATTCTCAGTAACTTCTTTGGGTTGTGTGAGTTCAACTCACAGAGTTGAACCTACCTTTAGACAGAGCATATTTGAAACCCTCTTTTTGTGGAATTTGCAAGTGGAGATTTCAAGCGCTTTGGTGCGAATGGTAGAAAAGGAAATATCTTCGTATAAAAACTAGAGAGAATCATTCTCAAAAACCACTTTGTGTTGACTGCGATCCATTCACAGAGTTTAACCTTTCTTTTCATGGAGCAGTTTGGAAACACTCTGTTTGTAACGTCTGCAAGTGGATATTTGGACCTCTTTGAGCATTTCGTTGGAAACGGGATTTCTTCATCTAATGCTAGACAGAAGAATTCTCAGTAACTTCTTTGGGTTGTGTGTGTTCAACTCACAGAGTTGGACCTTCCTTTAGACAGAGCAGATATGAAACCCTCTTTTTGTGGAATTTGCAAGTGGAGATTTCAAGCACTTTTGGGCCAACGGTAGAAAAGGAAATATCTTCGTATAAAAACTAGAGAGATTCATTCTCAGAAAACACTTTGTGTTGACTGCGACCCATTCACAGAGTTTAACCTTTCTTTTCATGGAGCAGTTTGAAAACACTCTGTTTGTAAAGTCTGCAAGTGGATATTTAGACCTCTTTGAGAATTTCGTTGGAAACGGGATTTCCTCATCTAATTCTGGATTGAAGAATTCTCAGTAACTTCTTTGGGTTGTGTGTGTTCAACTCACAGATTTGAACCTTCCTTTAGTCAGAGCAGATTTGCAACCCTCTTTTTGTGGAATTTGCAAGTGGAGATTTCAAGCGCTTTTGGGACAATGTTAGGAAAGGAAATATCTTCGTATAAAAACTAGAGAGAATCATTCTCAGAAACCACTTTGTGTTGTGTGCGTTCCACTCACAGAGTTTAACCTTTGTTTTCATAGAGCAGTTTGGAAACACTCTGTTTGTAAAGTCTGCAAGTGGATATTTGGACCTCTTTGACGGTTTCGTTGGAAACGGGTTTTCCTCATCTAATTCTAGATTGAAGAATTCTCAGTAACTTCTTTGGGTTGCGTGTGCTCAACTCACTGAGTTGGACATTCCTTTAGACAGAGCAGATATGTAACCCTCTTTTTGTGGAATTTGCAAGTGGAGATTTCAAGCACTTTTCGTCCAACGGTAGAAAAGGAAATATCTTCGTATAAAAACTAGAGAGAATCATTCTCAGAAACCGCTTTGTGTTGTGTGCGTTCCACTCACAGAGTTTAACCTTTCTTTTCATAGAGCAGTTTGGAAACACTCTGTTTGTAAAGTCTGCAATTGGATATTTGGACCTCTTTGAGGATTTCGTTGGAAACGGGATTTCTTCATCTAATGCCAGACAGAAGATTTCTCAGTAACTTCTTTGGGTTTTGTGTGTTCACCTCACAGAGTTGAACCTTCCTTTTGACAGAGCAGATTTGAAACCCTCTTTTTGTGGAATTTGCAAGTGGAGATTTCAAGCGCTTTCGGGCCAAAGGTAGAAAAGGAAATATCTTCGTATAAAAACTAGAGAGAATCATTCTCAAAAACCAGTTTGTGTTGACTGCGATCCATTCACAGAGTTTAACCTTTCTTTTCATGGAGCAGTTTGGAAACACTCTGTTTGTAAAGTCTGCAAGTGGATATTTGGACCTATTTGAGCATTTCGTTGGAAAAGGGATTACTTCATCTAATGCTAGACAGAAGAATTCTCAGTAACTTCATTGGGTTGTGTGTGTTCAACTCACGGAGTTGAACCTTCCTTTAGACAGAGCGTATTTGAAACCCTCTTTTTGTGGAATTTGCAAGTGGAGATTTCAAGCACTTTCGGTCCAAAGGTAGAAAAGGAAATATCTTCGTATAAGAACTAGAGAGAATCATTCTCAGAAACCACTTTGTGTTGTGTGCGTTCCACTCACAGAGTTTAACCTTTCTTTTCATAGAGAAGTTTGGAAACACTCTGTTTGTACAGTCTGCAAGTGGATATTTAGACCTTTTTGAGGATATCGTTGGAAACGGGATTTCCTCATCTAATACTAGACTGAAGAATTCTCAGTAACTTCTTTGGGTTGTGTGTTCAACTCACTGATTTGAACCTTCCTTTAGACAGAGCAGATTTGAAACCCTCTTTTTGTGGAATTTGAAAGTGGAGATTTCAAGCGCTATGGGGACAATGGTAGGAAAGGAAATATCTTCGTATAAAAACTAGAGAGAATCATTCTCAGAAATCACTTTGTGTTGTGCGCGTTCCACTCACAGAGTTTCACCTTTCTTTTCATAGATCAGTTTGGAAACACTCTATTTGTAAAGTCTGCAAGTGGATATTTGGACCTCTTTGAGGATTTCATTGGAAACGGGATTTCCCCATCTAATTCTAGTTAGAAGAATTCTCAGTAACTTCTTTGGGTTGTGTGTGTTCAACTCACAGAGTTGGACCTTCCTTTAGACAGAGCAGATATGAAACCCTCTTTTTGTGGAATTTGCAAGTGGAGATTTCAAGCACTTTTGGGCCAACGGTAGAAAAGGAAATATCTTCGTATAAAAACTAGAGAGATTCATTCTCAGAAAACACTCTGTGTTGACTGCGACCCATTCACAGAGTTTAACCTTTCTTTTCATGGAGCAGTTTGAAAACACTCTGTTTGTAAAGTCTGCAAGTGGATATTTAGACCTCTTTGAGAATTTCGTTGGAAACGGGATTTCCTCATCTAATTCTAGATTGAAGAATTCTCAGTAACTTCTTTGGGTTGTGTGTGTTCAACTCACAGATTTGAACCTTCCTTTAGTCAGAGCAGATTTGAAACCCTCTTTTTGTGGAATTTGCAAGTGGAGATTTCAAGCGCTTTTGGGACAATGTTAGGAAAGGAAATATCTTCGTATAAAAACTAGAGAGAATCATTCTCAGAATCCACTTTGTGTTGTGTGCGTTCCACTCACAGAGTTTAACCTTTGTTTTCATAGAGCAGTTTGGAAACACTCTGTTTGTAAAGTCTGCAAGTGGATATTTGGACCTCTTTGAGGATTTCGTTGGAAACGGGTTTTCCTCATCTAATTCTAGATTGAAGAATTCTCAGTAACTTCTTTGGGTTGCGTGTGCTCAACTCACAGAGTTGGACCTTCCTTTAGACAGAGCAGATATGTAACCCTCTTTTTGAGGAATTTGCAAGTGGAGATTTCAAGCACTTTTCGTCCAACGGTAGAAAAGGAAATATCTTCGTATAAGAACTAGAGAGAATCATTCTCAGAAACCACTTTGTGTTGTGTGCGTTCCACTCACAGAGTTTCACCTTTCTGTTCATAGATCAGTTTGGAAACACTCTGTTTGTAAAGTCTGCAAGTGGATATTTAGACCTCTTTGAGGATTTCGTTGGAAACGGGATTTCCTCATCTAATACTAGACTGAAGAATTCTCAGTAACTTCTTTGGGTTGTGTGTTCAACTCACAGATTTGAACCTTCCTTTAGACAGAGCAGATTTGTAACCCTCTTTTTGTGGAATTTGCAAGTGGAGATTTCAAGCGCTTTGGGGACAATGGTAGGAAAGGAAATATCTTCGTATAAAAACTAGAGAGAATCATTCTCAGAAATCACTTTGTGTTGTGTGCGTTCCACTCACAGAGTTTCACCTTTCTTTTCATAGAGTAGTTTGGAAACACTCTGTTTGTAAAGTCTGCAAGTGGATATTTGGACCTCTTTGAGTATTTCGTTGGAAACGGGATTTCCCCATCTAATTCTAGTTAGAAGAATTCTCAGTAACTTCTTTGGGTTGCGTGTGTTCAACTCACAGAGTTGGACCTTCCTTTAGACAGAGCAGATATGAAACCCTCTTTTTGTGGAATTTGCAAGTGGAGATTTCAAGCACTTTTCGTCCAAAGGTAGAAAAGGAAATATCTTCGTATAAAAACTAGAGAGAATCATTCTCAGAAACCGCTTTGTGTTGTATGCGTTCCACTCACAGAGTTTAACCTTTCTTTTCATAGAGCAGTTTGGAAACACTCTGTTTGTAAGGTCTGCAAGTGGATATTTGGACCTCTTTGAGGATTTCGTTGGAAACGGGATTTCTTCATCTAATGCCAGACAGAAGATTTCTCAGTAACTTCTTTGGGTTTTGTGTGTTCAACTCACAGACTTGAACCTTCCTTTTGACAGAGCAGATTTGAAACCCTCTTTTTGTGGAATTTGAAAGTGGAGATTTCAAGCACTTTCGGGCCAACGGTAGAAAAGGAAATATCTTCGTATAAAAACTAGAGAGAATCATTCTCAGAAACCACTTTGTGTTGACTGCGATCCATTCACAGAGTTTAAACTTTCTTTTCATGGAGCAGTTTGGAAACACTCTATTTGTAAAGTCTGCAAGTGGATATTTGGACATCTTTGAGGATTTCGTTGGAAACGGGATTTCTTCATGTAATGCTAGACAGAAGAATTCTCAGTAACTTATTTGGGTTGTGTGAGTTCAACTCACAGAGTTGAACCTACCTTTAGACAGAGCATATTTGAAACCCTCTTTTTGTGGAATTTGCAAGTGGAGATTTCAAGCGCTTTGGTGCCAACGGTAGAAAAGGAAATATCTTCGTATAAAAACTAGAGAGAATCATTCTCAAAAACCACTTTGTGTTGACTGCGATCCATTCACAGAGTTTAACCTTTCTTTTCATGGAGCAGTTTGGAAACACTCTGTTTGTAAAGTCTGCAAGTGGATATTTGGACCTATTTGAGCATTTCGTTGGAAACGGGATTTCTTCATCTAATGCTAGACAGAAGAATTCTCAGTAACTTCATTGGGTTGTGTGTGTTCAACTCACAGAGTTGAACCTTCCTTTAGATAGAGCAGATTTGAAACCCTCTTTTTGTGGAATTTGAAAGTGGAGATTTCAAGCACTTTCGGGCCAAAGGTAGAAAAGGAAATATCTTCGTATATGAACTAGAGAGAATCATTCTCAGAAACCACTTTGTGTTGTGTGCGTTCCACTCACAGATTTTAACCTTTCTTTTCATAGAGAAGTTTGGAAACACTCTGTTTGTAAAGTCTGCAAGTGGATATTTAGACCTCTTTGAGGATTTCGTTGGAAACGGGATTTCCTCATCTAATTCTAGATTGAAGAATTCTCAGTAACTTCTTTGGGTTGTGTGTGTTCAACTCACAGATTTGAACCATCCTTTAGACAGAGCAGATTTGAAACCCTCGTTTTGTGGAATTTGCAAGTGGAGATTTCAAGCGCTTTGGGGACAATGGTAGGAAAGGAAATATCTTCGTATAAAAACTAGAGAGAATCATTCTCAGAAATCACTTTGTGTTGTGTGCGTTCCACTCACAGAGTTTAACCTTTCTTTTCATAGAGCAGTTTGGAAACACTCTGTTTGTAAAGTCTGCAATGGATATTTGGACCTCTTCGAGGATTTTTTTGGAAACGGGATTTCTTCATCTAATGCTAGACAGAAGAATTCTCAGTAACTTCTTTGGGTTGTGTGAGTTCAACTCACAGAGTTGAACCTTCCTTTAGACAGAGCATATTTGAAACCCTCTTTTTGTGGAATTTGCAAGTGGAGATTTAAAGCGCTTTGGTGCGAATGGTAGAAAAGGAAATATCTTCGTATAAAAACTAGAGAGAATCATTCTCAAAAACCACTTTGTGTTGACTGCGATCCATTCACAGAGTTTAACCTTTCTTTTCATGGAGCAGTTTGGAAACACTCTGTTTGTAACGTCTGCAAGTGGATATTTGGACCTCTTTGAGCATTTCGTTGGAAACGGGATTTCTTCATCTAATGCTAGACAGAAGAATTCTCAGTAACTTCTTTGGGTTTTGTGTGTTCAACTCACAGAGTTGAACCTTCCTTTAGACAGAGCAGATTTGAAACCTTCTTTTTGTGGAATTTGAAAGTGGAGATTTCAAGCGCTTTGGGGCCCAATGTAGAAAAGGAAATATCTTCGTATAAGAACTAGAGAGAATCATTCTCAGAAACCACTTTGTGTCGTGTGCGTTCCACTCACAGAGTTTAACCTTTCTTTTGATAGAGAAGTTTGGAAACACTGTGTTTGTAAAGTCTGCAAGTGGATATTTCGACCTCTTTGAGGATTTCGTTGGAAACGGTATTTCCCCATCTAATTCTAGTTAGAAGAATTCTCAGTAACTTCTTTGGGTTACGTGTGTTCAACTCACAGATTTGGACCTTCCTTTAGACAGAGCAGATATGAAACCCTCTCTTTGTGGAATTTGCAAGTGGAGATTTCAAGCACTTTTGGGCCAACGGTAGAAAAGGAAATATCTTCGTATAAAAACTAGAGGGATTCATTCTCAGAAAACACTTTGTGTTGACTGCGACCCATTCACATAGTTTAACCTTTCTTTTCATGGAGCAGTTTGGAAACACTCTGTTTGTAAAGTCTGCAAGTGGATATTTAGAGCTCTTTGAGAATTTCGTTGGAAACGGGATTTCCTCATCTAATTCTAGATTGAAGAATTCTCAGTAACTTCTTTGGGTTGCGTGTGTTCAACTCACAGATTTGAACCTTCCTTTAGTCAGAGCAGATTTGAAACCCTCTTTTTGTGGAATTTGCAAGTGGAGATTCCAAGCACTTTTCGTCCAACGGTAGAAAAGGAAATATCTTCGTATAAAAACTAGAGAGAATCATTCTCAGAAACCACTTTGTGTTGACTGCGATCCATTCACAGAGTTTAACCTTTCTTTTCATGGAGCAGTTTGGAAACACTCTGTTTGTAAAGTCTGCAAGTGGATATTTGGACATCTTTGAGGATTTCGTTGGAAACGGGATTTCTTCATGTAATGCTAGACAGAAGAATTCTCAGTAACTTCTTTGGGTTGTGTGAGTTCAACTCACAGAGTTGAACCTACCTTTAGACAGAGCATATTTGAAACCCTCTTTTTGTGGAATTTGCAAGTGGAGATTTCAAGCGCTTTGGTGCGAACGGTAGAAAAGGAAATATCTTCGTATAAAAACTAGAGAGAATCATTCTCAAAAACCACTTTGTGTTGACTGCGATCCACTCACAGAGTTTAACCTTTCTTTTCATGGAGCAGTTTGGAAACACTCTGTTTGTAAAGTCTGCAAGTGGATATTTGGACCTATTTGAGGATTTCGTTGGAAACGGGATTTCTTCATCTAATGCTAGACAGAAGAATTCTCAGTAACTTCATTGGGTTGTGTGTGTTGAACTCACAGAGTTGAACCTTCCTTTAGACAGAGCAGATTTGAAACCCTCTTTTTGTGGAATTTGAAAGTGGAGATTTCAAGCGCTTTCGGGCCAAAGGTAGAAAAGGAAATATTTTCGTATTAGAACTAGAGAGAATCATTCTCAGAAACCACTTTGTGTTGTGTGCGTTCCACTCACAGAGTTTCACCTTTCTTTTCATAGAGAAGTTTGGAAACACTGTGTTTGTAAAGTCTGCAAGTGGATATTTGGACCTCTTTGAGGATTTCGTTGGAAACGGGATGTCCCCATCTAATTCTAGTTAGATGAATTCTCAGTAACTTCTTTGGGTTGCGTGTGTTCAACTCACAGAGTTGGACCTTCCTTTAGTCAGAGCAGATATGAAACCCTCTTTTTGTGGAAATTGCAAGTGGAGATATCAAGCACTTTTGGGCCAATGGTAGAAAAGGAAATAGCTTCGTATAAAAACTAGAGAGATTCATTCTCAGAAAACACTTTGTGTTGACTGCGACCCATTCACAGAGTTTAACCTTTCTTTTCATGGAGCAGTTTGGAAACACTCTGTTTGTAAAGTCTGCAAGTGGATATTTAGACCTCTTAGAGAATTTCGTTGGAATCGGGATTTCCTCATCTAATTCTAGATTGAAGAATTCTCAGTAACTTCTTTGGGTTGTGAGTGTTCAACTCACAGATTTGTACCTTCCTTTAGACAGAGCAGATTTGAAACCCTCTTTTTGTGGAATTTGCAAGTGGAGATTTCAAGCGCTTTGGGGACAATGGTAGGAAAGGAAATATCTTCGTATAAAAACTAGAGAGAATCATTCTCAGAAATCACTTTGTGTTGTGTGCGTTCCACTCACAGAGTTTAACCTTTCTTTTCATAGAGCAGTTTGGAAACACTCTGTTTGTAAAGTCTGCAAGTGGATATTTGGACATCTTTGAGAATTTCGTTGGAAACGGGATTTCTTCATCTAATGCTAGACAGAAGAATTCTCAGTAACTTCTTTGGGTTGTGTGAGTTCAACTCACAGAGTTGAACCTACCTTTAGACAGAGCATATTTGAAACCCTCTTTTTGTGGAATTTGCAAGTGGAGATTTCAAGCGCTTTGGTGCGAATGGTAGAAAAGGAAATATCTTCGTATAAAAACTAGAGAGAATCATTCTCAAAAACCACTTTGTGTTGACTGCGATCCATTCACAGAGTTTAACCTTTCTTTTCATGGAGCAGTTTGGAAACACTCTGTTTGTAACGTCTGCAAGTGGATATTTGGACCTCTTTGAGCATTTCGTTGGAAACGGGATTTCTTCATCTAATGCTAGACAGAAGAATTCTCAGTAACTTCTTTGGGTTGTGTGTGTTCAACTCACAGAGTTGAACCTTCCTTTAGACAGAGCAGATTTGAAACCCTCTTTTTGTGGAATTTGAAAGTGGAGATTTCAAGCGCTTTCGGGCCAACGGTAGAAAAGGAAATATCTTCGTATAAAAACTAGAGAGAATCATTCTCAGAAACCACTTTGTGTTGACTGCGATCCATTCACAGAGTTTAACCTTTCTTTTCATGGAGCAGTTTGGAAACACTCTGTTTGTAAAGTCTGCAAGTGGATATTTGGACCTATTTGAGGATTTCGTTGGAAACGGGATTTCTTCATCTAATGCTAGACAGAAGAATTCTCAGTAACTTCTTTGGGTTCTGTGTGTTCAACTCACAGAGTTGAACCTTCCTTTAGACAGAGCAGATTTGAAACCCTCTTTTTGTGGAATTTGAAAGTGGAGATTTCAAGCGCTTTGGGGCCCAATGTAGAAAAGGAAATATCTTCGTATAAGAACTAGAGAGAATCATTCTCAGAAAACACTTTGTGTTGTGTGCGTTCCACTCACAGAGTTTAACCTTTCTTTTGATAGAGAAGTTTGGAAACACTGTGTTTGTAAAGTCTGCAAGTGGATATTTAGACCTCTTTGAGGATTTCGTTGGAAATGGTATTTACCCATCTAATTCTAGTTAGAAGAATTCTCAGTAACTTCTTTGGGTTGTGTGAGTTCAACTCACAGAGTTGAACCTACCTTTAGACAGAGCATATTTGAAACCCTCTTTTTGTGGAATTTGCAAGTGGAGATTTCAAGCGCTTTGGTGCGAATGGTAGAAAAGGAAATATCTTCGTATAAAAACTAGAGAGAATCATTCTCAGAGATCACTTTGTGTTGTGTGCGTTCCACTCACAGAGTTTCACCTTTCTTTTCATAGATCAGTTTGGAAACACTCTGTTTGTAAAGTCTGCAAGTGGATATTTGGACCTCTTTGAGGATTTCGTTGGAAACGGGATTTCCCCTTCTAATTCTAGTTAGAAGAATTCTCAGTAACTTCTTTGGGTCGTGTGTGTTCAACTCACAGAGTTGGACCTTCCTTTAGACAGAGCAGATATGAAACCCTCTTTTTGTGGAATTTGCAAGTGGAGATTTCAAGCACTTTTGGGCCAACGGTAGAAAAGGAAATATCTTCGTATAAAAACTAGAGAGATTCATTCTCAGAAAACACTTTGTGTTGACTGCGACCCATTCACAGAGTTTAACCTTTCTTTTCATGGAGCAGTTTGAAAACACTCTGTTTGTAAAGTCTGCAAGTGGATATTTAGACCTCTTTGAGAATTTCGTTGGAAACGGGATTTCCTCATCTAATTCTAGATTGAAGAATTCTCAGTAACTTCTTTGGGTTGTGTGTGTTCAACTCACAGATTTGAACCTTCCTTTAGTCAGGGCAGATTTGCAACCCTCTTTTTGTGGAATTTGCAAGTGGAGATTTCAAGCGCTTTTGGGACAATGTTAGGAAAGGAAATATCTTCGTATAAAAACTAGAGAGAATCATTCTCAGAAACCACTTTGTGTTGTGTGCGTTCCACTCACAGAGTTTAACCTTTGTTTTCATAGAGCAGTTTGGAAACACTCTGTTTGTAAAGTCTGCAAGTGGATATTTGGACCTCTTTGACGGTTTCGTTGGAAACGGGTTTTCCTCATCTAATTCTAGATTGAAGAATTCTCAGTAACTTCTTTGGGTTGCGTGTGCTCAACTCACTGAGTTGGACATTCCTTTAGACAGAGCAGATATGTAACCCTCTTTTTGTGGAATTTGCAAGTGGAGATTTCAAGCACTTTTCGTCCAACGGTAGAAAAGGAAATATCTTCGTATAAAAACTAGAGAGAATCATTCTCAGAAACCGCTTTGTGTTGTGTGCGTTCCACTCACAGAGTTTAACCTTTCTTTTCATAGAGCAGTTTGGAAACACTCTGTTTGTAAAGTCTGCAAGTGGATATTTGGACCTCTTTGAGGATTTCGTTGGAAACGGGATTTCTTCATCTAATGCCAGACAGAAGATTTCTCAGTAACTTCTTTGGGTTTTGTGTGTTCACCTCACAGAGTTGAACCTTCCTTTTGACAGAGCAGATTTGAAACCCTCTTTTTGTGGAATTTGCAAGTGGAGATTTCAAGCGCTTTCGGGCCAAAGGTAGAAAAGGAAATATCTTCGTATAAGAACTAGAGAGAATCATTCTCAGAAACCACTTTGTGTTGTGTGCGTTCCACTCACAGAGTTTAACCTTTCTTTTCATAGAGAAGTTTGGAAACACTCTGTTTGTAAAGTCTGCAAGTGGATATTTGGACCTCTTTGTGGATTTCGTTGGAAACGGGATTTCCTCATCTAATACTAGACTGAAGAATTCTCAGTAACTTCTTTGGGTTGTGTGTTCAACTCACAGATTTGAACCTTCCTTTAGACAGAGCAGATTTGAAACCCTCTTTTTGTGGAATTTGCAAGTGGAGATTTCAAGCGCTATGGGAACAATGGTAGGAAAGGAAATATCTTCGTATAAAAACTAGAGAGAATCATTCTCAGAGATCACTTTGTGT
Organism: Gorilla gorilla gorilla; assembly: GCF_029281585.2. Lineage (NCBI taxonomy): Eukaryota > Metazoa > Chordata > Mammalia > Primates > Hominidae > Gorilla > Gorilla gorilla. Next base: position 109,014,560 of record NC_073224.2, read on the forward strand.
TGTGTGCGTTCCACTCACAGAGTTTCACCTTTCTTTTCATAGATCAGTTTGGAAACACTCTGTTTGTAAAGTCTGCAAGTGGATATTTGGACCTCTTTGAGGATTTCGTTGGAAACGGGATTTCCCCATCTAATTCTAGTTAGAAGAATTCTCAGTAACTTCTTTGGGTTGTGTGTGTTCAACTCACAGAGTTGGACCTTCCTTTAGACAGAGCAGATATGAAACCCTCTTTTTGTGGAATTTGCAAGTGGAGATTTCAAGCACTTTTGGGCCAACGGTAGAAAAGGAAATATCTTCGTATAAAAACTAGAGAGATTCATTCTCAGAAAACACTTTGTGTTGACTGCGACCCATTCACAGAGTTTAACCTTTCTTTTCATGGAGCAGTTTGAAAACACTCTGTTTGTAAAGTCTGCAAGTGGATATTTAGACCTCTTTGAGAATTTCGTTGGAAACGGGATTTCCTCATCTAATTCTAGATTGAAGAATTCTCAGTAACTTCTTTGGGTTGTGTGTGTTCAACTCACAGATTTGAACCTTCCTTTAGTCAGAGCAGATTTGCAACCCTCTTTTTGTGGAATTTGCAAGTGGAGATTTTAAGCGCTTTTGGGACAATGTTAGGAAAGGAAATATCTTCGTATAAAAACTAGAGAGAATCATTCTCAGAAACCACTTTGTGTTGTGTGCGTTCCACTCACAGAGTTTAACCTTTCTTTTCATAGAGCAGTTTGGAAACACTCTGTTTGTAAAGTCTGCAAGTGGATATTTGGACCTCTTTGAGGATTTCGTTGGAAACGGGATTTCCTCATCTAATGCCAGACAGAAGATTTCTCAGTAACTTCTTTGGGTTTTGTGTGTTCACCTCACAGAGTTGAACCTTCCTTTTGACAGAGCAGATTTGAAACCCTCTTTTTGTGGAATTTGCAAGTGGAGATTTCAAGCGCTTTTCGGGCCAAAGGTAGAAAAGGAAATATCTTCGTATAAGAACTAGAGAGAATCATTCTCAGAAACCACTTTGTGTTGTGTGCGTTCCACTCACAGAGTTTAACCTTTCTTTTCATAGAGAAGTTTGGAAACACTCTGTTTGTAAAGTCTGCAAGTGGATATTTGGACCTCTTTGTGGATTTCGTTGGAAACGGGATTTCCTCATCTAATACTAGACTGAAGAATTCTCAGTAACTTCTTTGGGTTGTGTGTGTTCAACTCACAGATTTGAACCTTCCTTTTGACAGAGCAGATTTGAAACCCTCTTTTTGTGGAATTTGCAAGTGGAGATTTCAAGCGCTATGGGAACAATGGTAGGAAAGGAAATATCTTCGTATAAAAACTAGAGAGAATCATTCTCAGAGATCACTTTGTGTTGTGTGCGTTCCACTCACAGAGTTTCACCTTTCTTTTCATAGATCAGTTTGGAAACACTCTGTTTGTAAAGTCTGCAAGTGGATATTTGGACCTCTTTGAGGATTTCGTTGGAAACGGGATTTCCCCATCTAATTCTAGTTAGAAGAATTCTCAGTAACTTCTTTGGGTTGTGTGTGTTCAACTCACAGAGTTGGACCTTCCTTTAGACAGAGCAGATATGAAACCCTCTTTTTGTGGAATTTGCAAGTGGAGATTTCAAGCACTTTTGGGCCAACGGTAGAAAAGGAAATATCTTCGTATAAAAACTAGAGAGATTCATTCTCAGAAAACACTTTGTGTTGACTGCGACCCATTCACAGAGTTTAACCTTTCTTTTCATGGAGCAGTTTGAAAACACTCTGTTTGTAAAGTCTGCAAGTGGATATTTAGACCTCTTTGAGAATTTCGTTGGAAACGGGATTTCCTCATCTAATTCTAGATTGAAGAATTCTCAGTAACTTCTTTGGGTTGTGTGTGTTCAACTCACAGATTTGAACCTTCCTTTAGTCAGAGCAGATTTGCAACCCTCTTTTTGTGGAATTTGCAAGTGGAGATTTCAAGCGCTTTTGGGACAATGTTAGGAAAGGAAATATCTTCGTATAAAAACTAGAGAGAATCATTCTCAGAAACCACTTTGTGTTGTGTGCGTTCCACTCACAGAGTTTAACCTTTGTTTTCATAGAGCAGTTTGGAAACACTCTGTTTGTAAAGTCTGCAAGTGGATATTTGGACCTCTTTGACGGTTTCGTTGGAAACGGGTTTTCCTCATCTAATTCTAGATTGAAGAATTCTCAGTAACTTCTTTGGGTTGCGTGTGCTCAACTCACTGAGTTGGACATTCCTTTAGACAGAGCAGATATGTAACCCTCTTTTTGTGGAATTTGCAAGTGGAGATTTCAAGCACTTTTCGTCCAACGGTAGAAAAGGAAATATCTTCGTATAAAAACTAGAGAGAATCATTCTCAGAAACCGCTTTGTGTTGTGTGCGTTCCACTCACAGAGTTTAACCTTTCTTTTCATAGAGCAGTTTGGAAACACTCTGTTTGTAAAGTCTGCAAGTGGATATTTGGACCTCTTTGAGGATTTCGTTGGAAACGGGATTTCTTCATCTAATGCCAGACAGAAGATTTCTCAGTAACTTCTTTGGGTTTTGTGTGTTCACCTCACAGAGTTGAACCTTCCTTTTGACAGAGCAGATTTGAAACCCTCTTTTTGTGGAATTTGCAAGTGGAGATTTCAAGCGCTTTCGGGCCAAAGGTAGAAAAGGAAATATCTTCGTATAAGAACTAGAGAGAATCATTCTCAGAAACCACTTTGTGTTGACTGCGATCCACTCACAGAGTTTAACCTTTCTTTTCATGGAGCAGTTTGGAAACACTCTGTTTGTAAAGTCTGCAAGTGGATATTTGGACCTATTTGAGGATTTCGTTGGAAACGGGATTTCTTCATCTAATGCTAGACAGAAGAATTCTCAGTAACTTCATTGGGTTGTGTGTGTTGAACTCACAGAGTTGAACCTTCCTTTAGACAGAGCAGATTTGAAACCCTCTTTTTGTGGAATTTGAAAGTGGAGATTTCAAGCGCTTTCGGGCCAAAGGTAGAAAAGGAAATATTTTCGTATTAGAACTAGAGAGAATCATTCTCAGAAACCACTTTGTGTTGTGTGCGTTCCACTCACAGAGTTTCACCTTTCTTTTCATAGAGAAGTTTGGAAACACTGTGTTTGTAAAGTCTGCAAGTGGATATTTGGACCTCTTTGAGGATTTCGTTGGAAACGGGATGTCCCCATCTAATTCTAGTTAGATGAATTCTCAGTAACTTCTTTGGGTTGCGTGTGTTCAACTCACAGAGTTGGACCTTCCTTTAGTCAGAGCAGATATGAAACCCTCTTTTTGTGGAAATTGCAAGTGGAGATATCAAGCACTTTTGGGCCAATGGTAGAAAAGGAAATAGCTTCGTATAAAAACTAGAGAGATTCATTCTCAGAAAACACTTTGTGTTGACTGCGACCCATTCACAGAGTTTAACCTTTCTTTTCATGGAGCAGTTTGGAAACACTCTGTTTGTAAAGTCTGCAAGTGGATATTTAGACCTCTTAGAGAATTTCGTTGGAATCGGGATTTCCTCATCTAATTCTAGATTGAAGAATTCTCAGTAACTTCTTTGGGTTGTGAGTGTTCAACTCACAGATTTGTACCTTCCTTTAGACAGAGCAGATTTGAAACCCTCTTTTTGTGGAATTTGCAAGTGGAGATTTCAAGCGCTTTTGGGACAATGTTAGGAAAGGAAATATCTTCGTATAAAAACTAGAGAGATTCATTCTCAGAAAACACTTTGTGTTGACTGCGACCCATTCACAGAGTTTAACCTTTCTTTTCATGGAGCAGTTTGAAAACACTCTGTTTGTAAAGTCTGCAAGTGGATATTTAGACCTCTTTGAGAATTTCGTTGGAAACGGGATTTCCTCATCTAATTCTAGATTGAAGAATTCTCAGTAACTTCTTTGGGTTGTGTGTGTTCAACTCACAGATTTGAACCTTCCTTTAGTCAGAGCAGATTTGCAACCCTCTTTTTGTGGAATTTGCAAGTGGAGATTTCAAGCGCTTTTGGGACAATGTTAGGAAAGGAAATATCTTCGTATAAAAACTAGAGAGAATCATTCTCAGAAACCACTTTGTGTTGTGTGCGTTCCACTCACAGAGTTTAACCTTTGTTTTCATAGAGCAGTTTGGAAACACTCTGTTTGTAAAGTCTGCAAGTGGATATTTGGACCTCTTTGACGGTTTCGTTGGAAACGGGTTTTCCTCATCTAATTCTAGATTGAAGAATTCTCAGTAACTTCTTTGGGTTGCGTGTGCTCAACTCACTGAGTTGGACATTCCTTTAGACAGAGCAGATATGTAACCCTCTTTTTGTGGAATTTGCAAGTGGAGATTTCAAGCACTTTTCGTCCAACGGTAGAAAAGGAAATATCTTCGTATAAAAACTAGAGAGAATCATTCTCAGAAACCGCTTTGTGTTGTGTGCGTTCCACTCACAGAGTTTAACCTTTCTTTTCATAGAGCAGTTTGGAAACACTCTGTTTGTAAAGTCTGCAAGTGGATATTTGGACCTCTTTGAGGATTTCGTTGGAAACGGGATTTCTTCATCTAATGCCAGACAGAAGATTTCTCAGTAACTTCTTTGGGTTTTGTGTGTTCACCTCACAGAGTTGAACCTTCCTTTTGACAGAGCAGATTTGAAACCCTCTTTTTGTGGAATTTGCAAGTGGAGATTTCAAGCGCTTTCGGGCCAAAGGTAGAAAAGGAAATATCTTCGTATAAGAACTAGAGAGAATCATTCTCAGAAACCACTTTGTGTTGACTGCGATCCACTCACAGAGTTTAACCTTTCTTTTCATGGAGCAGTTTGGAAACACTCTGTTTGTAAAGTCTGCAAGTGGATATTTGGACCTATTTGAGGATTTCGTTGGAAACGGGATTTCTTCATCTAATGCTAGACAGAAGAATTCTCAGTAACTTCATTGGGTTGTGTGTGTTGAACTCACAGAGTTGAACCTTCCTTTAGACAGAGCAGATTTGAAACCCTCTTTTTGTGGAATTTGAAAGTGGAGATTTCAAGCGCTTTCGGGCCAAAGGTAGAAAAGGAAATATTTTCGTATTAGAACTAGAGAGAATCATTCTCAGAAACCACTTTGTGTTGTGTGCGTTCCACTCACAGAGTTTCACCTTTCTTTTCATAGAGAAGTTTGGAAACACTGTGTTTGTAAAGTCTGCAAGTGGATATTTGGACCTCTTTGAGGATTTCGTTGGAAACGGGATGTCCCCATCTAATTCTAGTTAGATGAATTCTCAGTAACTTCTTTGGGTTGCGTGTGTTCAACTCACAGAGTTGGACCTTCCTTTAGTCAGAGCAGATATGAAACCCTCTTTTTGTGGAAATTGCAAGTGGAGATATCAAGCACTTTTGGGCCAATGGTAGAAAAGGAAATAGCTTCGTATAAAAACTAGAGAGATTCATTCTCAGAAAACACTTTGTGTTGACTGCGACCCATTCACAGAGTTTAACCTTTCTTTTCATGGAGCAGTTTGGAAACACTCTGTTTGTAAAGTCTGCAAGTGGATATTTAGACCTCTTAGAGAATTTCGTTGGAATCGGGATTTCCTCATCTAATTCTAGATTGAAGAATTCTCAGTAACTTCTTTGGGTTGTGAGTGTTCAACTCACAGATTTGTACCTTCCTTTAGACAGAGCAGATTTGAAACCCTCTTTTTGTGGAATTTGCAAGTGGAGATTTCAAGCGCTTTGGGGACAATGGTAGGAAAGGAAATATCTTCGTATAAAAACTAGAGAGAATCATTCTCAGAAATCACTTTGTGTTGTGTGCGTTCCACTCACAGAGTTTAACCTTTCTTTTCATAGAGCAGTTTGGAAACACTCTGTTTGTAAAGTCTGCAAGTGGATATTTGGACATCTTTGAGAATTTCGTTGGAAACGGGATTTCTTCATCTAATGCTAGACAGAAGAATTCTCAGTAACTTCTTTGGGTTGTGTGAGTTCAACTCACAGAGTTGAACCTACCTTTAGACAGAGCATATTTGAAACCCTCTTTTTGTGGAATTTGCAAGTGGAGATTTCAAGCGCTTTGGTGCGAATGGTAGAAAAGGAAATATCTTCGTATAAAAACTAGAGAGAATCATTCTCAAAAACCAGTTTGTGTTGACTGCGATCCATTCACAGAGTTTAACCTTTCTTTTCATGGAGCAGTTTGGAAACACTCTGTTTGTAACGTCTGCAAGTGGATATTTGGACCTCTTTGAGCATTTCGTTGGAAACGGGATTTCTTCATCTAATGCTAGACAGAAGAATTCTCAGTAACTTCTTTGGGTTGTGTGTGTTCAACTCACAGAGTTGAACCTTCCTTTAGACAGAGCAGATTTGAAACCCTCTTTTTGTGGAATTTGAAAGTGGAGATTTCAAGCGCTTTCGGGCCAACGGTAGAAAAGGAAATATCTTCGTATAAAAACTAGAGAGAATCATTCTCAGAAACCACTTTGTGTTGACTGCGATCCATTCACAGAGTTTAACCTTTCTTTTCATGGAGCAGTTTGGAAACACTCTGTTTGTAAAGTCTGCAAGTGGATATTTGGACCTATTTGAGGATTTCGTTGGAAACGGGATTTCTTCATCTAATGCTAGACAGAAGAATTCTCAGTAACTTCTTTGGGTTCTGTGTGTTCAACTCACAGAGTTGAACCTTCCTTTAGACAGAGCAGATTTGAAACCCTCTTTTTGTGGAATTTGAAAGTGGAGATTTCAAGCGCTTTGGGGCCCAATGTAGAAAAGGAAGTATCTTCGTATAAGAACTAGAGAGAATCATTCTCAGAAACCACTTTGTGTTGTGTGCGTTCCACTCACAGAGTTTAACCTTTCTTTTCATAGAGAAGTTTGGAAACACTCTGTTTGTAAAGTCTGCAAGTGGATATTTGGACCTCTTTGTGGATTTCGTTGGAAACGGGATTTCCTCATCTAATACTAGACTGAAGAATTCTCAGTAACTTCTTTGGGTTGTGTGTTCAACTCACAGATTTGAACCTTCCTTTAGACAGAGCAGATTTGAAACCCTCTTTTTGTGGAATTTGCAAGTGGAGATTTCAAGCGCTATGGGAACAATGGTAGGAAAGGAAATATCTTCGTATAAAAACTAGAGAGAATCATTCTCAGAGATCACTTTGTGTTGTGTGCGTTCCACTCACAGAGTTTCACCTTTCTTTTCATAGATCAGTTTGGAAACACTCTGTTTGTAAAGTCTGCAAGTGGATATTTGGACCTCTTTGAGGATTTCGTTGGAAACGGGATTTCCCCATCTAATTCTAGTTAGAAGAATTCTCAGTAACTTCTTTGGTTTGTGTGTGTTCAACTCACAGAGTTGGACCTTCCTTTAGACAGAGCAGATATGAAACCCTCTTTTTGTGGAATTTGCAAGTGGAGATTTCAAGCACTTTTGGGCCAACGGTAGAAAAGGAAATATCTTCGTATAAAAACTAGAGAGATTCATTCTCAGAAAACACTTTGTGTTGACTGCGACCCATTCACAGAGTTTAACCTTTCTTTTCATGGAGCAGTTTGAAAACACTCTGTTTGTAAAGTCTGCAAGTGGATATTTAGACCTCTTTGAGAATTTCGTTGGAAACGGGATTTCCTCATCTAATTCTAGATTGAAGAATTCTCAGTAACTTCTTTGGGTTGTGTGTGTTCAACTCACAGATTTGAACCATCCTTTAGTCAGAGCAGATTTGCAACCCTCTTTTTGTGGAATTTGCAAGTGGAGATTTCAAGCGCTTTTGGGACAATGTTAGGAAAGGAAATATCTTCGTATAAAAACTAGAGAGAATCATTCTCAGAAACCACTTTGTGTTGTGTGCGTTCCACTCACAGAGTTTAACCTTTCTTTTCATAGAGCAGTTTGGAAACACTCTGTTTGTAAAGTCTGCAAGTGGATATTTGGACCTCTTTGAGGATTTCGTTGGAAACGGGATTTCCTCATCTAATGCCAGACAGAAGATTTCTCAGTAACTTCTTTGGGTTTTGTGTGTTCACCTCACAGAGTTGAACCTTCCTTTTGACAGAGCAGATTTGAAACCCTCTTTTTGTGGAATTTGCAAGTGGAGATTTCAAGCGCTTTCGGGCCAAAGGTAGAAAAGGAAATATCTTCGTATAAGAACTAGAGAGAATCATTCTCAGAAACCACTTTGTGTTGTGTGCGTTCCACTCACAGAGTTTAACCTTTCTTTTCATAGAGAAGTTTGGAAACACTCTGTTTGTAAAGTCTGCAAGTGGATATTTGGACCTCTTTGTGGATTTCGTTGGAAACGGGATTTCCTCATCTAATACTAGACTGAAGAATTCTCAGTAACTTCTTTGGGTTGTGTGTTCAACTCACAGATTTGAACCTTCCTTTAGACAGAGCAGATTTGAAACCCTCTTTTTGTGGAATTTGCAAGTGGAGATTTCAAGCGCTATGGGAACAATGGTAGGAAAGGAAATATCTTCGTATAAAAACTAGAGAGAATCATTCTCAGAGATCACTTTGTGTTGTGTGCGTTCCACTCACAGAGTTTCACCTTTCTTTTCATAGATCAGTTTGGAAACACTCTGTTTGTAAAGTCTGCAAGTGGATATTTGGACCTCTTTGAGGATTTCGTTGGAAACGGGATTTCCCCATCTAATTCTAGTTAGAAGAATTCTCAGTAACTTCTTTGGGTTGTGTGTGTTCAACTCACAGAGTTGGACCTTCCTTTAGACAGAGCAGATATGAAACCCTCTTTTTGTGGAATTTGCAAGTGGAGATTTCAAGCACTTTTGGGCCAACGGTAGAAAAGGAAATATCTTCGTATAAAAACTAGAGAGATTCATTCTCAGAAAACACTTTGTGTTGACTGCGACCCATTCACAGAGTTTAACCTTTCTTTTCATGGAGCAGTTTGAAAACACTCTGTTTGTAAAGTCTGCAAGTGGATATTTAGACCTCTTTGAGAATTTCGTTGGAAACGGGATTTCCTCATCTAATTCTAGATTGAAGAATTCTCAGTAACTTCTTTGGGTTGTGTGTGTTCAACTCACAGATTTGAACCTTCCTTTAGTCAGAGCAGATTTGCAACCCTCTTTTTGTGGAATTTGCAAGTGGAGATTTCAAGCGCTTTTGGGACAATGTTAGGAAAGGAAATATCTTCGTATAAAAACTAGAGAGAATCATTCTCAGAAACCACTTTGTGTTGTGTGCGTTCCACTCACAGAGTTTAACCTTTGTTTTCATAGAGCAGTTTGGAAACACTCTGTTTGTAAAGTCTGCAAGTGGATATTTGGACCTCTTTGACGGTTTCGTTGGAAACGGGTTTTCCTCATCTAATTCTAGATTGAAGAATTCTCAGTAACTTCTTTGGGTTGCGTGTGCTCAACTCACTGAGTTGGACATTCCTTTAGACAGAGCAGATATGTAACCCTCTTTTTGTGGAATTTGCAAGTGGAGATTTCAAGCACTTTTCGTCCAACGGTAGAAAAGGAAATATCTTCGTATAAAAACTAGAGAGAATCATTCTCAGAAACCGCTTTGTGTTGTGTGCGTTCCACTCACAGAGTTTAACCTTTCTTTTCATAGAGCAGTTTGGAAACACTCTGTTTGTAAAGTCTGCAAGTGGATATTTGGACCTCTTTGAGGATTTCGTTGGAAACGGGATTTCTTCATCTAATGCCAGACAGAAGATTTCTCAGTAACTTCTTTGGGTTTTGTGTGTTCACCTCACAGAGTTGAACCTTCCTTTTGACAGAGCAGATTTGAAACCCTCTTTTTGTGGAATTTGCAAGTGGAGATTTCAAGCGCTTTCGGGCCAAAGGTAGAAAAGGAAATATCTTCGTATAAGAACTAGAGAGAATCATTCTCAGAAACCACTTTGTGTTGTGTGCGTTCCACTCACAGAGTTTAACCTTTCTTTTCATAGAGAAGTTTGGAAACACTCTGTTTGTAAAGTCTGCAAGTGGATATTTGGACCTCTTTGTGGATTTCGTTGGAAACGGGATTTCCTCATCTAATACTAGACTGAAGAATTCTCAGTAACTTCTTTGGGTTGTGTGTTCAACTCACAGATTTGAACCTTCCTTTAGACAGAGCAGATTTGAAACCCTCTTTTTGTGGAATTTGCAAGTGGAGATTTCAAGCGCTATGGGAACAATGGTAGGAAAGGAAATATCTTCGTATAAAAACTAGAGAGAATCATTCTCAGAGATCACTTTGTGTTGTGTGCGTTCCACTCACAGAGTTTCACCTTTCTTTTCATAGATCAGTTTGGAAACCCTCTGTTTGTAAAGTCTGCAAGTGGATATTTGGACCTCTTTGAGGATTTCGTTGGAAACGGGATTTCCCCATCTAATTCTAGTTAGAAGAATTCTCAGTAACTTCTTTGGGTTGTGTGTGTTCAACTCACAGAGTTGGACCTTCCTTTAGACAGAGCAGATATGAAACCCTCTTTTTGTGGAATTTGCAAGTGGAGATTTCAAGCGCTTTTGGGCCAACGGTAGAAAAGGAAATATCTTCGTATAAAAACTAGAGAGATTCATTCTCAGAAAACACTTTGTGTTGACTGCGACCCATTCACAGAGTTTAACCTTTCTTTTCATGGAGCAGTTTGAAAACACTCTGTTTGTAAAGTCTGCAAGTGGATATTTAGACCTCTTTGAGAATTTCGTTGGAAACGGGATTTCCTCATCTAATTCTAGATTGAAGAATTCTCAGTAACTTCTTTGGGTTGTGTGTGTTCAACTCACAGATTTGAACCATCCTTTAGTCAGAGCAGATTTGCAACCCTCTTTTTGTGGAATTTGCAAGTGGAGATTTCAAGCGCTTTTGGGACAATGTTAGGAAAGGAAATATCTTCGTATAAAAACTAGAGAGAATCATTCTCAGAAACCACTTTGTGTTGTGTGCGTTCCACTCACAGAGTTTAACCTTTCTTTTCATAGAGCAGTTTGGAAACACTCTGTTTGTAAAGTCTGCAAGTGGATATTTGGACCTCTTTGAGGATTTCGTTGGAAACGGGATTTCCTCATCTAATGCCAGACAGAAGATTTCTCAGTAACTTCTTTGGGTTTTGTGTGTTCACCTCACAGAGTTGAACCTTCCTTTTGACAGAGCAGATTTGAAACCCTCTTTTTGTGGAATTTGCAAGTGGAGATTTCAAGCGCTTTCGGGCCAAAGGTAGAAAAGGAAATATCTTCGTATAAGAACTAGAGAGAATCATTCTCAGAAACCACTTTGTGTTGTGTGCGTTCCACTCACAGAGTTTAACCTTTCTTTTCATAGAGAAGTTTGGAAACACTCTGTTTGTAAAGTCTGCAAGTGGATATTTGGACCTCTTTGTGGATTTCGTTGGAAACGGGATTTCCTCATCTAATACTAGACTGAAGAATTCTCAGTAACTTCTTTGGGTTGTGTGTTCAACTCACAGATTTGAACCTTCCTTTAGACAGAGCAGATTTGAAACCCTCTTTTTGTGGAATTTGCAAGTGGAGATTTCAAGCGCTATGGGAACAATGGTAGGAAAGGAAATATCTTCGTATAAAAACTAGAGAGAATCATTCTCAGAGATCACTTTGTGTTGTGTGCGTTCCACTCACAGAGTTTCACCTTTCTTTTCATAGATCAGTTTGGAAACACTCTGTTTGTAAAGTCTGCAAGTGGATATTTGGACCTCTTTGAGGATTTCGTTGGAAACGGGATTTCCCCATCTAATTCTAGTTAGAAGAATTCTCAGTAACTTCTTTGGGTTGTGTGTGTTCAACTCACAGAGTTGGACCTTCCTTTAGACAGAGCAGATATGAAACCCTCTTTTTGTGGAATTTGCAAGTGGAGATTTCAAGCACTTTTGGGCCAACGGTAGAAAAGGAAATATCTTCGTATAAAAACTAGAGAGATTCATTCTCAGAAAACACTTTGTGTTGACTGCGACCCATTCACAGAGTTTAACCTTTCTTTTCATGGAGCAGTTTGAAAACACTCTGTTTGTAAAGTCTGCAAGTGGATATTTAGACCTCTTTGAGAATTTCGTTGGAAACGGGATTTCCTCATCTAATTCTAGATTGAAGAATTCTCAGTAACTTCTTTGGGTTGTGTGTGTTCAACTCACAGATTTGAACCTTCCTTTAGTCAGAGCAGATTTGCAACCCTCTTTTTGTGGAATTTGCAAGTGGAGATTTCAAGCGCTTTTGGGACAATGTTAGGAAAGGAAATATCTTCGTATAAAAACTAGAGAGAATCATTCTCAGAAACCACTTTGTGTTGTGTGCGTTCCACTCACAGAGTTTAACCTTTGTTTTCATAGAGCAGTTTGGAAACACTCTGTTTGTAAAGTCTGCAAGTGGATATTTGGACCTCTTTGACGGTTTCGTTGGAAACGGGTTTTCCTCATCTAATTCTAGATTGAAGAATTCTCAGTAACTTCTTTGGGTTGCGTGTGCTCAACTCACTGAGTTGGACATTCCTTTAGACAGAGCAGATATGTAACCCTCTTTTTGTGGAATTTGCAAGTGGAGATTTCAAGCACTTTTCGTCCAACGGTAGAAAAGGAAATATCTTCGTATAAAAACTAGAGAGAATCATTCTCAGAAACCGCTTTGTGTTGTGTGCGTTCCACTCACAGAGTTTAACCTTTCTTTTCATAGAGCAGTTTGGAAACACTCTGTTTGTAAAGTCTGCAAGTGGATATTTGGACCTCTTTGAGGATTTCGTTGGAAACGGGATTTCTTCATCTAATGCCAGACAGAAGATTTCTCAGTAACTTCTTTGGGTTTTGTGTGTTCACCTCACAGAGTTGAACCTTCCTTTTGACAGAGCAGATTTGAAACCCTCTTTTTGTGGAATTTGCAAGTGGAGATTTCAAGCGCTTTCGGGCCAAAGGTAGAAAAGGAAATATCTTCGTATAAGAACTAGAGAGAATCATTCTCAGAAACCACTTTGTGTTGTGTGCGTTCCACTCACAGAGTTTAACCTTTCTTTTCATAGAGAAGTTTGGAAACACTCTGTTTGTAAAGTCTGCAAGTGGATATTTGGACCTCTTTGTGGATTTCGTTGGAAACGGGATTTCCTCATCTAATACTAGACTGAAGAATTCTCAGTAACTTCTTTGGGTTGTGTGTTCAACTCACAGATTTGAACCTTCCTTTAGACAGAGCAGATTTGAAACCCTCTTTTTGTGGAATTTGCAAGTGGAGATTTCAAGCGCTATGGGAACAATGGTAGGAAAGGAAATATCTTCGTATAAAAACTAGAGAGAATCATTCTCAGAGATCACTTTGTGTTGTGTGCGTTCCACTCACAGAGTTTCACCTTTCTTTTCATAGATCAGTTTGGAAACCCTCTGTTTGTAAAGTCTGCAAGTGGATATTTGGACCTCTTTGAGGATTTCGTTGGAAACGGGATTTCCCCATCTAATTCTAGTTAGAAGAATTCTCAGTAACTTCTTTGGGTTGTGTGTGTTCAACTCACAGAGTTGGACCTTCCTTTAGACAGAGCAGATATGAAACCCTCTTTTTGTGGAATTTGCAAGTGGAGATTTCAAGCGCTTTGGGGTCAACGGTAGAAAAGGAAATATCTTCGTATAAAAACTAGAGAGATTCATTCTCAGAAAACACTTTGTGTTGACTGCGACCCATTCACAGAGTTTAACCTTTCTTTTCATGGAGCAGTTTGAAAACACTCTGTTTGTAAAGTCTGCAAGTGGATATTTAGACCTCTTTGAGAATTTCGTTGGAAACGGGATTTCCTCATCTAATTCTAGATTGAAGAATTCTCAGTAACTTCTTTGGGTTGTGTGTGTTCAACTCACAGATTTGAACCTTCCTTTAGTCAGAGCAGATTTGCAACCCTCTGTTTGTGGAATTTGCAAGTGGAGATTTCAAGCGCTTTTGGGACAATGTTAGGAAAGGAAATATCTTCGTATAAAAACTAGAGAGAATCATTCTCAGAAACCACTTTGTGTTGTGTGCGTTCCACTCACAGAGTTTAACCTTTCTTTTCATAGAGCAGTTTGGAAACACTCTGTTTGTAAAGTCTGCAAGTGGATATTTGGACCTCTTTGAGGGTTTCGTTGGAAACGGGTTTTCCTCATCTAATTCTAGATTGAAGAATTCTCAGTAACTTCTTTGGGTTGCGTGTGCTCAACTCACTGAGTTGGACATTCCTTTAGACAGAGCAGATATGTAACCCTCTTTTTGTGGAATTTGCAAGTGGAGATTTCAAGCACTTTTCGTCCAACGGTAGAAAAGGAAATATCTTCATATAAAAACTAGAGAGAATCATTCTCAGAAACCGCTTTGTGTTGTGTGCGTTCCACTCACAGAGTTTAACCTTTCTTTTCATAGAGCAGTTTGGTAACACTCTGTTTGTAAAGTCTGCAAGTGGATATTTGGACCTCTTTGAGGATTTCGTTGGAAACGGGATTTCTTCATCTAATGCCAGACAGAAGATTTCTCAGTAACTTCTTTGGGTTTTGTGTGTTCACCTCACAGAGTTGAACCTTCCTTTTGAAAGAGCAGATTTGAAACCCTCTTTTTGTGGAATTTGCAAGTGGAGATTTCAAGCGCTTTCGGTCCAAAGGTAGAAAAGGAAATATCTTCGTATAAGAACTAGAGAGAATCATTCTCAGAAACCACTTTGTGTTGTGTGCGTTCCACTCACAGAGTTTAACCTTTCTTTTCATAGAGAAGTTTGGAAACACTCTGTTTGTAAAGTCTGCAAGTGGATATTTGGACCTCTTTGTGGATTTCGTTGGAAACGGGATTTCCTCATCTAATACTAGACTGAAGAATTCTCAGTAACTTCTTTGGGTTGTGTGTTCAACTCACAGATTTGAACCTTCCTTTAGACAGAGCAGATTTGAAACCCTCTTTTTGTGGAATTTGCAAGTGGAGATTTCAAGCGCTATGGGAACAATGGTAGGAAAGGAAATATCTTCGTATAAAAACTAGAGAGAATCATTCTCAGAGATCACTTTGTGTTGTGTGCGTTCCACTCACAGAGTTTCACCTTTCTTTTCATAGATCAGTTTGGAAACACTCTGTTTGTAAAGTCTGCAAGTGGATATTTGGACCTCTTTGAGGATTTCGTTGGAAACGGGATTTCCCCATCTAATTCTAGTTAGAAGAATTCTCAGTAACTTCTTTGGGTTGTGTGTGTTCAACTCACAGAGTTGGACCTTCCTTTAGACAGAGCAGATATGAAACCCTCTTTTTGTGGAATTTGCAAGTGGAGATTTCAAGCACTTTTGGGCCAACGGTAGAAAAGGAAATATCTTCGTATAAAAACTAGAGAGATTCATTCTCAGAAAACACTTTGTGTTGACTGCGACCCATTCACAGAGTTTAACCTTTCTTTTCATGGAGCAGTTTGAAAACACTCTGTTTGTAAAGTCTGCAAGTGGATATTTAGACCTCTTTGAGAATTTCGTTGGAAACGGGATTTCCTCATCTAATTCTAGATTGAAGAATTCTCAGTAACTTCTTTGGGTTGTGTGTGTTCAACTCACAGATTTGAACCTTCCTTTAGTCAGAGCAGATTTGCAACCCTCTTTTTGTGGAATTTGCAAGTGGAGATTTCAAGCGCTTTTGGGACAATGTTAGGAAAGGAAATATCTTCGTATAAAAACTAGAGAGAATCATTCTCAGAAACCACTTTGTGTTGTGTGCGTTCCACTCACAGAGTTTAACCTTTGTTTTCATAGAGCAGTTTGGAAACACTCTGTTTGTAAAGTCTGCAAGTGGATATTTGGACCTCTTTGACGGTTTCGTTGGAAACGGGTTTTCCTCATCTAATTCTAGATTGAAGAATTCTCAGTAACTTCTTTGGGTTGCGTGTGCTCAACTCACTGAGTTGGACATTCCTTTAGACAGAGCAGATATGTAACCCTCTTTTTGTGGAATTTGCAAGTGGAGATTTCAAGCACTTTTCGTCCAACGGTAGAAAAGGAAATATCTTCGTATAAAAACTAGAGAGAATCATTCTCAGAAACCGCTTTGTGTTGTGTGCGTTCCACTCACAGAGTTTAACCTTTCTTTTCATAGAGCAGTTTGGAAACACTCTGTTTGTAAAGTCTGCAAGTGGATATTTGGACCTCTTTGAGGATTTCGTTGGAAACGGGATTTCTTCATCTAATGCCAGACAGAAGATTTCTCAGTAACTTCTTTGGGTTTTGTGTGTTCACCTCACAGAGTTGAACCTTCCTTTTGACAGAGCAGATTTGAAACCCTCTTTTTGTGGAATTTGCAAGTGGAGATATCAAGCGCTTTCGGGCCAAAGGTAGAAAAGGAAATATCTTCGTATAAGAACTAGAGAGAATCATTCTCAGAAACCACTTTGTGTTGTGTGCGTTCCACTCACAGAGTTTAACCTTTCTTTTCATAGAGAAGTTTGGAAACACTCTGTTTGTAAAGTCTGCAAGTGGATATTTGGACCTCTTTGTGGATTTCGTTGGAAACGGGATTTCCTCATCTAATACTAGACTGAAGAATTCTCAGTAACTTCTTTGGGTTGTGTGTTCAACTCACAGATTTGAACCTTCCTTTAGACAGAGCAGATTTGAAACCCTCTTTTTGTGGAATTTGCAAGTGGAGATTTCAAGCGCTATGGGAACAATGGTAGGAAAGGAAATATCTTCGTATAAAAACTAGAGAGAATCATTCTCAGAGATCACTTTGTGTTGTGTGCGTTCCACTCACAGAGTTTCACCTTTCTTTTCATAGATCAGTTTGGAAACACTCTGTTTGTAAAGTCTGCAAGTGGATATTTGGACCTCTTTGAGGATTTCGTTGGAAACGGGATTTCCCCATCTAATTCTAGTTAGAAGAATTCTCAGTAACTTCTTTGGGTTGTGTGTGTTCAACTCACAGAGTTGGACCTTCCTTTAGACAGAGCAGATATGAAACCCTCTTTTTGTGGAATTTGCAAGTGGAGATTTCAAGCACTTTTGGGCCAACGGTAGAAAAGGAAATATCTTCGTATAAAAACTAGAGAGATTCATTCTCAGAAAACACTTTGTGTTGACTGCGACCCATTCACAGAGTTTAACCTTTCTTTTCATGGAGCAGTTTGAAAACACTCTGTTTGTAAAGTCTGCAAGTGGATATTTAGACCTCTTTGAGAATTTCGTTGGAAACGGGATTTCCTCATCTAATTCTAGATTGAAGAATTCTCAGTAACTTCTTTGGGTTGTGTGTGTTCAACTCACAGATTTGAACCTTCCTTTAGTCAGAGCAGATTTGCAACCCTCTTTTTGTGGAATTTGCAAGTGGAGATTTCAAGCGCTTTTGGGACAATGTTAGGAAAGGAAATATCTTCGTATAAAAACTAGAGAGAATCATTCTCAGAAACCACTTTGTGTTGTGTGCGTTCCACTCACAGAGTTTAACCTTTGTTTTCATAGAGCAGTTTGGAAACACTCTGTTTGTAAAGTCTGCAAGTGGATATTTGGACCTCTTTGACGGTTTCGTTGGAAACGGGTTTTCCTCATCTAATTCTAGATTGAAGAATTCTCAGTAACTTCTTTGGGTTGCGTGTGCTCAACTCACTGAGTTGGACATTCCTTTAGACAGAGCAGATATGTAACCCTCTTTTTGTGGAATTTGCAAGTGGAGATTTCAAGCACTTTTCGTCCAACGGTAGAAAAGGAAATATCTTCGTATAAAAACTAGAGAGAATCATTCTCAGAAACCGCTTTGTGTTGTGTGCGTTCCACTCACAGAGTTTAACCTTTCTTTTCATAGAGCAGTTTGGAAACACTCTGTTTGTAAAGTCTGCAAGTGGATATTTGGACCTCTTTGAGGATTTCGTTGGAAACGGGATTTCTTCATCTAATGCCAGACAGAAGATTTCTCAGTAACTTCTTTGGGTTTTGTGTGTTCACCTCACAGAGTTGAACCTTCCTTTTGACAGAGCAGATTTGAAACCCTCTTTTTGTGGAATTTGCAAGTGGAGATATCAAGCGCTTTCGGGCCAAAGGTAGAAAAGGAAATATCTTCGTATAAGAACTAGAGAGAATCATTCTCAGAAACCACTTTGTGTTGTGTGCGTTCCACTCACAGAGTTTAACCTTTCTTTTCATAGAGAAGTTTGGAAACACTCTGTTTGTAAAGTCTGCAAGTGGATATTTGGACCTCTTTGTGGATTTCGTTGGAAACGGGATTTCCTCATCTAATAGTAGACTGAAGAATTCTCAGTAACTTCTTTGGGTTGTGTGTTCAACTCACAGATTTGAACCTTCCTTTAGACAGAGCAGATTTGAAACCCTCTTTTTGTGGAATTTGCAAGTGGAGATTTCAAGCGCTATGGGAACAATGGTAGGAAAGGAAATATCTTCGTATAAAAACTAGAGAGAATCATTCTCAGAGATCACTTTGTGTTGTGTGCGTTCCACTCACAGAGTTTCACCTTTCTTTTCATAGATCAGTTTGGAAACACTCTGTTTGTAAAGTCTGCAAGTGGATATTTGGACCTCTTTGACGGTTTCGTTGGAAACGGGTTTTCCTCATCTAATTCTAGATTGAAGAATTCTCAGTAACTTCTTTGGGTTGCGTGTGCTCAACTCACTGAGTTGGACATTCCTTTAGACAGAGCAGATATGTAACCCTCTTTTTGTGGAATTTGCAAGTGGAGATTTCAAGCACTTTTCGTCCAACGGTAGAAAAGGAAATATCTTCGTATAAAAACTAGAGAGAATCATTCTCAGAAACCGCTTTGTGTTGTGTGCGTTCCACTCACAGAGTTTAACCTTTCTTTTCATAGAGCAGTTTGGAAACACTCTGTTTGTAAAGTCTGCAAGTGGATATTTGGACCTCTTTGAGGATTTCGTTGGAAACGGGATTTCTTCATCTAATGCCAGACAGAAGATTTCTCAGTAACTTCTTTGGGTTTTGTGTGTTCACCTCACAGAGTTGAACCTTCCTTTTGACAGAGCAGATTTGAAACCCTCTTTTTGTGGAATTTGCAAGTGGAGATTTCAAGCGCTTTGGGGCCAAAGGTAGAAAAGGAAATATCTTCGTATAAGAACTAGAGAGAATCATTCTCAGAAACCACTTTGTGTTGTGTGCGTTCCACTCACAGAGTTTAACCTTTCTTTTCATAGAGAAGTTTGGAAACACTCTGTTTGTAAAGTCTGCAAGTGGATATTTGGACCTCTTTGTGGATTTCGTTGGAAACGGGATTTCCTCATCTAATACTAGACTGAAGAATTCTCAGTAACTTCTTTGGGTTGTGTGTTCAACTCACAGATTTGAACCTTCCTTTAGACAGAGCAGATTTGAAACCCTCTTTTTGTGGAATTTGCAAGTGGAGATCTCAAGTGCTATGGGAACAATGGTAGGAAAGGAAATATCTTCGTATAAAAACTAGAGAGAATCATTCTCAGAGATCACTTTGTGTTGTGTGCGTTCCACTCACAGAGTTTCACCTTTCTTTTCATAGATCAGTTTGGAAACACTCTGTTTGTAAAGTCTGCAAGTGGATATTTGGACCTCTTTGAGGATTTCGTCGGAAACGGGATTTCCCCATCTAATTCTAGTTAGAAGAATTCTCAGTAACTTCTTTGGGTTGTGTGTGTTCAACTCACAGAGTTGGACCTTCCTTTAGACAGAGCAGATATGAAACCCTCTTTTTGTGGAATTTGCAAGTGGAGATTTCAAGCACTTTTGGGCCAACGGTAGAAAAGGAAATATCTTCGTATAAAAACTAGAGAGATTCATTCTCAGAAAACACTTTGTGTTGACTGCGACCCATTCACAGAGTTTAACCTTTCTTTTCATGGAGCAGTTTGAAAACACTCTGTTTGTAAAGTCTGCAAGTGGATATTTAGACCTCTTTGAGAATTTCGTTGGAAACGGGATTTCCTCATCTAATTCTAGATTGAAGAATTCTCAGTAACTTCTTTGGGTTGTGTGTGTTCAACTCACAGATTTGAACCTTCCTTTAGTCAGAGCAGATTTGCAACCCTCTTTTTGTGGAATTTGCAAGTGGAGATTTCAAGCGCTTTTGGGACAATGTTAGGAAAGGAAATATCTTCGTATAAAAACTAGAGAGAATCATTCTCAGAAACCACTTTGTGTTGTGTGCGTTCCACTCACAGAGTTTAACCTTTGTTTTCATAGAGCAGTTTGGAAACACTCTGTTTGTAAAGTCTGCAAGTGGATATTTGGACCTCTTTGAGGATTTCGTTGGAAACGGGATTTCCCCATCTAATTCTTGTTAGAAGAATTCTCAGTAACTTCTTTGGGTTGTGTGTGTTCAACTCACAGAGTTGGACCTTCCTTTAGACAGAGCAGATATGAAACCCTCCTTTTGTGGAATTTGCAAGTGGAGATTTCAAGCACTTTTGGGCCAACGGAAGAAAAGGAAATATCTTCGTATAAAAACTAGAGAGATTCATTCTCAGAAAACACTTTGTGTTGACTGCGACCCATTCACAGAGTTTAACCTTTCTTTTCATGGAGCAGTTTGAAAACACTCTCTTTGTAAAGTCTGCAAGTGGATATTTAGACCTCTTTGAGAATTTCGTTGGAAACGGGATTTCCTCATCTAATTCTAGATTGAAGAATTCTCAGTAACTTCTTTGGGTTGTGTGTGTTCAACTCACAGATTTGAACCTTCCTTTAGTCAGAGCAGATTTGCAACCCTCTTTTTGTGGAATTTGCAAGTGGAGATTTCAAGCGCTTTTGGGACAATGTTAGGAAAGGAAATATCTTCGTATAAAAACTAGAGAGAATCATTCTCAGAAACCACTTTGTGTTGTGTGCGTTCCACTCACAGAGTTTAACCTTTCTTTTCATAGAGCAGTTTGGAAACACTCTGTTTGTAAAGTCTGCAAGTGGATATTTGGACCTCTTTGAGGGTTTCGTTGGAAACGGGTTTTCCTCATCTAATTCTAGATTGAAGAATTCTCAGTAACTTCTTTGGGTTGCGTGTGCTCAACTCACTGAGTTGGACATTCCTTTAGACAGAGCAGATATGTAACCCTCTTTTTGTGGAATTTGCAAGTGGAGATTTCAAGCACTTTTCGTCCAACGGTAGAAAAGGAAATATCTTCATATAAAAACTAGAGAGAATCATTCTCAGAAACCACTTTGTGTTGTGTGCGTTCCACTCACAGAGTTTAACCTTTCTTTTCATAGAGCAGTTTGGTAACACTCTGTTTGTAAAGTCTGCAAGTGGATATTTGGACCTCTTTGAGGATTTCGTTGGAAACGGGATTTCTTCATCTAATGCCAGACAGAAGATTTCTCAGTAACTTCTTTGGGTTTTGTGTGTTCACCTCACAGAGTTGAACCTTCCTTTTGACAGAGCAGATTTGAAACCCTCTTTTTGTGGAATTTGCAAGTGGAGATTTCAAGCGCTTTCGGGCCAAAGGTAGAAAAGGAAATATCTTCGTATAAGAACTAGAGAGAATCATTCTCAGAAACCACTTTGTGTTGTGTGCGTTCCACTCACAGAGTTTAACCTTTCTTTTCATAGAGAAGTTTGGAAACACTCTGTTTGTAAAGTCTGCAAGTGGATATTTGGACCTCTTTGTGGATTTCGTTGGAAACGGGATTTCCTCATCTAATACTAGACTGAAGAATTCTCAGTAACTTCTTTGGGTTGTGTGTTCAACTCACAGATTTGAACCTTCCTTTAGACAGAGCAGATTTGAAACCCTCTTTTTGTGGAATTTGCAAGTGGAGATTTCAAGCGCTATGGGAACAATGGTAGGAAAGGAAATATCTTCGTATAAAAACTAGAGAGAATCATTCTCAGAGATCACTTTGTGTTGTGTGCATTCCACTCACAGAGTTTCACCTTTCTTTTCATAGATCAGTTTGGAAACACTCTGTTTGTAAAGTCTGCAAGTGGATATTTGGACCTCTTTGAGGATTTCGTTGGAAACGGGATTTCCCCATCTAATTCTAGTTAGAAGAATTCTCAGTAACTTCTTTGGGTTGTGTGTGTTCAACTCACAGAGTTGGACCTTCCTTTAGACAGAGCAGATATGAAACCCTCTTTTTGTGGAATTTGCAAGTGGAGATTTCAAGCACTTTTGGGCCAACGGTAGAAAAGGAAATATCTTCGTATAAAAACTAGAGAGATTCATTCTCAGAAAACACTTTGTGTTGACTGCGACCCATTCACAGAGTTTAACCTTTCTTTTCATGGAGCAGTTTGAAAACACTCTGTTTGTAAAGTCTGCAAGTGGATATTTAGACCTCTTTGAGAATTTCGTTGGAAACGGGATTTCCTCATCTAATTCTAGATTGAAGAATTCTCAGTAACTTCTTTGGGTTGTGTGTGTTCAACTCACAGATTTGAACCTTCCTTTAGTCAGAGCAGATTTGCAACCCTCTTTTTGTGGAATTTGCAAGTGGAGATTTCAAGCGCTTTTGGGACAATGTTAGGAAAGGAAATATCTTCGTATAAAAACTAGAGAGAATCATTCTCAGAAACCACTTTGTGTTGTGTGCGTTCTACTCACAGAGTTTAACCTTTCTTTTCATAGAGCAGTTTGGAAACACTCTGTTTGTAAAGTCTGCAAGTGGATATTTGGACCTCTTTGAGGGTTTCGTTGGAAACGGGTTTTCCTCATCTAATTCTAGATTGAAGAATTCTCAGTAACTTCTTTGGGTTGCGTGTGCTCAACTCACTGAGTTGGACATTCCTTTAGACAGAGCAGATATGTAACCCTCTTTTTGTGGAATTTGCAAGTGGAGATTTCAAGCACTTTTCGTCCAACGGTAGAAAAGGAAATATCTTCATATAAAAACTAGAGAGAATCATTCTCAGAAACCGCTTTGTGTTGTGTGCGTTCCACTCACAGAGTTTAACCTTTCTTTTCATAGAGCAGTTTGGTAACACTCTGTTTGTAAAGTCTGCAAGTGGATATTTGGACCTCTTTGAGGATTTCGTTGGAAACGGGATTTCTTCATCTAATGCCAGACAGAAGATTTCTCAGTAACTTCTTTGGGTTTTGTGTGTTCACCTCACAGAGTTGAACCTTCCTTTTGACAGAGCAGATTTGAAACCCTCTTTTTGTGGAATTTGCAAGTGGAGATTTCAAGCGCTTTCGGGCCAAAGGTAGAAAAGGAAATATCTTCGTATAAGAACTAGAGAGAATCATTCTCAGAAACCACTTTGTGTTGTGTGCGTTCCACTCACAGAGTTTAACCTTTCTTTTCATAGAGAAGTTTGGAAACACTCTGTTTGTAAAGTCTGCAAGTGGATATTTGGACCTCTTTGTGGATTTCGTTGGAAACGGGATTTCCTCATCTAATACTAGACTGAAGAATTCTCAGTAACTTCTTTGGGTTGTGTGTTCAACTCACAGATTTGAACCTTCCTTTAGACAGAGCAGATTTGAAACCCTCTTTTTGTGGAATTTGCAAGTGGAGATTTCAAGCGCTATGGGAACAATGGTAGGAAAGGAAATATCTTCGTATAAAAACTAGAGAGAATCATTCTCAGAGATCACTTTGTGTTGTGTGCGTTCCACTCACAGAGTTTCACCTTTCTTTTCATAGATCAGTTTGGAAACACTCTGTTTGTAAAGTCTGCAAGTGGATATTTGGACCTCTTTGAGGATTTCGTTGGAAACGGGATTTCCCCATCTAATTCTAGTTAGAAGAATTCTCAGTAACTTCTTTGGGTTGTGTGTGTTCAACTCACAGAGTTGGACCTTCCTTTAGACAGAGCAGATATGAAACCCTCTTTTTGTGGAATTTGCAAGTGGAGATTTCAAGCACTTTTGGGCCAACGGTAGAAAAGGAAATATCTTCGTATAAAAACTAGAGAGATTCATTCTCAGAAAACACTTTGTGTTGACTGCGACCCATTCACAGAGTTTAACCTTTCTTTTCATGGAGCAGTTTGAAAACACTCTGTTTGTAAAGTCTGCAAGTGGATATTTAGACCTCTTTGAGAATTTCGTTGGAAACGGGATTTCCTCATCTAATTCTAGATTGAAGAATTCTCAGTAACTTCTTTGGGTTGTGTGTGTTCAACTCACAGATTTGAACCTTCCTTTAGTCAGAGCAGATTTGCAACCCTCTTTTTGTGGAATTTGCAAGTGGAGATTTCAAGCGCTTTTGGGACAATGTTAGGAAAGGAAATATCTTCGTATAAAAACTAGAGAGAATCATTCTCAGAAACCACTTTGTGTTGTGTGCGTTCCACTCACAGAGTTTAACCTTAGTTTTCATAGAGCAGTTTGGAAACACTCTGTTTGTAAAGTCTGCAAGTGTATATTTGGACCTCTTTGACGGTTTCGTTGGAAACGGGTTTTCCTCATCTAATTCTAGATTGAAGAATTCTCAGTAACTTCTTTGGGTTGCGTGTGCTCAACTCACTGAGTTGGACATTCCTTTAGACAGAGCAGATATGTAACCCTCTTTTTGTGGAATTTGCAAGTGGAGATTTCAAGCACTTTTCGTCCAACGGTAGAAAAGGAAATATCTTCGTATAAAAACTAGAGAGAATCATTCTCAGAAACCGCTTTGTGTTGTGTGCGTTCCACTCACAGAGTTTAACCTTTCTTTTCATAGAGCAGTTTGGAAACACTCTGTTTGTAAAGTCTGCAAGTGGATATTTGGACCTCTTTGAGGATTTCGTTGGAAACGGGCTTTCTTCATCTAATGCCAGACAGAAGATTTCTCAGTAACTTCTTTGGGTTTTGTGTGTTCACCTCACAGAGTTGAACCTTCCTTTTGACAGAGCAGATTTGAAACCCTCTTTTTGTGGAATTTGCAAGTGGAGATTTCAAGCGCTTTCGGGCCAAAGGTAGAAAAGGAAATATCTTCGTATAAGAACTAGAGAGAATCATTCTCAGAAACCACTTTGTGTTGTGTGCGTTCCACTCACAGAGTTTAACCTTTCTTTTCATAGAGAAGTTTGGAAACACTCTGTTTGTAAAGTCTGCAAGTGGATATTTGGACCTCTTTGTGGATTTCGTTGGAAACGGGATTTCCTCATCTAATACTAGACTGAAGAATTCTCAGTAACTTCTTTGGGTTGTGTGTTCAACTCACAGATTTGAACCTTCCTTTAGACAGAGCAGATTTGAAACCCTCTTTTTGTGGAATTTGCAAGTGGAGATTTCAAGCGCTATGGGAACAATGGTAGGAAAGGAAATATCTTCGTATAAAAACTAGAGAGAATCATTCTCAGAGATCACTTTGTGTTGTGTGCGTTCCACTCACAGAGTTTCACCTTTCTTTTCATAGATCAGTTTGGAAACACTCTGTTTGTAAAGTCTGCAAGTGGATATTTGGACCTCTTTGAGGATTTCGTTGGAAACGGGATTTCCCCATCTAATTCTAGTTAGAAGAATTCTCAGTAACTTCTTTGGGTTGTGTGTGTTCAACTCACAGAGTTGGACCTTCCTTTAGACAGAGCAGATATGAAACCCTCTTTTTGTGGAATTTGCAAGTGGAGATTTCAAGCACTTTTGGGCCAACGGTAGAAAAGGAAATATCTTCGTATAAAAACTAGAGAGATTCATTCTCAGAAAACACTTTGTGTTGACTGCGACCCATTCACAGAGTTTAACCTTTCTTTTCATGGAGCAGTTTGAAAACACTCTGTTTGTAAAGTCTGCAAGTGGATATTTAGACCTCTTTGAGAATTTCGTTGGAAACGGGATTTCCTCATCTAATTCTAGATTGAAGAATTCTCAGTAACTTCTTTGGGTTGTGTGTGTTCAACTCACAGATTTGAACCTTCCTTTAGTCAGAGCAGATTTGCAACCCTCTTTTTGTGGAATTTGCAAGTGGAGATTTCAAGCGCTTTTGGGACAATGTTAGGAAAGGAAATATCTTCGTATAAAAACTAGAGAGAATCATTCTCAGAAACCACTTTGTGTTGTGTGCGTTCCACTCACAGAGTTTAACCTTTGTTTTCATAGAGCAGTTTGGAAACACTCTGTTTGTAAAGTCTGCAAGTGGATATTTGGACCTCTTTGACGGTTTCGTTGGAAACGGGTTTTCCTCATCTAATTCTAGATTGAAGAATTCTCAGTAACTTCTTTGGGTTGCGTGTGCTCAACTCACTGAGTTGGACATTCCTTTAGACAGAGCAGATATGTAACCCTCTTTTTGTGGAATTTGCAAGTGGAGATTTCAAGCACTTTTCGTCCAACGGTAGAAAAGGAAATATCTTCGTATAAAAACTAGAGAGAATCATTCTCAGAAACCGCTTTGTGTTGTGTGCGTTCCACTCACAGAGTTTAACCTTTCTTTTCATAGAGCAGTTTGGAAACACTCTGTTTGTAAAGTCTGCAAGTGGATATTTGGACCTCTTTGAGGATTTCGTTGGAAACGGGATTTCTTCATCTAATGCCAGACAGAAGATTTCTCAGTAACTTCTTTGGGATTTGTGTGTTCACCTCACAGAGTTGAACCTTCCTTTTGACAGAGCAGATTTGAAACCCTCTTTTTGTGGAATTTGCAAGTGGAGATTTCAAGCGCTTTCGGGCCAAAGGTAGAAAAGGAAATATCTTCGTATAAGAACTAGAGAGAATCATTCTCAGAAACCACTTTGTGTTGTGTGCGTTCCACTCACAGAGTTTAACCTTTCTTTTCATAGAGAAGTTTGGAAACACTCTGTTTGTAAAGTCTGCAAGTGGATATTTGGACCTCTTTGTGGATTTCGTTGGAAACGGGATTTCCTCATCTAATACTAGACTGAAGAATTCTCAGTAACTTCTTTGGGTTGTGTGTTCAACTCACAGATTTGAACCTTCCTTTAGACAGAGCAGATTTGAAACCCTCTTTTTGTGGAATTTGCAAGTGGAGATTTCAAGCGCTATGGGAACAATGGTAGGAAAGGAAATATCTTCGTATAAAAACTAGAGAGAATCATTCTCAGAAATCACTTTGTGTTGTGTGCGTTCCACTCACAGAGTTTCACCTTTCTTTTCATAGATCAGTTTGGAAACACTCTGTTTGTAAAGTCTGCAAGTGGATATTTGGACCTCTTTGAGGATTTCGTTGGAAACGGGATTTCCCCATCTAATTCTAGTTAGAAGAATTCTCAGTAACTTCTTTGGGTTGTGTGTGTTCAACTCACAGAGTTGGACCTTCCTTTAGACAGAGCAGATATGAAACCCTCTTTTTGTGGAATTTGCAAGTGGAGATTTCAAGCACTTTTGGGCCAACGGTAGAAAAGGAAATATCTTCGTATAAAAACTAGAGAGATTCATTCTCAGAAAACACTTTGTGTTGACTGCGACCCATTCACAGAGTTTAACCTTTCTTTTCATGGAGGAGTTTGAAAACACTCTGTTTGTAAAGTCTGCAAGTGGATATTTAGACCTCTTTGAGAATTTCGTTGGAAACGGGATTTCCTCATCTAATTCTAGATTGAAGAATTCTCAGTAACTTCTTTGGGTTGTGTGTGTTCAACTCACAGATTTGAACCTTCCTTTAGTCAGAGCAGATTTGCAACCCTCTTTTTGTGGAATTTGCAAGTGGAGATTTCAAGCGCTTTTGGGACAATGTTAGGAAAGGAAATATCTTCGTATAAAAACTAGAGAGAATCATTCTCAGAAACCACTTTGTGTTGTGTGCGTTCCACTCACAGAGTTTAACCTTTCTTTTCATAGAGCAGTTTGGAAACACTCTGTTTGTAAAGTCTGCAAGAGGATATTTGGACCTCTTTGAGGGTTTCGTTGGAAACGGGTTTTCCTCATCTAATTCTAGATTGAAGAATTCTCAGTAACTTCTTTGGGTTGCGTGTGCTCAACTCACTGAGTTGGACATTCCTTTAGACAGAGCAGATATGTAACCCTCTTTTTGTGGAATTTGCAAGTGGAGATTTCAAGCACTTTTCGTCCAACGGTAGAAAAGGAAATATCTTCATATAAAAACTAGAGAGAATCATTCTCAGAAACCGCTTTGTGTTGTGTGCGTTCCTCTCACAGAGTTTCACCTTTCTTTTCATAGATCAGTTTGGAAACACTCTGTTTGTAAAGTCTGCAAGTGGATATTTGGACCTATTTGAGGATTTCGTTGGAAACGGGATTTCTTCATCTAATGCTAGACAGAAGAATTCTCAGTAACTTCATTGGGTTGTGTGTGTTGAACTCACAGAGTTGAACCTTCCTTTAGACAGAGCAGATTTGAAACCCTCTTTTTGTGGAATTTGAAAGTGGAGATTTCAAGCGCTTTCGGGCCAAAGGTAGAAAAGGAAATATCTTCGTATAAGAACTAGAGAGAATCATTCTCAGAAACCACTTTGTGTTGAGTGCGTTCCACTCACAGAGTTTAACCTTTCTTTTCATAGAGAAGTTTGGAAACACTCTGATTGTAAAGTCTGCAAGTGGATATTTAGACCTCTTTGAGGATTTCTTTGGAAACGGGATTTCCTCATCTAATTCTAGACTGAAGAATTCTCAGTAACTTCTTTGGGTTGTGTGTTCAACTCACAGATTTGAACCTTCCTTTAGACAGAGCAGATTTGAAACCCTCTTTTTGTTGAATTTGCAAGTGGAGATTTCAAGCGCTTTGGGGACAATGGTAGGAAAGGAAATATCTTCGTATAAAAACTAGAGAGAATGATTCTCAGAAATCACTTTGTGTTGTGTGCGTTCCACTCACAGAGTTTAACCTTTCTTTTCATAGAGCAGTTTGGAAACACTCTGTTTGTAAAGTCTGCATGTGGATATTTGGACATCTTTGAGGATTTCGTTGGAAACGGGATTTCTTCATCTAATACTAGACAGAAGAATCCTCAGTAACTTCTTTGGGTTGTGTGAGTTCAACTCACAGAGTTGAACCTACCTTTAGACAGAGCATATTTGAAACCCTCTTTTTGTGGAATTTGCAAGTGGAGATTTCAAGCGCCTTGGTGCGAATGGTAGAAAAGGAAATATCTTCGTATAAAAACTAGAGAGAATCATTCTCAGAAACCACTTTGTGTTGACTGCGATCCATTCACAGAGTTTAACCTTTCTTTTCATGGAGCAGTTTGGAAACACTCTGTTTGTAACGTCTGCAAGTGGATATTTGGACCTCTTTGAGGATTTCGTTGGAAACGGGATTTCTTCATCTAATGCTAGACAAAAGAATTCTCAGTAACTTCTTTGGGTTTTGTGTGTTCAACTCACAGAGTTGAAACTTCCTTTAGACAGAGCAGATTTGAAACCCTCTTTTTGTGGAATTTGAAAGTGGAGATTTCAAGCGCTTTGGGGCCAAAGGTAGAAAAGGAAATATCTTCGTATAAGAACTAGAGAGAATCATTCTCAGAAACCACTTTGTGTTGTGTGCGTTCCACTCACAGAGTTTAACCTTTCTTTTGATAGAGAAGTTTGGAAACACTCTGTTTGTAAAGTCTGCAAGTGGATATTTAGACCTCTTTGAGGATTTCGTTGGAAACGGGATTTCCCCATCTAATTCTAGACTGAAGAATTCTCAGTAACTTCTTTGGTTTGTGTGTGTTCAACTCACAGATTTGAACCTTCCTTTAGACAGGGCAGATTTGAAACCCTCTTTTTGTGGAATTTGCAAGTGGAGATTTCAAGCGCTTTGGGGACAATGGTAGGAAAGGAAATATCTTCGTATAAAAACTAGAGAGAATCATTCTCAGAAATCACTTTGTGTTGTGTGCGTTCCACTCACAGAGTTTAACCTTTCTTTACATAGAGCAGTTTGGAAACACTCTGTTTGTAAAGTCTGCAAGTGGATATTGGGACCTCTTTGAGGATTTCGTTGGAAACGGGATTTCTTCATCTAATGCTAGACAGAAGAATTCTCAGTAACTTCTTTGGGTTGTGTGAGTTCAACTCACAGAGTTGAACCTTCCTTTAGACAGAGCATACTTGAAACCCTCTTTTTGTGGAATTTGCAAGTGGAGATTTCAAGCGCTTTGGGGCGAATGGTAGAAAAGGAAATATCTTCGTATAAAAACTAGAGAGAATCATTCTCAAAAACCACTTTGTGTTGGCTGCGATCCATTCACAGAGTTTAACCTTTCTTTTCATGGAGCAGTTTGGAAACACTCTGTTTGTAAAGTCTGCAAGTGGATATTTGGACCTCTTTGAGCATTTCGTTGGAAACGGGATTTCTTCATCTAATGCTAGACAGAAGAATTCTCAGTAACTTCTTTGGGTTTTGTGTGTTCAACTCACAGGGTTGAACCTTCCTTTAGACAGAGCAGATTTGAAACCCTCTTTTTGTGGAATTTGAAAGTGGAGATTTCAAGCGCTTTCGGGCCAACGGTAGAAAAGGAAATATCTTCGTATAAAAACTAGAGAGAATCATTCTCAGAAACCACTTTGTGTTGACTGCGATCCATTCACAGAGTTTAACCCTTCTTTTCATGGAGCAGTTTGGAAACACTCTGTTTGTAAAGTCTGCAAGTGGATATTTGGACCTATTTGAGGATTTCGTTGGAAACGGGATTTCTTAATCTAATGCTAGACAGAAGAATTCTCAGTAACTTCTTTGGGTTCTGTGTGTTCAACTCACAGAGTTGAACCTTCCTTTAGACAGAGCAGATTTGAAACCCTCTTTTTGTGGAATTTGCAAGTGGAGATTTCAAGAACTTTTCGTCCAACGGTAGAAAAGGAAATATCTTCGTATAAAAACTAGAGAGAATCATTCTCAGAAACTGCTTTGTGTTGTGTGCGTTCCACTCACAGAGTTTAACCTTTCTTTTCATAGAGCAGTTTGGAAACACTCTGTTTGTAAGGTCTGCAAGTGGATATTTGGACCTCTTTGAGGATTTCGTTGGAAACGGGATTTCTTCATCTAATGCCAGACAGAAGATTTCTCAGTAACTTCTTCGGGTTTTGTGTGTTCAACTCACAGACTTGAACCTTCCTTTTGACAGAGCAGATTTGAAACCCTCTTTTTGTGGAATTTGAAAGTGGAGATTTCAAGCGCTTTCGGGCCAACGGTAGAAAAGGAAATATCTTCGTATAAAAACTAGAGAGAATCATTCTCAGAAAGCACTTTGTGTTGACTGCGATCCATTCACAGAGTTTAACCTTTCTTTTCATGGAGCAGTTTGGAAACACTCTGTTTGTAAAGTCTGCAAGTGGATATTTGGACATCTTTGAGGATTTCGTTGGAAACGGGATTTCTTCATGTAATGCTAGACAGAAGAATTCTCAGTAACTTCTTTGGGTTGTGTGAGTTCAACTCACAGAGTTGAACCTACCTTTAGACAGAGCATATTTGAAACCCTCTTTTTGTGGAATTTGCAAGTGGAGATTTCAAGCGCTTTGGTGCCAACGGTAGAAAAGGAAATATCTTCGTATAAAAACTAGAGAGAATCATTCTCAAAAACCACTTTCTGTTGACTGCGATCCATTCACAGAGTTTAACCTTTCTTTTCATAGATCAGTTTGGAAACACTCTGTTTGTAAAGTCTGCAAGTGGATATTTGGACCTATTTGAGGATTTCGTTGGAAACGGGATTTCTTCATCTAATGCTAGACAGAAGAATTCTCAGTAACTTCATTGGGTTGTGTGTGTTGAACTCACAGAGTTGAACCTTCCTTTAGACAGAGCAGATTTGAAACGCTCTTTTTGTGGAATTTGAAAGTGGAGATTTCAAGCGCCTTCGGGCCAAAGGTAGAAAAGGAAATATCTTCGTATAAGAACTAGAGAGAATCATTCTCAGAAACCACTTTGTGTTGTGTGCGTTCCACTCACAGAGTTTAACCTTTCTTTTGATAGAGAAGTTTGGAAACACTCTGTTTGTAAAGTCTGCAAGTGGATATTTAGACCTCTTTGAGGATTTCTTTGGAAACGGGATTTCCTCATCTAATTCTAGACTGAAGAATTCTCAGTAACTTCTTTGGGTTGTGTGTTCAACTCACAGATTTGAACCTTCCTTTAGACAGAGCAGATTTGAAACCCTCTTTTTGTTGAATTTGCAAGTGGAGATTTCAGGCGCTTTGGGGACAATGGTAGGAAAGGAAATATCTTCGTATAAAAACTAGAGAGAATCATTCTCAGAAATCACTTTGTGTTGTGTGCGTTCCACTCACAGAGTTTAACCTTTCTTTTCATAGAGCAGTTTGGAAACACTCTGTTTGTAAAGTCTGCAAGTGGATATTTGGACCTCTTTGAGCATTTCGTTGGAAACGGGATTTCTTCATCTAATGCTAGACAGAAGAATTCTCAGTAACTTCTTTGGGTTTTGTGTGTTCAACTCACAGAGTTGAACCTTCCTTTAGACCGAGCAGATTTGAAACCCTCTTTTTGTGGAATTTGAAAGTGGAGATTTCAAACGCTTTCTGGCCAAAGGTAGAAAAGGAAATATCTTCGTATAAAAACTAGAGAGAATCATTCTCAGAAACCACTTTGTGTTGACTGCGATCCATTCACAGAGTTTAACCTTTCTTTTCATGGAGCAGTTTGGAAACACTCTGTTTGTAAAGTCTGCAAGTGGATATTTGGACCTATTTGAGGATTTCGTTGGAAACGGGATTTCTTCATCTAATGCTAGACAGAAGAATTTTCAGTAACTTCTTTGGGTTCTGTGTGTTCAACTCACAGAGTTGAACCTTCCTTTAGACAGAGCAGATTTGAAACCCTCTTTTTGTGGAATTTGAAAGTGGAGATTTCAAGCGCTTTGGGGCCCAATGTAGAAAAGGAAATATCTTCGTATAAGAACTAGAGAGAATCATTCTCAGAAACCACTTTGTGTTGTGTGCGTTCCACTCACAGAGTTTAACCTTACTTTTGATAGAGAAGTTTGGAAACACTGTGTTTGTAAAGTCTGCAAGTGGATATTTCGACCTCTTTGAGGATTTCGTTGGAAACGGTATTTCCCCATCTAATTCTAGTTAGAAGAATTCTCAGTAACTTCTTTGGGTTGCGTGTGTTCAACTCACAGAGTTGGACCTTCCTTTAGACAGAGCAGATATGAAACCCTCTTTTTGTGGAATTTGCAAGTGGAGATTTCAAGCACTTTTGGGCCAACGGTAGAAAAGGAAATATCTTCGTATAAAAACTAGGGAGATTCATTCTCAGAAAACACTTTGTGTTGACTGCGACCCATTCACAGAGTTTAACCTTTCTTTTCATGGAGCAGTTTGGAAACACTCTGTTTGTAAAGTCTGCAAGACCTCTTTGAGACCTCTTTGAGAATTTCGTTGGAAACGGGATTTCCTCATCTAATTCTAGATTGAAGAATTCTCAGTAACTTCTTTGGGTTGCGTGTGTTCAACTCACAGATTTGAACCTTCCTTTAGTCAGAGCAGATTTGAAACCCCCTTTTTGTGGAATTTGCAAGTGGAGATTTCAAGCGCTTTTGGGACAATGTTAGGAAAGGAAATATCTTCGTATAAAAACTAGAGAGAATCATTCTCAGAAACCACTTTGTGTTGTGTGCGTTCCACTCGCAGAGTTTAACCTTTCTTTTCATAGAGCAGTTTGGAAACACTCTGTTTGTAAAGTCTGCAAGTGGATATTTCGACCTCTTTGAGGATTTCGTTGGAAACGGGTTTTCCTCATCTAATTCTAGATTGAAGAATTCTCAGTAACTTCTTTGGGTTGCTTGTGCTCAACTCACAGAGTTGGAAATTCCTTTAGACAGAGCAGATATGTAACCCTCTTTTTGTGGAATTTGCAAGTGGAGATTTCAAGCACTTTTCGTCCAACGGTAGAAAAGGAAATATCTTCGTATAAAAACTAGAGAGAATCATTCTCAGAAACCGCTTTGTGTTGTGTGCGTTCCACTCACAGAGTTTAACCTTTCTTTTCATGGAGCAGTTTGGAAACACTCTGTTTGTAAAGTCTGCAAGTGGATATTTGGACCTCTTTGAGGATTTCGTTGGAAACGGGATTTCTTCATCTAATGCCAGATAGAAGATTTCTCAGTAACTTCTTTGGGTTTTGTGTGTTCAACTCACAGAGTTGAACCTTCCTTTTGACAGAGCAGATTTGAAACCCTCTTTTTGTGGAATTTGAAAGTGGAGATTTCAAGCGCTTTCGGGCCAATGGTAGAAAAGGAAATATCTTCGTATAAAAACTAGAGAGAATCATTCTCAGAAACCACTTTGTGTTGACTGCGATCCATTCACAGAGTTTAACCTTTCTTTTCATGGAGCAGTTTGGAAACACTCTGTTTGTAAAGTCTGCAAGTGGATATTTGGACCTCTTTGAGGATTTCGTTGGAAACGGGATTTCTTCATCTAATGCTAGACAGAAGAATTCTCAGTAACTTCTTTGGGTTGTGTGAGTTCAACTCACAGAGTTGAACCTACCTTTAGACAGAGCATATTTGAAACCCTCTTTTTGTGGAATTTGCAAGTGGAGATTTCAAGCGCTTTGGTTCCAACGGTAGAAAAGGAAATATCTTCGTATAAAAACTAGAGAGAATCATTCTCAGAAACCACTTTGTGTTGACTGCGATCCATTCACAGAGTTTAACCTTTCTTTTCATGGAGCAGTTTGGAAACACTCTGTTTGTAAAGTCTGCAAGTGGATATTTGGACCTATTTGAGGATTTTGTTGGAAACGGGATTTCTTCATCTAATGCTAGACAGAAGAATTCTCAGTAACTTCATTGGGTTGTGTGTGTTGAACTCACAGAGTTGAACCTTCCTTTAGACAGAGCAGATTTGAAACCCTCTTTTTGTGGAATTTGCAAGTGGAGATTTCAAGCGCTTTCGGGCCAAAGGTAGAAAAGGAAATATCTTCGTATAAGAACTAGAGAGAATCATTCTCAGAAACCACTTTGTGTTGTGTGCGTTCCACTCACAGAGTTTAACCTTTCCTTTGATAGAGAAGTTTGGAAACACTCTGTTTGTAAAGTCTGCAAGTGGATATTTAGACCTCTTTGAGGATTTCGTTGGAAACGGGATTTCCTCATCTAATTCCAGACTGAAGAATTCTCAGTAACTTCTTTGGGTTGTGTTTGTTCAACTCACAGATTTGTACCTTCCTTTAGACAGAGCAGATTTGAAACCCTCTTTTTGTGGAATTTGCAAGTGGAGATTTCAAGCGCTTTGGGGACAATGGTAGGAAAGGAAATATCTTCGTATAAAAACTAGAGAGAATCATTCTCAGAAATCACTTTGTGTTGTGTGCGTTCCACTCACAGAGTTTAACCTTTCTTTTCATAGAGCAGTTTGGAAACACTCTGTTTGTAAAGTCTGCAAGTGGATATTTGGACATCTTTGAGGATTTCGTTGGAAACGGGATTTCTTCATCTAATGCTAGACAGAAGAATTCTCAGTAACTTCTTTGGGTTGTGTGAGTTCAACTCACAGAGTTGAACCTACCTTTAGACAGAGCATATTTGAAACCCTCTTTTTGTGGAATTTGCAAGTGGAGATTTCAAGCGCTTTGGTGCGAATGGTAGAAAAGGAAATATCTTCGTATAAAAACTAGAGAGAATCATTCTCAAAAACCACTTTGTGTTGACTGCGATCCATTCACAGAGTTTAACCTTTCTTTTCATGGAGCAGTTTGGAAACACTCTGTTTGTAACGTCTGCAAGTGGATATTTGGACCTCTTTGAGCATTTCGTTGGAAACGGGATTTCTTCATCTAATGCTAGACAGAAGAATTCTCAGTAACTTCTTTGGGTTTTGTGTGTTCAACTCACAGAGTTGAACCTTCCTTTAGACAGAGCAGATTTGAAACCCTCTTTTTGTGGAATTTGAAAGTGGAGATTTCAAGCGCTTTCGGGCCAACGGTAGAAAAGGAAATATCTTCGTATAAAAACTAGAGAGAATCATTCTCAGAAACCACTTTGTGTTGACTGCGATCCATTCACAGAGTTTAACCTTTCTTTTCATGGAGCAGTTTGGAAACACTCTGTTTGTAAAGTCTGCAAGTGGATATTTGGACCTATTTGAGGATTTCGTTGGAAACGGGATTTCTTCATCTAATGCTAGACAGAAGAATTCTCAGTAACTTCTTTGGGTTCTGTGTGTTCAACTCACAGAGTTGAACCTTCCTTTAGACAGAGCAGATTTGAAACCCTCTTTTTGTGGAATTTGAAAGTGGAGATTTCAAGCGCTTTGGGGCCCAATGTAGAAAAGGAAATATCTTCGTATAAGAACTAGAGAGAATCATTCTCAGAAACCACTTTGTGTTGTGTGCGTTCCACTCACAGAGTTTAACCTTTCTTTTGATAGAGAAGTTTGGAAACACTGTGTTTGTAAAGTCTGCAAGTGGATATTTAGACCTCTTTGAGGATTTCTTTGGAAACGGTATTTACCCATCTAATTCTAGTTAGAAGAATTCTCAGTAACTTCTTTGGGTTGCGTGTGTTCAACTCACAGAGTTGGACCTTCCTTTAGACAGAGCAGATATGAAACCCTCTTTTTGTGGAATTTGCAAGTGGAGATTTCAAGCACTTTTGGGCCAACGGTAGAAAAGGAAATATCTTCGTATAAAAACTAGAGAGAATCATTCTCAGAAACCGCTTTGTGTTGTGTGCGTTCCACTCACAGAGTTTAACCTTTCTTTTCATAGAGCAGTTTGGAAACACTCTGCTTGTAAAGTCTGCAAGTGGATATTTGGACCTCTTTGAGGATTTCGTTGGAAACCGGATTTCTTCATCTAATGCCAGACAGAAGATTTCTCAGTAACTTCTTTGGGTTTTGTGTGTTCACCTCACAGAGTTGAACCTTCCTTTTGACAGAGCAGATTTGAAACCCTCTTTTTGTGGAATTTGCAAGTGGAGATTTCAAGCGCTTTCGGGCCAAAGGTAGAAAAGGAAATATCTTCGTATAAGAACTAGAGAGAATCATTCTCAGAAACCACTTTGTGTTGTGTGCGTTCCACTCACAGAGTTTAACCTTTCTTTTCATAGAGAAGTTTGGAAACACTCTGTTTGTAAAGTCTGCAAGTGGATATTTAGACCTCTTTGTGGATTTCGTTGTAAACGGGATTTCCTCATCTAATGCTAGACAGAAGAATTCTCAGTAACTTCTTTGGGTTGTGTGAGTTCAACTCACAGAGTTGAACCTACCTTTAGACAGAGCATATTTGAAACCCTCTTTTTGTGGAATTTGCAAGTGGAGATTTCAAGCGCTTTGGTGCCAATGGTAGAAAAGGAAATATCTTCGTATAAAAACTAGAGAGAATCATTCTCAAAAACCACTTTGTGTTGACTGCGATCCATTCACAGAGTTTAACCTTTCTTTTCATGGAGCAGTTTGGAAACACTCTGTTTGTAACGTCTGCAAGTGGATATTTGGACCTCTTTGAGCATTTCGTTGGAAACGGGATTTCTTCATCTAATGCTAGACAGAAGAATTCTCAGTAACTTCTTTGGGTTTTGTGTGTTCAACTCACAGAGTTGAACCTTCCTTTAGACAGAGCAGATTTGAAACCCTCTTTTGTGGAATTTGAAAGTGGAGATTTCAAGCGCTTTCGGGCCAACGGTACAAAAGGAAATATCTTCGTATAAAAACTAGACAGAATCATTCTCAGAAACCACTTTGTGTTGACTGCGATCCATTCACAGAGTTTAACCTTTCTTTTCATGGAGCAGTTTGGAAACACTCCGTTTGTAAAGTCTGCAAGTGGATATTTGGACCTATTTGAGGATTTCGTTGGAAACGGGATTTCTTCATCTAATGCTAGACAGAAGAATTCTCAGTAACTTCTTTGGGTTCTGTGTGTTCAACTCACAGAGTTGAACCTTCCTTTAGACAGAGCAGATTTGAAACCCTCTTTTTGTGGAATTTGAAAGTGGAGATTTCAAGCGCTTTGGGGCCCAATGTAGAAAAGGAAATATCTTCGTATAAGAACTAGAGAGAATCATTCCCAGAAAACACTTTGTGTTGACTGCGACCCATTCACAGAGTTTAACCTTTCTTTTCATGGAGCAGTTTGGAAACACTCTGTTTGTAAAGTCTGCTAGTGGATATTTAGACCTCTTTGAGAATTTCGTTGGAAACGGGATTTCCTCATCTAATTCTAGATTGAAGAATTCTCAGTAACTTCTTTGGGTTGCGCGTGCTCAACTCACTGAGTTGGACATTCCTTTAGACAGAGCAGATATGTAACCCTCTTTTTGTGGAATTTGCAAGTGGAGATTTAAAGCACTTTTCGTCCAACGGTAGAAAAGGAAATATCTTCGTATAAAAACTAGAGAGAATCATTCTCAGAAACCGCTTTGTGTTGTGTGCGTTCCACTCACAGAGTTTAACCTTTCTTTTCATAGAGCAGTTTGGAAACACTCTGTTTGTAAAGTCTGCAAGTGGATATTTGGACCTCTTTGAGGATTTCGTTGGAAAAGGGATTTCTTCATCTAATGCCAGACAGAAGATTTCTCAGTAACTTCTTTGGGTTTTGTGTGTTCACCTCACAGAGTTGAACCTTCCTTTTGACAGAGCAGATTTGAAACCCTCTTTTTGTGGAATTTGCAAGTGGAGATTTCAAGCGCTTTCGGGCCAAA
Source organism: Gorilla gorilla gorilla (assembly GCF_029281585.2). NCBI lineage: Eukaryota > Metazoa > Chordata > Mammalia > Primates > Hominidae > Gorilla > Gorilla gorilla. The sequence continues at coordinate 109,052,886 of NC_073224.2, forward strand.
GGTAGAAAAGGAAATATCTTCGTATAAGAACTAGAGAGAATCATTCTCAGAAACCACTTTGTGTTGTGTGCGTTCCACTCACAGAGTTTAACCTTTCTTTTCATAGAGAAGTTTGGAAACACTCTGTTTGTAAAGTCTGCAAGTGGATATTTGGACCTCTTTGTGGATTTCGTTGGAAACGGGATTTCCTCATCTAATACTAGACTGAAGAATTCTCAGTAACTTCTTTGGGTTGTGTGTTCAACTCACAGATTTGAACCTTCCTTTAGACAGAGCAGATTTGAAACTCTCTTTTTGTGGAATTTGCAAGTGGAGATTTCAAGCGCTATGGGAACAATGGTAGGAAAGGAAATATCTTCGTATAAAAACTAGAGAGAATCATTCTCAGAAATCACTTTGTGTTGTGTGCGTTCCACTCACAGAGTTTCACCTTTCATTTCATAGATCAGTTTGGAAACACTCTGTTTGTAAAGTCTGCAAGTGGATATTTGGACCTCTTTGAGGATTTCGTTGGAAACGGGATTTCCCCATCTAATTCTAGTTAGAAGAATTCTCAGTAACTTCTTTGGGTTGTGTGTGTTCAACTCACAGAGTTGGACCTTCCTTTAGACAGAGCAGATATGAAACCCTCTTTTTGTGGAATTTGCAAGTGGAGATTTCAAGCACTTTTGGGCCAACGGTAGAAAAGGAAATATCTTCGTATAAAAACTAGAGAGATTCATTCTCAGAAAACACTTTGTGTTGACTGCGACCCATTCACAGAGTTTAACCTTTCTTTTCATGGAGCAGTTTGAAAACACTCTGTTTGTAAAGTCTGCAAGTGGATATTTAGACCTCTTTGAGAATTTCGTTGGAAACGGGATTTCCTCAACTAATTCTAGATTGAAGAATTCTCAGTAACTTCTTTGGGTTGTGTGTGTTCAACTCACAGAGTTGAACCTTCCTTTAGTCAGAGCAGATTTGCAACCCTCTTTTTGTGGAATTTGCAAGTGGAGATTTCAAGCGCTTTTGGGACAATGTTAGGAAAGGAAATATCTTCGCATAAAAACTAGAGAGAATCATTCTCAGAAACCACTTTGTGTTGTGTGCGTTCCACTCACAGAGTTTAACCTTTGTTTTCATAGAGCAGTTTGGAAACACTCTGTTTGTAAAGTCTGCAAGTGGATATTTGGACCTCTTTGAGGGTTTCGTTGGAAACGGGTTTTCCTCATCTAATTCTAGATTGAAGAATTCTCAGTAACTTCTTTGGGTTGCGTGTGCTCAACTCACTGAGTTGGACATTCCTTTAGACAGAGCAGATATGTAACCCTCTTTTTGTGGAATTTGCAAGTGGAGATTTCAAGCACTTTTCGTCCAACGGTAGAAAAGGAAATATCTTCATATAAAAACTAGAGAGAATCATTCTCAGAAACCGCTTTGTGTTGTGTGCGTTCCACTCACAGAGTTTAACCTTTCTTTTCATAGAGCAGTTTGGTAACACTCTGTTTGTAAAGTCTGCAAGTGGATATTTGGACCTCTTTGAGGATTTCGTTGGAAACGGGATTTCTTCATCTAATGCTAGACAGAAGAATTCTCAGTAACTTCATTGGGTTGTGTGTGTTGAACTCACAGAGTTGAACCTTCCTTTAGACAGAGCAGATTTGAAACCCTCTTTTTGTGGAATTTGAAGGTGGAGATTTCAAGCGCTTTCGGGCCAAAGGTAGAAAAGGAAATATCTTCGTATAAGAACTAGAGAGAATCATTCTCAGAAACCACTTTGTGTTGAGTGCGTTCCACTCACAGAGTTTAACCTTTCTTTTCATAGAGAAGTTTGGAAACACTCTGTTTGTAAAGTCTGCAAGTGGATATTTAGACCACTTTGAGGATTTCTTTGGAAACGGGATTTCCTCATCTAATTCTAGACTGAAGAATTCTCAGTAACTTCTTTGGGTTGTGTGTTCAACTCACAGATTTGAACCTTCCTTTAGACAGAGCAGATTTGAAAACCTCTTTTTGTTGAATTTGCAAGTGGAGATTTCAAGCGCTTTGGGGACAATGGTAGGAAAGGAAATATCTTCGTATAAAAACTAGAGAGAGTGATTCTCACAAATCACTTTGTGTTGTGTGCGTTCCACTCACAGAGTTTAACCTTTCTTTTCATAGAGCAGTTTGGAAACACTCTGTTTGTAAAGTCTGCAAGTGGATATTTGGACATCTTTGAGGATTTCGTTGGAAACGGGATTTCTTCATCTAATACTAGACAGAAGAATCCTCAGTAACTTCTTTGGGTTGTGTGAGTTCAACTCACAGAGTTGAACCTACCTTTAGACAGAGCATATTTGAAACCCTCTTTTTGTGGAATTTGCAAGTGGAGATTTCAAGCGCTTTGGTGCGAATGGTAGAAAAGGAAATATCTTCGTATAAAAACTAGAGAGAATCATTCTCAAAAACCACTTTGTGTTGACTGCGATCCATTCACAGAGTTTAACCTTTCTTTTCATGGAGCAGTTTGGAAACACTCTGTTTGTAACGTCTGCAAGTGGATATTTGGACCTCTTTGAGGATTTCGTTGGAAACGGGATTTCTTCATCTAATGCTAGACAAAAGAATTCTCAGTAACTTCTTTGGGTTTTGTGTGTTCAACTCACAGAGTTGAAACTTCCTTTAGACAGAGCAGATTTGAAACCCTCTTTTTGTGGAATTTGAAAGTGGAGATTTCAAGCGCTTTGGGGCCAAAGGTAGAAAAGGAAATATCTTCGTATAAGAACTAGAGAGAATCATTCTCAGAAACCACTTTGTGTTGTGTGCGTTCCACTCACAGAGTTTAACCTTTCTTTTGATAGAGAAGTTTGGAAACACTCTGTTTGTAAAGTCTGCAAGTGGATATTTAGACCTCTTTGAGGATTTCGTTGGAAACGGGATTTCCCCATCTAATTCTAGACTGAAGAATTCTCAGTAACTTCTTTGGGTTGTGTGTGTTCAACTCACAGATTTGAACCTTCCTTTAGACAGGGCAGATTTGAAACCCTCTTTTTGTGGAATTTGCAAGTGGAGATTTCAAGCGCTTTGGGGACAATGGTAGGAAAGGAAATATCTTCGTATAAAAACTAGAGAGAATCATTCTCAGAAACCACTTTGTGTTGTGTGCGTTCCACTCACAGAGTTTCACCTTTCTTTTCATAGAGAAGTTTGGAAACACTGTGTTTGTAAAGTCTGCAAGTGGATATTTGGACCTCTTTGAGGATTTCGTTGGAAACGGGATTTCCCCATCTAATTCTAGACTGAAGAATTCTCAGTAACTTCTTTGGGTTGTGTGAGTTCAACTCACAGAGTTGAACCTTCCTTTAGACAGAGCATACTTGAAACCCTCTTTTTGTGGAATTTGCAAGTGGAGATTTCAAGCGCTTTGGGGCGAATGGTAGAAAAGGAAATATCTTCGTATAAAAACTAGAGAGAATCATTCTCAAAAACCACTTTGTGTTGACTGCGATCCATTCACAGAGTTTAACCTTTCTTTTCATGGAGCAGTTTGGAAACACTCTGTTTGTAAAGTCTGCAAGTGGATATTTGGACCTCTTTGAGCATTTCGTTGGAAACGGGATTTCTTCATCTAATGCTAGACAGAAGAATTCTCAGTAACTTCTTTGGGTTTTGTGTGTTCAACTCACAGGGTTGAACCTTCCTTTAGACAGAGCAGATTTGAAACCCTCTTTTTGTGGAATTTGAAAGTGGAGATTTCAAGCGCTTTCGGGCCAACGGTAGAAAAGGAAATATCTTCGTATAAAAACTAGAGAGAATCATTCTCAGAAACCACTTTGTGTTGACTGCGATCCATTCACAGAGTTTAACCTTTCTTTTCATGGAGCAGTTTGGAAACACTCTGTTTGTAAAGTCTGCAAGTGGATATTTGGACCTATTTGAGGATTTCGTTGGAAACGGGATTTCTTCATCTAATGCTAGACAGAAGAATTCTCAGTAACTTCTTTGGGTTCTGTGTGTTCAACTCACAGAGTTGAACCTTCCTTTAGACAGAGCAGATTTGAAACCCTCTTTTTGTGGAATTTGAAAGTGGAGATTTCAAGCGCTTTAGGGCCAAATGTAGAAAAGGAAATATCTTCGTATATGAACTAGAGAGAATCATTCTCAGAAACCACTTTGTGTTGTGTGCGTTCCACTCACAGAGTTTAACCTTTCTTTTGATAGAGAAGTTTGGAAACACTGTGTTTGTAAAGTCTGCAAGTGGATATTTCGACCTCTTTGAGGATTTCGTTGGAAACAGGATTTCCCCATCTAATTCTAGTTAGAAGAATTCTCAGTAACTTCTTTGGGTTACGTGTGTTCAACTCACAGAGTTGGACCTTCCTTTAGACAGAGCAGATATGAAACCCTCTTTTTGTGGAATTTGCAAGTGGAGATTTCAAGCAATTTTGGGCCAAAGGTAGAAAAGGAAATATCTTCGTATAAAAACTAGAGAGATTCATTCTCAGAAAACACTTTGTGTTGACTGCGACCCATTCACAGAGTTTAACCTTTCTTTTCATGGAGCAGTTTGGAAACACTCTGTTTGTAAAGTCTGCAAGTGGATATTTAGAGCTCTTTGAGAATTTCGTTGGAAACGGGATTTCCTCATCTAATTCTAGATTGAAGAATTCTCAGTAACTTCTTTGGGTTGCGTGTGTTCAACTCACAGATTTGAACCTTCCTTTAGACAGAGCAGATTTGTAACCCTCTTTTTGTGGAATTTGCAAGTGGAGATTTCAAGCGCTTTGGGGTCAATGGTAAGAAAGGAAATATCTTCGTATAAAAACTAGAGAGAATCATTCTCAGAAATCACTTTGTGTTGTGTGCGTTCCAATCACAGAGTTTCACCTTTCTTTTCATAGAGCAGTTTGGAAACACTGTGTTTGTAAAGTCTGCAAGTGGATATTTGGACCACTTTGAGGATTTCGTTGGAAACGGGATTTCCCTATCTAATTCTAGTTAGAAGAATTCTCAGTAACTTCTTTGGGTTGAGTGTGGTCAACTCACAGAGTTGGACCTTCCTTTAGACAGAGCAGATATGAAACCCTCTTTTTGTGGAATTTGCAAGTGGAGATTTCAAGAACTTTTCGTCCAACGGTAGAAAAGGAAATATCTTCGTATAAAAACTAGAGAGAATCATTCTCAGAAACCGCTTTGTGTTGTGTGCGTTCCACTCACAGAGTTTAACCTTTCTTTTCATAGAGCAGTTTGGAAACACTCTGTTTGTAAGGTCTGCAAGTGGATATTTGGACCTCTTTGAGGATTTCGTTGGAAACGGGATTTCTTCATCTAATGCCTGACAGAAGATTTCTCAGTAACTTCTTCGGGTTTTGTGTGTTCAACTCACAGACTTGAACCTTCCTTTTGACAGAGCAGATTTGAAACCCTCTTTTTGTGGAATTTGAAAGTGGAGATTTCAAGCGCTTTCGGGCCAACGGTAGAAAAGGAAATATCTTCGTATAAAAACTAGAGAGAATCATTCTCAGAAACCACTTTGTGTTGACTGCGATCCATTCACAGAGTTTAACCTTTCTTTTCTTGGAGCAGTTTGGAAACACTCTGTTTGTAAAGTCTGCAAGTGGATATTTGGACATCTTTGAGGATTTCGTTGGAAACGGGATTTCTTCATGTAATGCTAGACAGAAGAATTCTCAGTAACTTCTTTGGGTTGTGTGAGTTCAACTCACAGAGTTGAACCTACCTTTAGACAGAGCATATTTGAAACCCTCTTTTTGTGGAATTTGCAAGTGGAGATTTCAAGCGCTTTGGTGCCAACGGTAGAAAAGGAAATATCTTCGTATAAAAACTAGAGAGAATCATTCTCAAAAACCACTTTGTGTTGACTGCGATCCATTCACAGAGTTTAACCTTTCTTTTCATGGAGCAGTTTGGAAACACTCTGTTTGTAAAGTCTGCAAGTGGATATTTGGACCTATTTGAGGACTTCGTTGGAAACGGGATTTCCTCATCTAATTCTAGACTGAAGAATTCTCAGTAACTTCTTTGGGTTGTGTGTTCAACTCACAGATTTGAACCTTCCTTTAGACAGAGCAGATTTGAAAACCTCTTTTTGTTGAATTTGCAAGTGGAGATTTCAAGCGCTTTGGGGACAATGGTAGGAAAGGAAATATCTTCGTATAAAAACTAGAGAGAATCATTCTCAGAAATCACTTTGTGTTGTGTGCGTTCCACTCACAGAGTTTAAACTTTCTTTTCAAAGAGCAGTTTGGAAACACTCTGTTTGTAAAGTCTGCAAGTGGATATTTGGACATCTTTGAGGATTTCGTTGGAAACGGGATTTCTTCATCTAATACTAGACAGAAGAATCCTCAGTAACTTCTTTGGGTTGTGTGAGTTCAACTCACAGAGTTGAACCTACCTTTAGACAGAGCATATTTGAAACCCTCTTTTTGTGGAATTAGCAAGTGGAGATTTCAAGCGCTTTGGTGCGAATGGTAGAAAAGGAAATATCTTCGTATAAAAACTAGAGAGAATCATTCTCAAAAACCACTTTGTGTTGACTGCGATCCATTCACAGAGTTTAACCTTTCTTTTCATGGAGCAGTTTGGAAACACTCTGTTTGTAACGTCTGCAAGTGGATATTTGGACCTCTTTGAGGATTTCGTTGGAAACGGGATTTCTTCATCTAATGCTAGACAAAAGAATTCTCAGTAACTTCTTTGGGTTTTGTGTGTTCAACTCACAGAGTTGAACCTTCCTTTAGACAGAGCAGATTTGAAACCCTCTTTTTGTGGAATTTGAAAGTGGAGATTTCAAGCGCTTTGGGGCCAAAGGTAGAAAAGGAAATATCTTCGTATAAGAACTAGAGAGAATCATTCTCAGAAACCACTTTGTGTTGTGTGCGTTCCACTCACAGAGTTTAACCTTTCTTTTGATAGAGAAGTTTGGAAACACTCTGTTTGTAAAGTCTGCAAGTGGATATTTAGACCTCTTTGAGGATTTCGTTGGAAACGGGATTTCCCCATCTAATTCTAGACTGAAGAATTCTCAGTAACTTCTTTGGGTTTTGTGTGTTCAACTCACAGAGTTGAACCTTCCTTTAGACCGAGCAGATTTGAAACCCTCTTTTTGTGGAATTTGAAAGTGGAGATTTCAAACGCTTTCTGGCCAAAGGTAGAAAAGGAAATATCTTCGTATAAAAACTAGAGAGAATCATTCTCAGAAACCATTTTGTGTTGACTGCGATCCATTCACAGAGTTTAACCTTTCTTTTCATGGAGCAGTTTGGAAACACACTGTTTGTAAAGTCTGCAAGTGGATATTTGGACCTATTTGAGGATTTCGTTGGAAACGGGATTTCTTCATCTAATGCTAGACAGAAGAATTTTCAGTAACTTCTTTGGGTTCTGTGTGTTCAACTCACAGAGTTGAACCTTCCTTTAGACAGAGCAGATTTGAAACCCTCTTTTTGTGGAATTTGAAAGTGGAGATTTCAAGCGCTTTGGGGCCCAATGTAGAAAAGGAAATATCTTCGTATAAGAACTAGAGAGAATCATTCTCAGAAACCACTTTGTGTTGTGTGCGTTCCACTCACAGAGTTTAACCTTTCTTTTGATAGAGAAGTTTGGAAACACTGTGTTTGTAAAGTCTGCAAGTGGATATTTCGACCTCTTTGAGGATTTCGTTGGAAACGGTATTTCCCCATCTAATTCTAGTTAGAAGAATTCTCAGTAACTTCTTTGGGTTGTGTGTGTTCAACTCACAGAGTTGGACCTTCCTTTAGACAGAGCAGATATGAAACCCTCTTTTTGTGGAATTTGCAAGTGGAGATTTCAAGCACTTTTGGGCCAACGGTAGAAAAGGAAATATCTTCGTATAAAAACTAGAGACATTCATTCTCAGAAAACACTTTGTGTTGACTGCGACCCATTCACAGAGTTTAACCTTTCTTTTCATGGAGCAGTTTGGAAACACTCTGTTTGTAAAGTCTGCAAGACCTCTTTGAGACCTCTTTGAGAATTTCGTTGGAAACGGGATTTCCTCATCTAATTCTAGATGGAAGAATTCTCAGTAACTTCTTTGGGTTGCGTGTGTTCAACTCACAGATTTGAACCTTCCTTTAGTCAGAGCAGATTTGAAACCCTCTTTTTGTGGAATTTGCAAGTGGAGATTTCAAGCGCTTTTGGGACAATGTTAGGAAAGGAAATATCTTCGTATAAAAACTAGAGAGAATCATTCTCAGAAACCACTTTGTGTTGTGTGTGTTCCACTCACAGAGTTTAACCTTTCTTTTCATAGAGCAGTTTGGAAACACTCTGTTTGTAAAGTCTGCAAGTGGATATTTGGACCTCTTTGAGGATTTCGTTGGAAACGGGTTTTCCTCATCTAATTCTAGATTGAAGAATTCTCAGTAACTTCTTTGGGTTGCGTGTGCTCAACTCACAGAGTTGGAAATTCCTTTAGACAGAGCAGATATGTAACCCTCTTTTTGTGGAATTTGCAAGTGGAGATTTCAAGCACTTTTCGTCCAACGGTAGAAAAGGAAATATCTTCGTATAAAAACTAGAGAGAATCATTCTCAGAAACCGCTTTGTGTTGTGTGCGTTCCACTCACAGAGTTTAACCTTTCTTTTCATGGAGCAGTTTGGAAACACTCTGTTTGTAAAGTCTGCAAGTGGATATTTGGACCTCTTTGAGGATTTCGTTGGAAACGGGATTTCTTCATCTAATGCCAGATAGAAGATTTCTCAGTAACTTCTTTGGGTTTTGTGTGTTCAACTCACAGAGTTGAACCTTCCTTTTGACAGAGCAGATTTGAAACCCTCTTTTTGTGGAATTTGAAAGTGGAGATTTCAAGCGCTTTCGGGCCAACGGTAGAAAAGGAAATATCTTCGTATAAAAACTAGAGAGAATCATTCTCAGAAACCACTTTGTGTTGACTGCGATCCATTCACAGAGTTTAACCTTTCTTTTCATGGAGCAGTTTGGAAACACTCTGTTTGTAAAGTCTGCAAGTGGATATTTGGACATCTTTGAGGAATTCGTTGGAAACGGGATTTCTTCATGTAATGCTAGACAGAAGAATTCTCAGTAACTTCTTTGGGTTGTGTGAGTTCAACTCACAGAGTTGAACCTACCTTTAGACAGAGCATATTTGAAACCCTCTTTTTGTGGAATTTGCAAGTGGAGATTTCAAGCGCTTTGGTGCCAACGGTAGAAAAGGAAATATCTTCGTATAAAAACTAGAGAGAATCATTCTCAGAAACCACTTTGTGTTGACTGCGATCCATTCACAGAGTTTAACCTTTCTTTTCATGGAGCAGTTTGGAAACACTCTGTTTGTAAAGTCTGCAAGTGGATATTTGGACCTATTTGAGGATTTCGTTGGAAACGGGATTTCTTCATCTAATGCTAGACAGAAGAATTCTCAGTAACTTCATTGGGTTGTGTGTGTTGAACTCACAGAGTTGAACCTTCCTTTAGACAGAGCAGATTTGAAACCCTCTTTTTGTGGAATTTGAAAGTGGAGATTTCAAGCGCGTTCGGGCCAAAGGTAGAAAAGGAAATATCTTCGTATAAGAACTAGAGAGAATCATTCTCAGAAACCACTTTGTGTTGTGTGCGTTCCACTCACAGAGTTTCACCTTTCTTTTCATAGAGAAGTTTGGAAACACTCTGTTTGTAAAGTCTGCAAGTGGATATTTAGACCTCTTTGAGGATTTCGTTGGAAACGGGATTTCCTCATCTAATTCTAGACTGAAGAATTCTCAGTAACTTCTTTGGGTTGTGTGTTCAACTCACAGATTTGAACCTTCCTTTAGACAGAGCAGATTTGAAACCCTCTTTTTGTGGAATTTGCAAGTGGAGATTTCAAGCGCTTTGGGGACAATGGTAGGAAAGGAAATATCTTCGTATAAAAACTAGAGAGAATCATTCTCAGAAATCACTTTGTGTTGTGTGCGTTCCACTCACAGAGTTTAACCTTTGTTTTCATAGAGCAGTTTGGAAACACTCTGTTTGTAAAGTCTGCAAGTGGATATTTGGACATCTTTGAGGATTTCGTTGGAAACGGGATTTCTTCATCTAATACTAGACAGAAGAATCCTCAGTAACTTCTTTGGGTTGTGTGAGTTCAACTCACGGAGTTGAACCTACCTTTAGACAGAGCATATTTGAAACCCTCTTTTTGTGGAATTTGCAAGTGGAGATTTCAAGCGCTTTGGTGCGAATGGTAGAAAAGGAAATATTTTCGTATAAGAACTAGAGAGAATCATTCTCAGAAACCACTTTGTGTTGTGTGCGTTCCACTCACAGAGTTTCACCTTTCTTTTCATAGAGAAATTTGGAAACACTCTGTTTGTAAAGTCTGCAAGTGGATATTTAGACCTCTTTGAGGATTTCGTTGGAAACGGGATTTCCCCATCTAATTCTAGACTGAAGAATTCTCAGTAACTTCTTTGGGTTGTGTGTGTTCAACTCACAGATTTGAACCTTCCTTTAGACAGGGCAGATTTGAAACCCTCTTCTTGTGGAATTTGCAAGTGGAGATTTCAAGCGCTTTGGGGACAATGGTAGGAAAGGAAATATCTTCGTATAAAAACTAGAGAGAATCATTCTCAGAAACCACTTTGTGTTGTGTGCGTTCCACTCACAGAGTTTCACCTTTCTTTTCATAGAGAAGTTTGGAAACACTGTGTTTGTAAAGTCTGCAAGTGGATATTTGGACCTCTTTGAGGATTTCGTTGGAAACGGGATGTCCCCATCTAATTCTAGTTAGAAGAATTCTCAGTAACTTCTTTGGGTTGCGTGTGTTCAACTCACAGAGTTGGACCTTCCTTTAGACAGAGCAGATATGAAACCCTCTTTTTGTGGAAATTGCAAGTGGAGATATCAAGCACTTTTGGGCCAAAGGTAGAAAAGGAAATATCTTCGTATAAGAACTAGAGAGAATCATTCTCAGAAACCACTTTGTGTTGTGTGCGTTCCACTCACAGAGTTTCACCTTTCTTTTCATAGAGAAGTTTGGAAACACTCTGTTTGTAAAGTCTGCAAGTGGATATTTAGACCTCTTTGAGGATTTCGTTGGAAACGAGATTTCCCCATCTAATTCTAGACTGAAGAATTCTCAGTAACTTCTTTGGGTTGTGTGTGTTCAACTCACAGATTTGAACCTTCCTTTAGACAGGGCAGATTTGAAACCCTCTTCTTGTGGAATTTGCAAGTGGAGATTTCAAGCGCTTTGGGGACAATGGTAGGAAAGGAAATATCTTCGTATAAAAACTAGAGAGAACCATTCTCAGAAACCACTTTGTGTTGTGTGCGTTCCACTCACAGAGTTTCACCTTTCTTTTCATAGAGAATTTTGGAAACACTGTGTTTGTAAAGTCTGCAAGTGGATATTTGGAACTCTTTGAGGATTTCGTTGGAAACGGGATGTCCCCATCTAATTCTAGTTAGAAGAATTCTCAGTAACTTCTTTGGGTTGCCTGTGTTCAACTCACAGAGTTGGACCTTCCTTTAGACAGAGCAGATATGAAACCCTCTTTTTGTGGAAATTGCAAGTGGAGATATCAAGCACTTTTGGACCAACGGTAGAAAAGGAAATATCTTCGTATAAAAACTAGAGAGATTCATTCTCAGAAAACACTTTGTGTTGACTGCGACCCATTCACAGAGTTTAACCTTTCTTTTCATGGAGCAGTTTGGAAACACTCTGTTTGTAAAGTCTGCAAGTGGATATTTAGACCTCTTTGAGAATTTCGTTGGAAACGGGATTTCCTCATCTAATTCTAGATTGAAGAATTCTCAGTAACTTCTTTGGGTTGTGTGTGTTCAACTCACAGATTTGAACCTTCCTTTAGACAGAGCAGATTTGAAACCCTCTTTTTGTGGAATTTGCAAGTGGAGATTTCAAGCGCTTTGGGGACAATGGTAGGAAAGGAAATATCTTCGTAGAAAAACTAGAGAGAATCATTCTCAGAAATCACTTTTTGTTGTGTGCGTTCCACACACAGAGTTTCACCTTTCTTTTCATTGAGCAGTTTGGAAACACTGTGTTTGTAAAGTCTGCAAGTGGATATTTGGACCTCTTTGAGGATTTCGTTGGAAACGGGATTTCCCCATCTAATTCTAGTTAGAAGAATTCTCAGTAACTTCTTTGGGTTGCGTGTGTTCAACTCACAGAGTTGGACCTTCCTTTAGACAGAGCAGATATGAAACCCTCTTTTTGTGGAATTTGCAAGTGGAGATTTCAAGCACTTTTCGTCCAACGATAGAAAAGGAAATATCTTCGTATAAAAACTATAGAGAATCATTCTCAGAAACCGCTTTGTGTTGTGTGCGTTCCACTCACAGAGTTTAACCTTTCTTTCCATAGAGCAGTTTGGAAACACTCTGTTTGTAAAGTCTGCAAGTGGATATTTAGACCTCTTTGAGAATTTCGTTGGAAACGGGATTTCCTCATCTAATTCTAGATTGAAGAATTCTCAGTAACTTCTTTGGGTTGTGTGTGTTCAACTCACAGATTTGAACCTTCCTTTAGACAGAGCAGATTTGAAACCCTCTTTTTGTGGAATTTGCAAGTGGAGATTTCAAGCGCTTTGGGGACAATGGTAGGAAAGGAAATATCTTCGTATGAAAACTAGAGAGAATCATTCTCAGAAATCACTTTGTGTTGTGTGCGTTCCACTCACAGAGTTTAACCTTTCTTTTCATAGAGCAGTTTGGAAACACTCTGTTTGTAAAGTCTGCAAGTGGATATTTGGACCTCTTTGAGGATTTCGTTGGAAACGGGATTTCTTCATCTAATGCTAGACAGAAGAATTCTCAGTAACTTCTTTGGGCTGCGTGTGTTCAAGTCACAGAGTTGAACCTTCCTTTAGACAGAGCATATTTGAAACCCTCTTTTTGTGGAATTTGCAAGTGGAGATTTCAAGCGCTTTGGTGCGAATGGTAGAAAAGGAAATATCTTCGTATAAAAACTAGAGAGAATCATTCTCAAAAACCACTTTGTGTTGACTGCGATCCATTCACAGAGTTTAACCTTTCTTTTCATGGAGCAGTTTGGAAACACTCTGTTTGTAACGTCTGCAAGTGGATATTTGGACCTCTTTGAGCATTTCGCTGGAAACGGGATTTCTTCATCTAATGCTAGACAGAAGAATTCTCAGTAACTTCTTTGGGTTTTGTGTGTTCAACTCACAGAGTTGAACCTTCCTTTAGACAGAGCAGATTTGAAACCCTCTTTTTGTGGAATTTGAAAGTGGAGATTTCAAGTGCTTTGGGGCCCAATGTAGAAAAGGAAATATCTTCGTATAAGAACTAGAGAGAATCATTCTCAGAAACCACTTTGTGTTGTGTGCGTTCCACTCACAGAGTTTAACCTTTCTTTTGATAGAGAAGTTTGGAAACACTCTGTTTGTAAAGTCTGCAAGTGGATATTTAGACCTCTTTGAGGATTTCGTTGGAAACGGGATTTCCCCATCTAATTCTAGACTGAAGAATTCTCAGTAACTTCTTTGGGTTGTGTGTGTTCAACTCACAGATTTGAACCTTCCTTTAGACAGGGCAGATTTGAAACCCTCTTTTTGTGGAATTTGCAAGTGGAGATTTCAAGCGCTTTGGGGACAATGGTAGGAAAGGAAATATCTTCGTATAAAAACTAGAGAGAATCATTCTCAGAAATCACTTTGTGTTGTGTGCGTTCCACTCACAGAGTTTCACCTTTCTTTTCATAGAGAAGTTTGGAAACACTCTGTTTGTAAAGTCTGCAAGTGGATATTTGGACCTCTTTGAGGATTTCGTTGGAAACGGGATTTCCTCATCTAATTCTAGACTGAAGAATTCTCAGTAACTTCTTTGGGTTGTGTGTTCAACTCACAGATTTGAACCTTCCTTTAGACAGAGCAGATTTGAAACCCTCTTTTTGTTGAATTTGCAAGTGGGGATTTCAAGCGCTTTGGGGACAATGGTAGGAAAGGAAATATCTTCGTATAAAAACTAGAGAGAATCATTCTCAGAAATCACTTTGTGTTGTGTGCGTTCCACTCACAGAGTTTAACATTCCTTTTCATAGAGCAGTTTGGAAACACTCTGTTTGTAAAGTCTGCAAGTGGATATTTGGCCATCTTTGAGGATTTCGTTGGAAACGGGATTTCTTCATCTAATGCTAGACAGAAGAATCCTCAGTAACTTCTTTGGGTTGTGTGAGTTCAACTCACAGAGTTTGACCTTCCTTTAGACAGAGCAGATATGAAACCCTCTTTTTGTGGAATTTGCAAGTGGAGATTTCAAGCGCTTTGGTGCGAATGGTAGAAAAGGAAATATCTTCGTATAAAAACTAGAGAGAATCATTCTCAAAAACCACTTTGTGTTGACTGCGATCCATTCACAGAGTTTAACCTTTCTTTTCATGGAGCAGTTTGGAAACACTCTGTTTGTAACGTCTGCAAGTGGATATTTGGACCTCTTTGATTATTTCGTTGGAAACGGGATTTCTTCATCTAATGCTAGACAAAAGAATTCTCAGTAACTTCTTTGGGTTTTGTGTGTTCAACTCACAGAGTTGAACCTTCCTTTAGACAGAGCAGATTTGAAACCCTCTTTTTGTGGAATTTGAAAGTGGAGATTTCAAGCGCTTTGGGGCCAACGGTAGAAAAGGAAATATCTTCGTATAAGAATTAGAGAGAATCATTCTCAGAAACCACTTTGTGTTGTGTGCGTTCCACTCACAGAGTTTAACCTTTCTTTTGATAGAGAAGTTTGGAAACACTCTGTTTGTAAAGTCTGCAAGTGGATATTTAGACCTCTTTGAGGATTTCGTTGGAAACGGGATTTCCCCATCTAATTCTAGACTGAAGAATTCTCAGTAACTTCTTTGGGTTGTGTGTGTTCAACTCACAGATTTGAACCTTCCTTTAGACAGGGCAGATTTGAAACCCTCTTTTTGTGGAATTTGCAAGTGGAGATTTCAAGCGCTTTGGGGACAATGGTAGGAAAGGAAATATCTTCGTATAAAAACTAGAGAGAATCATTCTCAGAAACCACTTTGTGTTGTGTGCGTTCCACTCACAGAGTTTCACCTTTCTTTTCATAGAGAAGTTTGGAAACACTGTGTTTGTAAAGTCTGCAAGTGGATATTTGGAACTCTTTGAGGATTTCGTTGGAAACGGGATGTCCCCATCTAATTCTAGTTAGAAGAATTCTCAGTAACTTTTTTGGGTTGCGTGTGTTCAAATCACAGAGTTGGACCTTCCTTTAGACAGAGCAGATATGAAACCCTCTTTTTGTGGAAATTGCAAGTGGAGATATCAAGCACTTTTGGGCCAACGGTAGAAAAGGAAATATCTTCGTATAAAAGCTAGAGAGATTCATTCTCAGAAGACACTTTGTGTTGACTGCGACCCATTCACAGAGTTTAACCTTTCTTTTCATGGAGCAGTTTGGAAACACTCTGTTTGTAAAGTCTGCAAGTGGATATTTAGACCTCTTTGAGAATTTCGTTGGAAACGGGATTTCCTCATCTAATTCTAGATTGAAGAATTCTCAGTAACTTCTTTGGGTTGTGTGTGTTCAACTCACAGATTTGAACCTTCCTTTAGACAGAGCAGATTTGAAACCCTCTTTTTGTGGAACTTGCAAGAGGAGATTTCAAGCGCTTTGGGGACAATTGTAAGAAAGGAAATATCTTCGTATAAAAACTAGAGAGAATCATTCTCAGAAATCACTTTGTGTTGTGTGCGTTCCACTCACAGAGTTTAACCTTTCTTTTCATAGAGCAGTTTGGAAACACTCTGTTTGTAAAGTCTGCAAGTGGATATTTGGACATCTTTGAGGATTTCGTTGGAAACGGGATTTCTTCATCTAATGCTAGACAGAAGAATTCTCAGTAACTTCTTTGGGTTGTGTGAGTTCAACTCACAGAGTTGAACCTACCTTTAGACAGAGCATATTTGAAACCCTCTTTTTGTGGAATTTGCAAGTGGAGATTTCAAGCGCTTTGGTGCGAATGGTAGAAAAGGAAATATCTTCGTATAAAAACTAGAGTGAATCATTCTCAAAAACCACTTTGTGTTGACTGCGATCCATTCACAGAGTTTAACCTTTCTTTTCATGGAGCAGTTTGGAAACACTCTGTTTGTAACGTCTGCAAGTGGATATTTGGACCTATTTGAGGATTTCGTTGGAAACGGGATTTCTTCATCTAATGCTAGACAGAAGAATTCTCAGTAACTTCGTTGGGTTTTGTGTGTTCAACTCACAGAGTTGAACCTTCCTTTAGACAGAGCAGATTTTAAACCCTCTTTTTGTGGAATTTGAAAGTGGAGATTTCAAGCGCTTTCGGGCCAACGGTAGAAAAGGAAATATCTTCGTATAAAAACTAGAGAGAATCATTCTCAGAAACCACTTTGTGTTGACTGCGATCCATTCACAGAGTTTAACCTTTCTTTTCATGGAGCAGTTTGGAAACACTCTGTTTGTAAAGTCTGCAAGTGGATATTTGGACATCTTTGAGGAATTCGTTGGAAACGGGATTTCTTCATGTAATGCTAGACAGAAGAATTCTCAGTAACTTCTTTGGGTTGTGTGAGTTCAACTCACAGAGTTGAACCTACCTTTAGACAGAGCATATTTGAAACCCTCTTTTTGTGGAATTTGCAAGTGGAGATTTCAAGCGCTTTGGTGCCAACGGTAGAAAAGGAAATATCTTCGTATAAAAACTAGAGAGAATCATTCTCAGAAACCACTTTGTGTTGACTGCGATCCATTCACAGAGTTTAACCTTTCTTTTCATGGAGCAGTTTGGAAACACTCTGTTTGTAAAGTCTGCAAGTGGATATTTGGACCTATTTGAGGATTTCGTTGGAAACGGGATTTCTTCATCTAATGCTAGACAGAAGAATTCTCAGTAACTTCATTGGGTTGTGTGTGTTGAACTCACAGAGTTGAACCTTCCTTTAGACAGAGCAGATTTGAAACCCTCTTTTTGTGGAATTTGAAAGTGGAGATTTCAAGCGCGTTCGGGCCAAAGGTAGAAAAGGAAATATCTTCGTATAAGAACTAGAGAGAATCATTCTCAGAAACCACTTTGTGTTGTGTGCGTTCCACTCACAGAGTTTCACCTTTCTTTTCATAGAGAAGTTTGGAAACACTCTGTTTGTAAAGTCTGCAAGTGGATATTTAGACCTCTTTGAGGATTTCGTTGGAAACGGGATTTCCTCATCTAATTCTAGACTGAAGAATTCTCAGTAACTTCTTTGGGTTGTGTGTTCAACTCACAGATTTGAACCTTCCTTTAGACAGAGCAGATTTGAAACCCTCTTTTTGTGGAATTTGCAAGTGGAGATTTCAAGCGCTTTGGGGACAATGGTAGGAAAGGAAATATCTTCGTATAAAAACTAGAGAGAATCATTCTCAGAAATCACTTTGTGTTGTGTGCGTTCCACTCACAGAGTTTAACCTTTGTTTTCATAGAGCAGTTTGGAAACACTCTGTTTGTAAAGTCTGCAAGTGGATATTTGGACATCTTTGAGGATTTCGTTGGAAACGGGATTTCTTCATCTAATACTAGACAGAAGAATCCTCAGTAACTTCTTTGGGTTGTGTGAGTTCAACTCACGGAGTTGAACCTACCTTTAGACAGAGCATATTTGAAACCCTCTTTTTGTGGAATTTGCAAGTGGAGATTTCAAGCGCTTTGGTGCGAATGGTAGAAAAGGAAATATTTTCGTATAAGAACTAGAGAGAATCATTCTCAGAAACCACTTTGTGTTGTGTGCGTTCCACTCACAGAGTTTCACCTTTCTTTTCATAGAGAAGTTTGGAAACACTCTGTTTGTAAAGTCTGCAAGTGGATATTTAGACCTCTTTGAGGATTTCGTTGGAAACGGGATTTCCCCATCTAATTCTAGACTGAAGAATTCTCAGTAACTTCTTTGGGTTGTGTGTGTTCAACTCACAGATTTGAACCTTCCTTTAGACAGGGCAGATTTGAAACCCTCTTCTTGTGGAATTTGCAAGTGGAGATTTCAAGCGCTTTGGGGACAATGGTAGGAAAGGAAATATCTTCGTATAAAAACTAGAGAGAATCATTCTCAGAAACCACTTTGTGTTGTGTGCGTTCCACTCACAGAGTTTCACCTTTCTTTTCATAGAGAAGTTTGGAAACACTGTGTTTGTAAAGTCTGCAAGTGGATATTTGGACCTCTTTGAGGATTTCGTTGGAAACGGGATGTCCCCATCTAATTCTAGTTAGAAGAATTCTCAGTAACTTCTTTGGGTTGCGTGTGTTCAACTCACAGAGTTGGACCTTCCTTTAGACAGAGCAGATATGAAACCCTCTTTTTGTGGAAATTGCAAGTGGAGATATCAAGCACTTTTGGGCCAAAGGTAGAAAAGGAAATATCTTCGTATAAGAACTAGAGAGAATCATTCTCAGAAACCACTTTGTGTTGTGTGCGTTCCACTCACAGAGTTTCACCTTTCTTTTCATAGAGAAGTTTGGAAACACTCTGTTTGTAAAGTCTGCAAGTGGATATTTAGACCTCTTTGAGGATTTCGTTGGAAACGAGATTTCCCCATCTAATTCTAGACTGAAGAATTCTCAGTAACTTCTTTGGGTTGTGTGTGTTCAACTCACAGATTTGAACCTTCCTTTAGACAGGGCAGATTTGAAACCCTCTTCTTGTGGAATTTGCAAGTGGAGATTTCAAGCGCTTTGGGGACAATGGTAGGAAAGGAAATATCTTCGTATAAAAACTAGAGAGAACCATTCTCAGAAACCACTTTGTGTTGTGTGCGTTCCACTCACAGAGTTTCACCTTTCTTTTCATAGAGAAGTTTGGAAACACTGTGTTTGTAAAGTCTGCAAGTGGATATTTGGAACTCTTTGAGGATTTCGTTGGAAACGGGATGTCCCCATCTAATTCTAGTTAGAAGAATTCTCAGTAACTTCTTTGGGTTGCGTGTGTTCAACTCACAGAGTTGGACCTTCCTTTAGACAGAGCAGATATGAAACCCTCTTTTTGTGGAAATTGCAAGTGGAGATATCAAGCACTTTTGGACCAACGGTAGAAAAGGAAATATCTTCGTATAAAAACTAGAGAGATTCATTCTCAGAAAACACTTTGTGTTGACTGCGACCCATTCACAGAGTTTAACCTTTCTTTTCATGGAGCAGTTTGGAAACACTCTGTTTGTAAAGTCTGCAAGTGGATATTTAGACCTCTTTGAGAATTTCGTTGGAAACGGGATTTCCTCATCTAATTCTAGATTGAAGAATTCTCAGTAACTTCTTTGGGTTGTGTGTGTTCAACTCACAGATTTGAACCTTCCTTTAGACAGAGCAGATTTGAAACCCTCTTTTTGTGGAATTTGCAAGTGGAGATTTCAAGCGCTTTGGGGACAATGGTAGGAAAGGAAATATCTTCGTAGAAAAACTAGAGAGAATCATTCTCAGAAATCACTTTTTGTTGTGTGCGTTCCACACACAGAGTTTCACCTTTCTTTTCATTGAGCAGTTTGGAAACACTGTGTTTGTAAAGTCTGCAAGTGGATATTTGGACCTCTTTGAGGATTTCGTTGGAAACGGGATTTCCCCATCTAATTCTAGTTAGAAGAATTCTCAGTAACTTCTTTGGGTTGCGTGTGTTCAACTCACAGAGTTGGACCTTCCTTTAGACAGAGCAGATATGAAACCCTCTTTTTGTGGAATTTGCAAGTGGAGATTTCAAGCACTTTTCGTCCAACGATAGAAAAGGAAATATCTTCGTATAAAAACTATAGAGAATCATTCTCAGAAACCGCTTTGTGTTGTGTGCGTTCCACTCACAGAGTTTAACCTTTCTTTCCATAGAGCAGTTTGGAAACACTCTGTTTGTAAAGTCTGCAAGTGGATATTTAGACCTCTTTGAGAATTTCGTTGGAAACGGGATTTCCTCATCTAATTCTAGATTGAAGAATTCTCAGTAACTTCTTTGGGTTGTGTGTGTTCAACTCACAGATTTGAACCTTCCTTTAGACAGAGCAGATTTGAAACCCTCTTTTTGTGGAATTTGCAAGTGGAGATTTCAAGCGCTTTGGGGACAATGGTAGGAAAGGAAATATCTTCGTATGAAAACTAGAGAGAATCATTCTCAGAAATCACTTTGTGTTGTGTGCGTTCCACTCACAGAGTTTAACCTTTCTTTTCATAGAGCAGTTTGGAAACACTCTGTTTGTAAAGTCTGCAAGTGGATATTTGGACCTCTTTGAGGATTTCGTTGGAAACGGGATTTCTTCATCTAATGCTAGACAGAAGAATTCTCAGTAACTTCTTTGGGCTGCGTGTGTTCAAGTCACAGAGTTGAACCTTCCTTTAGACAGAGCATATTTGAAACCCTCTTTTTGTGGAATTTGCAAGTGGAGATTTCAAGCGCTTTGGTGCGAATGGTAGAAAAGGAAATATCTTCGTATAAAAACTAGAGAGAATCATTCTCAAAAACCACTTTGTGTTGACTGCGATCCATTCACAGAGTTTAACCTTTCTTTTCATGGAGCAGTTTGGAAACACTCTGTTTGTAACGTCTGCAAGTGGATATTTGGACCTCTTTGAGCATTTCGCTGGAAACGGGATTTCTTCATCTAATGCTAGACAGAAGAATTCTCAGTAACTTCTTTGGGTTTTGTGTGTTCAACTCACAGAGTTGAACCTTCCTTTAGACAGAGCAGATTTGAAACCCTCTTTTTGTGGAATTTGAAAGTGGAGATTTCAAGTGCTTTGGGGCCCAATGTAGAAAAGGAAATATCTTCGTATAAGAACTAGAGAGAATCATTCTCAGAAACCACTTTGTGTTGTGTGCGTTCCACTCACAGAGTTTAACCTTTCTTTTGATAGAGAAGTTTGGAAACACTCTGTTTGTAAAGTCTGCAAGTGGATATTTAGACCTCTTTGAGGATTTCGTTGGAAACGGGATTTCCCCATCTAATTCTAGACTGAAGAATTCTCAGTAACTTCTTTGGGTTGTGTGTGTTCAACTCACAGATTTGAACCTTCCTTTAGACAGGGCAGATTTGAAACCCTCTTTTTGTGGAATTTGCAAGTGGAGATTTCAAGCGCTTTGGGGACAATGGTAGGAAAGGAAATATCTTCGTATAAAAACTAGAGAGAATCATTCTCAGAAATCACTTTGTGTTGTGTGCGTTCCACTCACAGAGTTTCACCTTTCTTTTCATAGAGAAGTTTGGAAACACTCTGTTTGTAAAGTCTGCAAGTGGATATTTGGACCTCTTTGAGGATTTCGTTGGAAACGGGATTTCCTCATCTAATTCTAGACTGAAGAATTCTCAGTAACTTCTTTGGGTTGTGTGTTCAACTCACAGATTTGAACCTTCCTTTAGACAGAGCAGATTTGAAACCCTCTTTTTGTTGAATTTGCAAGTGGGGATTTCAAGCGCTTTGGGGACAATGGTAGGAAAGGAAATATCTTCGTATAAAAACTAGAGAGAATCATTCTCAGAAATCACTTTGTGTTGTGTGCGTTCCACTCACAGAGTTTAACATTCCTTTTCATAGAGCAGTTTGGAAACACTCTGTTTGTAAAGTCTGCAAGTGGATATTTGGCCATCTTTGAGGATTTCGTTGGAAACGGGATTTCTTCATCTAATGCTAGACAGAAGAATCCTCAGTAACTTCTTTGGGTTGTGTGAGTTCAACTCACAGAGTTTGACCTTCCTTTAGACAGAGCAGATATGAAACCCTCTTTTTGTGGAATTTGCAAGTGGAGATTTCAAGCGCTTTGGTGCGAATGGTAGAAAAGGAAATATCTTCGTATAAAAACTAGAGAGAATCATTCTCAAAAACCACTTTGTGTTGACTGCGATCCATTCACAGAGTTTAACCTTTCTTTTCATGGAGCAGTTTGGAAACACTCTGTTTGTAACGTCTGCAAGTGGATATTTGGACCTCTTTGATTATTTCGTTGGAAACGGGATTTCTTCATCTAATGCTAGACAAAAGAATTCTCAGTAACTTCTTTGGGTTTTGTGTGTTCAACTCACAGAGTTGAACCTTCCTTTAGACAGAGCAGATTTGAAACCCTCTTTTTGTGGAATTTGAAAGTGGAGATTTCAAGCGCTTTGGGGCCAACGGTAGAAAAGGAAATATCTTCGTATAAGAATTAGAGAGAATCATTCTCAGAAACCACTTTGTGTTGTGTGCGTTCCACTCACAGAGTTTAACCTTTCTTTTGATAGAGAAGTTTGGAAACACTCTGTTTGTAAAGTCTGCAAGTGGATATTTAGACCTCTTTGAGGATTTCGTTGGAAACGGGATTTCCCCATCTAATTCTAGACTGAAGAATTCTCAGTAACTTCTTTGGGTTGTGTGTGTTCAACTCACAGATTTGAACCTTCCTTTAGACAGGGCAGATTTGAAACCCTCTTTTTGTGGAATTTGCAAGTGGAGATTTCAAGCGCTTTGGGGACAATGGTAGGAAAGGAAATATCTTCGTATAAAAACTAGAGAGAATCATTCTCAGAAACCACTTTGTGTTGTGTGCGTTCCACTCACAGAGTTTCACCTTTCTTTTCATAGAGAAGTTTGGAAACACTGTGTTTGTAAAGTCTGCAAGTGGATATTTGGAACTCTTTGAGGATTTCGTTGGAAACGGGATGTCCCCATCTAATTCTAGTTAGAAGAATTCTCAGTAACTTCTTTGGGTTGCGTGTGTTCAAATCACAGAGTTGGACCTTCCTTTAGACAGAGCAGATATGAAACCCTCTTTTTGTGGAAATTGCAAGTGGAGATATCAAGCACTTTTGGGCCAACGGTAGAAAAGGAAATATCTTCGTATAAAAGCTAGAGAGATTCATTCTCAGAAGACACTTTGTGTTGACTGCGACCCATTCACAGAGTTTAACCTTTCTTTTCATGGAGCAGTTTGGAAACACTCTGTTTGTAAAGTCTGCAAGTGGATATTTAGACCTCTTTGAGAATTTCGTTGGAAACGGGATTTCCTCATCTAATTCTAGATTGAAGAATTCTCAGTAACTTCTTTGGGTTGTGTGAGTTCAACTCACAGAGTTGAACCTACCTTTAGACAGAGCATATTTGAAACCCTCTTTTTGTGGAATTTGCAAGTGGAGATTTCAAGCGCTTTGGTGCCAACGGTAGAAAAGGAAATATCTTCGTATAAAAACTAGAGAGAATCATTCTCAGAAACCACTTTGTGTTGACTGCGATCCATTCACAGAGTTTAACCTTTCTTTTCATGGAGCAGTTTGGAAACACTCTGTTTGTAAAGTCTGCAAGTGGATATTTGGACCTATTTGAGGATTTCGTTGGAAACGGGATTTCTTCATCTAATGCTAGACAGAAGAATTCTCAGTAACTTCATTGGGTTGTGTGTGTTGAACTCACAGAGTTGAACCTTCCTTTAGACAGAGCAGATTTGAAACCCTCTTTTTGTGGAATTTGAAAGTGGAGATTTCAAGCGCGTTCGGGCCAAAGGTAGAAAAGGAAATATCTTCGTATAAGAACTAGAGAGAATCATTCTCAGAAACCACTTTGTGTTGTGTGCGTTCCACTCACAGAGTTTCACCTTTCTTTTCATAGAGAAGTTTGGAAACACTCTGTTTGTAAAGTCTGCAAGTGGATATTTAGACCTCTTTGAGGATTTCGTTGGAAACGGGATTTCCTCATCTAATTCTAGACTGAAGAATTCTCAGTAACTTCTTTGGGTTGTGTGTTCAACTCACAGATTTGAACCTTCCTTTAGACAGAGCAGATTTGAAACCCTCTTTTTGTGGAATTTGCAAGTGGAGATTTCAAGCGCTTTGGGGACAATGGTAGGAAAGGAAATATCTTCGTATAAAAACTAGAGAGAATCATTCTCAGAAATCACTTTGTGTTGTGTGCGTTCCACTCACAGAGTTTAACCTTTGTTTTCATAGAGCAGTTTGGAAACACTCTGTTTGTAAAGTCTGCAAGTGGATATTTGGACATCTTTGAGGATTTCGTTGGAAACGGGATTTCTTCATCTAATACTAGACAGAAGAATCCTCAGTAACTTCTTTGGGTTGTGTGAGTTCAACTCACGGAGTTGAACCTACCTTTAGACAGAGCATATTTGAAACCCTCTTTTTGTGGAATTTGCAAGTGGAGATTTCAAGCGCTTTGGTGCGAATGGTAGAAAAGGAAATATTTTCGTATAAGAACTAGAGAGAATCATTCTCAGAAACCACTTTGTGTTGTGTGCGTTCCACTCACAGAGTTTCACCTTTCTTTTCATAGAGAAGTTTGGAAACACTCTGTTTGTAAAGTCTGCAAGTGGATATTTAGACCTCTTTGAGGATTTCGTTGGAAACGGGATTTCCCCATCTAATTCTAGACTGAAGAATTCTCAGTAACTTCTTTGGGTTGTGTGTGTTCAACTCACAGATTTGAACCTTCCTTTAGACAGGGCAGATTTGAAACCCTCTTCTTGTGGAATTTGCAAGTGGAGATTTCAAGCGCTTTGGGGACAATGGTAGGAAAGGAAATATCTTCGTATAAAAACTAGAGAGAATCATTCTCAGAAACCACTTTGTGTTGTGTGCGTTCCACTCACAGAGTTTCACCTTTCTTTTCATAGAGAAGTTTGGAAACACTGTGTTTGTAAAGTCTGCAAGTGGATATTTGGACCTCTTTGAGGATTTCGTTGGAAACGGGATGTCCCCATCTAATTCTAGTTAGAAGAATTCTCAGTAACTTCTTTGGGTTGCGTGTGTTCAACTCACAGAGTTGGACCTTCCTTTAGACAGAGCAGATATGAAACCCTCTTTTTGTGGAAATTGCAAGTGGAGATATCAAGCACTTTTGGGCCAAAGGTAGAAAAGGAAATATCTTCGTATAAGAACTAGAGAGAATCATTCTCAGAAACCACTTTGTGTTGTGTGCGTTCCACTCACAGAGTTTCACCTTTCTTTTCATAGAGAAGTTTGGAAACACTCTGTTTGTAAAGTCTGCAAGTGGATATTTAGACCTCTTTGAGGATTTCGTTGGAAACGAGATTTCCCCATCTAATTCTAGACTGAAGAATTCTCAGTAACTTCTTTGGGTTGTGTGTGTTCAACTCACAGATTTGAACCTTCCTTTAGACAGGGCAGATTTGAAACCCTCTTCTTGTGGAATTTGCAAGTGGAGATTTCAAGCGCTTTGGGGACAATGGTAGGAAAGGAAATATCTTCGTATAAAAACTAGAGAGAACCATTCTCAGAAACCACTTTGTGTTGTGTGCGTTCCACTCACAGAGTTTCACCTTTCTTTTCATAGAGAAGTTTGGAAACACTGTGTTTGTAAAGTCTGCAAGTGGATATTTGGAACTCTTTGAGGATTTCGTTGGAAACGGGATGTCCCCATCTAATTCTAGTTAGAAGAATTCTCAGTAACTTCTTTGGGTTGCGTGTGTTCAACTCACAGAGTTGGACCTTCCTTTAGACAGAGCAGATATGAAACCCTCTTTTTGTGGAAATTGCAAGTGGAGATATCAAGCACTTTTGGACCAACGGTAGAAAAGGAAATATCTTCGTATAAAAACTAGAGAGATTCATTCTCAGAAAACACTTTGTGTTGACTGCGACCCATTCACAGAGTTTAACCTTTCTTTTCATGGAGCAGTTTGGAAACACTCTGTTTGTAAAGTCTGCAAGTGGATATTTAGACCTCTTTGAGAATTTCGTTGGAAACGGGATTTCCTCATCTAATTCTAGATTGAAGAATTCTCAGTAACTTCTTTGGGTTGTGTGTGTTCAACTCACAGATTTGAACCTTCCTTTAGACAGAGCAGATTTGAAACCCTCTTTTTGTGGAATTTGCAAGTGGAGATTTCAAGCGCTTTGGGGACAATGGTAGGAAAGGAAATATCTTCGTAGAAAAACTAGAGAGAATCATTCTCAGAAATCACTTTTTGTTGTGTGCGTTCCACACACAGAGTTTCACCTTTCTTTTCATTGAGCAGTTTGGAAACACTGTGTTTGTAAAGTCTGCAAGTGGATATTTGGACCTCTTTGAGGATTTCGTTGGAAACGGGATTTCCCCATCTAATTCTAGTTAGAAGAATTCTCAGTAACTTCTTTGGGTTGCGTGTGTTCAACTCACAGAGTTGGACCTTCCTTTAGACAGAGCAGATATGAAACCCTCTTTTTGTGGAATTTGCAAGTGGAGATTTCAAGCACTTTTCGTCCAACGATAGAAAAGGAAATATCTTCGTATAAAAACTATAGAGAATCATTCTCAGAAACCGCTTTGTGTTGTGTGCGTTCCACTCACAGAGTTTAACCTTTCTTTCCATAGAGCAGTTTGGAAACACTCTGTTTGTAAAGTCTGCAAGTGGATATTTAGACCTCTTTGAGAATTTCGTTGGAAACGGGATTTCCTCATCTAATTCTAGATTGAAGAATTCTCAGTAACTTCTTTGGGTTGTGTGTGTTCAACTCACAGATTTGAACCTTCCTTTAGACAGAGCAGATTTGAAACCCTCTTTTTGTGGAATTTGCAAGTGGAGATTTCAAGCGCTTTGGGGACAATGGTAGGAAAGGAAATATCTTCGTATGAAAACTAGAGAGAATCATTCTCAGAAATCACTTTGTGTTGTGTGCGTTCCACTCACAGAGTTTAACCTTTCTTTTCATAGAGCAGTTTGGAAACACTCTGTTTGTAAAGTCTGCAAGTGGATATTTGGACCTCTTTGAGGATTTCGTTGGAAACGGGATTTCTTCATCTAATGCTAGACAGAAGAATTCTCAGTAACTTCTTTGGGCTGCGTGTGTTCAAGTCACAGAGTTGAACCTTCCTTTAGACAGAGCATATTTGAAACCCTCTTTTTGTGGAATTTGCAAGTGGAGATTTCAAGCGCTTTGGTGCGAATGGTAGAAAAGGAAATATCTTCGTATAAAAACTAGAGAGAATCATTCTCAAAAACCACTTTGTGTTGACTGCGATCCATTCACAGAGTTTAACCTTTCTTTTCATGGAGCAGTTTGGAAACACTCTGTTTGTAACGTCTGCAAGTGGATATTTGGACCTCTTTGAGCATTTCGCTGGAAACGGGATTTCTTCATCTAATGCTAGACAGAAGAATTCTCAGTAACTTCTTTGGGTTTTGTGTGTTCAACTCACAGAGTTGAACCTTCCTTTAGACAGAGCAGATTTGAAACCCTCTTTTTGTGGAATTTGAAAGTGGAGATTTCAAGTGCTTTGGGGCCCAATGTAGAAAAGGAAATATCTTCGTATAAGAACTAGAGAGAATCATTCTCAGAAACCACTTTGTGTTGTGTGCGTTCCACTCACAGAGTTTAACCTTTCTTTTGATAGAGAAGTTTGGAAACACTCTGTTTGTAAAGTCTGCAAGTGGATATTTAGACCTCTTTGAGGATTTCGTTGGAAACGGGATTTCCCCATCTAATTCTAGACTGAAGAATTCTCAGTAACTTCTTTGGGTTGTGTGTGTTCAACTCACAGATTTGAACCTTCCTTTAGACAGGGCAGATTTGAAACCCTCTTTTTGTGGAATTTGCAAGTGGAGATTTCAAGCGCTTTGGGGACAATGGTAGGAAAGGAAATATCTTCGTATAAAAACTAGAGAGAATCATTCTCAGAAATCACTTTGTGTTGTGTGCGTTCCACTCACAGAGTTTCACCTTTCTTTTCATAGAGAAGTTTGGAAACACTCTGTTTGTAAAGTCTGCAAGTGGATATTTGGACCTCTTTGAGGATTTCGTTGGAAACGGGATTTCCTCATCTAATTCTAGACTGAAGAATTCTCAGTAACTTCTTTGGGTTGTGTGTTCAACTCACAGATTTGAACCTTCCTTTAGACAGAGCAGATTTGAAACCCTCTTTTTGTTGAATTTGCAAGTGGGGATTTCAAGCGCTTTGGGGACAATGGTAGGAAAGGAAATATCTTCGTATAAAAACTAGAGAGAATCATTCTCAGAAATCACTTTGTGTTGTGTGCGTTCCACTCACAGAGTTTAACATTCCTTTTCATAGAGCAGTTTGGAAACACTCTGTTTGTAAAGTCTGCAAGTGGATATTTGGCCATCTTTGAGGATTTCGTTGGAAACGGGATTTCTTCATCTAATGCTAGACAGAAGAATCCTCAGTAACTTCTTTGGGTTGTGTGAGTTCAACTCACAGAGTTTGACCTTCCTTTAGACAGAGCAGATATGAAACCCTCTTTTTGTGGAATTTGCAAGTGGAGATTTCAAGCGCTTTGGTGCGAATGGTAGAAAAGGAAATATCTTCGTATAAAAACTAGAGAGAATCATTCTCAAAAACCACTTTGTGTTGACTGCGATCCATTCACAGAGTTTAACCTTTCTTTTCATGGAGCAGTTTGGAAACACTCTGTTTGTAACGTCTGCAAGTGGATATTTGGACCTCTTTGATTATTTCGTTGGAAACGGGATTTCTTCATCTAATGCTAGACAAAAGAATTCTCAGTAACTTCTTTGGGTTTTGTGTGTTCAACTCACAGAGTTGAACCTTCCTTTAGACAGAGCAGATTTGAAACCCTCTTTTTGTGGAATTTGAAAGTGGAGATTTCAAGCGCTTTGGGGCCAACGGTAGAAAAGGAAATATCTTCGTATAAGAATTAGAGAGAATCATTCTCAGAAACCACTTTGTGTTGTGTGCGTTCCACTCACAGAGTTTAACCTTTCTTTTGATAGAGAAGTTTGGAAACACTCTGTTTGTAAAGTCTGCAAGTGGATATTTAGACCTCTTTGAGGATTTCGTTGGAAACGGGATTTCCCCATCTAATTCTAGACTGAAGAATTCTCAGTAACTTCTTTGGGTTGTGTGTGTTCAACTCACAGATTTGAACCTTCCTTTAGACAGGGCAGATTTGAAACCCTCTTTTTGTGGAATTTGCAAGTGGAGATTTCAAGCGCTTTGGGGACAATGGTAGGAAAGGAAATATCTTCGTATAAAAACTAGAGAGAATCATTCTCAGAAACCACTTTGTGTTGTGTGCGTTCCACTCACAGAGTTTCACCTTTCTTTTCATAGAGAAGTTTGGAAACACTGTGTTTGTAAAGTCTGCAAGTGGATATTTGGAACTCTTTGAGGATTTCGTTGGAAACGGGATGTCCCCATCTAATTCTAGTTAGAAGAATTCTCAGTAACTTCTTTGGGTTGCGTGTGTTCAAATCACAGAGTTGGACCTTCCTTTAGACAGAGCAGATATGAAACCCTCTTTTTGTGGAAATTGCAAGTGGAGATATCAAGCACTTTTGGGCCAACGGTAGAAAAGGAAATATCTTCGTATAAAAGCTAGAGAGATTCATTCTCAGAAGACACTTTGTGTTGACTGCGACCCATTCACAGAGTTTAACCTTTCTTTTCATGGAGCAGTTTGGAAACACTCTGTTTGTAAAGTCTGCAAGTGGATATTTAGACCTCTTTGAGAATTTCGTTGGAAACGGGATTTCCTCATCTAATTCTAGATTGAAGAATTCTCAGTAACTTCTTTGGGTTGTGTGAGTTCAACTCACAGAGTTGAACCTACCTTTAGACAGAGCATATTTGAAACCCTCTTTTTGTGGAATTTGCAAGTGGAGATTTCAAGCGCTTTGGTGCCAACGGTAGAAAAGGAAATATCTTCGTATAAAAACTAGAGAGAATCATTCTCAGAAACCACTTTGTGTTGACTGCGATCCATTCACAGAGTTTAACCTTTCTTTTCATGGAGCAGTTTGGAAACACTCTGTTTGTAAAGTCTGCAAGTGGATATTTGGACCTATTTGAGGATTTCGTTGGAAACGGGATTTCTTCATCTAATGCTAGACAGAAGAATTCTCAGTAACTTCATTGGGTTGTGTGTGTTGAACTCACAGAGTTGAACCTTCCTTTAGACAGAGCAGATTTGAAACCCTCTTTTTGTGGAATTTGAAAGTGGAGATTTCAAGCGCGTTCGGGCCAAAGGTAGAAAAGGAAATATCTTCGTATAAGAACTAGAGAGAATCATTCTCAGAAACCACTTTGTGTTGTGTGCGTTCCACTCACAGAGTTTCACCTTTCTTTTCATAGAGAAGTTTGGAAACACTCTGTTTGTAAAGTCTGCAAGTGGATATTTAGACCTCTTTGAGGATTTCGTTGGAAACGGGATTTCCTCATCTAATTCTAGACTGAAGAATTCTCAGTAACTTCTTTGGGTTGTGTGTTCAACTCACAGATTTGAACCTTCCTTTAGACAGAGCAGATTTGAAACCCTCTTTTTGTGGAATTTGCAAGTGGAGATTTCAAGCGCTTTGGGGACAATGGTAGGAAAGGAAATATCTTCGTATAAAAACTAGAGAGAATCATTCTCAGAAATCACTTTGTGTTGTGTGCGTTCCACTCACAGAGTTTAACCTTTGTTTTCATAGAGCAGTTTGGAAACACTCTGTTTGTAAAGTCTGCAAGTGGATATTTGGACATCTTTGAGGATTTCGTTGGAAACGGGATTTCTTCATCTAATACTAGACAGAAGAATCCTCAGTAACTTCTTTGGGTTGTGTGAGTTCAACTCACGGAGTTGAACCTACCTTTAGACAGAGCATATTTGAAACCCTCTTTTTGTGGAATTTGCAAGTGGAGATTTCAAGCGCTTTGGTGCGAATGGTAGAAAAGGAAATATTTTCGTATAAGAACTAGAGAGAATCATTCTCAGAAACCACTTTGTGTTGTGTGCGTTCCACTCACAGAGTTTCACCTTTCTTTTCATAGAGAAGTTTGGAAACACTCTGTTTGTAAAGTCTGCAAGTGGATATTTAGACCTCTTTGAGGATTTCGTTGGAAACGGGATTTCCCCATCTAATTCTAGACTGAAGAATTCTCAGTAACTTCTTTGGGTTGTGTGTGTTCAACTCACAGATTTGAACCTTCCTTTAGACAGGGCAGATTTGAAACCCTCTTCTTGTGGAATTTGCAAGTGGAGATTTCAAGCGCTTTGGGGACAATGGTAGGAAAGGAAATATCTTCGTATAAAAACTAGAGAGAATCATTCTCAGAAACCACTTTGTGTTGTGTGCGTTCCACTCACAGAGTTTCACCTTTCTTTTCATAGAGAAGTTTGGAAACACTGTGTTTGTAAAGTCTGCAAGTGGATATTTGGACCTCTTTGAGGATTTCGTTGGAAACGGGATGTCCCCATCTAATTCTAGTTAGAAGAATTCTCAGTAACTTCTTTGGGTTGCGTGTGTTCAACTCACAGAGTTGGACCTTCCTTTAGACAGAGCAGATATGAAACCCTCTTTTTGTGGAAATTGCAAGTGGAGATATCAAGCACTTTTGGGCCAAAGGTAGAAAAGGAAATATCTTCGTATAAGAACTAGAGAGAATCATTCTCAGAAACCACTTTGTGTTGTGTGCGTTCCACTCACAGAGTTTCACCTTTCTTTTCATAGAGAAGTTTGGAAACACTCTGTTTGTAAAGTCTGCAAGTGGATATTTAGACCTCTTTGAGGATTTCGTTGGAAACGAGATTTCCCCATCTAATTCTAGACTGAAGAATTCTCAGTAACTTCTTTGGGTTGTGTGTGTTCAACTCACAGATTTGAACCTTCCTTTAGACAGGGCAGATTTGAAACCCTCTTCTTGTGGAATTTGCAAGTGGAGATTTCAAGCGCTTTGGGGACAATGGTAGGAAAGGAAATATCTTCGTATAAAAACTAGAGAGAACCATTCTCAGAAACCACTTTGTGTTGTGTGCGTTCCACTCACAGAGTTTCACCTTTCTTTTCATAGAGAAGTTTGGAAACACTGTGTTTGTAAAGTCTGCAAGTGGATATTTGGAACTCTTTGAGGATTTCGTTGGAAACGGGATGTCCCCATCTAATTCTAGTTAGAAGAATTCTCAGTAACTTCTTTGGGTTGCGTGTGTTCAACTCACAGAGTTGGACCTTCCTTTAGACAGAGCAGATATGAAACCCTCTTTTTGTGGAAATTGCAAGTGGAGATATCAAGCACTTTTGGACCAACGGTAGAAAAGGAAATATCTTCGTATAAAAACTAGAGAGATTCATTCTCAGAAAACACTTTGTGTTGACTGCGACCCATTCACAGAGTTTAACCTTTCTTTTCATGGAGCAGTTTGGAAACACTCTGTTTGTAAAGTCTGCAAGTGGATATTTAGACCTCTTTGAGAATTTCGTTGGAAACGGGATTTCCTCATCTAATTCTAGATTGAAGAATTCTCAGTAACTTCTTTGGGTTGTGTGTGTTCAACTCACAGATTTGAACCTTCCTTTAGACAGAGCAGATTTGAAACCCTCTTTTTGTGGAATTTGCAAGTGGAGATTTCAAGCGCTTTGGGGACAATGGTAGGAAAGGAAATATCTTCGTAGAAAAACTAGAGAGAATCATTCTCAGAAATCACTTTTTGTTGTGTGCGTTCCACACACAGAGTTTCACCT
Source organism: Gorilla gorilla gorilla (assembly GCF_029281585.2). NCBI lineage: Eukaryota > Metazoa > Chordata > Mammalia > Primates > Hominidae > Gorilla > Gorilla gorilla. The sequence continues at coordinate 109,085,260 of NC_073224.2, forward strand.
TTCTTTTCATTGAGCAGTTTGGAAACACTGTGTTTGTAAAGTCTGCAAGTGGATATTTGGACCTCTTTGAGGATTTCGTTGGAAACGGGATTTCCCCATCTAATTCTAGTTAGAAGAATTCTCAGTAACTTCTTTGGGTTGCGTGTGTTCAACTCACAGAGTTGGACCTTCCTTTAGACAGAGCAGATATGAAACCCTCTTTTTGTGGAATTTGCAAGTGGAGATTTCAAGCACTTTTCGTCCAACGATAGAAAAGGAAATATCTTCGTATAAAAACTATAGAGAATCATTCTCAGAAACCGCTTTGTGTTGTGTGCGTTCCACTCACAGAGTTTAACCTTTCTTTCCATAGAGCAGTTTGGAAACACTCTGTTTGTAAAGTCTGCAAGTGGATATTTAGACCTCTTTGAGAATTTCGTTGGAAACGGGATTTCCTCATCTAATTCTAGATTGAAGAATTCTCAGTAACTTCTTTGGGTTGTGTGTGTTCAACTCACAGATTTGAACCTTCCTTTAGACAGAGCAGATTTGAAACCCTCTTTTTGTGGAATTTGCAAGTGGAGATTTCAAGCGCTTTGGGGACAATGGTAGGAAAGGAAATATCTTCGTATGAAAACTAGAGAGAATCATTCTCAGAAATCACTTTGTGTTGTGTGCGTTCCACTCACAGAGTTTAACCTTTCTTTTCATAGAGCAGTTTGGAAACACTCTGTTTGTAAAGTCTGCAAGTGGATATTTGGACCTCTTTGAGGATTTCGTTGGAAACGGGATTTCTTCATCTAATGCTAGACAGAAGAATTCTCAGTAACTTCTTTGGGCTGCGTGTGTTCAAGTCACAGAGTTGAACCTTCCTTTAGACAGAGCATATTTGAAACCCTCTTTTTGTGGAATTTGCAAGTGGAGATTTCAAGCGCTTTGGTGCGAATGGTAGAAAAGGAAATATCTTCGTATAAAAACTAGAGAGAATCATTCTCAAAAACCACTTTGTGTTGACTGCGATCCATTCACAGAGTTTAACCTTTCTTTTCATGGAGCAGTTTGGAAACACTCTGTTTGTAACGTCTGCAAGTGGATATTTGGACCTCTTTGAGCATTTCGCTGGAAACGGGATTTCTTCATCTAATGCTAGACAGAAGAATTCTCAGTAACTTCTTTGGGTTTTGTGTGTTCAACTCACAGAGTTGAACCTTCCTTTAGACAGAGCAGATTTGAAACCCTCTTTTTGTGGAATTTGAAAGTGGAGATTTCAAGTGCTTTGGGGCCCAATGTAGAAAAGGAAATATCTTCGTATAAGAACTAGAGAGAATCATTCTCAGAAACCACTTTGTGTTGTGTGCGTTCCACTCACAGAGTTTAACCTTTCTTTTGATAGAGAAGTTTGGAAACACTCTGTTTGTAAAGTCTGCAAGTGGATATTTAGACCTCTTTGAGGATTTCGTTGGAAACGGGATTTCCCCATCTAATTCTAGACTGAAGAATTCTCAGTAACTTCTTTGGGTTGTGTGTGTTCAACTCACAGATTTGAACCTTCCTTTAGACAGGGCAGATTTGAAACCCTCTTTTTGTGGAATTTGCAAGTGGAGATTTCAAGCGCTTTGGGGACAATGGTAGGAAAGGAAATATCTTCGTATAAAAACTAGAGAGAATCATTCTCAGAAATCACTTTGTGTTGTGTGCGTTCCACTCACAGAGTTTCACCTTTCTTTTCATAGAGAAGTTTGGAAACACTCTGTTTGTAAAGTCTGCAAGTGGATATTTGGACCTCTTTGAGGATTTCGTTGGAAACGGGATTTCCTCATCTAATTCTAGACTGAAGAATTCTCAGTAACTTCTTTGGGTTGTGTGTTCAACTCACAGATTTGAACCTTCCTTTAGACAGAGCAGATTTGAAACCCTCTTTTTGTTGAATTTGCAAGTGGGGATTTCAAGCGCTTTGGGGACAATGGTAGGAAAGGAAATATCTTCGTATAAAAACTAGAGAGAATCATTCTCAGAAATCACTTTGTGTTGTGTGCGTTCCACTCACAGAGTTTAACATTCCTTTTCATAGAGCAGTTTGGAAACACTCTGTTTGTAAAGTCTGCAAGTGGATATTTGGCCATCTTTGAGGATTTCGTTGGAAACGGGATTTCTTCATCTAATGCTAGACAGAAGAATCCTCAGTAACTTCTTTGGGTTGTGTGAGTTCAACTCACAGAGTTTGACCTTCCTTTAGACAGAGCAGATATGAAACCCTCTTTTTGTGGAATTTGCAAGTGGAGATTTCAAGCGCTTTGGTGCGAATGGTAGAAAAGGAAATATCTTCGTATAAAAACTAGAGAGAATCATTCTCAAAAACCACTTTGTGTTGACTGCGATCCATTCACAGAGTTTAACCTTTCTTTTCATGGAGCAGTTTGGAAACACTCTGTTTGTAACGTCTGCAAGTGGATATTTGGACCTCTTTGATTATTTCGTTGGAAACGGGATTTCTTCATCTAATGCTAGACAAAAGAATTCTCAGTAACTTCTTTGGGTTTTGTGTGTTCAACTCACAGAGTTGAACCTTCCTTTAGACAGAGCAGATTTGAAACCCTCTTTTTGTGGAATTTGAAAGTGGAGATTTCAAGCGCTTTGGGGCCAACGGTAGAAAAGGAAATATCTTCGTATAAGAATTAGAGAGAATCATTCTCAGAAACCACTTTGTGTTGTGTGCGTTCCACTCACAGAGTTTAACCTTTCTTTTGATAGAGAAGTTTGGAAACACTCTGTTTGTAAAGTCTGCAAGTGGATATTTAGACCTCTTTGAGGATTTCGTTGGAAACGGGATTTCCCCATCTAATTCTAGACTGAAGAATTCTCAGTAACTTCTTTGGGTTGTGTGTGTTCAACTCACAGATTTGAACCTTCCTTTAGACAGGGCAGATTTGAAACCCTCTTTTTGTGGAATTTGCAAGTGGAGATTTCAAGCGCTTTGGGGACAATGGTAGGAAAGGAAATATCTTCGTATAAAAACTAGAGAGAATCATTCTCAGAAACCACTTTGTGTTGTGTGCGTTCCACTCACAGAGTTTCACCTTTCTTTTCATAGAGAAGTTTGGAAACACTGTGTTTGTAAAGTCTGCAAGTGGATATTTGGAACTCTTTGAGGATTTCGTTGGAAACGGGATGTCCCCATCTAATTCTAGTTAGAAGAATTCTCAGTAACTTCTTTGGGTTGCGTGTGTTCAAATCACAGAGTTGGACCTTCCTTTAGACAGAGCAGATATGAAACCCTCTTTTTGTGGAAATTGCAAGTGGAGATATCAAGCACTTTTGGGCCAACGGTAGAAAAGGAAATATCTTCGTATAAAAGCTAGAGAGATTCATTCTCAGAAGACACTTTGTGTTGACTGCGACCCATTCACAGAGTTTAACCTTTCTTTTCATGGAGCAGTTTGGAAACACTCTGTTTGTAAAGTCTGCAAGTGGATATTTAGACCTCTTTGAGAATTTCGTTGGAAACGGGATTTCCTCATCTAATTCTAGATTGAAGAATTCTCAGTAACTTCTTTGGGTTGTGTGTGTTCAACTCACAGATTTGAACCTTCCTTTAGACACAGCAGATTTGAAACCCTCTTTTTGTGGAACTTGCAAGAGGAGATTTCAAGCGCTTTGGGGACAATTGTAGGAAAGGAAATATCTTCGTATAAAAACTAGAGAGAATCATTCTCAGAAATCACTTTGTGTTGTGTGCGTTCCACTCACAGAGTTTAACCTTTCTTTTCATAGAGCAGTTTGGAAACACTCTGTTTGTAAAGTCTGCAAGTGGATATTTGGACATCTTTGAGGATTTCGTTGGAAACGGGATTTCTTCATCTAATGCTAGACAGAAGAATTCTCAGTAACTTCTTTGGGTTGTGTGAGTTCAACTCACAGAGTTGAACCTACCTTTAGACAGAGCATATTTGAAACCCTCTTTTTGTGGAATTTGCAAGTGGAGATTTCAAGCGCTTTGGTGCGAATGGTAGAAAAGGAAATATCTTCGTATAAAAACTAGAGTGAATCATTCTCAAAAACCACTTTGTGTTGACTGCGATCCATTCACAGAGTTTAACCTTTCTTTTCATGGAGCAGTTTGGAAACACTCTGTTTGTAACGTCTGCAAGTGGATATTTGGACCTATTTGAGGATTTCGTTGGAAACGGGATTTCTTCATCTAATGCTAGACAGAAGAATTCTCAGTAACTTCGTTGGGTTTTGTGTGTTCAACTCACAGAGTTGAACCTTCCTTTAGACAGAGCAGATTTTCAACCCTCTTTTTGTGGAATTTGAAAGTGGAGATTTCAAGCGCTTTCGGGCCAACGGTAGAAAAGGAAATATCTTCGTATAAAAACTAGAGAGAATCATTCTCAGAAACCACTTTGTGTTGACTGCGATCCATTCACAGAGTTTAACCTTTCTTTTCATGGAGCAGTTTGGAAACACTCTGTTTGTAAAGTCTGCAAGTGGATATTTGGACCTATTTGAGGATTTCGTTGGAAACGGGATTTCTTCATCTAATGCTAGACAGAAGAATTCTCAGTAACTTCTTTGGGTTCTGTGTGTTCAACTCACAGAGTTGAACCTTCCTTTAGACAGAGCAGATTTGAAACCCTCTTTTTGTGGAATTTGAAAGTGGAGATTTCAAGCGCTTTGGGGCCCAATGTAGAAAAGGAAATATCTTCATATAAGAACTAGAGAGAATCATTCTCAGAAACCACTTTGTGTTGTGTGCGTTCCACTCACAGAGTTTAACCTTTCTTTTGATAGAGAAGTTTGGAAACACTGTGTTTGTAAAGTCTGCAAGTGGATATTTCGACCTCTTTGAGGATTTCGTTGGAAACGGTATTTCCCCATCTAATTCTAGTTAGAAGTATTCTCAGTAACTTCTTTGGGTTGCGTGTGTTCAACTCACAGAGTTGGACCTTCCTTTAGACAGAGCAGATATGAAACCTTCTTTTTGTGGAATTTGCAAGTGGAGATTTCAAGCACTTTTGGGCCAACGGTAGAAAAGGAAATATCTTCGTATAAAAACTAGAGAGATTCATTCTCAGAAAACACTTTGTGTTGACTGCGACCCATTCACAGAGTTTAACCTTTCTTTTCATGGAGCAGTTTGGAAACACTCTGTTTGTAAAGTCTGCAAGTGGATATTTAGACCTCTTTGAGAATTTCGTTGGAAACGGGATTTCCTCATCTAATTCTAGATTCAAGAATTCTCAGTAACTTCTTTGGGTTGCGTGTGTTCAACTCACAGATTTGAACATTCCTTTAGTCAGAGCAGATTTGAATCCCTCTTTTTGTGGAATTTGCAAGTGGAGATTTCAAGCGCTTTTGGGACAATGTTAGGAAAGGAAATATCTTCGTATAAAAACTAGACAGAATCATTCTCAGAAACCACTTTGTGTTGTGTGCGTTCCACTCACAGAGTTTAACCTTCCTTTTCATAGAGCAGTTTGGAAACACTCTGTTTGTAAAGTCTGCAAGTGGATATTTGGACCTCTTTGAGGATTTCGTTGGAAACGGGTTTTCCTCATCTAATTCTAGATTGAAGAATTCTCAGTAACTTCTTTGGGTTGCGTGTGCTCAATTCACAGAGTTGGACATTCCTTTAGACACAACAGATATGTAACCCTCTTTTTGTGGAATTTGAAAGTGGAGATTTCAAGCGCTTTCGGGACAACGGTAGAAAAGGAAATATCTTCGTATAAAAACTAGAGAGAATCATTCTCAAAAACCACTTTGTGTTGACTGCGATCCATTCACAGAGTCTAACCTTTCTTTTCATGGAGCAGTTTGGAAACACACTGTTTGTAAAGTCTGCAAGTGGATATTTGGACCTATTTGAGGATTTCGTTGGAAACGGGATTTCTTCATCTAATGCTAGACAGAAGAATTCTCAGTAACTTCATTGTCTTGTGTGTGTTCAACTCACAGAGTTGAACCTTCCTTTAGACAGAGCATATTTGAAACCCTCTTTTTGTGGAATTTGAAAGTGGAGATTTCAAGCGCTTTCGGGACAACGGTAGAAAAGGAAATATCTTCGTATAAGAACTAGAGAGAATCATTCTCAGAAACCACTTTGTGTTGTGTGCGTTCCACTCACAGAGTTTAACCTTTCTTTTCATAGAGCAGTTTGGAAACACTCTGTTTGTAAAGTCTGCAAGTGGATATTTAGACCTCTTTGAGGATTTCGTTGGAAACGGGATTTCCTCATCTAATTCTAGACTGAAGAATTCTCAGTAACTTCTTTGGGTTGTGTGTTCAACTCACAGATTTGAACCTTCCTTTAGACAGAGCAGATTTGAAACCCTCTTTTTTTGGAATTTGCAATTGGAGATTTCAAGCGCTTTGGGGACAATGGTAGGAAAGGAAATATCTTCGTATAAAAACTAGAGAGAATCATTCTCAGAAACCACTTTGTGTTGTGTGCGTTCCACTCACAGAGTTTATCCTTTCTTTTCATAGAGCAGTTTGGAAACACTCTGTTTGTAAAGTCTGCCAGTGGATATTTGGACCTCTTTGAGGATTTCATTGGAAACGGGATTTCTTCATCTAATGCTAGACAGAAGAATTCTCAGTAACTTTTTGGGTTGTGTGAGTTCAACTCACAGAGTTGAACCTTCCTTTAGATAGAGCAGATTTGAAACCCTCTTTTTGTGGAATTTGCAAGTGGATATTTCAAGCGCTTTATTGCCAACGGTAGAAAAGGGAATATCTTCGTATAAAAACTAGAGAGAATCATTCTCAAAAACCACTTTGTGTTGTGTGCGTTCCACTCACAGAGTTTAACCTTTCTTTTCATGGAGCAGTTTGGAAACACTCTGTTTGCAAAGTCTGCAAGTGGATATTTGGACCTTTTTGAGGATTTCGTTGGAAACGGGATTTCTTCATCTAATGCTAGACAGAAGAATTCTCAGTAACTTTTTTGGGTTGTGTGTGTTCAACTCACAGAGTTGAACCTTCCTTTAGACAGAGCAGATTTGAAACCCTCTTTTTGTGGAATTTGAAAGTGGAGATTTCAAGCGCTTTGGGGCCAACGGTAGAATGGCAAATATCTTCCTATAAAAACTAGAGAGAATCATTCTCAGAAACCACTTTGTGTTGTGTGCGTTCCACTCACGGAGTTTCACCTTTCTTTTCATAGATCAGTTTGGAAACACTCTGTTTCTAAAGTCTGCAAGTGGATATTTAGACCTATTTGAGGATTTCTTTGGAAACGGGATTTCTTCATCTAATGCTAGACAGAAGAATTCTCAGTAACTTCTTTGGGTTGAGTGTGTTCAACTCACAGAGTTGAACCTTCCTTTAGACAGAGCAGATTTGAAACCCTCTTTTTGTGGAATTTGAAAGTGGAGATTTCAAGCGCTTTCGGGCCAAAGGTAGAAAAGGAAATATCTTCGTATAAGAACTAGAGAGAATCATTCTCAGAAACCACTTTGTGTTGTGTGCGTTCCACTCACAGAGTTTCACCTTTCTTTTCATGGAGCAGTTTGGAAACACTCTGTTTGTAAAGTCTGCAAGTGGATATTTGGACCTCTTTGAGGATTTCGTTGGAAACGGGATTTCTTCATCTAATGCTAGACAGAAGATTTCTCAGTAACTTCTTTGGGTTTTGTGTGTTCAACTCAGAGACTTGAACCTTCCTTTTGACAGAGCAGATTTGAAACCCTCTTTTTGTGGAATTTGCAAGTGGAGATTTCAAGCGCTTTCAGGCCAACGGTAGAAAAGGAAATATCTTCGTATAAAAAGTAGACAGAATCATTCTCAAAAACCACTTTGTGTTGACTGCGATCCATTCACAGAGTTTAACCTTTCTTTTCATGGAGCATTTTGGAAACACTCTGTTTGTAAAGTCTGCAAGTGGATATTTGGACCTATTTGAGGATTTCGTTGGAAACGGGATTTTTTCATCTAAGGCTAGACAGAAGAATTCTCAGTAACTTCATTCGGTTGTGTTTGTTGAACTCACAGAGTTGAACCTTACTTTAGACAGAGCAGATTTGAAACCCTCTTTTTGTGGAATTTGAAAGTGGAGATTTCAAGCGCTTTCGGGCCAAAGGTAGAAAAGGAAATATCTTCGTATAAGAAATAGAGAGAATCTTTCTCAGAAACCACTTTGTGTTGTGTGCGTTCCACTCACAGAGTTTAACCTTTCTATTCATAGAGAAGTTTGGAAACACTCTGTTTGTAAAGTCTGCAAGTGGATATTTAGACCTCTTTGAGGATTTCGTTGGAAATGGGATTTCCTCATCTAATTCTAGACTGAAGAATTCTCAGTAACTTCTTTGGGTTGTGTGTTCAACTCACAGATTTAAACCTTCCTTTAGACAGAGCATATTTGAAACCCTCTTTTTGTGGTATTTGCAAGTGGAGATTTCAAGCGCTTTGGTGCGAATGGTAGAAAAGGAAATATCTTCGTATAAAAACTAGAGAGAATCATTCTCAAAAACCACTTTGTGTTGACTGCGATCCATTCACAGAGTTTAACCTTTCTTTTCATGGAGCAGTTTGGAAACACTCTGTTTGTAAGGTCTGCAAGTGGATATTTGGACCTCTTTGAGGATTTCGTTTGAAACGGGATTTCTTCATCTAATGCTAGACAGAAGAATTCTCAGTAACTTTTTTGGGGTGTGTGTGTTCAACTCACAGAGTGGAACCTTCCTTTAGACAGAGCAGATTTGAAACCCTCTTTTTGTGGAATTTGAAAGTGGAGATTTCAAGCGCTTTCGGGCCAACGGTAGAAAAGGAAATATCTTCGTATAAAAACTAGAGAGAATCATTCTCAGAAACCACTTTGTGTTGACTGCGATCCATTCACAGAGTTTAACCTTTCTTTTCATGGAGCAGTTTGGAAACACTCTGTTTGTAAAGTCTGCAAGTGGATATTTGGACCTATTTGAGGATTTCGTTGGAAACGGGATTTCTTCATCTAATGCTAGACAGAAGAATTCTCAGTAACTTCTTTGGGTTCTGTGTGTACAACTCACAGAGTTGAACTTTCCTTTAGACAGAGCAGATTTGAAACCCTCTTTTTGTGGAATTTGCAAGTGGAGATTTCAAGCGCTTTGGGGCCCAATGTAGAAAAGGAAATATCTTCGTATAAGAACTAGAGAGAATCATTCTCAGAAACCACTTTGTGTTGTGTGCGTTCCACTCACAGAGTTTAACCTTTCTTTTGATAGAGAAGTTTGGAAACACTGTGTTTGTAAAGTCTGCAAGTGGATATTTCGACCTCTTTGAGGATTTCGTTGGAAACGGTATTTTCCCATCTAATTCTAGTTAGAAGAATTCTCAGTAACTTCTTTGGGTTGCGTGTGTTCAAATCACAGAGTTGGACCTTCCTTTAGACAGAGCAGATATGAAACCCTCTTTTTGTGGAATTTGCAAGTGGAGATTTCAAGCACTTTTGGGCCAACGGTAGAAAAGGAAATATCTTCGTATAAAAACTAGAGAGATTCATTCTCAGAAAACACTTTGTGTTGACTGCGACCCATTCACAGAGTTTAACCTTTCTTTTCATGGAGCAGTTTGGAAACACTCTGTTTGTAAAGTCTGCAAGTGGATATTTAGAGCTCTTTGAGAATTTCGTTGGAAACGGGATTTCCTCATCTAATTCTAGATTGAAGAATTCTCAGTAACTTCTTTGGGTTGCGTGTGTTCAACTCACAGATTTGAACCTTCCTTTAGTCAGAGCAGATTTGAAACCCTCCTTTTGTGGAATTTGCAAGTGGAGATTTCAAGCGCTTTTGGGACAGTGTTAGGAAAGGAAATATCTTCGTATAAAAACTAGAGAGAATCATTCTCAGAAACCGCTTTGTGTTGTGTGCGTTCCACTCACAGAGTTTAACCTTTCTTTTCATAGAGCAGTTTGGAAACACTCTGTTTGTAAAGTCTGCAAGTGGATATTTGGACCTCTTTGAGGATTTCGTTGGAAACGGGTTTTCCTCATCTAATTCTAGATTGAAGAATTCTCAGTAACTTCTTTGGGTTGCGTGTGCTCAACTCACAGAGTTGGACATTCCTTTAGACAGAGCAGATATGTAACCCTCTTTTTGTGGAATTTGCAAGTGGAGATTTCAAGCACTTTTCGTTCAACGGTAGAAAAGGAAATATCTTCGTATAAAAACTAGAGAGAATCATTCTCAGAAACCGCTTTGTGTTGTGTGCGTTCCACTCACAGAGTTTAACCTTTCTTTTCATGGAGCAGTTTGGAAACACTCTGTTTGTAAAGTCTGCAAGTGGATATTTGGACCTCTTTGAGGATTTCGTTGGAAACGGGATTTCTTCATCTAATGCCAGACAGAAGATTTCTCAGTAACTTCTTTGGGTTTTGTGTGTTCAACTCACAGAGTTGAACCTTCCTTTTGACAGAGCAGATTTGAAACCCTCTTTTTGTGGAATTTGAAAGTGGAGATTTCAAGCGATTTCGGGCCAACGGTAGAAAAGGAAATATCTTCGTATAAAAACTAGAGAGAATCATTCTCAGAAACCACTTTGTGTTGACTGCGATCCATTCACAGAGTTTAACCTTTCTTTTCATGGAGCAGTTTGGAAACACTCTGTTTGTAAAGTCTGCAAGTGGATATTTGGACCTATTTGAGGATTTCCTTGGAAACGGGATTTCTTCATCTAATGCTAGACAGAAGAATTCTCAGTAACTTCTTTGGGTTCTGTGTGTACAACTCACAGAGTTGAACTTTCCTTTAGACAGAGCAGATTTGAAACCCTCTTTTTGTGGAATTTGCAAGTGGAGATTTCAAGCGCTTTGGGGCCCAATGTAGAAAAGGAAATATCTTCGTATAAGAACTAGAGAGAATCATTCTCAGAAACCACTTTGTGTTGTGTGCGTTCCACTCACAGAGTTTAACCTTTCTTTTGATAGAGAAGTTTGGAAACACTGTGTTTGTAAAGTCTGCAAGTGGATATTTCGACCTCTTTGAGGATTTCGTTGGAAACGGTATTTTCCCATCTAATTCTAGTTAGAAGAATTCTCAGTAACTTCTTTGGGTTGCGTGTGCTCAACTCACAGAGTTGGACATTCCTTTAGACAGAGCAGATATGTAACCCTCTTTTTGTGGAATTTGCAAGTGGAGATTTCAAGCACTTTTCGTTCAACGGTAGAAAAGGAAATATCTTCGTATAAAAACTAGAGAGAATCATTCTCAGAAACCGCTTTGTGTTGTGTGCGTTCCACTCACAGAGTTTAACCTTTCTTTTCATGGAGCAGTTTGGAAACACTCTGTTTGTAAAGTCTGCAAGTGGATATTTGGACCTCTTTGAGGATTTCGTTGGAAACGGGATTTCCTCAACTAATTGTAGTGCGATGAATTCTCAGTAACTTCTTTGGGTTGCGTGTGTTCAGCTCACAGAGTTGGACCTTCCTTTAGACAGAGCAGATATGAAACCCTCTTTTTGTGGAATTTGCAAGTGGAGATTTCAATCACTTTTGGGCCAACGGTAGAAGAGGAAATATCTTCGTATAAAAACTAGAGAGAATCACTCTCAGAAACCACTTTGTGTTGTGTGCGTTCCACTCACAGGGTTTAACCTTTCTTTTCATGGAGCAGTTTGGAAACACTCTGTTTGCAAAGTCTGCAAGTGGATATTTGGACCCCTTTGAGGATTTCTTTGGAAACGGGATTTCTTCATCTAATGCTAGACAGAAGAATTCTCAGTAACTTTTTTGGGTTGTGTGTGTTCAACTCACAGAGTTGAACCTTCCTTTAGAAAGAGCAGATTTGAAACCCTCTTTGTGTGGAATTTGCAATTGGAGATTTCAAGCGCTTTGTGGCCAACGGTAGAATGGCAAATATCTTCCTATAAGAACTAGAGAGAATCATTCTCAGAAACCACTTTGTGTTGTGTGCGTTCCACTCACAGAGTTTCACCTTTCTTTTCATAGATCAGTTTGGAAACACTCTGTTTCTAAAGTCTGCAAGTGGATATTTGGACCTATTTGAGGATTTCGTTGGAAACGGGATTTCTTCATCTAATGCTAGACAGAAGAATTCTCAGTAACTTCTTTGGGTTGTGTGTGTTCAACTCACAGAGTTGAACCTTCCTTTAGACAAAGCAGATTTGAAACCCTCTTTTTGTGGAATTTGAAATTGGAGATTTCAAGCGCTTTCGGGCCAAAGGTAGAAAAGGAAATATCTTCGTATAAGAACTAGAGAGAATCATTCTCAGAAACCACATTGTGTTGTGTGCGTTCCACTCACAGAGTTTAACCTTTCTTTTCATAGAGCTGTTTGGAAACACTCTGTTTGTAAAGTCTGCAAGTGGATATTTGGACCTCTTTGAGGATTTCGTTGGAAACGGGTTTTCCTCATCTAATTCTAGACAGAAGAATTCTCAGTAACTTCTTTGGGTTCCGTGTGCTCAAATCACAGAGTTGGACCTTCCTTTAGACAGAGCAGATATGTAACCCTCTTTTTCTGGAACTTGAAAGTGGAGATTTCAAGCGCTTTCGGGACAACGGTAGAAAAGGAAATATCTTCGTATAAAAATTAGAGAGAATCATTCTCAGAAATCACTTTGCGTTGTGTGCGTTCCACACACTGAGTTTAACCTTTCTTTTCATAGAGCAGTTTGGAAACACTCTGTTTGTAAAGTCTGCAAGTGGATATTTGGACATCTTTGAGGATTTCGTTGGAAACGGGATTTCTTCATCTAATGCTAGACAGAAGAATTCTCAGTAACTTCTTTGGGTTGTGTGAGTTCAACTCACAGAGTTGAACCTACCTTTAGACAGAGCATATTTGAAACCCTCTTTTTGTGGAATTTGCAAGTGCAGATTTCAAGCGCTTTGGTGCCAACGGTAGAAAAGGAAATATCTTCGTATAAAAACTAGAGAGAATCATTCTCAAAAACCACTTTGTGTTGACTGCGATCCATTCACAGAGTCTAACCTTTCTTTTCATGGAGCAGTTTGGAAACACTCTGTTTGTAAAGTCTGCAAGTGGATATTTGGACCTATTTGAGGATTTCTTTGGAAACGGGATTTCTTCATCTAATGCTAGACAGAAGAATTCTCAGTAACTTCATTGGGTTGTGTGTGTTCAACTCACAGAGCTGAACCTTCCTTTAGACAGAGCAGATTTGAAACCCTCTTTTTGTGGAATTTGAAAGTGGAGATTTCAAGCGCTTTCGGGCCAAAGGTAGAAAAGGAAATATCTTCGTATAAGAACTAGAGAGAATCATTCTCAGAAACCACTTTGTGTTGTGTGCGTTCCACTCACAGAGTTTAACCTTTCTTTTCATAGAGAAGTTTGGAAACACTCTGTTTGTAAAGTCTGCAAGTGGATATTTACACCTCTTTGAGGATTTCGTTGGAAACGGGATTTCCTCATCTAATTCTAGACTGAAGAATTCTCAGTAACTTCTTTGGGTTGTGTGTTCAACTCACAGATTTGAACCTTCCTTTAGACAGAGCAGATTTGAAACCCTCTTTTTGTGGAATTTGCAAGTGGAGATTTCAAGCGCTTTGGGGACAATGGTAGGAAAGGAAATATCTTCGCATAAAAACTAGAGAGAATCATTCTCAGAAACCACTTTGTGTTGTGTGCGTTCCACTCACAGAGTTTATCCTTTCTTTTCATAGATCACTTTGGAAACACTCTGTTTGTAAAGTCTGCCAGTGGATATTTGGACCTCTTTGAGGATTTCGTTGGAAACGGGATTTCTTCATCTAATGCTAGACAGAAGAATTCTCAGTAACTTCCTTGGGTTGTGTGAGTTCAACTCACAGAGTTGAACCTTCCTTTAGATAGAGCAGATTTGAAACCCTCTTTTTGTGGAATTTGCAAGTGGAGATTTCAAGCGCTTTGATGCCAACGGTAGAAAAGGGAATATCTTCGTATAAAAACTAGAGAGAATCATTCTCTAAAACCACTTTGTGTTGTGTGCGTTCCACTCACAGGGTTTAACCTTTCTTTTCATGGAGCAGTTTGGAAACACTCTGTTTGCAAAGTCTGCAAGTGGATATTTGGACCTTTTTGAGGATTTCGTTGGAAACGGGATTTCTTCATCTAATGCTAGACAGAAGAATTCTCAGTAACTTTTTTGGGTTGTGTGTGTTCAACTCACAGAGTTGAACCTTCATTTAGACAGAGCAGATTTCAAACCCTCTTTTTGTGGAATTTGCAAGTGGAGATTTCAAGCGCTTTGGGGCCAACGGTAGAAAGGCAAATATCTTCCAATAGAAACTAGAGAGAATCATTCTCAGAAACCACTTTGTGTTGTGTGCGTTCCACTCACAGAGTTTCACCTTTCTTTTCATAGATCAGATTGGAAACACTCTGTTTGTAAAGTCTGCAAGTGGATATTTGGACCTCTTTGAGGATTTCGTTGGAAACGGGATTTCCTCATCTAATTGTAGTGAGAAGAATTCTCAGTAACTTCTTTGGGTTGCGTGTGTTCAACTCACAGAGTTTGACCTTCCTTTAGACAGAGCAGATATGAAACCCTCTTTTTGTGGAATTTGCAAGTGGAGATTTCAAGCACTTTTGGGCCAACGGTAGAAGAGGAAATATCTTCGTATAAAAACTATAGAGAATCATTCTCAGAAACCACTTTGTGTTGTGTGCGTTCCACTCACAGAGTTTAACCTTTCTTTTCATGGAGCAGTTTGGAAACACTCTGTTTGTAACGTCTGCAAGTGGATATTTGGACCTCTTTGAGCATTTCGTTGGAAACGGGATTTCTTCATCTAATGCTAGACAGAAGAATTCTCAGTAACTTCTTTGGGTTTTGTGTGTTCAACTCACAGAGTTCAACCTTCCTTTAGACAGAGCAGATTTGAAACCCTCTTTTTGTGGAATTTGAAAGTGGAGATTTCAAGCTCTTTCGGGCCAACGGTAGAAAAGGAAATATCTTTGAATAAAAACTGGAGAGAATCATTCTCAGAAACCACTTTGTGTTGACTGCGGTCCATTCACAGGGTTTAACCTTTCTTTTCATGGAGCAGTTTGGAAACACTCTGTTTGTAAAGTCTGCAAGTGGATATTTGGACCTATTTGAGGATTTCGATGGAAACGGGATTTCTTCATCTAATGCTAGACAGAAGAATTCTCAGTAACTTCTTTGGGTTGTGTGTGTTCAACTCACAGACATGAACCTTCCTTTAGACAGAGCAGATTTGAAACCCTCTTTTTGTGGAATTTGCAAGTGGAGATTTCAAGCGCTTTCGGGCCAAAGGTAGAAAAGGAAATATCTTCGTATAAGAACTAGAGAGAATCATTCTCAGAAACCACTTTGTGTTGTGTGCGTTCCACTCACTGAGTTTAACCTTTCTTTTGATAGAGAAGTTTGGAAACACTCTGTTTGTAAAGTCTGCAAGTGGATATTTAGACCTCTTTGAGGATTTCTTTGGAAACGGGATTTCTTCATCTAATTCTAGACTGAAGAATTCTCAGTAACTTCTTTGGGTTGTGTGTGTTCAACTCACAGATTTGAACCTTCCTTTAGACAGGCAGATTTGAAACCCTCTTTTTGTGGAATTTGAAAGTGGAGATTTCAAGCGCTTTGGGGCCAACGGAAGAAAAGGAAATATCTTCGTATAAAAACTAGAGAGAATCATTCTCAGAAACCACTTTGTGTTGACTGCGATCCATTCACAGAGTTTTACCTTTCTTTTCATGGAGCAGTTTGGAAACACTCTGTTTGTAAAGTCTGCAAGTGGATATTTGGACCTCTTTGAGGATTTCGTTGGAAACGGGATTTCTTCTTCTAATGCTAGACAGAAGAATTCTCAGTAACTTCTTTGCGTTTTGTGTGTTCAACTCACAGAGTTGAACCTTCCTTTAGACAGAGCAGATATGAAACCCTCTTTTTGTGGAATTTGCAAGTGGAGATTTCAAGCGCTTTTGGGCCAACGTTAGAAAAGGAAATATCTTCGTATAAAAACTAGAGAGAAACATTCTCAGAAACCACTTTGTGTTGTGTGCGTTCCACTCACAGAGTTTAACCTTTCTTTTCATAGAGCAGTTTGGAAACACTCAGTTTGTAATGTCTGCAAGTGGATATTTAGACCTCTTTGAGGATTTCGTTGGAAACGGGATTTCTTCATCTAATTCTAGTTAGAAGAATTCTCAGTAACTTCTTTGGGTTGCGTGTGTTCAACTCACAGAGTTGAACCTTCCTTTAGACAGAGCAGATTTGAAACCCTCTTTTTGTGGAATTTGCAAGTGGAGATTTCAAGCGCTTTGGGGCCAACGGTAGAAAAGGAAATACCTTCGTATAAAAACTAGAGAGAATCATTCTCAGAAACCACTTTGTGTTGTGTGCGTTCCACTCACAGGGTTTCACCTTTCTTTTCATAGAGCAGTTTGGAAACACTCTGTTTGTAAAGTCTGCAAGTGGATATTTGGACCTCTTTGAGGATTTCGTTGGAAACGGGATTTCTTCATCTAATGCTAGACAGAAGAATTCTCAGTAACTTCTTTGGGTTGTGTGTGTTCAACTAACAGAGTTGAACCTTCCTTTAGACAGAGCAGATATGAAACCCTCTTTTTGTGGAATTTGCAAGTGGAGATTTCAAGCGCTTTTCGGCCAACGGTAGAAAAGGAAATATCTTCGTAAAAAAACTAGAGAGAATCATTCCCAAAAACCACTTTGTGTTGACTGCGATCCATTCACAGAGTTTAACCTTTCTTTTCATGGAGCAGTTTGGAAACACTCTGTTTGTAAAGTCTGCAAGTGGATATTTGGACCTATTTGAGCATTTCGTTGGAAACGGGATTTCTTCATCTAATGCTAGACAGAAGAATTCTCAGTAACTTCATTGGGTTGTGTGTGTTCAACTCACAGAGTTGAGCCTTCCTTTAGACAGAGCAGATTTGAAACCCTCTTTTTGTGGAATTTGAAAGTGGAGATTTCAAGCGCTTTCGGGCCAAAGGTAGAAAAGGAAATATCTTCGTATAAGAACTAGAGAGAATCATTCTCAGAAACCACTTTGTGTTGTGTACGTTCCACTCACAGAGTTTAACCTTTCTTTTGATAGACAAGTTTGGAAACACTCTGTTTGTAAAGTCTGCAAGTGGATATTTAGACCTCTTTGAGGATTTCGTTGGAAACGGGATTTCCTCATCTAATTCTAGTGAGAAGAATTCTCAGTAACTTCTTTGGGTTGCTTGTGTTCAACTCACAGAGTTGGACCATCCTTTAGACAGAGCAGATATGAAACCCTCTTTTTGTGGAATTTGCAAGTGGAGATTTCAAGCGCTTTTGGGCCAAAGGTAGAAGAGGAAATATCTTCGTATAAAAACTAGAGAGAATCATTCTCAGAAACCACTTTGTGTTGTGTGCGTTCCACTCACAGAGTTTAACCTTTCTTTTGATAGAGAAGTTTGGAAACACTCTGTTTCTAAAGTCTGCAAGTGGATATTTAGACCTCTTTGAGGATTTCGTTGGAAACGGGATTTCTTCATCTAATGCTAGACAGAAGAATTCTCAGTAACTTCTTTGGGTTGTGTGTGTTCAACTCACAGAGTTGAAACTTCCTTTAGACAGAGCAGATTTGTAACCCTCTTTTTGTGGAATTTGAAAGTGGAGATTTCAAGCGCTTTCGGACCAACGGAAGAAAAGGAAATATCTTCGTATAAAAACTGGAGAGAATCATTCTCAGAAACCACTTTGTGTTGACTGCGATCCATTCACAGAGTTTTACCTTTCTTTTCATGGAGCAGTTTGGAAACACTCTGTTTGTAAAGTCTGCAAGTGGATATTTGGACCTCTTTGAGGATTTCGTTGGAAACGGGATTTCTTCATCTAATGCTAGACAGAAGAATTCTCAGTAACTTCTTTGGGTTTTGTGTGTTCAACTCACAGAGTTGAACCTTCCTTTAGACAGAGCAGATATGAAACCCTCTTTTTGTGGAACTTGCAAGTGGAGATTTCAAGCGCTTTTGGGCCAACGGTAGAAAAGGAAATATCTTCGTATAAAAACTAGAGAGAATCATTCTCAGAAATCACTTTGTGTTGTGTGCATTCCACTCACAGAGTTTATCCTTTCTTTTCATAGAGCAGTTTGGAAACACTCTGTTTGCAAAGTCTGCCAGTGGATATTTGGACCTCTTTGAGGATTTCGTTGGAAACGGGATTTCTTCGTCTAATGCTAGACAGAAGAATTCTCAGTAACTTTTTTGGGTTGTGTGTGTTCAACTCACAGAGTTGAACCTTCATTTAGACAGAGCAGATTTCAAACCCTCTTTTTGTGGAATTTGCAAGTGGAGATTTCAAGCGCTTTGGGGCCAACGGTAGAAAGGCAAATATCTTCCAATAGAAACTAGAGAGAATCATTCTCAGAAACCACTTTGTGTTGTGTGCGTTCCACTCACAGAGTTTCACCTTTCTTTTCATAGATCAGATTGGAAACACTCTGTTTGTAAAGTCTGCAAGTGGATATTTGGACCTCTTTGAGGATTTCGTTGGAAACGGGATTTCCTCATCTAATTGTAGTGAGAAGAATTCTCAGTAACTTCTTTGGGTTGCGTGTGTTCAACTCACAGAGTTTGACCTTCCTTTAGACAGAGCAGATATGAAACCCTCTTTTTGTGGAATTTGCAAGTGGAGATTTCAAGCACTTTTGGGCCAACGGTAGAAGAGGAAATATCTTCGTATAAAAACTATAGAGAATCATTCTCAGAAACCACTTTGTGTTGTGTGCGTTCCACTCACAGAGTTTAACCTTTCTTTTCATGGAGCAGTTTGGAAACACTCTGTTTGTAACGTCTGCAAGTGGATATTTGGACCTCTTTGAGCATTTCGTTGGAAACGGGATTTCTTCATCTAATGCTAGACAGAAGAATTCTCAGTAACTTCTTTGGGTTTTGTGTGTTCAACTCACAGAGTTCAACCTTCCTTTAGACAGAGCAGATTTGAAACCCTCTTTTTGTGGAATTTGAAAGTGGAGATTTCAAGCTCTTTCGGGCCAACGGTAGAAAAGGAAATATCTTTGAATAAAAACTGGAGAGAATCATTCTCAGAAACCACTTTGTGTTGACTGCGGTCCATTCACAGGGTTTAACCGTTCTTTTCATGGAGCAGTTTGGAAACACTCTGTTTGTAAAGTCTGCAAGTGGATATTTGGACCTATTTGAGGATTTCGATGGAAACGGGATTTCTTCATCTAATGCTAGACAGAAGAATTCTCAGTAACTTCTTTGGGTTGTGTGTGTTCAACTCACAGACATGAACCTTCCTTTAGACAGAGCAGATTTGAAACCCTCTTTTTGTGGAATTTGCAAGTGGAGATTTCAAGCGCTTTCGGGCCAAAGGTAGAAAAGGAAATATCTTCGTATAAGAACTAGAGAGAATCATTCTCAGAAACCACTTTGTGTTGTGTGCGTTCCACTCACTGAGTTTAACCTTTCTTTTGATAGAGAAGTTTGGAAACACTCTGTTTGTAAAGTCTGCAAGTGGATATTTAGACCTCTTTGAGGATTTCTTTGGAAACGGGATTTCTTCATCTAATTCTAGACTGAAGAATTCTCAGTAACTTCTTTGGGTTGTGTGTGTTCAACTCACAGATTTGAACCTTCCTTTAGACAGGCAGATTTGAAACCCTCTTTTTGTGGAATTTGAAAGTGGAGATTTCAAGCGCTTTGGGGCCAACGGAAGAAAAGGAAATATCTTCGTATAAAAACTAGAGAGAATCATTCTCAGAAACCACTTTGTGTTGACTGCGATCCATTCACAGAGTTTTACCTTTCTTTTCATGGAGCAGTTTGGAAACACTCTGTTTGTAAAGTCTGCAAGTGGATATTTGGACCTCTTTGAGGATTTCGTTGGAAACGGGATTTCTTCTTCTAATGCTAGACAGAAGAATTCTCAGTAACTTCTTTGCGTTTTGTGTGTTCAACTCACAGAGTTGAACCTTCCTTTAGACAGAGCAGATATGAAACCCTCTTTTTGTGGAATTTGCAAGTGGAGATTTCAAGCGCTTTTGGGCCAACGTTAGAAAAGGAAATATCTTCGTATAAAAACTAGAGAGAAACATTCTCAGAAACCACTTTGTGTTGTGTGCGTTCCACTCACAGAGTTTAACCTTTCTTTTCATAGAGCAGTTTGGAAACACTCAGTTTGTAATGTCTGCAAGTGGATATTTAGACCTCTTTGAGGATTTCGTTGGAAACGGGATTTCTTCATCTAATTCTAGTTAGAAGAATTCTCAGTAACTTCTTTGGGTTGCGTGTGTTCAACTCACAGAGTTGAACCTTCCTTTAGACAGAGCAGATTTGAAACCCTCTTTTTGTGGAATTTGCAAGTGGAGATTTCAAGCGCTTTGGGGCCAACGGTAGAAAAGGAAATACCTTCGTATAAAAACTAGAGAGAATCATTCTCAGAAACCACTTTGTGTTGTGTGCGTTCCACTCACAGGGTTTCACCTTTCTTTTCATAGAGCAGTTTGGAAACACTCTGTTTGTAAAGTCTGCAAGTGGATATTTGGACCTCTTTGAGGATTTCGTTGGAAACGGGATTTCTTCATCTAATGCTAGACAGAAGAATTCTCAGTAACTTCTTTGGGTTGTGTGTGTTCAACTAACAGAGTTGAACCTTCCTTTAGACAGAGCAGATATGAAACCCTCTTTTTGTGGAATTTGCAAGTGGAGATTTCAAGCGCTTTTCGGCCAACGGTAGAAAAGGAAATATCTTCGTAAAAAAACTAGAGAGAATCATTCCCAAAAACCACTTTGTGTTGACTGCGATCCATTCACAGAGTTTAACCTTTCTTTTCATGGAGCAGTTTGGAAACACTCTGTTTGTAAAGTCTGCAAGTGGATATTTGGACCTATTTGAGCATTTCGTTGGAAACGGGATTTCTTCATCTAATGCTAGACAGAAGAATTCTCAGTAACTTCATTGGGTTGTGTGTGTTCAACTCACAGAGTTGAGCCTTCCTTTAGACAGAGCAGATTTGAAACCCTCTTTTTGTGGAATTTGAAAGTGGAGATTTCAAGCGCTTTCGGGCCAAAGGTAGAAAAGGAAATATCTTCGTATAAGAACTAGAGAGAATCATTCTCAGAAACCACTTTGTGTTGTGTACGTTCCACTCACAGAGTTTAACCTTTCTTTTGATAGACAAGTTTGGAAACACTCTGTTTGTAAAGTCTGCAAGTGGATATTTAGACCTCTTTGAGGATTTCGTTGGAAACGGGATTTCCTCATCTAATTCTAGTGAGAAGAATTCTCAGTAACTTCTTTGGGTTGCTTGTGTTCAACTCACAGAGTTGGACCATCCTTTAGACAGAGCAGATATGAAACCCTCTTTTTGTGGAATTTGCAAGTGGAGATTTCAAGCGCTTTTGGGCCAAAGGTAGAAGAGGAAATATCTTCGTATAAAAACTAGAGAGAATCATTCTCAGAAACCACTTTGTGTTGTGTGCGTTCCACTCACAGAGTTTAACCTTTCTTTTGATAGAGAAGTTTGGAAACACTCTGTTTCTAAAGTCTGCAAGTGGATATTTAGACCTCTTTGAGGATTTCGTTGGAAACGGGATTTCTTCATCTAATGCTAGACAGAAGAATTCTCAGTAACTTCTTTGGGTTGTGTGTGTTCAACTCACAGAGTTGAAACTTCCTTTAGACAGAGCAGATTTGTAACCCTCTTTTTGTGGAATTTGAAAGTGGAGATTTCAAGCGCTTTCGGACCAACGGAAGAAAAGGAAATATCTTCGTATAAAAACTGGAGAGAATCATTCTCAGAAACCACTTTGTGTTGACTGCGATCCATTCACAGAGTTTTACCTTTCTTTTCATGGAGCAGTTTGGAAACACTCTGTTTGTAAAGTCTGCAAGTGGATATTTGGACCTCTTTGAGGATTTCGTTGGAAACGGGATTTCTTCATCTAATGCTAGACAGAAGAATTCTCAGTAACTTCTTTGGGTTTTGTGTGTTCAACTCACAGAGTTGAACCTTCCTTTAGACAGAGCAGATATGAAACCCTCTTTTTGTGGAACTTGCAAGTGGAGATTTCAAGCGCTTTTGGGCCAACGGTAGAAAAGGAAATATCTTCGTATAAAAACTAGAGAGAATCATTCTCAGAAATCACTTTGTGTTGTGTGCATTCCACTCACAGAGTTTATCCTTTCTTTTCATAGAGCAGTTTGGAAACACTCTGTTTGCAAAGTCTGCCAGTGGATATTTGGACCTCTTTGAGGATTTCGTTGGAAACGGGATTTCTTCGTCTAATGCTAGACAAAAGAATTCTCAGTAACTTCTTTGGGTTGTGTGAGTTCAACTCCCAGAGTTGAACCTTCCTTTAGACAGAGCATATTTGAAACCCTCTTTTTGTGGAATTTGCAAGTGGAGATTTCAAGCGCTTTGGTGCCAACGGTAGAAAAGGGAATATCTTCCTATAAAAACTAGAGAGAATCATTCTCAGAAACCACTTTGTGTTGTGTGCGGTCCACTCACAGAGTTTCACCTTTCTTTTCATAGATCAGTTTGGAAACACTCTGTTTGTAAAGTCTGCAAGTGGATATTTGGACCTCTTTGAGGATTTCGTTGGAAACGGGATTTCCTCATCTAATTCTAGTGAGAAGAATTCTCAGTAACTTGTTTGGGTTGCGTGTGTTCAACTCACAGAGTTGGACCTTCCTTTAGACAGAGCAGATATGAAACCCTCTTTTTGTGGAATTTGCAAGTGGAGATTTCAAGCACTTTTGGGCCAACCGTAGAAGAGGAAATATCTTCGTATAAAAACTAGAGAGAATCATTCTCAGAAATCACTTTGTGTTATGTGCGTTCCACTCACAGAGTTTAACCTTTCTTTTCATGGAGCAGTTTGGAAACACTCTGTTTGTAACGTCTGCAAGTGGATATTTGGACCTCTTTGAGCATTTCGTTGGAAACGGGATTTCTTCATCTAATGCTAGACAGAAGAATTCTCAGTTACTTCTTTGGGTTTTGTGTGTTGAACTCACAGAGTTGAACCTTCCTTTAGACAGAGCAGATTTGAAACCCTCTTTTTGTGGAATTTGAAAGTGGAGATTTCAAGCGCTTTCGGGCCAACTGTAGAAAAGGAAATATCTTCGTATAAAAACTTTAGAGAATCATTCTCAGAAACCACTTTGTGTTGACTGCGATCCATTCACAGAGTTTAACCTTTCTTTTCATGGAGCAGTTTGGAAACACTCTGTTTGTAAAGTCTGCAAGTGGATATTTGGACCTATTTGAGGATTTCGTTGGAAACGGGATTTCTTCATCTAATGCTAGACAGAAGAATTCTCAGTAACTTCTTTGGGTTGTGTTTGTTCAACTCACAGATTTGAACCTTCCTTTAGACAGGGCAGATTTGAAACCCTCTTTTTGTGGAATTTGCAAGTGGAGATTTCAATCGCTTTCGGGCAAACTGAAGAAAAGGAAATATCTTCGTATAAAAACTGGAGACAATCATTCTCAGAAACCACTTTGTGTTGACTGCGATCCATTCACAGAGTTTTACCTTTCTTTTCATGGAGCAGTTTGGAAACACTCTGTTTGTAAAGTCTGCAAGTGGATATTTGGACCTATTTTAGGATATCGTTGGAAACGGGATTTCTTCATCTAATGCTAGATAGAAGAATTCTCAGTAACTTCTTTGGGTTTTGTGTGTTCAACTCACAGAGCTGAACCTTCCTTTTGACAGAGCAGATATGAAACCCTCTTTTTGTGGAATTTGCAAGTGGAGATTTCAAGCGCTTTGGGGCCAACGGTAGAAAAGGAAATATCTTCGTATAAAAACTAGAGAGAATCATTCTCAGAAATCACTTTGTGTTGTGCGCGTTCCACTCACAGGGTTTAACCGTTCTTTTCATGGAGCAGTTTGGAAACACTCTGTTTGCAAAGTCTGCCAGTGGATATTTGGACCTCTTTGAGGATTTCGTTGGAAACGGGATTTCTTCATCTAATGCTAGACAGAAGAATTCTCAGTAACTTCTTTGGGTTGTGTGAGTTCAACTCACAGAGTTGAACCTTCCTTTAGACAGAGCATATTCGAAAACCTCTTTTTGTGGAATTTGCAAGTGGAGATTTCAAGTGCTTTGGGGCCAATGGTAGAAAAGGAATATCTTCGTATAAAAACTAGAGAGAATCATTCTCAAAAACCACTTTGTGTTGTGTGCGTTCCACTCACAGGGTTTAACCTTTCTTTTCATGGAGCAGTTTGGAAACACTCTGTTTGCAAAGTCTGCAAGTGGATACTTGGACCTTTTTGAGGATTTCGTTGGAAACGGGATTTCTTCATCTAATGCTAGACAGAAGAATTCTCAGTAACTTTTTTGGGTTTTGTGTGTTCAACTCACAGAGTTGAACCTTCCTTTAGACAGTGCAGATTTGAAACCCTCTTTTTGTGGAATTTGCAAGTGGAGATTTCAAGCACTTTGGGGCCAACGGTAGAATGGCAAATAAATTCCTATAAAAACTAGAGAGAATCGTTCTCAGAAACCACTTTGTGTTGTGTGCGTTCCACTCACAGAGTTTCACCTTTCTTTTCAAAGATCAGTTTGGAAACACTCTGTTTCTAAAGTCTGCAAGTGGATATTTGGACCTATTTGAGGATTTCGTTGGAAACGGGATTTCTTCATCTAATGCTAGACAGAAGAATTCTCAGTAACTTCTTTGGGTTGTGTGTGTTCAACTCACAGAGTTGAACCTTCCTTTAGACAGAGCGTATTTGAAACCCTCTTTTTGTGGAATTTGAAAGTGGAGATTTCAAGCGCTTTCGGGCCAAAGGTAGAAAAGGAAATATCTTCATATAAGAAATAGAGAGAATCATTCTCAGAAACCACTTTGTGTTGTGTGCGTTCCACTCACAGAGTTTAACCATTCTTTTGATAGAGAAGTTTGAAAACACTCTGTTTGTAAAGTCTGCAAGTGGATATTTAGACCTCTTTGAGGATTTCGATGGAAATGGGATTTCCTCATCTAATTCTAGACTGAAGAATTCTCAGTAACTTCTTTGTGTTGTGTGTGTTCAACTCACAGAGTTGAACTTTCCTTTAGACAGAGCAGATTTGAAACCCTCTTTTTGTGGAATTTGAAAGTGGAGATTTCAAGCGCTTTCGGGCCAAAGGTAGAAAAGGAAATATCTTCGTATAAGAACTAGAGAGAATCATTCTCAGAAACCACTTTGTGTTGTGTACGTTCCACTCACAGAGTTTAACCTTTCTTTTGATAGACTAGTTTGGAAACACTCTGTTTGTAAAGTCTGCAAGTGGATATTTAGACCTCTTTGAGGATTTCGTTGGAAACGGGATTTCCTCATCTAATTCTAGTGAGAAGAATTCTCAGTAACTTCTTTGGGTTGCGTGTGTTCAACTCACAGAGTTGAACCTTCCTTTAGACAGAGCAGATATGAAACCCTCTTTTTGTGGAATTTGCAAGTGCAGATTTCAAGCGCTTTTGGGACAACGGTAGAAGAGGAAATATCTTCGTATAAAAACTAGAGAGAATCATTCTCAGAAACCACTTTGTGTTGTGAGCGTTCCACTCAAAGGGTTTCACCTTTCTTTTCATAGTGCAGTTTGGAAACACTCTGTTTGTAAAGTCTGCAAGTGGATATTTGGACATCTTTGAGGATTTCGTTGGAAACGGGATTTCTTCATCTAATTCTAGTTAGAAGAATTCTCAGTAACTTCTTTGGGTTGCGTGTGTTCAACTCACAGAGTTTAACCTTCCTTTAGACAGAGCAGATTTGAAACCCTCTTTTTGAGGAATTTGCAAGTGGAGATTTCAAGCGCTTTTCTGCCAACGGTAGAAAAGGAAATATCTTCGTATAAAAACTAGAGACAATCATTCTCAGAAACCACTTTGTGTTGTGTGCGTTCCACTCACAGAGTTTCACCTTTCTTTTCATAGAGCAGTTTGGAAACACTCTGTTTGTAAAGTCTGCAAGTGGATATTTGGACCTCTTTGAGGATTTCGTTGGAAACGGGATTTCTTCATCTAATGCTAGACAGAAGAATTCTCAGTAACTTCTTTGGGTTGTGTGTGTTCAACTCACAGAGTTGAACCTTCCTTTAGACAGAGCAGATTTGTAACCCTCTTTTTGTGGAATTTGAAAGTGGAGATTTCAAGCGCTTTCAGGCCAAAGGTAGAAAAGGAAATATCTTCGTATAAGAACTAGAGAGAATAATTCTCAGAAACCACTTTGTGTTGTGTGCGTTTCACTCACAGAGTTTAACCTTTCTTTTGATAGAGAAGTTTGAAAACACTCTGTTTGTAATGTCTGCAAGTGGATATTTGGACGTATTTGAGGATTTCGTTGGAAACGGGATTTCTTCATCTAATGCTAGACAGAAGAATTCTCAGTAACTTCTTTGGGTTTTGTGTGTTCAACTCACAGAGTTGAACCTTCCTTTAGACAGAGCAGATTTGAAACCCTCTTTTTGTGGAATTTGAAAGTGGAGATTTCAAGCGCTTTCGGGCCAACGGAAGAAAAGGAAATATCTTCGTATAAAAACTGGAGAGAATCATTCTCAGAAACCACTTTGTGTTGTGTGCATTCCACTCACAGAGTTTAACCTTTCTTTTCATAGAGCAGTTTGGAAACCCTCTGTTTGTAAAGTCTGCAAGTGGATATTTGGACCTCTTTGAGGATTTCGTTGGAAACGGGATTTCTTCATCTAATGCTAGACAGAAGAATTCTCAGTAACTTCTTTGGGTTGTGTGTGTTCAACTCACAGAGTTGAACCTTCCTTTAGACAGAGCAGATTTGTAACCCTCTTTTTGTGGAATTTGAAAGTGGAGATTTCAAGCGCTTTCAGGCCAAAGGTAGAAAAGGACATATCTTCGTATAAGAACTAGAGAGAATAATTCTCAGAAACCACTTTGTGTTGTGTGCGTTTCACTCACAGAGTTTAACCTTTCTTTTGATAGAGAAGTTTGAAAACACTCTGTTTGTAAAGTCTGCAAGTGGATATTTGGACGTATTTGAGGATTTCGTTGGAAACGGGATTTCTTCATCTAATGCTAGACAGAAGAATTCTCAGTAACTTCTTTGGGTTTTGTGTGTTCAACTCACAGAGTTGAACCTTCCTTTAGACAGAGCAGATTTGAAACCCTCTTTTTGTGGAATTTGAAAGTGGAGATTTCAAGCGCTTTCGGGCCAACGGAAGAAAAGGAAATATCTTCGTATAAAAACTGGAGAGAATCATTCTCAGAAACCACTTTGTGTTGTGTGCATTCCACTCACAGAGTTTAACCTTTCTTTTCATAGAGCAGTTTGGAAACCCTCTGTTTGTAAAGTCTGCAAGTGGATATTTGGACCTCTTTGAGGATTTCGTTGGAAACGGGATTTCTTCATCTAATGCTAGACAGAAGAATTCTCAGTAACTTCTTTGGGTTGTGTGTGTTCAACTCACAGAGTTGAACCTTCCTTTAGACAGAGCAGATTTGTAACCCTCTTTTTGTGGAATTTGAAAGTGGAGATTTCAAGCGCTTTCAGGCCAAAGGTAGAAAAGGAAATATCTTCGTATAAGAACTAGAGAGAATAATTCTCAGAAACCACTTTGTGTTGTGTGCGTTTCACTCACAGAGTTTAACCTTTCTTTTGATAGAGAAGTTTGAAAACACTCTGTTTGTAAAGTCTGCAAGTGGATATTTAGACGTATTTGAGGATTTCGTTGGAAACGGGATTTCTTCATCTAATGCTAGACAGAAGAATTCTCAGTAACTTCTTTGGGTTTTGTGTGTTCAACTCACAGAGTCGAACCTTCCTTTAGACAGAGCAGATTTGAAACCCTCTTTTTGTGGATTTTGAAAGTGGAGATTTCAAGCGCTTTCGGGCCAACGGAAGAAAAGGAAATATCTTCGTATAAAAACTGGAGAGAATCATTCTCAGAAACCACTTTGTGTTGACTGCGATCCATTCACAGAGTTTTACCTTTCTTTTCATGGAGCAGTTTGGAAACACTCTGTTTGTAAAGTCTGCAAGTGGATATTTGGACCTCTTTGAGGATTTCGTTGGAAACGGGATTTCTTCATCTAATGCTAGACAGAAGAATTCTCAGTAACTTCTTTGGGTTTTGTGTGTTCAACTCACAGAGTTGAACCTTCCTTTAGACAGAGCATATTTTAAACCCTCTTTTTGTGGAATTTGCAAGTGGAGATTTCAAGCGCTCTTGGGCCAACGGTAGAAAAGGGAATATCTTCGTATAAAAACTAGAGAGAATCATTCTCAGAAATCACTTTGTGTTGTGTGGGTTCCACTCACAGAGTTTATCCTTTCTTTTCATAGAGCAGTTTGGAAACACTCTGTTTGTAAAATCTGCCAGTGGATATTTGGACCTGTTTGAGGATTTCGTTGGAAACGGGATTTCTTCATCTAATGCTAGACAGAAGAATTCTCAGTAACCTCTTTGGGTTGTGTGAGTTCAACTCCCAGAGTTGAACCTTCCTTTAGACAGAGCATATTTGAAACCCTCTTTTTGTGGAATTTGCAAGTGGAGATTTCAAGCGCTTTGGTGCCAACGGTAGAAAAGGGAATATCTTCGTATAAAAACTAGAGAGAATCATTCTCAAAAACCACTTTGTGTTGTGTGCGTTCCACTCACAGGGTTTAACCTTTCTTTTCATGGAGCAGTTTGGAAACACTCTGTTTGCAAAGTCTGCAAGTGGATATTTGGACCTTTTTGAGGATTTCTTTGGAAATGGGATTTTTTCATCTAATGCTAGACAGAAGAATTCTCAGTAACTTCTTTGGGTTGTGTGTGTTCAACTCACAGAGTTGAACCTTCCTTTAGACAGAGCAGATTTGAAACCGTCTTTTTGTGGAATTTGCAAGTGGAGATTTCAAGCGCTTTGGGGCCAACGGCAGAAAGGCAAATATCTTCCTATAAAAACTAGAGAGAATCATTCTCAGAAACCACTTTGTGTTGTGTGCGGTCCACTCACAGAGTTTCACCTTTCTTTTCATAGATCAGTTTGGAAACACTCTGTTTGTAAAGTCTGCAAGTGTATATTTGGACCTCTTTGAGGATTTCGTTGGAAACGGGATTTCCTCATCTAATTCTAGTGAGAAGAATTCTCAGTAACTTCTTTGGGTTGCGTGTGTTCAACTCACAGAGTTAAACCTTCCTTTAGACAGAGCAGATATGAAACCCTCTTTTTGTGGAATTTGCAAGTGGAGATTTCAAGCGCTTTTCGGCCAACGGTAGAAAAGGAAATATCTTCGTATAAGAACTAGAGAGAATCATTCTCAGAAACCACTTTGTGTTGTGTGCGTTCCACTCACAGAGTTTAACCATTCTTTTGATAGAGAAGTTTGGAAACACTCTGTTTGTAAAGTCTGCAAGTGGATATTTAGACCTCTTTGAGGATTTCGATGGAAACGGGATTTCCTCATCTAATTCTAGACTGAAGAATTCTCAGTAACTTCTTTGGGTTGTGTGTGTTCAACTCACAGAGTTGAACTTTCCTTTAGACAGAGCAGATTTGAAACCCTCTTTTTGTGCAATTTGAAAGTGGAGATTTCAAGCGCTTTCGGGCCAAAGGTAGAAAAGGAAATATCTTCGTATAAGAACTAGAGAGAATCATTCTCAGAAACCACTTTGTGTTGTGTACGTTCCACTCACAGAGTTTAACCTTTCTTTTGATAGACAAGTTTGGAAACACTCTGTTTGTAAAGTCTGCAAGTGGATATTTAGACCTCTTTGAGGATTTCGTTGGAAACGGGATTTCCTCATCTAATTCTAGTGAGAAGAATTCTCAGTAACTTCTTTGGGTTGCGTGTGTTCAACTCACAGAGTTGAACCTTCCTTTAGACAGAGCAGATATGAAACCCTCTTTTTGTGGAATTTGCAAGTGCAGATTTCAAGCGCTTTTGGGCCAACCGTAGAAGAGGAAATATCTTCGTATAAAAACTAGAGAGAATCATTCTCAGAAACCACTTTGTGTTGTGTGCGTTCCACTCAAAGGGTTTCACCTTTCTTTTCATAGTGCAGTTTGGAAACACTCTGTTTGTAAAGTCTGCAAGTGGATATTTGGACCTCTTTGAGGATTTCGTTGGAAACGGGATTTCTTCATCTAATGCTAGACAGAAGAATTCTCAGTAACTTCTTTGGGTTGTGTGTGTTCAACTCACAGAGTTGAACCTTCCTTTAGACAGAGCAGATTTGTAACCCTCTTTTTGTGGAATTTGAAAGTGGAGATTTCATGCGCTTTCGGGCCAACGGAAGAAAAGGAAGTATCTTCGTATAAAAACTGGAGAGAATCATTCTCAGAAACCACTTTGTGTTGACTGCGATCCATTCACAGAGTTTTACCTTTCTTTTCATGGAGCAGTTTGGAAACACTCTGTTTGTAAAGTCTGCAAGTGGATATTTGGACCTCTTTGAGGATTTCGTTGGAAACGGGATTTCTTCATCTAATGCTAGACAGAAGAATTCTCAGTAACTTCTTTGGGTTTTGTGTGTTCAACTCACAGAGTTGAACCTTCGTTTAGACAGAGCAGATATGAAACCCTCTTTTTGTGGAATTTGCAAGTGGAGATTTCAAGCGCTTTTGGGCCAACGGTAGAAAAGGAAATATCTTCGTATAAAAACTAGAGAGAATCATTGTCAGAAATCACTTTGTGTTGTGTGCATTCCACTCATAGAGTTTATCCTTTCTTTTCACAGAGCAGTTTGGAAACACTCTGTTTGTAAAGTCTGCCAGTGGATATTTGGACCTCTTTGAGGATTTCGTTGGAAACGGGATTTCTTCGTCTAATGCTAGACAAAAGAATTCTCAGTAACTTCTTTGGGTTGTGTGAGTTCAACTCCCAGAGTTGAACCTTCCTTTAGACAGAGCATATTTGAAACCCTCTTTTTGTGGAATTTGCAAGTGGAGATTTCAAGCGCTTTGGTGCCAACAGTAGAAAAGGGAATATCTTCGTATAAAAACAAGAGAGAATAATTCTCAAAAACCACTTTGTGTTGTGTGCGTTCCACTCACAGGGTTTAACCTTTCTTTTCATGGAGCAGTTTGGAAACACTCTGTTTGCAAAGTCTGCAAGTGGATATTTGGACCTTTTTGAGGATTTCGTTGGAAATGGGATTTTTTCATCTAATGCTAGACAGAAGAATTCTCAGTAACTTCTTTGGGTTGTGTGTGTTCAACTCACAGAGTTGAACCTTCCTTTAGACAGAGCAGATTTGAAACCCTCTTTTTGTGGAATTTGCAAGTGGAGATTTCAAGCGCTTTGGGGACAACGGTAGAAAGGCAAATATCTTCCTATAAAAACTAGAGAGAATCATTCTCAGAAACCACTTTGTGTTGTGTGCGGTCCACTCACATAGTTTCACCTTTCTTTTCATAGATCAGTTTGGAAACACTCTGTTTGTAAAGTCTGCAAGTGGATATTTGGACCTCTTTGAGGATTTCGTTGGAAACGGGATTTCCTCATCTAATTCTAGTGAGAAGAATTCTCAGTAACTTGTTTGGGTTGCGTGTGTTCAACTCACAGAGTTGGACCTTCCTTTAGACAGAGCAGATATGAAACCCTCTTTTTGTGGAATTTGCAAGTGGAGATTTCAAGCACTTTTGGGCCAACGGTAGAAGAGGAAATATCTTCGTATAAAAACTAGAGAGAATCATTCTCAGAAACCACTTTGTGTTATGTGCGTTCCACTCACAGAGTTTAACCTTTCTTTTCATGGAGCAGTTTGGAAACACTCTGTTTGTAACGTCTGCAAGTGGATATTTGGACCTATTTGAGGATTTCGTTGGAAACGGGATTTCTTCATCTAATGCTAGATAGAAGAATTCTCAGTAACTTCTTTGGGTTTTGTGTGTTCAACTCACAGAGTTGAACCTTCCTTTAGACAGAGCAGATTTGAAAACCTCTTTTTGTGGAATTTGAAAGTGGAGATTTCAAGCGCTTTCGGGCCAACTGTAGAAAAGGAAATATCTTCGTATAAAAACTTTAGAGAATCATTCTCAGAAACCACTTTGTGTTGACTGCGATCCATTCACAGAGTTTAACCTTTCTTTTCATGGAGCAGTTTGGAAACACTCTGTTTGTAAAGTCTGCAAGTGGATATTTGGACCTATTTGAGGATTTCGTTGGAAACGGGATTTCTTCATCTAATGCTAGACAGAAGAATTCTCAGTAACTTCTTTGGGTTGTGTGTGTTCAACTCACAGATTTGAACCTTCCTTTAGACAGGGCAGATTTGAAACCCACTTTTTGTGGAATTTGCAAGTGGAGATTTCAAGCGCTTTCGGGCCAACGGAAGAAAAGGAAATATCTTCGTATAAAAACTGGAGACAATCATTCTCAGAAACCACTTTGTGTTGACTGCGATCCATTCACAGAGTTTTACCTTTCTTTTCATGGAGCAGTTTGGAAACACTCTGTTTGTAAAGTCTGCAAGTGGATATTTGGACCTATTTTAGGATATCGTTGGAAACGGGATTTCTTCATCTAATGCTAGATAGAAGAATTCTCAGTAACTTCTTTGGGTTTTGTGTGTTCAACTCACAGAGTTGAACCTTCCTTTAGACAGAGCAGATATGAAACCCTCTTTTTGTGGAATTTGCAAGTGGAGATTTCAAGCGCTTTGGGGCCAACGGTAGAAAAGGAAATATCTTCGTATAAAAACTAGAGAGAATCATTCTCAGAAATCACTTTGTGTTGTGTGCGTTCCACTCACAGGGTTTAACCTTTCTTTTCATGGAGCAGTTTGGAAACACTCTGTTTGCAAAGTCTGCCAGTGGATATTTGGACCTCTTTGAGGATTTCGTTGGAAACGGGATTTCTTCATCTAATGCTAGACAGAAGATTTCTCAGTAACTTCTTTGGGTTGTGTGAGTTCAACTCGCAGAGTTGAACCTTCCTTTAGACAGAGCATATTTGAAACCCTCTTTTTGTGGAATTTGCAAGTGGAGATTTCAAGTGCTTTGGTGCCAACGGTAGAAAAGGGAATATCTTCGTATAAAAACTAGAGAGAATCATTCTCAAAAACCACTTTGTGTTGTGTGCGTTCCACTCACAGGGTTTAACCTTTCTTTTCATGGAGCAGTTTGGAAACACTCTGTTTGAAAAGTCTGCAAGTGGATACTTGGACCTTTTTGAGGATTTCGTTGGAAACGGGATTTCTTCATCTAATGCTAGACAGAAGAATTCTCAGTAACTTTTTTGGGTTGTGTGTGTTCAACTCACAGAGTTGAACCTTCCTTTAGACAGAGCAGATTTGAAACCCTCTTTTTGTGGAATTTGCAAGTGGAGATTTCAAGCGCTTTGGGGCCAACGGTAGAATGGCAAATAAATTCCTATAAAAACTAGAGAGAATCATTCTCAGAAACCACTTTGTGTTGTGTGCGTTCCACTCACAGAGTTTCACCTTTCTTTTCAAAGATCAGTTTGGAAACACTCTGTTTCTAAAGTCTGCAAGTGGATATTTGGACCTATTTGAGGATTTCGTTGGAAACGGGATTTCTTCATCTAATGCTAGACAGAAGAATTCTCAGTAACTTCTTTGGGTTGTGTGTGTTCAACTCACAGAGTTGAACCTTCCTTTAGACAGAGCAGATTTGAAACCCTCTTTTTGTGGAATTTGAAAGTGGAGATTTCAAGCGCTTTCGGGCCAAAGGTAGAAAAGGAAATATCTTCGTATAAGAACTAGAGAGAATCATTCTCAGAAACCACTTTGTGTTGTGTGCGTTCCACTCACAGAGTTTAACCATTCTTTTGATAGAGAAGTTTGGAAACACTCTGTTTGTAAAGTCTGCAAGTGGATATTTAGACCTCTTTGAGGATTTCGATGGAAACGGGATTTCCTCATCTAATTCTAGACTGAAGAATTCTCAGTAACTTCTTTGGGTTGTGTGTGTTCAACTCACAGAGTTGAACTTTCCTTTAGACAGAGCAGATTTGAAACCCTCTTTTTGTGCAATTTGAAAGTGGAGATTTCAAGCGCTTTCGGGCCAAAGGTAGAAAAGGAAATATCTTCGTATAAGAACTAGAGAGAATCATTCTCAGAAACCACTTTGTGTTGTGTACGTTCCACTCACAGAGTTTAACCTTTCTTTTGATAGACAAGTTTGGAAACACTCTGTTTGTAAAGTCTGCAAGTGGATATTTAGACCTCTTTGAGGATTTCGTTGGAAACGGGATTTCCTCATCTAATTCTAGTGAGAAGAATTCTCAGTAACTTCTTTGGGTTGCGTGTGTTCAACTCACAGAGTTGAACCTTCCTTTAGACAGAGCAGATATGAAACCCTCTTTTTGTGGAATTTGCAAGTGCAGATTTCAAGCGCTTTTGGGCCAACCGTAGAAGAGGAAATATCTTCGTATAAAAACTAGAGAGAATCATTCTCAGAAACCACTTTGTGTTGTGTGCGTTCCACTCAAAGGGTTTCACCTTTCTTTTCATAGTGCAGTTTGGAAACACTCTGTTTGTAAAGTCTGCAAGTGGATATTTGGACCTCTTTGAGGATTTCGTTGGAAACGGGATTTCTTCATCTAATTCTAGTTAGAAGAATTCTCAGTAACTTCTTTGGGTTGCGTGTGTTCAACTCACAGAGTTTAACCTTCCTTTAGACAGAGCAGATTTGAAACCCTCTTTTTGAGGAATTTGCAAGTGGAGATTTCAAGCGCTTTTCTGCCAACGGTAGAAAAGGAAATATCTTCGTATAAAAACTAGAGACAATCATTCTCAGAAACCACTTTGTGTTGTGTGCGTTCCACTCACAGAGTTTCACCTTTCTTTTCATAGAGCAGTTTGGAAACACTCTGTTTGTAAAGTCTGCAAGTGGATATTTGGACCTCTTTGAGGATTTCGTTGGAAACGGGATTTCTTCATCTAATGCTAGACAGAAGAATTCTCAGTAACTTCTTTGGGTTTTGTGTGTTCAGCTCACAGAGTTGAACCTTCCTTTAGACAGAGCAGATTTGAAACCCTCTTTTTGTGGAATTTGAAAGTGGAGATTTCAAGCGCTTTCGGGCCAACGGTAGAAAAGGAAATATCTTCGTATAAGAACTAGAGAGAATCATTCTCAGAAACCACTTTGTGTTGTGTGCATTCCACTCACAGAGTTTAACCTTTCTTTTCATAGAGCAGTTTGGAAACCCTCTGTTTGTAAAGTCTGCAAGTGGATATTTGGACCTCTTTGAGGATTTCGTTGGAAACGGGATTTCTTCATCTAATGCTAGACAGAAGAATTCTCAGTAACTTCTTTGGGTTGTGTGTGTTCAACTCACAGAGTTGAACCTTCCTTTAGACAGAGCAGATTTGTAACCCTCTTTTTGTGGAATTTGAAATTGGAGATTTCAAGCGCTTTCGGGCCAAAGGTAGAAAAGGAAATATCTTCGTATAAGAACTAGAGATAATCATTCTCAGAAACCACTTTGTGTTGTGTGCGTTCCACTCACAGAGTTTAACCTTTCTTTTGATAGAGAAGTTTGAAAACACTCTGTTTGTAAAGTCTGCAAGTGGATATTTGGACGTATTTGAGGATTTCGTTGGAAAAGGGGTTTCTTCATCTAATGCTAGACAGAAGAATTCTCAGTAACTTCTTTGGGTTTTGTGTGTTCAACTCACAGAGTTGAACCTTCCTTTAGACAGAGCAGATTTGAAACCCTCTTTTTGTGGAATTTGAAAGTGGAGATGTCAAGTGCTTTCGGGCCAACGGAAGAAAAGGAAATATCTTCGTATAAAAACTGGAGAGAATCATTCTCAGAAACCACTTTGTGTTGACTGCGATCCATTCACAGAGTTTTACCTTTCTTTTCATGGAGCAGTTTGGAAACACTCTGTTTGTAAAGTCTGCAAGTGGATATTTGGACCTCTTTGAGGATTTCGTTGGAAACGGGATTTCTTCATCTAATGCTAGACAGAAGAATTCTCAGTAACTTCTTTGGGTTGTGTGAGTTCAACTCACAGAGTTGAACCTTCCTTTAGACAGAGCATATTTGAAACCCTCTTTTTGTGGAATTTGCAAGTGGAGATGTCAAGCGCTTTGGTGCCAACGGTAGAAAAGGGAATATCTTCGTATAAAAACTAGAGAGAATCATTCTCAAAAACCACTTTGTGTTGTGTGCGTTCCACTCACAGGGTTTAACCTTTCTTTTCATGGAGCAGTTTGGAAACACACTGTTTGCAAAGTCTGCAAGTGGATATTTGGACCTTTTTGAGGATTTCTTTGGAAATGTGATTTTTTCATCTAATGCTAGACAGAAGAATTCTCAGTAACTTCTTTGGGTTGTGTGTGTTCAACTCACAGAGTTGAACCTTCCTTTAGACAGAGCAGATTTGAAACCGTCTTTTTGTGGAATTTGCAAGTGGAGATTTCAAGCACTTTGGGGCCAACGGTAGAAAGGCAAATATCTTCCTATAAAAACTAGAGAGAATCATTCTCAGAAACCACTTTGTGTTGTGTGCGGTCCACTCACAGAGTTTCACCTTTCTTTTCATAGATCAGTTTGGAAACACTCTGTCTGTAAAGTCTGCAAGTGGATATTTGGACCTCTTTGAGGATTTCGTTGGAAACGGGATTTCCTCATCTAATTCTAGTGAGAAGAATTCTCAGTAACTTCTTTGGGTTGCGTGTGTTCAACTCACAGAGTTGGACCTTCCTTTAGACAGAGCAGATTTGAAACCCTCTTTTTGTGGAATTTGAAAGTGGAGATTTCAAGCGCTTTCGGGCCAAAGGTAGAAAAGGAAATATCTTCGTATAAGAACTAGAGAGAATCATTCTCAGAAACCACTTTGTGTTGTGTGCGTTCCACTCACAGAGTTTAACCATTCTTTTGATAGAGAAGTTTGGAAACACTCTGTTTGTAAAGTCTGCAAGTGGATATTTAGACCTCTTTGAGGATTTCGATGGAAACGGGATTTCCTCATCTAATTCTAGACTGAAGAATTCTCAGTAACTTCTTTGGGTTGTGTGTGTTCAACTCACAGATTTGAACCTTCCTTTAGACAGGGCAGATTTGAAACCCTCTTTTTGTGGAATTTGAAAGTGGAGATTTCAAGCGCTTTCGGGCCAACGGAAGAAAAGGAAATATCTTCGTATAAAAACTAGAGAGAATCATTCTCAGAAACCACTTTGTGTTGACTGCGATCCATTCACAGAGTTTTACCTTTCTTTTCATGGAGCAGTTTGGAAACACTCTGTTTGTAAAGTCTGCAAGTGGATATTTGGACCTATTTGAGGATTTCGTTGGAAACGGGATTTCTTCATCTAATGCTAGACAGAAGAATTCTCAGTAACTTCTTTGGGTTTTGTGTGTTCAACTCACAGAGTTGAACCTTCCTTTAGACAGAGCAGATATGAAACCCTTTTTTGTGGAATTTGCAAGTGGAGATTTCAAGCGCTTTTGGGCCAACGGTAGAAAAGGAAATATCTTCGTATAAAAACTAGAGAGAAACATTCTCAGAAACCACTTTGTGTTGTGTGTGTTCCACTCACAGAGTTTTACCTTTCTTTTCATAGAGCAGTTTGGAAACACTCTGTCTGTAAAGTCTGAAAGTGGATATTTAGGCCTCTTTGAGGATTTCGTTGGAAACGGGATTTCTTCATCTAATTCTAGTGAGAAGAATTCTCAGTAACTTCTTTGGGTTGCGTGTGTTCAACTCACAGAGTTGAACCTTCCTTTAGACAGAGCAGATTTGAAACCCTCTTTTTGTGGAATTTGCAAGTGGAGATTTCAAGCGCTTTTGTGCCAACGGTAGAAAAGGAAATATCTTCGTATAAAAAGTGGAGAGAATCATTCTCAGAAACCACTTTGTGTTGACTGCGATCCATTCACAGAGTTTTACCTTTCTTTTCATGGAGCAGTTTGCAAACACTCTGTTTGCAAAGTCTGCAAGTGGATATTTGGACCTATTTGAGGGTTTCGTTGGAAACGTGATTTCTTCATCTAATGCTAGACAGAAGAATTCTCAGTAACTTCTTTGGGTTTTGTGTGTTCAACTCACAGTGTTGAACCTTCCTTTAGACAGAGCATATTTGAAACCCTCTTTTTGTGGAATTTGCAAGTGGAGATTTCAAGCGCTTTTGGGCCAACGGTAGAAAGGCAAATATCTTCATATAAAAACTAGAGAGAATCATTCTCAGAAAACACTTTGTGTTGTGTGTGTTCCACTCACAGAGTTTAAACTTTTTTTTCATAGATCAGTTTGGAAACACTCTGTTTGTAAAGTCTGCAAGTGGATATTTGGACCTCTTTCAGGATTTCGTTGGAAACCGGACTTCCTCATCTAATTCTAGTGAGAAGAATTCTCAGTAACTGCTTTGGGTTGCGTGTGTTCAACTCACAGAGTTTGACCTTCCTTTAGACAGAGCAGATATGAAACCCTCTTTTTGTGGAATTTGCAAGTGGAGATTTCAAGCGCTATTCTGCCAAATGTAGAAAGGGAAATATCTTCGTATAAAAACTAGAGACAATCATTCTCAGAAACCACTTTGTGTTGTGTGCGTTCCACTCACAGAGTTTATCCTTCTTTTCATAGAGCAGTTTGGAAACACTCTGTTTGTAAAGTCTGCCAGTGGATATTTGGACCTCTTTGAGGATGTCGTTGGAAACGGGATATCTTCATCTAATGCTAGACAGAAGAATTCTCAGTAACTTCTTTGGGTTTTGTGTGTTCAACTCACAGATTTGAACCTTCCTTTAGACAGGGCAGATTTGAAACCCTCTTTTTGTGGAATTTGAAAGTGGAGATTTCAAGCGCTTCGGGCCAACGGAAGAAAAGGAAATATCTTCGTATAAAAACTGGAGAGAATCATTCTCAGAAACCACTTTGTGTTGACTGCGATCCATTCACAGAGTTTTACCTTTCTTTTCATGGAGCAGTTTGGAAACACTCTGTTTGTAAAGTCTGCAAGTGGATATTTGGACCTATTTGAGGATTTCGTTGGAAACGGGATTTCTTCATCTAATGCTAGACAGAAGTATTCTCAGTAACTTCTTTGGGTTTTGTGTGTTCAACTCACAGAGTTGAACCTTCCTTTAGACAGAGCAGATATGAAACCCTCTTTTTGTGGAATTTGCAAGTGGAGATTTCAAGCGCTTTTGGGCCAACGGTAGAAAAGGAAATATCTTCGTATAAAAACTAGAGAGAATCATTCTCAGAAATCACTTTGTGTTGTGTGCGTTCCACTCACAGAGTTTATCCTTCTTTTCATAGAGCAGTTTGGAAACACTCTGTTTGTAAAGTCTGCCAGTGGATATTTGGACCTCTTTGAGGATGTCGTTGGAAACGGGATTTCTTCATCTAATGCTAGACAGAAGAATTCTCAGTAACTTCTTTGGGTTGTGTGAGTTCAACTCACAGAGTTGAACCTTCCTTTAGACAGAGCATATTTGAAACCCTCTTTTTGTGGAATTTGCAAGTGGAGATTTCAAGCGCTTTGGTGCCAACGGTAGAAAAGGGAATATCTTTGTATAAAAACTAGAGAGAATCATTCTCAAAAACCACTTTGTGTTGTGTGCCTTCCACTCACAGGGTTTAACCTTTGTTTTCATGGAGCAGTTTGGAAACACTCTGTTTGTAAAGTCTGCAAGTGGATATTTGGACCTCTTTGAGGATTTCGTTGGAAACGGAATTTCCTCATCTAATTCTAGTGAGAAGAATTCTCAGTAACTTCTTTGGGTTGCGTGTGTTCAACTCACAGAGTTGGACCTTCCTTTAGACAGAGCAGATATGAAACCCTCTTTTTGAGAATTTGCAAGTGGAGACTTCAAGCACTTTTGGGCCAACGGTAGAAGAGGAAATATCTTCGTATAAAAACTAGAGAGAATCATTCTCAGAAACCACTTTGTGTTGTGTGCGTTCCACTCACAGAGTTTAACCTTTCTTTTCATGGAGCAGTTTGGAAACACTCTGTTTGTAACGTCTGCAAGTGGATATTTGGACCTCTTTGAGCATTTCGTTGGAAACGGGATTTCTTCATCTAATGCTAGACAGAAGAATTCTCAGTAACTTCTTTGGGTTTTGTGTGTTCAACTCACAGAGTTGAACCTTCCTTCAGACAGAGCAGATTTGAAACACTCTTCTTGTGGAATTTGAAAGTGGAGATTTCAAGCGCTTTCGGGCCAACGGAAGAAAAGGAAATATCTTCGTATAAAAACTGGAGAGAATCATTCTCAGAAACCACTTTGTGTTTACTGCGATCCATTCACAGAGTTTTACCTTTCTTTTCATGGAGCAGTTTGGAAACACTCTGTTTGCAAAGTCTGCAAGTGGATATTTGGACCTATTTGAGGATTTCGTTGGAAACGGGATTTCTTCATCTAATGCTAGACAGAAGAATTCTCAGTAACTTCTTTGGGTTTTGTGTGTTCAACTCACAGAGTTGAACCTTCCTTTAGACAGAGCAGATATGAAACCCTCTTTTTGTGGAATTTGCAAGTGGAGATTTCAAGCGCTTTTGTGCCAACGGTAGAAAAGGAAATATCTTCGTATAAAAACTAGAGAGAAACATTCTCAGAAACCACTTTGCGTTGTGTGCGTTCCACTCACAGAGTTTAACCTTTCTTTTCATAGAGCAGTTTGGAAACACTCTGTTAGTAAAGTCTGCAAGTGGATATTTAGACCTCTTTGAGGATTTCGTTGGAAACGGGATTTCATCATCTAATTCTAGTTAGAAGAATTCTCAGTAACTTCTTTGGGTTGCGTGTGTTCAACTCACAGAGTTGAATCTTCCTTTAGACAGAGCAGATTTGAAACCCTCTTTTTGTGGAATTTGCAAGTGGAGATTTCAAGCGCTTTTGTGCCCACGGTAGAAAAGGAAATACCTTCGTATAAAAACTAGAGAGAATCATTCTCAGAAACCACTTTGTGTTGTGTGCGTTCCACTCACAGAGTTTCACCTTTCTTTTCATAGAGCAGTTTGGAAACACTCTGTTAGTAAAGTCTGCAAGTGGATATTTAGACCTCTTTGAGGATTTCGTTGGAAACGGGATTTCATCATCTAATTCTAGTTAGAAGAATTCTCAGTAACTTCTTTGGGTTGCGTGTGTTCAACTCACAGAGTTGAATCTTCCTTTAGACAGAGCAGATTTGAAACCCTCTTTTTGTGGAATTTGCAAGTGGAGATTTCAAGCGCTTTTGTGCCCACGGTAGAAAAGGAAATACCTTCGTATAAAAACTAGAGAGAATCATTCTCAGAAACCACTTTGTGTTGTGTGCGTTCCACTCACAGAGTTTCACCTTTCTTTTCATAGAGCAGTTTGGAAACACTCTGTTTGTAAAGTCTGCAAGTGGATATTTAGACCTCTTTGAGGATTTTGTTGGAAAAGGGATTTCCTCATCTAATTCTAGACAGAAGAATTCTCAGTAACTTCTTTGGGTTGCGTGTGTTCAACTCACAGAGTTGAACCTTCCTTTAGACAGAGCAGATATGAAACCCTCTTTTTGTGGAATTTGCAAGTGCAGATTTCAAGCGCTTTTGGGCCAACGGTAGAAAAGGAAATATCTTCGTATAAAAACTAGAGAGAATCATTCTCAGAAACCACTTTGTGTTGTGTGTGTTCCACTCACAGGGTTTCACCTTTCTTTTCATAGAGCAGTTTGGAAACACTCTGTTTGTAAAGTCTGCAAGTGGATATTTGGACCTCTTTGAGGATTTCATTGGAAACGGGATTTCTTCATCTAATGCTAGACAGAAGAATTCTCAGTAACTTCTTTGGGTTGTGTGTGTTCAACTCACAGAGTTGAACCTTCCTTTAGACAGAGCATATTTGAAACCCTCTTTTTGTGGAATTTGCAAGTGGAGATTTCAAGCGCTTTTGGGCCAACGGTAGAAAGGCAAATATCTTCATATAAAAACTAGAGAGAATCATTCTCAGAAAACACTTTGTGTTGTGTGTGTTCCACTCACAGAGTTTAAACTTTGTTTTCATAGATCAGTTTGGAAACACTCTGTTTGTAAAGTCTGCAAGTGGATATTTGGACCTCTTTCAGGATTTCGTTGGAAACCGGACTTCCTCATCTAATTCTAGTGAGAAGAATTCTCAGTAACTGCTTTGGGTTGCGTGTGTTCAACTCACAGAGTTTGACCTTCCTTTAGACAGAGCAGATATGAAACCCTCTTTTTGTGGAATTTGCAAGTGGAGATTTCAAGCGCTATTCTGCCAAATGTAGAAAGGGAAATATCTTCGTATAAAAACTAGAGACAATCATTCTCAGAAACCACTTTGTGTTGTGTGCGTTCCACTCACAGAGTTTATCCTTCTTTTCATAGAGCAGTTTGGAAACACTCTGTTTGTAAAGTCTGCCAGTGGATATTTGGACCTCTTTGAGCATTTCGTTGGAAACGGGATTTCTTCATCTAATGCTAGACAGAAGAATTCTCAGTAACTTCTTTGGGTTTTGTGTGTTCAACTCACAGATTTGAACCTTCCTTTAGACAGGGCAGATTTGAAACCCTCTTTTTGTGGAATTTGAAAGTCGAGATTTCAAGCGCTTCGGGCCAACGGAAGAAAAGGAAATATCTTCGTATAAAAACTGGAGAGAATCATTCTCAGAAACCACTTTGTGTTGACTGCGATCCATTCACAGAGTTTTACCTTTCTTTTCATGGAGCAGTTTGGAAACACTCTGTTTGTAAAGTCTGCAAGTGGATATTTGGACCTATTTGAGGATTTCGTTGGAAACGGGATTTCTTCATCTAATGCTAGACAGAAGTATTCTCAGTAACTTCTTTGGGTTTTGTGTGTTCAACTCACAGAGTTGAACCTTCCTTTAGACAGAGCAGATATGAAACCCTCTTTTTGTGGAATTTGCAAGTGGAGATTTCAAGCGCTTTTGGGCCAACGGTAGAAAAGGAAATATCTTCGTATAAAAACTAGAGAGAATCATTCTCAGAAATCACTTTGTGTTGTGTGCGTTCCACTCACAGAGTTTATCCTTTTTTCATAGAGCAGTTTGGAAACACTCTGTTTGTAAAGTCTGCCAGTGGATATTTGGACCTCTTTGAGGATGTCGTTGGAAACGGGATTTCTTCATCTAATGCTAGACAGAAGAATTCTCAGTAACTTCTTTGGGTTGTGTGAGTTCAACTCACAGAGTTGAACCTTCCTTTAGACAGAGCATATTTGAAACCCTCTTTTTGTGGAATTTGCAAGTGGAGATTTCAAGCGCTTTGGTGCCAACGGTAGAAAAGGGAATATCTTTGTATA
Source organism: Gorilla gorilla gorilla (assembly GCF_029281585.2). Classification (NCBI taxonomy): domain Eukaryota; kingdom Metazoa; phylum Chordata; class Mammalia; order Primates; family Hominidae; genus Gorilla; species Gorilla gorilla. The sequence goes on from NC_073224.2 coordinate 109,128,351, forward strand.
AAAACTAGAGAGAATCATTCTCAAAAACCACTTTGTGTTGTGTGCCTTCCACTCACAGGGTTTAACCTTTGTTTTCATGGAGCAGTTTGGAAACACTCTGTTTGTAAAGTCTGCAAGTGGATATTTGGACCTCTTTGAGGATTTCGTTGGAAACGGGATTTCCTCATCTAATTCTAGTGAGAAGAATTCTCAGTAACTTCTTTGGGTTGCGTGTGTTCAACTCACAGAGTTGGACCTTCCTTTAGACAGAGCAGATATGAAACCCTCTTTTTGTGGAATTTGCAAGTGGAGATTTCAAGCACTTTTGGGCCAACGGTAGAAGAGGAAATATCTTCGTATAAAAACTAGAGAGAATCATTCTCAGAAACCACTTTGTGTTGTGTGCGTTCCACTCACAGAGTTTAACCTTTCTTTTCATGGAGCAGTTTGGAAACACTCTGTTTGTAACGTCTGCAAGTGGATATTTGGACCTCTTTGAGCATTTCGTTGGAAACGGGATTTCTTCATCTAATGCTAGACAGAAGAATTCTCAGTAACTTCTTTGGGTTTTGTGTGTTCAACTCACAGAGTTGAACCTTCCTTCAGACAGAGCAGATTTGAAACACTCTTCTTGTGGAATTTGAAAGTGGAGATTTCAAGCGCTTTCGGGCCAACGGAAGAAAAGGAAATATCTTCGTATAAAAACTGGAGAGAATCATTCTCAGAAACCACTTTGTGTTGACTGCGATCCATTCACAGAGTTTCACCTTTCTTTTCATAGAGCAGTTTGGAAACACTCTGTTTGTAAAGTCTGCAAGTGGATATTTAGACCTCTTTGAGGATTTTGTTGGAAAAGGGATTTCCTCATCTAATTCTAGACAGAAGAATTCTCAGTAACTTCTTTGGGTTGCGTGTGTTCAACTCACAGAGTTGAACCTTCCTTTAGACAGAGCAGATATGAAACCCTCTTTTTGTGGAATTTGCAAGTGCAGATTTCAAGCGCTTTTGGGCCAAAGGTAGAAAAGGAAATATCTTCGTATAAAAACTAGAGAGAATCATTCTCTGAAACCACTTTGTGTTGTGTGTGTTCCACTCACAGGGTTTCACCTTTCTTTTCATAGAGCAGTTTGGAAACACTCTGTTTGTAAAGTCTGCAAGTGGATATTTGGACCTCTTTGAGGATTTCGTTGGAAACGGGATTTCTTCATCTAATTCTAGTTAGAAGAATTCTCAGTAACTTCTTTGGGTTGCGTGTGTTCAACTCACAGAGTTGAACCTTCCTTTAGACAGAGCAGATTTGAAACCCTCTTTTTTTGGAATTTGCAAGTGGAGATCTCAAGCGCTTTTCTGCCAACGGTAGAAAAGGAAATATCTTCGTATAAAAACTAGAGACAATCATTCTCAGAAACCACTTTGTGTTGTGTGCGTTCCACTCACAGAGTTTCACCTTTCTTTTCATAGAGCAGTTTGGAAACACTCTGTTTGTAAAGTCTGCAAGTGGATATTTGGACCTCTTTGAGGATTTCATTGGAAACGGGATTTCTTCATCTAATGCTAGACAGAAGAATTCTCAGTAACTTCTTTGGGTTGTGTGTGTTCAACTCACAGAGTTGAACCTTCCTTTAGACAGAGCAGATTTGAAACCCTCTTTTTGTGGAATTTGAAAGTGGAGATTTCAAGCGCTTTCGGGCCAACGGTAGAAAAGGAAATATCTTTGTATAAGAACTAGAGAGAATCATTCTCAGAAACCACTTTGTGTTGTGTGCATTCCACTCACAGAGTTTAACCTTTCTTTTCATAGAGCAGTTTGGAAGCCCTCTGTTTGTAAAGTCTGCAAGTGGATATTTGGACCTCTTTGAGGATTTCGTTGGAAACGGGATTTCTTCATCTAATGCTTGACAGAAGAATTCTCAGTAACTTTTTTGGGTTGTGTGTGTTCAACTCACAGAGTTGAACCTTCCTTTAGACAGAGCAGATTTGAAACCCTCTTTTTGTGGAATGTGCAAGTGGAGATTTCAAGCGCTTTGGGGCCAACGGTAGAAAGGCAAATATCTTCATATAAAAACTAGAGAGAATCATTCTCAGAAACCACTTTGTGTTGTGTGCGTTCCACTCACAGAGTTTAAACTTTGTTTTCATAGATCAGTTTGGAAAGACTCTGTTTGTAATGTCTGCAAGTGGATATTTGGACCTCTTTGAGGATTTCGTTGGAAACCGGATTTCCTCATCTAATTCTAGTTAGAAGAATTCTCAGTAACTGCTTTGGGTTGCGTGTGTCCAACTCACAGAGTTTGACCTTCCTTTAGACAGAGCAGATATGAAACCCTCTTTTTGTGGAATTTGCAAGTGGAGATTTCAAGCACATTTGGGCCAACGGTAGAAAAGGAAATATCTTCGTATAAAAACTGGAGAGAATCATTCTCAGAAACCACTTTGTGTTTTGTGCGTTCCACTCAAAGGGTTTCACCTTTCTTTTCATAGAGCAGTTTGGAAACACTCTGTTTGTATAGTCTGCAAGTGGATATTTGGACCTCTTTGAGGATTTCTTTGGAAACGGGATTTCTTCATCTAATTCTAGTTAGAATAATTCTCAGTAACTTCTTTGGGTTGCGTGTGTTCAACTCACGGATTTGAACCTTCCTTTAGACAGAGCAGATTTGAAACCCTCTTTTTGTGGAATTTGCAAGTGGAGATTTCAAGCGCTTTTCTGCCAACGGTAGAAAAGGAAATATCTTCGTATAAAAACTAGAGACAATCATTCTCAGAAACCACTTTGTGTTGTGTGCGTTCCACTCACAGAGTTTAACCTTTCTTTTCACAGAGCAGTTTGGAAACACTCTGTTTGTAAAGTCTGCAAGTGGATATTTGGACCTCTTTGAGGATTTCTTTGGAAACGGGATTTCTTCATCTAATGCTAGACAGAAGAATTCTCAGTAACTTCTTTGGGTTGTGTGTGTTCAACTCACAGAGTTGAACCTTTCTTTAGACAGAGCAGATTTGAAACCCTCTTTTTGTGGAATTTGCAAGTGGAGATTTCAAGCGCTTTTGGGCCAACGGTAGAAAGGCAAATATCTTCATATAAAAACTAGAGAGAATCATTCTCAGAAACCACTTTTTGTTGTGTGCGTTCCACTCACAGAGTTTAAACTTTGTTTTCATAGATCAGTTTGGAAACACTCTGTTTGTAAATTCTGCAAGTGGATATTTGGACCTCTTTGAGGATTTCGTTGGAAACCGGATTTCCTCATCTAATTCTAGTTAGAAGAATTCTCAGTAACTGCTTTGGGTTGCGTGTGTTCAACTCACAGAGTTTGACCTTCCTTTAGACAGAGCAGATATGAAACCCTCTTTTTGTGGAATTTGCAAGTGGAGATTTCAAGCGCTTTTGGGCCAACGGTAGAAAAGGAAATATCTTCGTATAAAAACTAGAGAGAATCATTCTCAGAAACCACTTTGTGTTGTGTGCGTTCCACTCACAGAGTTTAACCTTTCTTTTCATAGAGCAGTTTGGAAACACTCTGTTTGTAAGGTCTGCAAGTGGATAGTTGGACCTCTTTGAGGATTTCGTTGGAAACGGGATTTCTTCATCTAATGCTAGACAGAAGAATTCTCAGTAACTTCTTTGGGTTTTGTGTGTTCAACTCACAGAGTTGAACCTTCCTTTAGACAGAGCAGTTTTGAAACCCTCTTTTTGTGGAATTTGAAAGTGGAGATTTCAAGCGCTTTTCTGCCAACGGTAGGAAAGGAAATATCTTTGTATAAGAACTAGAGAGAATCATTCTCAGAAACCACTTTGTGTTGTGTGCATTCCACTCACAGAGTTTCACCTTTCTTTTCATAGAGCAGTTTGGAAACCCTCTGTTTGTAAAGTCTGAAGGGGATATTTGGACCTCTTTGAGGATTTCGTTGGAAGCGGGATTTCTTCATCTAATGTAGACAGAAGAATTCTCAGTAACTTCTTTGGGTTGTGTGTGTTCAACTCACAGAGTTGAACCTTCCTTTAGACAGAGCAGATTTGTAACCCTCTTTTTCTGGAATTTGAAAGTGGAGATTTCAAGCGCTTTCGGGCCAAAGGTAGAAAGGGAAATATCTTCGTATAAGAACTAGAGAGAATCATTCTCAGAAACCACTTTGTGTTGTGTGCGTTCCACTCACAGAGTTTAAACTTTCTTTTCATAGAGAAGTTTTGAAACACTCTGTTTGTAATGTCTGCAAGGGGATATTTGGACGTATTTGAGGATTTCATTGGAAACGGGATTTCTTCATCTAATGCTAGACAGAAGAATTCTCAGTAACTTCTTTGGGTTTTTTGTGTTCAACTCACAGATTTGAACCTTCCTTTAGACAGAGCAGATTTGAAACCCTCTTTTTGTGGAATTTGAAAGTGGAGATTTCAAGCGCTTTTCTGCCAACGGTAGAAAAGGAAATATCTTTGTATAAGAACTAGAGAGAATCATTCTCAGAAACCACTTTGTGTTGTGTGCATTCCACTCACAGAGTTTCACCTTTCTTTTCATAGAGCAGTTTGGAAACCCTCTGTTTGTAAAGTCTGCAAGTGGATATTTGGACCTCTTTGAGGATTTCGTTGGAAACGGGATTTCTTCATCTAATGCTAGACAGAAGAATTCTCAGTAACTTCTTTGGGTTTTGTGTGTTCAACTCACAGAGTTGAACCGTCCTTTAGACAGAGCAGATTTGAAACCCTCTTTTTGTGGAATTTGCAAGTGGAGATTTCAAGCGCTTTGGGGCCAACGGTAGAAAGGCAAATATCTTCATATAAAAACTAGAGAGAATCATTCTCAGAAACCACTTTGTGTTGTGTGCGTTCCACTCACAGAGTTTAACCTTTCTTTTCATAGAGCAGTTTGGAAACACTCTGTTTGTAACGTCTGCAAGTGGATATTTGGACATCTTTGAGGATTTCTTTGGAAACGGGATTTCTTCATCTAATGCTAGACAGAAGAATTCTCAGTAACTTCTTTGGGTTTTGTGTGTTCAACTCACAGAGTTGAAACTTCCTTTAGACAGAGCAGATTTGAAACCCTCTTTTTGTGGAATTTGAAAGTGGAGATTTCAAGCGCTTTTGGGCCAATGGAAGAAAAGGAAATATCTTCGTATAAAAACTGGAGAGAATCATTCTCAGAAACCACTTTGTGTTGACTGCGATCCATTCACAGAGTTTTACCTTTCTTTTCATGGAGCAGTTTGGAAACACTCTGTTTGTAAAGTCTGCAAGTGGATATTTGGACCTATTTGAGGATTTCGTTGGAAACGGGATTTCTTCATCTAATGCTAGACAGAAGAATTCTCAGTAACTTCTTTGGGTTTTGTGTGTTCAACTCACAGAGTTGAACCTTCCTTTAGACAGAGCAGATTTGTAACCCTCTTTTTGTGGAATTTGAAAGTGGAGATTTCAAGCGCTTTCGGGCCAAAGGTAGAAAAGGAAATATCTTCGTATAAGAACTAGAGAGAATCATTCTCAGAAACCACTTTGTGTTGTGTGCGTTCCACTCACAGAGTTTAAACTTTCTTTTCATAGAGAAGTTTGGAAACACTCTGTTTGTAAAGTCTGCAAGTGGATATTTGGACGTATTTGAGGATTTCGTTGGAAACGGGATTTCTTCATCTAATGCTTGACAGAAGAATTCTCAGTAACTTTTTTGGGTTGTGTGTGTTCAACTCACAGAGTTGAACCTTCCTTTAGACAGAGCAGATTTGAAACCCTCTTTTTGTGGAATTTGCAAGTGGAGATTTCAAGCGCTTTTGGGCCAACGGTAGAAAGGCAAATATCTTCATATAAAAACTAGAGAGAATCATTCTCAGAAACCACCTTGTGTTGTGTGCGTTCCAGTCACAGAGTTTAAACTTTGTTTTCATAGATCAGTTTGGAAACACTCTGTTTGTAAAGTCTGCAAGTGGATATTTGGACCTCTTCGAGGATTTCGTTGGAAACCGGATTTCCTCATCTAATTCTAGTTAGAAGAATTCTCAGTAACTGCTTTGGGTTGCGTGTGTTCAACTCACAGAGTTTGACCTTCCTTTAGACAGAGCAGATATGAAACCCTCTTTTTGTGGAATTTGCAAGTGGAGATTTCAAGCGCTTTTGGGCCAACGGTAGAAAAGGAAATATCTTCGTATAAAAACTAGAGAGAATCATTCTCAGAAACCACTTTGTGTTGTGTGCGTTCCACTCACAGAGTTTAACCTTTCTTTTCATAGAGCAGTTTGGAAACACTCTGTTTGTAAGGTCTGCAAGTGGATAGTTGGACCTCTTTGAGGATTTCGTTGGAAACGGGATTTCTTCATCTAATGCTAGACAGAAGAATTCTCAGTAACTTCTTTGGGTTTTGTGTGTTCAACTCACAGAGTTGAACCTTCCTTTAGACAGAGCAGTTTTGAAACCCTCTTTTTGTGGAATTTGAAAGTGGAGATTTCAAGCGCTTTTCTGCCAACGGTAGGAAAGGAAATATCTTTGTATAAGAACTAGAGAGAATCATTCTCAGAAACCACTTTGTGTTGTGTGCATTCCACTCACAGAGTTTCACCTTTCTTTTCATAGAGCAGTTTGGAAACCCTCTGTTTGTAAAGTCTGAAGGGGATATTTGGACCTCTTTGAGGATTTCGTTGGAAGCGGGATTTCTTCATCTAATGTAGACAGAAGAATTCTCAGTAACTTCTTTGGGTTGTGTGTGTTCAACTCACAGAGTTGAACCTTCCTTTAGACAGAGCAGATTTGTAACCCTCTTTTTCTGGAATTTGAAAGTGGAGATTTCAAGCGCTTTCGGGCCAAAGGTAGAAAGGGAAATATCTTCGTATAAGAACTAGAGAGAATCATTCTCAGAAACCACTTTGTGTTGTGTGCGTTCCACTCACAGAGTTTAAACTTTCTTTTCATAGAGAAGTTTGGAAACACTCTGTTTGTAATGTCTGCAAGGGGATATTTGGACGTATTTGAGGATTTCATTGGAAACGGGATTTCTTCATCTAATGCTAGACAGAAGAATTCTCAGTAACTTCTTTGGGTTTTTTGTGTTCAACTCACAGAGTTGAACCTTCCTTTAGACAGAGCAGATTTGAAACCCTCTTTTTGTGGAATTTGAAAGTGGAGATTTCAAGCGCTTTTCTGCCAACGGTAGAAAAGGAAATATCTTTGTATAAGAACTAGAGAGAATCATTCTCAGAAACCACTTTGTGTTGTGTGCATTCCACTCACAGAGTTTCACCTTTCTTTTCATAGAGCAGTTTGGAAACCCTCTGTTTGTAAAGTCTGCAAGTGGATATTTGGACCTCTTTGAGGATTTCGTTGGAAACGGGATTTCTTCATCTAATGCTAGACAGAAGAATTCTCAGTAACTTCTTTGGGTTTTGTGTGTTCAACTCACAGAGTTGAACCGTCCTTTAGACAGAGCAGATTTGAAACCCTCTTTTTGTGGAATTTGCAAGTGGAGATTTCAAGCGCTTTGGGGCCAACGGTAGAAAGGCAAATATCTTCATATAAAAACTAGAGAGAATCATTCTCAGAAACCACTTTGTGTTGTGTGCGTTCCACTCACAGAGTTTAACCTTTCTTTTCATAGAGCAGTTTGGAAACACTCTGTTTGTAACGTCTGCAAGTGGATATTTGGACATCTTTGAGGATTTCTTTGGAAACGGGATTTCTTCATCTAATGCTAGACAGAAGAATTCTCAGTAACTTCTTTGGGTTTTGTGTGTTCAACTCACAGAGTTGAAACTTCCTTTAGACAGAGCAGATTTGAAACCCTCTTTTTGTGGAATTTGAAAGTGGAGATTTCAAGCGCTTTTGGGCCAATGGAAGAAAAGGAAATATCTTCGTATAAAAACTGGAGAGAATCATTCTCAGAAACCACTTTGTGTTGACTGCGATCCATTCACAGAGTTTTACCTTTCTTTTCATGGAGCAGTTTGGAAACACTCTGTTTGTAAAGTCTGCAAGTGGATATTTGGACCTATTTGAGGATTTCGTTGGAAACGGGATTTCTTCATCTAATGCTAGACAGAAGAATTCTCAGTAACTTCTTTGGGTTTTGTGTGTTCAACTCACAGAGTTGAACCTTCCTTTAGACAGAGCAGATTTGTAACCCTCTTTTTGTGGAATTTGAAAGTGGAGATTTCAAGCGCTTTCGGGCCAAAGGTAGAAAAGGAAATATCTTCGTATAAGAACTAGAGAGAATCATTCTCAGAAACCACTTTGTGTTGTGTGCGTTCCACTCACAGAGTTTAAACTTTCTTTTCATAGAGAAGTTTGGAAACACTCTGTTTGTAAAGTCTGCAAGTGGATATTTGGACGTATTTGAGGATTTCGTTGGAAACGGGATTTCTTCATCTAATGCTTGACAGAAGAATTCTCAGTAACTTTTTTGGGTTGTGTGTGTTCAACTCACAGAGTTGAACCTTCCTTTAGACAGAGCAGATTTGAAACCCTCTTTTTGTGGAATTTGCAAGTGGAGATTTCAAGCGCTTTTGGGCCAACGGTAGAAAGGCAAATATCTTCATATAAAAACTAGAGAGAATCATTCTCAGAAACCACCTTGTGTTGTGTGCGTTCCAGTCACAGAGTTTAAACTTTGTTTTCATAGATCAGTTTGGAAACACTCTGTTTGTAAAGTCTGCAAGTGGATATTTGGACCTCTTCGAGGATTTCGTTGGAAACCGGATTTCCTCATCTAATTCTAGTTAGAAGAATTCTCAGTAACTGCTTTGGGTTGCGTGTGTTCAACTCACAGAGTTTGACCTTCCTTTAGACAGAGCAGATATGAAACCCTCTTTTTGTGGAATTTGCAAGTGGAGATTTCAAGCGCTTTTGGGCCAACGGTAGAAAAGGAAATATCTTCGTATAAAAACTAGAGAGAATCATTCTCAGAAACCACTTTGTGTTGTGTGCGTTCCACTCACAGAGTTTAACCTTTCTTTTCATAGAGCAGTTTGGAAACACTCTGTTTGTAAGGTCTGCAAGTGGATAGTTGGACCTCTTTGAGGATTTCGTTGGAAACGGGATTTCTTCATCTAATGCTAGACAGAAGAATTCTCAGTAACTTCTTTGGGTTTTGTGTGTTCAACTCACAGAGTTGAAACTTCCTTTAGACAGAGCAGATTTGAAACCCTCTTTTTGTGGAATTTGAAAGTGGAGATTTCAAGCGCTTTCGGGCCAACGGAAGAAAAGGAAATATCTTCGTATAAAAACTGGAGAGAATCATTCTCAGAAACCACTTTGTGTTGACTGCGATCCACTCACAGAATTTTACCTTTCTTTTCATGGAGCAGTTTGGAAACACTCTGTTTGTAAAGTCTGCAAGTGGATATTTGGACCTATTTGAGGATTTCGTTGGAAACGGGATTTCTTCATCTAATGCTAGACGGAAGAATTCTCAGTAACTTCTTTGCGTTTTGTGTGTTCAACTCACAGAGTTGAACCTTCCTTTAGACAGAGCAGATATGAAACCCTCTTTTGTGGAATTTGCAAGTGGAGATTTCATGCGCATTTGGGCCAACGGTAGAAAAGGAAATATCTTCGTATAAAAACTAGAGAGAATCATTCTCAGAAATCACTTTGTGTTGTGTGCGTTCCACTCACAGAGTTTATCCTTTCTTTTCATAGAGCAGTTTGGAAACACTCTGTTTGTAAATCTGACAGTGGATATTTGGACCTCTTTGAGGATTTCGTTTGAAACGGGATTTCTTCATCTAATGCTAGACAGAAGAATTCTCAGTAACTTCTTTGGGTTGTGTGAGTTCAACTCACAGAGTTGAACCTTCCTTTAGACAGAGCATATTTGAAACCCTCTTTTTGTGGAATTTGCAAGTGGAGATTTCAAGCGCTTTTCTGCCAACGGTAGAAAAGAAAATATCTTCGTATAAAAACTAGAGACAATCATTCTCAGAAACCACTTTTCGTTGTGTGCGTTCCACTCACAGAGTTTCACCTTTCTTTTCATAGAGCAGTTTGGAAACCCTCTGTTTGTAAAGTCTGCAAGTGGATATTTGGACCTCTTTGAGGATTTCGTTGGAAACGGGATTTCTTCATCTAATGCTAGACAGAAGAATTCTCAGTAACTTCTTTGGGTTTTGTGTGTTCAACTCACAGAGTTGAACCTTCCTTTAGACAGAGCAGATTTGAAACCCTCTTTTTGTGGAATTTGAAAGTGGAGATTTCAAGCGCTTTCGGGCCAAAGGAAGAAAAGGAAATATCTTCGTATAAGAACTAGAGAGAATCATTCTCAGAAACCACTTTGTGTTGTGTGCGTTCCACTCACAGAGTTTAAACTTTCTTTTCATAGAGAAGTTTGGAAACACTCTGTTTGTAAAGTCTGCAAGTGGATATTTGGACCTCTTTGAGGATTTCGTTGGAAACGGGATTTCCTCATCTAATGCTTGACAGAAGAATTCTCAGTAACTTTTTTGGGTTGTGTGTGTTCAACTCACAGAGTTGAACCTTCCTTTAGACAGAGCAGATTTGAAATCCTCTTTTTGTGGAATTTGCAAGTGGAGATTTCAAGCGCTTTGGGGCCAACGGTAGAAAGGCAAATATCTTCATATAAAAACTAGAGAGAATCATTCTCAGAAACCACCTTGGGTTGTGTGCGTTCCACTCACAGAGTTTAAACTTTGTTTTCATAGATCAGTTTGGAAACACTCTGTTTGTAAAGTCTGCAAGTGGATATTTGGACCTCTTTGAGGATTTCGTTGGAAACCGGATTTCCTCATCTAATTCTAGTTAGAAGAATTCTCAGTAACTGCTTTGGGTTGCGTGTGTTCAACTCACAGAGTTTGACCTTCCTTTAGACAGAGCAGATATGAAACCCTCTTTTTGTGGAATTTGCAAGTGGAGATTTCAAGCACTTTTGGGCCAACGGTAGAAAAGGAAATATCTTCGTATAAAAACTAGAGAGAATCATTCTCAGAAACCACTTTGTGTTGTGTGCGTTCCACTCACAGAGTTTAACCTTTCTTTTCATAGAGCAGTTTGGAAACACTCTGTTTGTAAGGTCTGCAAGTGGATATTTGGACCTCTTTGAGGATTTCGTTGGAAACGGGATTTCTTCTTCTAATGCTAGACAGAAGAATTCTCAGTAACTTCTTTGGGTTTTGTGTGTTCAACTCACAGAGTTGAAACTTCCTTTAGACAGAGCAGATTTGAAACCCTCTTTTTGTGGAATTTGAAAGTGGAGATTTCAAGCGCTTTCGGGCCAACGGAAGAAAAGGAAATATCTTCGTATAAAAACTGGAGAGAATAATTCTCAGAAACCACTTTGTGTTGACTGCGATCCATTCACAGAGTTTTACCTTTCTTTTCATGGAGCAGTTTGGAAACACTCTGTTTGTAAAGTCTGCAAGTGGATATTTGGACCTATTTGAGGATTTCGTTGGAAACGGGATTTCTTCATCTAATGCTAGACATAAGAATTCTCAGTAACTTCTTTGGGTTTTGTGTGTTCAACTCACAGAGTTGAACCTTCCTTTAGACAGAGCAGATATGAAACCCTCTTTTGTGGAATTTACAAGTGGAGATTTCATGCGCTTTTGGGCCAACGGTAGAAAAGGAAATATCTTCGTATAAAAACTAGAGACAATCATTCTCAGAAACCACTTTGTGTTGTGTGCGTTCCACTCACAGAGTTTCACCTTTCTTTTCATAGAGCAGTTTGGAAACACTCTGTTTGTAAAGTCTGCAAGTGGATATTTGGACCTCTTTGAGGATTTCGTTGGAAACGGGATTTCTTCATCTAATGCTAGACAGAAGAATTCTCAGTAACTTCTTTGGGTTTTGTGTGTTCAACTCACAGTGTTGAACCTTCCTTTAGACAGAGCAGATTTGAAACCCTCTTTTTGTGGAATTTGAAAGTGGAGATTTCAAGCGCTTTCCGGCCAACGGTAGAAAAGGAAATATCTTTGTATAAGAACTAGAGAGAATCATTCTCAGAAACCACTTTGTGTTGTGTGCGTTCCACTCACATAGTTTAAACTTTGTTTTCATAGATCAGTTTGGAAACACTCTGTTTGTAAATTCTGCAAGTGGATATTTGGACCTCTTTGAGGATTTCGTTGGAAACCGGATTTCCTCATCTAATTCTAGTTAGAAGAATTCTCAGTAACTGCTTTGGGTTGCGTGTGTTCAACTCACAGAGTTTGACCTTCCTTTAGACAGAGCAGATATGAAACCCTCTTTTTGTGGAATTTGCAAGTGGAGATTTCAAGCACATTAGGGCCAACGGTAGAAAAGGAAATATCTTCGTAAAAAAACTAGAGAGAATCATTCTCAGAAACCACTTTGTGTTTTGTGCATTCCACTCACAGGGTTTCACCTTTCTTTTCATAGAGCAGTTTGGAAACACTCTGTTTGTAAAGTCTGCAAGTGGATATTTGGACCTCTTTGAGGATTTCGTTGGAAACGGGATTTCTTCATCTAATGCTAGACAGAAGAATTCTCAGTAACTCCTTTGGGTTGTGTGAGTTCAGCTCACAGAGTTCAACCTTCCTTTAGATAGAGCAGATTTGTAACCCTCTTTTTGTGGAATTTGAAAGTGGAGATTTCAAGCGCTTACGGGCCAAAGGTAGAAAAGGAAATATCTTCGTATAAGAACTAGAGAGAATCATTCTCAGAAACCACTTTGTGTTGTGTGCGTTCCACTCACAGAGTTTAAACTTTCTTTTCATAGAGAAGTTTGGAAACACTCTGTTTGTAAAGTCTGCAAGTGGATATTTGGACCTCTTTGAGGATTTCGTTGGAAACGGGATTTCTTCATCTAATGCTTGACAGAAGAATTCTCAGTAACTTTTTTGGGTTGTGTGTGTTCAACTCACAGAGTTGAACCTTCCTTTAGACAGAGCAGATTTGAAACCCTCCTTTTGTGGAATTTGCAAGTGGAGATTTCAAGCGCTTTGGGGCCAACATTAGAAAGGCAAATATCTTCATATAAAAACTAGAGAGAATCATTCTCAGAAACCACTTTGTGTTGTGTGCGTTCCACTCACAGAGTTTCACCTTTGTTTTCATAGAGCAGTTTGGAAACACTCTGTTTGTAAAGTCTGCAAGTGGATATTTGGACCTCTTTGAGGATTTCGTTGGAAACGGGATTTCTTCATCTAATGCTAGACAGAAGAATTCTCAGTAACTTCTTTGGGTTTTGTGTGTTCAACTGACAGAGTTGAACCTTCCTTTAGACAGAGCAGATTTGTAACCCTCTTTTTGTGGAATTTGAAAGTGGAGATTTCAAGCGCTTTTCTGCCAACGGTAGGAAAGGAAATATCTTTGTATAAGAACTAGAGAGAATCATTCTCAGAAACCACTTTGTGTTGTGTGCATTCCACTCACAGAGTTTCACCTTTCTTTTCATAGAGCAGTTTGGAAACCCTCTGTTTGTAAAGTCTGAAGGGGATATTTGGACCTCTTTGAGGATTTCGTTGGAAGCGGGATTTCTTCATCTAATGCTAGACAGAAGAATTCTCAGTAACTTCTTTGGGTTGGGTGTGTTCAACTCACAGAGTTGAACCTTCCTTTAGACAGAGCAGATTTGTAACCCTCTTTTTCTGGAATTTGAAAGTGGAGATTTCAAGCGCTTTCGGGCCAAAGGTAGAAAGGGAAATATCTTCGTATAAGAACTAGAGAGAATCATTCTCAGAAACCACTTTGTGTTGTGTGCGTTCCACTCACAGAGTTTAAACTTTCTTTTCATAGAGAAGTTTGGAAACACTCTGTTTGTAATGTCTGCAAGTGGATATTTGGACGTATTTGAGGATTTCATTGGAAACGGGATTTCTTCATCTAATGCTAGACAGAAGAATTCTCAGTAACTTCTTTGGGTTTTGTGTGTTCAACTCACAGAGTTGAACCTTCCTTTAGACAGAGCAGATTTGAAACCCTCTTTTTGTGGAATTTGAAAGTGGAGATTTCCAGCGCTTTTCTGCCAACGGTAGAAAAGGAAATATCTTTGTATAAGAACTAGAGAGAATCATTCTCAGAAACCACTTTGTGTTGTGTGCATTCCACTCACAGAGTTTCACCTTTCTTTTCATAGAGCAGTTTGGAAACCCTCTGTTTGTAAAGTCTGCAAGTGGATATTTGGACCTCTTTGAGGATTTCGTTGGAAACGGGATTTCTTCATCTAATGCTAGACAGAAGAATTCTCAGTAACTTCTTTGGGTTTTGTGTGTTCAACTCACAGAGTTGAACCGTCCTTTAGACAGAGCAGATTTGAAACCCTCTTTTTGTGGAATTTGCAAGTGGAGATTTCAAGTGCTTTGGGGCCAATGGTAGAAAGGCAAATATCTTCATATAAAAACTAGAGAGAATCATTCTCAGAAACCACTTTGTGTTGTGTGCGTTCCACTCACAGAGTTTAACCTTTCTTTTCATAGAGCAGTTTGGAAACACTCTGTTTGTAACGTCTGCAAGTGGATATTTGGACATCTTTGAGGATTTCTTTGGAAACGGGATTTCTTCATCTAATGCTAGACAGAATAATTCTCAGTAACTTCTTTGGGTTTTGTGTGTTCAACTCACAGAGTTGAAACTTCCTTTAGACAGAGCAGATTTGAAACCCTCTTTTTGTGGAATTTGAAAGTGGAGATTTCAAGCGCTTTTGGGCCAATGGAAGAAAAGGAAATATCTTCGTATAAAAACTGGAGAGAATCATTCTCAGAAACCACTTTGTGTTGACTGCGATCCATTCACAGAGTTTTACCTTTCTTTTCATGGAGCAGTTTGGAAACACTCTGTTTGTAAAGTCTGCAAGTGGATATTTGGACCTATTTGAGGATTTCGTTGGAAACGGGATTTCTTCATCTAATGCTAGACAGAAGAATTCTCAGTAACTTCTTTGGGTTTTGTGTGTTCACCTCACAGAGTTGAACCTTCCTTTAGACAGAGCAGATTTGTAACCCTCTTTTTGTGGAATTTGAAAGTGGAGATTTCAAGCGCTTTCGGGCCAAAGGTAGAAAAGGAAATATCTTCGTATAAGAACTAGAGAGAATCATTCTCAGAAACCACTTTGTGTTGTGTGCGTTCCACTCACAGAGTTTAAACTTTCTTTTCATAGAGAAGTTTGGAAACACTCTGCTTGTAAAGTCTGCAAGTGGATATTTGGACGTATTTGAGGATTTCGTTGGAAACGGGATTTCTTCATCTAATGCTTGACAGAAGAATTCTCAGTAACTTTTTTGGGTTGTGTGTGTTCAACTCACAGAGTTGAACCTTCCTTTAGACAGAGCAGATTTGAAACCCTCTTTTTGTGGAATTTGCAAGTGGAGATTTCAAGCGCTTTGGGGCCAACGGTAGAAAGGCAAATATCTTCTTATAAAAACTAGAGATAATCATTCTCAGAAACCACCTTGTGTTGTGTGCGTTCCAGTCACAGAGTTTAAACTTTGTTTTCATAGATCAGTTTGGAAACACTCTGTTTGTAAAGTCTGCAAGTGGATATTTGGACCTATTTGAGGATTTCGTTGGAAACGGGATTTCTTCATCTAATGCTAGACAGAAGAATTCTCAGTAACTTCTTTGGGTTTTGTGTGTTCAACTCACAGAGTTGAACCTTCCTTTAGACAGAGCAGATTTGAAACCCTCTTTTTGTGGAATTTGAAAGTGGAGATTTCAAGCGCTTTCGGGCCAACGGTAGAAAAGGAAATATCTTCGTATAAAAACTAGAGAGAATCATTCTCAGAAACCACTTTGTGTTGTGTGCGTTCCACTCACAGAGTTAAACCTTTCTTTTCATAGAGCAGTTTGGAAACACTCTGTTTGTAAGGTCTGCAAGTGGATATTTGGACCTCTTTGAGGATTTCGTTGGAAACGGGATTTCTTCATCTAATGCTAGACAGAAGAATTCTCAGTAACTTCTTTGGGTTTTCTGTGTTCAACTCACAGAGTTGAAACTTCCTTTAGACAGAGCAGATTTGAAACCCTCTTTTTGTGGAATTTGAAAGTGGAGATTTCAAGCGCTTTCGGGCCAACGGAAGAAAAGGAAATATCTTCGTATAAAAACTGGAGAGAATCATTCTCAGAAACCACTTTGTGTTGACTGCGATCCATTCACAGAGTTTTACCTTTCTTTTAATGGAGCAGTTTGGAAACACTCTGTTTGTAAAGTCTGCAAGTGGATATTTGGACCTATTTGAGGATTTCGTTGGAAACGGGATTTCTTCATCTAATGCTAGACAGAAGAATTCTCAGTAACTTCTTTGGGTTTTGTGTGTTCAACTCACAGAGTTGAACCTTCCTTTAGACAGAGCAGATATGAAACCCTCTTTTGTGGAATTTGCAAGTGGAGATTTCATGCGCTTTTTGGCCAACGGTAGAAAAGGAAATATCTTCGTATGAAAACTAGAGAGAATAATTCTCAGAAATCACTTTGTGTTGTGTGCGTTCCACTCACAGAGTTTATCCTTTCTTTTCAAAGAGCAGTTTGGAAACATTCTGTTTGTAAAGTCTGCCAGTGGATATTTGGACCTCTTTGATGATTTCGTTGGAAACGGGATTTCTTCATCTAATGCTAGACAGAAGAATTCTCAGTAACTTCTTTGGGTTGTGTGAGTTCAACTCACAGAGTTGAACCTTCCTTTAGACAGAGCATATTTGAAACCCTCTTTTTGTGGAATTTGCAAGTGGAGATTTCAAGCGCTTTTCTGCCAACGGTAGAAAAGAAAATATCTTCGTATAAAAACTAGAGACAATCATTCTCAGAAACCACTTTGCGTTGTGTGCGTTCCACTCACAGAGTTTCACCTTTCTTTTCATAGAGCAGTTTGGAAACACTCTGTTTGTAAAGTCTGCAAGTGGATATTTGGACCTCTTTGAGGATTTCGTTGGAAACGGGATTTCTTCATCTAATGCTAGACAGAAGAATTCTCAGTAACTTCTTTGGGTTTTGTGTGTTCAACTCACAGAGTTGAACCTTCCTTTAGACAGAGCAGATTTGAAACCCTCTTTTTGTGGAATTTGAAAGAGGAGATTTCAAGGGCTTTCGGGCCAACGGTAGAAAAGGAAATATCTTTGTATAAAAACTAGAGAGAATCATTCTCAGAAACCACTCTGTGTTGTGTGCATTCCACTCACAGAGTTTCACCTTTCTATTCATAGAGCAGTTTGGAAACCCTCTGTTTGTAAAGTCTGCAAGTGGATATTTGGACCTCTTTGAGGATTTCGTTGGAAACGGGATTTCTTCATCTAATGCTAGACAGAAGAATTCTCAGTAACTTCTTTGGGTTTTGTGTGTTCAACTCACAGAGTTGAACCTTCCTTTAGACAGAGCAGATTTGAAACCCTCTTTTTGTGGAATTTGAAAGTGGAGATTTCAAGCGCTTTCGGGCCAACGGTAGAAAAGGAAATATCTTTGTATAAGAACTAGAGAGAATCATTCTCAGAAACCACTTTGTGTTGTGTGCGTTCCACTCACAGAGTTTCACCCTTCTTTTCATAGAGCAGTTTGGAAACCCTCTGTTTGTAAAGTCTGCAAGTGGATATTTGGACCTCTTTGAGGATTTCGTTGGAAACGGGATTTCTTCATCTAATGCTAGACAGAAGAATTCTCAGTAACTTCTTTGGGTTTTGTGTGTTCAACTGACAGAGTTGAACCTTCCTTTAGACAGAGCAGATTTGTAACCCTCTTTTTGTGGAATTTGAAAGTGGAGATTTCAAGCGCTTTTCTGCCAACGGTAGGAAAGGAAATATCTTTGTATAAGAACTAGAGAGAATCATTCTCAGAAACCACTTTGTGTTGTGTGCATTCCACTCACAGAGTTTCACCTTTCTTTTCATAGAGCAGTTTGGAAACCCTCTGTTTGTAAAGTCTGAAGGGGATATTTGGACCTCTTTGAGGATTTCGTTGGAAGCGGGATTTCTTCATCTAATGCTAGACAGAAGAATTCTCAGTAACTTCTTTGGGTTGGGTGTGTTCAACTCACAGAGTTGAACCTTCCTTTAGACAGAGCAGATTTGTAACCCTCTTTTTCTGGAATTTGAAAGTGGAGATTTCAAGCGCTTTCGGGCCAAAGGTAGAAAGGGAAATATCTTCGTATAAGAACTAGAGAGAATCATTCTCAGAAACCACTTTGTGTTGTGTGCGTTCCACTCACAGAGTTTATACTTTCTTTTCATAGAGAAGTTTGGAAACACTCTGTTTGTAATGTCTGCAAGTGGATATTTGGACGTATTAGAGGATTTCATTGGAAACGGGATTTCTTCATCTAATGCTAGACAGAAGAATTCTCAGTAACTTCTTTGGGTTTTGTGTGTTCAACTCACAGAGTTGAACCTTCCTTTAGACAGAGCAGATTTGAAACCCTCTTTTTGTGGAATTTGAAAGTGGAGATTTCCAGCGCTTTTCTGCCAACGGTAGAAAAGGAAATATCTTTGTATAAGAACTAGAGAGAATCATTCTCAGAAACCACTTTGTGTTGTGTGCATTCCACTCACAGAGTTTCACCTTTCTTTTCATAGAGCAGTTTGGAAACCCTCTGTTTGTAAAGTCTGCAAGTGGATATTTGGACCTCTTTGAGGATTTCGTTGGAAACGGGATTTCTTCATCTAATGCTAGACAGAAGAATTCTCAGTAACTTCTTTGGGTTTTGTGTGTTCAACTCACAGAGTTGAACCTTCCTTTAGACAGAGCAGATTTGAAACCCTCTTTTTGTGGAATTTGCAAGTGGAGATTTCAAGTGCTTTGGGGCCAATGGTAGAAAGGCAAATATCTTCATATAAAAACTAGAGAGAATCATTCTCAGAAACCACTTTGTGTTGTGTGCGTTCCACTCACAGAGTTTAACCTTTCTTTTCATAGAGCAGTTTGGAAACACTCTGTTTGTAACGTCTGCAAGTGGATATTTGGACATCTTTGAGGATTTCTTTGGAAACGGGATTTCTTCATCTAATGCTAGACAGAATAATTCTCAGTAACTTCTTTGGGTTTTGTGTGTTCAACTCACAGAGTTGAAACTTCCTTTAGACAGAGCAGATTTGAAACCCTCTTTTTGTGGAATTTGAAAGTGGAGATTTCAAGCGCTTTTGGGCCAATGGAAGAAAAGGAAATATCTTCGTATAAAAACTGGAGAGAATCATTCTCAGAAACCACTTTGTGTTGACTGCGATCCATTCACAGAGTTTTACCTTTCTTTTCATGGAGCAGTTTGGAAACACTCTGTTTGTAAAGTCTGCAAGTGGATATTTGGACCTATTTGAGGATTTCGTTGGAAACGGGATTTCTTCATCTAATGCTAGACAGAAGAATTCTCAGTAACTTCTTTGGGTTTTGTGTGTTCACCTCACAGAGTTGAACCTTCCTTTAGACAGAGCAGATTTGTAACCCTCTTTTTGTGGAATTTGAAAGTGGAGATTTCAAGCGCTTTCGGGCCAAAGGTAGAAAAGGAAATATCTTCGTATAAGAACTAGAGAGAATCATTCTCAGAAACCACTTTGTGTTGTGTGCGTTCCACTCACAGAGTTTAAACTTTCTTTTCATAGAGAAGTTTGGAAACACTCTGCTTGTAAAGTCTGCAAGTGGATATTTGGACGTATTTGAGGATTTCGTTGGAAACGGGATTTCTTCATCTAATGCTTGACAGAAGAATTCTCAGTAACTTTTTTGGGTTGTGTGTGTTCAACTCACAGAGTTGAACCTTCCTTTAGACAGAGCAGATTTGAAACCCTCTTTTTGTGGAATTTGCAAGTGGAGATTTCAAGCGCTTTGGGGCCAACGGTAGAAAGGCAAATATCTTCTTATAAAAACTAGAGATAATCATTCTCAGAAACCACCTTGTGTTGTGTGCGTTCCAGTCACAGAGTTTAAACTTTGTTTTCATAGATCAGTTTGGAAACACTCTGTTTGTAAAGTCTGCAAGTGGATATTTGGACCTATTTGAGGATTTCGTTGGAAACGGGATTTCTTCATCTAATGCTAGACAGAAGAATTCTCAGTAACTTCTTTGGGTTTTGTGTGTTCAACTCACAGAGTTGAACCTTCCTTTAGACAGAGCAGATTTGAAACCCTCTTTTTGTGGAATTTGAAAGTGGAGATTTCAAGCGCTTTCGGGCCAACGGTAGAAAAGGAAATATCTTCGTATAAAAACTAGAGAGAATCATTCTCAGAAACCACTTTGTGTTGTGTGCGTTCCACTCACAGAGTTAAACCTTTCTTTTCATAGAGCAGTTTGGAAACACTCTGTTTGTAAGGTCTGCAAGTGGATATTTGGACCTCTTTGAGGATTTCGTTGGAAACGGGATTTCTTCATCTAATGCTAGACAGAAGAATTCTCAGTAACTTCTTTGGGTTTTCTGTGTTCAACTCACAGAGTTGAAACTTCCTTTAGACAGAGCAGATTTGAAACCCTCTTTTTGTGGAATTTGAAAGTGGAGATTTCAAGCGCTTTCGGGCCAACGGAAGAAAAGGAAATATCTTCGTATAAAAACTGGAGAGAATCATTCTCAGAAACCACTTTGTGTTGACTGCGATCCATTCACAGAGTTTTACCTTTCTTTTAATGGAGCAGTTTGGAAACACTCTGTTTGTAAAGTCTGCAAGTGGATATTTGGACCTATTTGAGGATTTCGTTGGAAACGGGATTTCTTCATCTAATGCTAGACAGAAGAATTCTCAGTAACTTCTTTGGGTTTTGTGTGTTCAACTCACAGAGTTGAACCTTCCTTTAGACAGAGCAGATATGAAACCCTCTTTTGTGGAATTTGCAAGTGGAGATTTCATGCGCTTTTTGGCCAACGGTAGAAAAGGAAATATCTTCGTATGAAAACTAGAGAGAATAATTCTCAGAAATCACTTTGTGTTGTGTGCGTTCCACTCACAGAGTTTATCCTTTCTTTTCATAGAGCAGTTTGGAAACATTCTGTTTGTAAAGTCTGCCAGTGGATATTTGGACCTCTTTGATGATTTCGTTGGAAACGGGATTTCTTCATCTAATGCTAGACAGAAGAATTCTCAGTAACTTCTTTGGGTTGTGTGAGTTCAACTCACAGAGTTGAACCTTCCTTTAGACAGAGCATATTTGAAACCCTCTTTTTGTGGAATTTGCAAGTGGAGATTTCAAGCGCTTTTCTGCCAACGGTAGAAAAGAAAATATCTTCGTATAAAAACTAGAGACAATCATTCTCAGAAACCACTTTGCGTTGTGTGCGTTCCACTCACAGAGTTTCACCTTTCTTTTCATAGAGCAGTTTGGAAACACTCTGTTTGTAAAGTCTGCAAGTGGATATTTGGACCTCTTTGAGGATTTCGTTGGAAACGGGATTTCTTCATCTAATGCTAGACAGAAGAATTCTCAGTAACTTCTTTGGGTTTTGTGTGTTCAACTCACAGAGTTGAACCTTCCTTTAGACAGAGCAGATTTGAAACCCTCTTTTTGTGGAATTTGAAAGAGGAGATTTCAAGGGCTTTCGGGCCAACGGTAGAAAAGGAAATATCTTTGTATAAAAACTAGAGAGAATCATTCTCAGAAACCACTCTGTGTTGTGTGCATTCCACTCACAGAGTTTCACCTTTCTATTCATAGAGCAGTTTGGAAACCCTCTGTTTGTAAAGTCTGCAAGTGGATATTTGGACCTCTTTGAGGATTTCGTTGGAAACGGGATTTCTTCATCTAATGCTAGACAGAAGAATTCTCAGTAACTTCTTTGGGTTTTGTGTGTTCAACTCACAGAGTTGAACCTTCCTTTAGACAGAGCAGATTTGAAACCCTCTTTTTGTGGAATTTGAAAGTGGAGATTTCAAGCGCTTTCGGGCCAACGGTAGAAAAGGAAATATCTTTGTATAAGAACTAGAGAGAATCATTCTCAGAAACCACTTTGTGTTGTGTGCATTCCACTCACAGAGTTTCACCCTTCTTTTCATAGAGCAGTTTGGAAACCCTCTGTTTGTAAAGTCTGCAAGTGGATATTTGGACCTCTTTGAGCATTTCGTTGTTAACGGGATTTCTTCATCTAATGCTAGACAGAAGAATTCTCAGTAACTTCTTTGGGTTTTGTGTGTTCAACTCACAGAGTTGAACCTTCCTTTAGACAGAGCAGATTTGAAACCCTCTTTTTGTGGAATTTGAAAGTGGAGATTTCAAGCGCTTTCTGGCCAACGGTAGAAAAGGAAATATCTTTGTATAAGAACTAGAGAGAATCATTCTCAGAAACCACTTTGTGTTGTGTGCATTCCACTCACAGAGTTTCACCTTTCTTTTCATAGAGCAGTTTGGAAACACTCTGTTTGTAAAGTCTGCAAGTGGATATTTGGACCTCTTTGAGCATTTAGTTGGAAACGGGATTTCTTCATCTAATGCTAGACAGAAGAATTCTCAGTAACTTCTTTGGGTTTTGTGTGTTCAACTCACAGAGTTGAAACTTCCTTTAGACAGAGCAGATTTGAAACCCTCTTTTTGTGGAATTTGAAAGTGGAGATTTCATGCGCTTTTGGGCCAACGGTAGAAAAGGAAATATCTTCGTATAAAAACTAGAGAGAATCATTCTCAGAAATCACTTTGTGTTGTGTGCGTTCCACTCACAGAGTTTATCCTTTCTTTTCATAGAGCAGTTTGGAAACACTCTGTTTTTAAAGTCTGCCAGTGGATATTTGGACCTCTTTGAGGATTTCGTTGGAAACGGGATTTCTTCATCTAATGCTAGACAGAAGAATTCTCAGTAACTTCTTTGGGTTGTGTGAGTTCAACTCACAGAGTTGAACCTTCCTTTAGACAGAGCATATTTGAAACCCTCTTTTTGTGGAATTTGCAAGTGGAGATTTCAAGCGCTTTTCTGCCAACGGTAGAAAAGAAAATATCTTCGTATAAAAACTAGAGACAATCATTCTCAGAAACCACTTTGCGTTCTGTGCGTTCCACTCACAGAGTTTCACCTTTCTTTTCATAGAGCAGTTTGGAAACACTCTGTTTGTAAAGTCTGCAAGTGGATATTTGGACCTCTTTGAGGATTTCGTTGGAAACGGGATTTCTTCATCTAATGCTAGACAGAAGAATTCTCAGTAACTTCTTTGTGTTTTGTGTGTTCAACTCACAGAGTTGAACCTTCCTTTAGACAGAGCAGATTTGAAACCCTCTTTTTGTGGAATTTGAAAGTGGAGATTTCAAGCGCTTTCGGGCCAACGGTAGAAAAGGAAATATCTTTGTATAAAAACTAGAGAGAATCATTCTCAGAAACCAGTTTGTGTTGTGTGCCTTCCACTCACAGAGTTTCACCTTTCTTTTCATAGAGCAGTTTGGAAACCCTCTGTTTGTGAAGTCTGCAAGTGGATATTTGGACCTCTTTGAGGATTTCGTTGGAAACGGGATTTCTTCATCTAATGCTAGACAGAAGAATTCTCAGTAACTTCTTTGGGTTTTGTGTGTTCAACTCACAGAGTTGAACCTTCCTTTAGACAGAGCAGATTTGAAACCCTCTTTTTGTGGAATTTGAAAGTGGAGATTTCAAGCGCTTTCGGGCCAACGGTAGAAAAGGAAATATCTTCGTATAAAAACTAGAGAGAATCATTCTCAGAAACCACTTTGTGTTGTGTGCGTTCCACTCACAGAGTTAAACCTTTCTTTTCATAGAGCAGTTTGGAAACACTCTGTTTGTAAGGTCTGCAAGTGGATATTTGGACCTCTTTGAGGATTTCGTTGGAAACGGGATTTCTTCATCTAATGCTAGACAGAAGAATTCTCAGTAACTTCTTTGGGTTTTCTGTGTTCAACTCACAGAGTTGAAACTTCCTTTAGACAGAGCAGATTTGAAACCCTCTTTTTGTGGAATTTGAAAGTGGAGATTTCAAGCGCTTTCGGGCCAACGGAAGAAAAGGAAATATCTTCGTATAAAAACTGGAGAGAATCATTCTCAGAAACCACTTTGTGTTGACTGCGATCCATTCACAGAGTTTTACCTTTCTTTTCATGGAGCAGTTTGGAAACACTCTGTTTGTAAAGTCTGCAAGTGGATATTTGGACCTATTTGAGGATTTCGTTGGAAACGGGATTTCTTCATCTAATGCTAGACAGAAGAATTCTCAGTAACTTCTTTGGGTTTTGTGTGTTCACCTCACAGAGTTGAACCTTCCTTTAGACAGAGCAGATTTGTAACCCTCTTTTTGTGGAATTTGAAAGTGGAGATTTCAAGCGCTTTCGGGCCAAAGGTAGAAAAGGAAATATCTTCGTATAAGAACTAGAGAGAATCATTCTCAGAAACCACTTTGTGTTGTGTGCGTTCCACTCACAGAGTTTAAACTTTCTTTTCATAGAGAAGTTTGGAAACACTCTGCTTGTAAAGTCTGCAAGTGGATATTTGGACGTATTTGAGGATTTCGTTGGAAACGGGATTTCTTCATCTAATGCTTGACAGAAGAATTCTCAGTAACTTTTTTGGGTTGTGTGTGTTCAACTCACAGAGTTGAACCTTCCTTTAGACAGAGCAGATTTGAAACCCTCTTTTTGTGGAATTTGCAAGTGGAGATTTCAAGCGCTTTGGGGCCAACGGTAGAAAGGCAAATATCTTCTTATAAAAACTAGAGATAATCATTCTCAGAAACCACCTTGTGTTGTGTGCGTTCCAGTCACAGAGTTTAAACTTTGTTTTCATAGATCAGTTTGGAAACACTCTGTTTGTAAAGTCTGCAAGTGGATATTTGGACCTATTTGAGGATTTCGTTGGAAACGGGATTTCTTCATCTAATGCTAGACAGAAGAATTCTCAGTAACTTCTTTGGGTTTTGTGTGTTCAACTCACAGAGTTGAACCTTCCTTTAGACAGAGCAGATTTGAAACCCTCTTTTTGTGGAATTTGAAAGTGGAGATTTCAAGCGCTTTCGGGCCAACGGTAGAAAAGGAAATATCTTCGTATAAAAACTAGAGAGAATCATTCTCAGAAACCACTTTGTGTTGTGTGCGTTCCACTCACAGAGTTAAACCTTTCTTTTCATAGAGCAGTTTGGAAACACTCTGTTTGTAAGGTCTGCAAGTGGATATTTGGACCTCTTTGAGGATTTCGTTGGAAACGGGATTTCTTCATCTAATGCTAGACAGAAGAATTCTCAGTAACTTCTTTGGGTTTTCTGTGTTCAACTCACAGAGTTGAAACTTCCTTTAGACAGAGCAGATTTGAAACCCTCTTTTTGTGGAATTTGAAAGTGGAGATTTCAAGCGCTTTCGGGCCAACGGAAGAAAAGGAAATATCTTCGTATAAAAACTGGAGAGAATCATTCTCAGAAACCACTTTGTGTTGACTGCGATCCATTCACAGAGTTTTACCTTTCTTTTAATGGAGCAGTTTGGAAACACTCTGTTTGTAAAGTCTGCAAGTGGATATTTGGACCTATTTGAGGATTTCGTTGGAAACGGGATTTCTTCATCTAATGCTAGACAGAAGAATTCTCAGTAACTTCTTTGGGTTTTGTGTGTTCAACTCACAGAGTTGAACCTTCCTTTAGACAGAGCAGATATGAAACCCTCTTTTGTGGAATTTGCAAGTGGAGATTTCATGCGCTTTTTGGCCAACGGTAGAAAAGGAAATATCTTCGTATGAAAACTAGAGAGAATAATTCTCAGAAATCACTTTGTGTTGTGTGCGTTCCACTCACAGAGTTTATCCTTTCTTTTCATAGAGCAGTTTGGAAACATTCTGTTTGTAAAGTCTGCCAGTGGATATTTGGACCTCTTTGATGATTTCGTTGGAAACGGGATTTCTTCATCTAATGCTAGACAGAAGAATTCTCAGTAACTTCTTTGGGTTGTGTGAGTTCAACTCACAGAGTTGAACCTTCCTTTAGACAGAGCATATTTGAAACCCTCTTTTTGTGGAATTTGCAAGTGGAGATTTCAAGCGCTTTTCTGCCAACGGTAGAAAAGAAAATATCTTCGTATAAAAACTAGAGACAATCATTCTCAGAAACCACTTTGCGTTGTGTGCGTTCCACTCACAGAGTTTCACCTTTCTTTTCATAGAGCAGTTTGGAAACACTCTGTTTGTAAAGTCTGCAAGTGGATATTTGGACCTCTTTGAGCATTTACTTGGAAACGGGATTTCTTCATCTAATGCTAGACAGAAGAATTCTCAGTAACTTCTTTGGGTTTTGTGTGTTCAACTCACAGAGTTGAACCTTCCTTTAGACAGAGCAGATTTGAAACCCTCTTTTTGTGGAATTTGAAAGAGGAGATTTCAAGGGCTTTCGGGCCAACGGTAGAAAAGGAAATATCTTTGTATAAAAACTAGAGAGAATCATTCTCAGAAACCACTCTGTGTTGTGTGCATTCCACTCACAGAGTTTCACCTTTCTATTCATAGAGCAGTTTGGAAACCCTCTGTTTGTAAAGTCTGCAAGTGGATATTTGGACCTCTTTGAGGATTTCGTTGGAAACGGGATTTCTTCATCTAATGCTAGACAGAAGAATTCTCAGTAACTTCTTTGGGTTTTGTGTGTTCAACTCACAGAGTTGAACCTTCCTTTAGACAGAGCAGATTTGAAACCCTCTTTTTGTGGAATTTGAAAGTGGAGATTTCAAGCGCTTTCGGGCCAACGGTAGAAAAGGAAATATCTTTGTATAAGAACTAGAGAGAATCATTCTCAGAAACCACTTTGTGTTGTGTGCATTCCACTCACAGAGTTTCACCCTTCTTTTCATAGAGCAGTTTGGAAACCCTCTGTTTGTAAAGTCTGCAAGTGGATATTTGGACCTCTTTGAGCATTTCGTTGTTAACGGGATTTCTTCATCTAATGCTAGACAGAAGAATTCTCAGTAACTTCTTTGGGTTTTGTGTGTTCAACTCACAGAGTTGAACCTTCCTTTAGACAGAGCAGATTTGAAACCCTCTTTTTGTGGAATTTGAAAGTGGAGATTTCAAGCGCTTTCTGGCCAACGGTAGAAAAGGAAATATCTTTGTATAAGAACTAGAGAGAATCATTCTCAGAAACCACTTTGTGTTGTGTGCATTCCACTCACAGAGTTTCACCTTTCTTTTCATAGAGCAGTTTGGAAACACTCTGTTTGTAAAGTCTGCAAGTGGATATTTGGACCTCTTTGAGCATTTACTTGGAAACGGGATTTCTTCATCTAATGCTAGACAGAAGAATTCTCAGTAACTTCTTTGGGTTTTGTGTGTTCAACTCACAGAGTTGAAACTTCCTTTAGACAGAGCAGATTTGAAACCCTCTTTTTGTGGAATTTGAAAGTGGAGATTTCATGCGCTTTTGGGCCAACGGTAGAAAAGGAAATATCTTCGTATAAAAACTAGAGAGAATCATTCTCAGAAATCACTTTGTGTTGTGTGCGTTCCACTCACAGAGTTTATCCTTTCTTTTCATAGAGCAGTTTGGAAACACTCTGTTTTTAAAGTCTGCCAGTGGATATTTGGACCTCTTTGAGGATTTCGTTGGAAACGGGATTTCTTCATCTAATGCTAGACAGAAGAATTCTCAGTAACTTCTTTGGGTTGTGTGAGTTCAACTCACAGAGTTGAACCTTCCTTTAGACAGAGCATATTTGAAACCCTCTTTTTGTGGAATTTGCAAGTGGAGATTTCAAGCGCTTTTCTGCCAACGGTAGAAAAGAAAATATCTTCGTATAAAAACTAGAGACAATCATTCTCAGAAACCACTTTGCGTTCTGTGCGTTCCACTCACAGAGTTTCACCTTTCTTTTCATAGAGCAGTTTGGAAACACTCTGTTTGTAAAGTCTGCAAGTGGATATTTGGACCTCTTTGAGGATTTCGTTGGAAACGGGATTTCTTCATCTAATGCTAGACAGAAGAATTCTCAGTAACTTCTTTGTGTTTTGTGTGTTCAACTCACAGAGTTGAACCTTCCTTTAGACAGAGCAGATTTGAAACCCTCTTTTTGTGGAATTTGAAAGTGGAGATTTCAAGCGCTTTCGGGCCAACGGTAGAAAAGGAAATATCTTTGTATAAAAACTAGAGAGAATCATTCTCAGAAACCAGTTTGTGTTGTGTGCCTTCCACTCACAGAGTTTCACCTTTCTTTTCATAGAGCAGTTTGGAAACCCTCTGTTTGTGAAGTCTGCAAGTGGATATTTGGACCTCTTTGAGGATTTCGTTGGAAACGGGATTTCTTCATCTAATGCTAGACAGAAGAATTCTCAGTAACTTCTTTGGGTTTTGTGTGTTCAACTCACAGAGTTGAACCTTCCTTTAGACAGAGCAGATTTGAAACCCTCTTTTTGTGGAATTTGAAAGTGGAGATTTCAAGCGCTTTCGGGCCAACGGTAGAAAAGGAAATATCTTCGTATAAAAACTAGAGAGAATCATTCTCAGAAACCACTTTGTGTTGTGTGCGTTCCACTCACAGAGTTAAACCTTTCTTCTCATAGAGCAGTTTGGAAACACTCTGTTTGTAAGGTCTGCAAGTGGATATTTGGACCTCTTTGAGGATTTCGTTGGAAACGGGATTTCTTCATCTAATGCTAGACAGAAGAATTCTCAGTAACTTCTTTGGGTTTTCTGTGTTCAACTCACAGAGTTGAAACTTCCTTTAGACAGAGCAGATTTGAAACCCTCTTTTTGTGGAATTTGAAAGTGGAGATTTCAAGCGCTTTCGGGCCAACGGAAGAAAAGGAAATATCTTCGTATAAAAACTGGAGAGAATCATTCTCAGAAACCACTTTGTGTTGACTGCGATCCATTCACAGAGTTTTACCTTTCTTTTCATGGAGCAGTTTGGAAACACTCTGTTTGTAAAGTCTGCAAGTGGATATTTGGACCTATTTGAGGATTTCGTTGGAAACGGGATTTCTTCATCTAATGCTAGACAGAAGAATTCTCAGTAACTTCTTTGGGTTTTGTGTGTTCAACTCACAGAGTTGAACCTTCCTTTAGACAGAGCAGATATGAAACCCTCTTTTGTGGAATTTGCAAGTGGAGATTTCATGCGCTTTTTGGCCAACGGTAGAAAAGGAAATATCTTCGTATAAAAACTAGAGAGAATCATTCTCAGAAATCACTTTGTGTTGTGTGCGTTCCACTCACAGAGTTTATCCTTTCTTTTCATAGAGCAGTTTGGAAACATTCTGTTTGTAAAGTCTGCCAGTGGATATTTGGACCTCTTTGAGGATTTCGTTGGAAATGGGATTTCTTCATCTAATGCTAGACAGAAGAATTCTCAGTAACTTCTTTGGGTTGTGTGAGTTCAACTCACAGAGTTGAACCTTCCTTTAGACAGAGCATATTTGAAACCCTCTTTTTGTGGAATTTGCAAGTGGAGATTTCAAGCGCTTTTCTGCCAACGGTAGAAAAGAAAATATCTTCGTATAAAAACTAGAGACAATCATTCTCAGAAACCACTTTGCGTTGTGTGCTTTCCACTCACAGAGTTTCACCTTTCTTTTCATAGAGCAGTTTGGAAACACTCTGTTTGTAAAGTCTGCAAGTGGATATTTGGACCTCTTTGAGGATTTCGTTGGAAACGGGATTTCTTCATCTAATGCTAGACAGAAGAATTCTCAGTAACTTCTTTGGGTTTTGTGTGTTCAACTCACAGAGTTGAACCTTCCTTTAGACAGAGCAGATTTGAAACCCTCTTTTTGTGGAATTTGAAAGAGGAGATTTCAAGGGCTTTCGGGCCAACGGTAGAAAAGGAAATATCTTTGTATAAAAACTAGAGAGAATCATTCTCAGAAACCACTCTGTGTTGTGTGCATTCCACTCACAGAGTTTCACCTTTCTATTCATAGAGCAGTTTGGAAACCCTCTGTTTGTAAAGTCTGCAAGTGGATATTTGGACCTCTTTGAGGATTTCGTTGGAAACGGGATTTCTTCATCTAATGCTAGACAGAAGAATTCTCAGTAACTTCTTTGGGTTTTGTGTGTTCAACTCACAGAGTTGAACCTTCCTTTAGACAGAGCAGATTTGAAACCCTCTTTTTGTGGAATTTGAAAGTGGAGATTTCAAGCGCTTTCGGGCCAACGGTAGAAAAGGAAATATCTTTGTATAAGAACTAGAGAGAATCATTCTCAGAAACCACTTTGTGTTGTGTGCATTCCACTCACAGAGTTTCACCCTTCTTTTCATAGAGCAGTTTGGAAACCCTCTGTTTGTAAAGTCTGCAAGTGGATATTTGGACCTCTTTGAGCATTTCGTTGTTAACGGGATTTCTTCATCTAATGCTAGACAGAAGAATTCTCAGTAACTTCTTTGGGTTTTGTGTGTTCAACTCACAGAGTTGAACCTTCCTTTAGACAGAGCAGATTTGAAACCCTCTTTTTGTGGAATTTGAAAGTGGAGATTTCAAGCGCTTTCTGGCCAACGGTAGAAAAGGAAATATCTTTGTATAAGAACTAGAGAGAATCATTCTCAGAAACCACTTTGTGTTGTGTGCATTCCACTCACAGAGTTTCACCTTTCTTTTCATAGAGCAGTTTGGAAACACTCTGTTTGTAAAGTCTGCAAGTGGATATTTGGACCTCTTTGAGCATTTAGTTGGAAACGGGATTTCTTCATCTAATGCTAGACAGAAGAATTCTCAGTAACTTCTTTGGGTTTTGTGTGTTCAACTCACAGAGTTGAACCTTCCTTTAGACAGAGCAGAGTTGAAACCCTCTTTTTGTGGAATTTGCAAGTGGAGATTTCAAGCGATTTGGTGCCAACGGTAGAAAAGGATATATCTTCGTATAAAAACTAGAGAGAATCATTCTCAAAAACCACTTTGTGTTGACTGCGATCCATTCACAGAGTCTAACCTTTCTTTTCATGGAGCAGTTTGGAAACACACTGTTTGTAAAGTCTGCAAGTGGATATTTGGACCTATTTGAGGATATCGTTGGAAACGGGATTTCTTCATCTAATGCTAGACAGAAGAATTCTCAGTAACTTCATTGGGTTGTATGTGTTCAACTCACAGAGTTGAACCTTCCTTTAGACAGAGCATATTTGAAACCCTCTTTTTGTGGAATTTGCAAGTGGAGATTTCAAGTGCTTTCGGGCCAAAGGTAGAAAAGGAAATATCTTCGTATAAGAACTAGAGAGAATCATTCTCAGAAACCACTTTGTGTTGTGTGCGTTCCACTCACAGAGTTTAACCTTTCTTTTCATGGAGAAGTTTGGAAACACTCTGTTTGTAAAGTCTGCAAGTGGATATTTAGACCTCTTTGAGGATTTCGTTGGAAACGGGATTTCCTCATCTAATTCTAGACTGAAGAATTCTCAGTAACTTCTTTGGGTTGTGTGAGTTCAACTCACAGAGTTGAACCTTCCTTTAGATAGAGCAGATTTGAAACCCTCTTTTTGTGGAATTTGCAAGTGGAGATTTCAAGCGCTTTGGGGCCAACGGTAGAAAGGCAAATATCTTCGTATAAAAACTAGAGAGAATCATTCTCAAAAACCACTTTGTGTTGTGTGCGTTCCACTCACAGAGTTTCACCTTTCTTTTCATATATCAGATAGGAAACACTCTGTTTGTAAAGTCTGCAAGTGGATATTTAGACCTCTCTGAGGATTTCGTTGGAAACGGGATTTCTACATCTAATTCTACTTAGAAGAATTCTCAGTAACTTCTTTGGGTTGCGTGTGTTCAACTCACAGAGTTGAACCTTCCTTTAGACAGAGCAGATTTGAAACCCTCTTTTTGTGGAATTTGCAAGTGGAGATTTCAAGCGCTTTTGTGCCAACGGTAGAAAAGGAAATACCTTCGTATAAAAACCAGAGAGAATCATTCTAAGAAACCACTTTGTGTTGTGTGCGTTCCACTCACAGAGTTTCACCTTTCTTTTCATAGAGCAGTTTGGAAACACTCTGTTTGTAAAGTCTGCAAGTGGATATTTAGACCCCTTTGAGGATTTTGTTGGAAAAGGGATTTCCTCATCTAATTCTAGACTGAAGAATTCTCAGTAACTTCTTTGGGTTGCGTGTGTTCAACTCACAGAGTTGAACCTTCCTTTAGACAGAGCAGATATGAAACCCTCTTTTTGTGGAATTTGCAAGTGCAGATTTCAAGCGCTTTTGGGCCAACGGTAGAAAAGGAAATATCTTCGTATAAAAACTAGAGTGGATATTTGGACCTCTTTGAGGATTTCGTTGGAAACGGGATTTCTTCATCTAATGCTAGACAGAAGAATTCTCAGTAACTTCTTTGGGTTTTGTGTGTTCAACTCACAGAGTTGAAACTTCCTTTAGACAGAGCAGATATGAAACCCTCTTTTTGTGGAATTTGCAAGTGGAGATTTCAAGCGCTTTTCGGCCAACGGTAGAAAAGGAAATATCTTCGTATAAAAACTTGAGAGAATCATTCTCAAAAACCACTTTGTGTTGACTGCGATCCATTCACAGAGTTTAACCTTTCTTTTCATGGAGCAGTTTGGAAACACTCTGTTCGTAAAGTCTGCAAGTGGATATTTGGACCTATTTGAGCATTTCGTTGGAAACGGGATTTCTTCATCTAATGCTAGACAGAAGAATTCTCAGTAACTTCATTGGGTTGTGTGTGTTCAACTCACAGAGTTGAACCTTCCTTTAGACAGAGCAGATTTGAAACCCTCTTTTTGTGGAATTTGCAAGTGGAGATTTCAAGCGCTTTCGGGCCAAAGATAGAAAAGGAAATATCTTCGTATAAGAACTAGAGAGAATCATTCTCAGAAACCACTATGTGTTGTGTGCGTTCCACTCACAGAGTTTCACCTTTCTTTTCATAGAGAAGTTTGGAAACACTCTGTTTGTAAAGTCTGCAAGTGGATATTTAGACCTCTTTGAGGATTTCGTTGGAAACGGGATTTCCTCATCTAATACTAGACTGAGGAATTCTCAGTAACTTCTTTGGGTTGTGTGTTCAACTCACAGATTTGAACCTTCCTTTAGACAGAGCAGATATGAAACCCTCTTTTTGTGGAATTTGCAAGGGGAGATTTCAAGCGCTTTGGGGACAATAGTAGGAAAGGAAATATCTTCGTATAAAAACTAGAGAGAATCATTCTCAGAGATCACTTTGTGTTGTGTGCTTTCCACTCACAGAGTTTCACCTTTCTTTTCATAGATCAGTTTGGAAACACTCTGTTTGTAAAGTCTGCAAGTGGATATTTGGACCTCTTTGAGGATTTCGTTGGAAACGGGATTTCCCCATCTAATTCTAGTTATAAGAATTCTCAGTAACTTCTTTGGGGTGTGTGTGTTCAACTCACAGAGTTGGACCTTCCTTTAGACAGAGCAGATATGAAACCCTCTTTTTGTGGAATTTGCAAGTGGAGATTTCAAGCACTTTTGGGCCAACGGTAGAAAAGGAAGTATCTTCGTATAAAAACTAGAGAGATTCATTCTCAGAAAACACTTTGTGTTGACTGCGACCCATTCACAGAGTTTACCCTTTCTTTTCATGGAGCAGTTTGAAAACACTCTGTTTGTAAAGTCTGCAAGTGGATATTTAGACCTCTTTGAGAATTTCGTTGGAAACGGGATTTCCTCATCTAATTCTAGATTGAAGAATTCTCAGTAACTTCTTTGAGTTGTGTGTGTTCAACTCACAGATTTGAACCTTCCTTTAGTCAGAGCAGATTTGAAATCCTCTTTTTGTGGAATTTGCAAGTGGAGATTTCAAGCGCTTTTGGGACAATGTTAGGAAAGGAAATATCTTCGTATAAAAACTAGAGAGAATCATTCTCAGAAACCACTTTGTGTTGTGTGCGTTCCACTCACAGAGTTTAACCTTTCTTTTCATAGAGCTGTTTGGAAACACTCTGTTTGTAAAGTCTGCAAGTGGATATTTGGACCTCTTTGAGGATTTCGTTGGAAACGGGTTTTCCTCATCTAATTCTAGATTGAAGAATTCTCAGTAACTTCTTTGGGTTGCGTGTGCTCAACTCAGAGATTTGGACCTTCCTTTAGACAGAGCAGATATGAAACCCTCTTTTTGTGGAATTTGCAAGTGGAGATTTCAAGCGCTTTTCGGCCAACGGTAGAAAAGGAAATATCTTCGTATAAAAACTAGAGAGAATCATTCTCAAAAACCACTTTGTGTTGACTGCGATCCATTCACAGAGTTTAACCTTTCTTTTCATGGAGCAGTTTGGAAACACTCTGTTTGTAAAGTCTGCAAGTGGATATTTGGACCTATTTGAGGATTTCGTTGGAAACGGGATTTCTTCATCTAATGCTAGACAGAAGAATTCTCAGTAACTTCATTGGGTTGTGTGTGTTCAACTCACAGATTTGAACCTTCCTTTAGACAGAGCATATTTGAAACCCTCTTTTTGTGGAATTTGCAAGTGGAGATTTCAAGCGCTTTCGGGCCAAAGGTAGAAAAGGAAATATCTTCGTATAAGAACTAGAGAGAATCATTCTCAGAAACCACTTTGTGTTGTGTGCGTTCCACTCACAGAGTTTAAACTTTCTTTTCATAGAGAAGTTTGGAAACACTCTGTTTGTAAAGTCTGCAAGTGGATATTTAGACCTCTTTGAGGATTTCGTTGGAAACGGGATTTCTTCATCTAATACTAGACTGAAGAATTCTCAGTAACTTCTTTGGGTTGTGTGTTCAACTCACAGATTTGAACCTTCCTTTAGACAGAGCAGATTTGAAACCCTCTTTTTGTGGAATTTGCAAGGGGAGATTTCAAGCGCTTTGGGGACAATGGTAGGAAAGGAAATATCTTCGTATAAAAACTAGAGACAATCATTCTCAGAGATCACTTTGTGTTGTGTGCGTTCCACTCACAGAGATTCACCTTTCTTTCCATAGATCAGTTTGGAAACACTCTGTTTTTAAAGTCTGCAAGTGGATATTTGGACCTCTTTGAGGATTTCGTTAGAAACGGGATGTCCCCATCTAATTCTAGTTAGAAGAATTCTCAGTAACTTTTTTGGGGTGTGTGTGTTCAACTCACAGAGTTGAACCTTCCTTTAGACAGAGCAGATTTGAAACCCTCTTTTTGTGGAATTTGCAAGTGGAGATTTCAAGCGCTTTGGTGCCAACGGTAGAAAAGGAAATATCTTCCTATAAAAACTAGAGAGAATCATTCTCAAAAACCACTTTGTGTTGACTGCGATCCATTCACAGAGTTTAACCTTTCTTTTCATGGAGCAGTTTGGAAACACTCTGTTTGTAAAGTCTGCAATTGGATATTTGGACCTATTTGAGGATGTCGTTGGAAACGGGATTTCTTCATCTAAGGCTAGACAGAAGAATTCTCAGTAACTTCATTGGGTTGTGTGTGTTGAACTCACAGAGTTGAACCTTCCTTTAGACAGAGCAGATTTGAAACCCTCTTTTTGTGGAATTTGAAAGTGGAGATTTCAAGCGCTTTCGGGCCAAAGGTAGAAAAGGAAATATCTTCGTATAAGAACTAGAGAGAATCATTCTCAGAAACCACTTTGTATTGTGTGCGTTCCACTCACAGAGTTTAACCTTTCTATTCATAGAGAAGTTTGGAAACACTCTGTTTGTAAAGTCTGCAAGTGGATATTTAGACCTCTTTGAGGATTTCGTTGGAAACGCGATTTCCTCATCTAATTCTAGACTGAAGAATTCTCAGTAACTTCTTTGGGTTGTGTGTTCAACTCACAGATTTGAACCTTCCTTTAGACAGAGCAGATTTGAAACCCTCTTTTTGTGGAATTTGCAAGTGGAGATTTCAAGCGCTTTGGGGACAATGGTAGGAAAGGAAATATCTTCGTATAAAAACTAGAGAGAATCATTCTCAGAAATCACTTTGTGTTGTGTGCGTTCCACTCACAGAGTTTAACCTTTCTTTTCATAGAGCAGTTTGGAAACCCTCTGTTTGTAAAGTCTGCCAATGGATATTTGGACATCTTTGAGGATTTCGTTGGAAACGGGATTTCTTCATCTAATGCTAGACAGAAGAATTCTCAGTAACTTTTTTGGGGTGTGTGTGTTCAACTCACAGAGTTGAACCTTCCTTTAGACAGAGCATATTTGAAACCCTCTTTTCGTGGAATTTGCAAGTGGAGATTTCAAGCGCTTTGTGGCCAACGGTAGAAAGGCAAATATCTTCCTATAAAAACTGGAGAGAATCATTCTCAGAAACCACTTTGCATTGTGTGCGTTCCACTCACAGAGTTTCACCTTTCTTTTCATGGAGCAGTTTGGAAACACTCTGTTTGTAACGTCTGCAAGTGGATATTTGGACCTCTTTGAGGATTTCGTTGGAAACGGGATTTCCTCATCTAATTCTAGTGAGAAGAATTCTCAGTAACTTCTTTGGGTTGTGTGAGTTCAACTCACAGAGTTGAACCTACCTTTAGACAGAGCATATTTGAAACCCTCTTTTTGTGGAATTTGCAAGTGGAGATTTCAAGCGCTTTGGTGCGAATGGTAGAAAAGGAAATATCTTCGTATAAAAACTAGAGAGAATCATTCTCAAAAACCAATTTGTGTTGAATGCGATCCATTCACAGAGTTTAACCTTTCTTTTCATGGAGCAGTTTGGAAACACTCTGTTTGTAAAGTCTGCAAGTAGATATTTTGACCTCTTTGAGGATTTCGTTGGAAACGGGATTTCTTCATCTAATGCTAGACAGAAGAATTCTCAGTAACTTTTTTGGGGTGTGTGTGTTCAACTCACAGAGTGGAACCTTCCTTTAGACAGAGCAGATTTGAAACCCTCTTTTCGTGGAATTTGCAAGTGGAGATTTCAAGCGCTTTGTGGCCAACGGTAGAAAGGCAAATATCTTCCTATAAAAACTAGAGAGAATCATTCTCAGAAACCACTTTACATTGTGTGCGTTCCACTCACAGAGTTTCACCTTTCTTTTCATAGAGCAGTTTGGAAACACTCTGTTTGTAAAGTCTGCAAGTGGATATTTGGACCTCTTTGAGGATTTCGTTGGAAACGGGATTTCCTCATCTAATTCTAGTGAGAAGAATTATCAGTAACTTCTTTGGGTTGCGTGTGTTCAACTCACAGAGTTGAACCTTCCTTTAGACAGAGCAGATATGAAACCCTCTTTTTGTGGAATTTGCAAGTGGAGATTTCAAGCACTTTTGGGCCAACGGTAGAAAAGGAAATATCTTCGTATAAAAACTAGAGAGAATCATTCTCAGAAACCACTTTGTGTTGTGTGCGTTCCACTAACAGAGTTTAACCTTTCTTTTCATGGAGCAGTTTGGAAACACTCTGTTTGTAACGTCTGCAAGTGGATATTTGGACCTCTTTGAGCATTTCGTTGGAAACGGGATTTCTTCATCTAATGATAGACAGAAGAATTCTCAGTAACTTCTTTGGGTTTTGTGTGTTCAACTCACAGAGTTGAAACTTCCTTTAGACAGAGCAGATTTGAAACCCTCTTTTTGTGGAATTTGCAAGTGGAGATTTCAAGCGCTTTCGGGCCAACGGTAGAAAAGGAAATATCTTCGTATAAAAACTAGAGAGAATCATTCTCAGAAACCACTTTGTGTTGACTGCGATCCATTCACAGAGTTTAACCTTTCTTTTCATGGAGCAGTTTGGAAACACTCTGTTTGTAAAGTCTGCAAGTGGATATTTGGACCTATTTGAGGATTTCGTTGGAAACGGGATTTCTTCATCTAATGCTAGACAGAAGAATTCTCAGTAACTTCTTTAGGTTCTGTGTGTTCAACTCACAGAGTTGAACCTTCCTTTAGACAGAGCAGATTTGAAACCCTCTTTTTGTGGAATTTGAAAGTGGAGATTTCAAGCGCTTTGGGGCCAAAGGTAGAAAAGGAAATATCTTTGTATAAGAACTAGAGAGAATCATTCTCAGAAACCACTTTGTGTTGTGTGCGTTCCACTCACAGAGTTTAACCTTTCTTTTGATAGAGAAGTTTGGAAACACTCTGTTTGTAAAGTCTGCAAGTGGATATTTAGACCTCATTGAGGATTTCGTTGGAAACGGGATTTCCTCATCTAATTCTACACTGAAGAATTCTCAGTAAATTCTTTGGGTTGTGTGTGTTCAACTCACAGATTTGAACCTTCCTTTAGACAGGGCAGATTTGAAACCCTCTTTTTGTGGAATTTGCAAGTGGAGATTTCAAGCGCATTGGGGACAATGGTAGGAAAGGAAATATCTTCGTATAAAAACTAGAGAGAATCATTCTCAGAAACCACTTTGTGTTGTGTGCGTTCCACTCACAGAGTTTCACCTTTCTTTTCATAGAGAAGTTTGGAAACACTGTGTTTGTAAAGTCTGCAAGTGGATATTTGGACCTCTTTGAGGATTTCGTTGGAAACGGGATGTCCCCATCTAATTCTAGTTAGAAGAATTCTCAGTAACTTCTTTGGGTTGCGTGTGTTCAACTCACAGATTTGGACCTTCCTTTAGACAGAGCAGATATGAAACCCTATTTTGTGGAAATTGCAAGTGGAGATATCAATCACTTTTCGGCCAACGGTAGAAAAGGAAATATCTTCGTATAAAAACTAGAGAGATTCATTCTCAGAAAACACTTTGTGTTGACTGCGACCCATTCACAGAGTTTAACCTTTCTTTTCATGGAGCAGTTTGGAAACACTCTGTTTGTAAAGTCTGCAAGTGGATATTTAGACCTCTTTGAGAATTTCGTTGGAAACGGGATTTCCTCATCTAATTCTAGATTGAAGAATTCTCAGTAACTTCTTTGGGTTGTGTGTGTTCAACTCACAGATTTGAACCTTCCTTTAGTCGGAGCAGATTTGAAACCCTCCTTTTGTGGAATTTGCAAGTGGAGATTTCAAGCGCTTTTGGGACAATGTTAGGAAAGGAAATATCTTCATATAAAAACTAGAGAGAATCATTCTCAGAAACCACTTTGTGTTGTGTGCGTTCCACTCACAGAGTTTAACCTTTGTTTTCATAGAGCAGTTTGGAAACACTCTGTTTGTAAAGTCTGCAAGTGGATATTTGGACCTCTTAGAGGATTTCGTTGGAAACGGGTTTTCCTCATCTAATTCTAGATTGAAGAATTCTCAGTAACTTCTTTGGGTTGCGTGTGCTCAACTCACAGAGTTGGACCTTCCTTTAGACAGAGCAGATATGTAACCCTCTTTTTGTGGAATTTGCAAGTGGAGATTTCAAGCACTTTTCGTCCAACGGTAGAAAAGGAAATATCTTCGTATAAAAACTAGAGAGAATCATTCTCAGAAACCGCTTTGTGTTGTGTGCGTTCCACTCACAGAGTTTAACCTTTCTTTTCATTGAGCAGTTTGGAAACACTCTGTTTGTAAAGTCTGCAAGTGGATATTTGGACCTCTTTGAGGATTTCGTTGGAAACGGGATTTCTTCATCTAATGCTAGACAGAAGATTTCTCAGTAACTTCTTTGGGTTTTGTGTGTTCAACTCACAGACTTGAACCTTCCTTTTGACAGAGCAGATTTGAAACCCTCTTTTTGTGGAATTTGCAAGTGGAGACTTCAAGCGCTTTCGGGCCAAAGGTAGAAAAGGAAATATCTTCGTATAAGAACTAGAGAGAATCATTCTCAGAAACCACTTTGTGTTGTGTGCGTTCCACTCACAGAGTTTAACCTTTCTATTCATAGAGAAGTTTGGAAACACTCTGTTTGTAAAGTCTGCAAGTGGATATTTAGACCTCTTTGGGGATTTCGTTGGAAACGGGATTTCCTCATCTAATTCTAGACTGAAGAATTCTCAGTAACTTCTTTGGGTTGTGTGTTCAACTCACAGATTTGAACCTTCCTTTAGGCAGAGCAGATTTGAAACCCTCTTTTTGTGGAATTTGCAAGTGCAGATTTCAAGCGCTTTTGGGCCAACGGTAGAAAAGGAAATATCTTCGTATAAAAACTAGAGAGAATCATTCTCAGAAACCACTTTGTGTTGTGTGCGTTCCACTCACAGGGTTTCACCTTTCTTTTCATAGAGCAGTTTGGAAACACTCTGTTTGTAAAGTCTGCAAGTGGATATTTGGACCTCTTTGAGGATTTCGTTGGAAACGGGATTTCTTCATCTAATTCTAGTTAGAAGAATTCTCAGTAACTTCTTTGGGTTGCGTGTGTTCAACTCACAGAGTTGAACCTTCCTTTAGACAGAGCAGATTTGAAACCCTCTTTTTGTGGAATTTGCAAGTGGAGATTTCAAGCGCTTTGGAGCCAACGGTAGAAAGGCAAATATCTTCCTATAAAAACTAGAGAGAATCATTCTCAGAAACTGCTTTGTGTTGTGTGCGGTCCACTCACAGAGTTTCACCTTTCTTTTCATAGATCAGTTTGGAAACACTCTGTTTGTAATGTCTGCAAGTGGATATTTGGACCTCTTTGAGGATTTCGTTGGATACCTGATTTCCTCATCTAATTCTAGTGAGAAGAATTCTCAGTAACTTCTTTGGGTTGCATGTGTTCAACTCACAGAGTTGGACCTTCCTTTAGACAGAGCAGATATGAAACCCTCTTTTTGTGGAATTTGCAAGTGGAGATTTCAAGCAATTTTGGGCCAACGGTAGAAGAGGAAATATCTTCGTATAAAAACTAGAGAGAATCATTCTCAGAAACCACTTTGTGTTGTGTGCGTTCCACTCACAGAGTTTAACCTTTCTTTTCATGGAGCAGTTTGGAAACACTCTGTTTGTAACGTCTGCAAGTGGATATTTGGACCTCTTTGAGGATTTCGTTGGAAACTGGATTTTTTCATCTAATGCTAGACAGAAGAATTCTCAGTAACTTCTTTGGGTTGCATGTGTTCAACTCACAGAGTTGAACCTTCCTTTAGACAGAGCAGATTTGAAACCCTCTTTTTGTGGAATTTGCAAGTGGAGATTTCAAGCGCTTTTCTGCAAACGGTAGAAAAGGGAATATCTTCGTATAAAAACTAGAGACAATCATTCTCAGAAACCACTTTGTGTTGTGTGCGTTCCACTCACAGAGTTTCACCTTTCTTTTCATAGAGCAGTTTGGAAACACTCTGTTTGTAAAGTCTGCAAGTGGATATTTGGACCTCTTTGAGGATTTCGTTGGAAACGGGATTTCTTCATCTAATGCTAGACAGAAGAATTCTCAGTAACTTCTTTGGGTTTTGTGTGTTCAACTCACAGTGTTGAACCTTCCTTTAGACAGAACAGATTTGAAACCCTCTTTTTGTGGAATTTGAAAGTGGAGATTTCAAGCGCTTTCGGGCCAACTGTAGAAAAGGAAATATCTTTGTATAAGAACTAGAGAGAATCATTCTCAGAAACCACTTTGTGTTGTGTGCATTCCACTCACAGAGTTTAACCTTTCCTTTCATAGAGCAGTTTGGAAACCCTCTGTTTGTAAAGTCTGCAAGTGGATATTTGGACCTCTTTGAGGATTTCGTTGGAAACGGGATTTCTTCATCTAATGCTAGACAGAAGAATTCTCAGTAACTTCTTTGGGTTGTGTGAGTTCAACTCACAGAGTTGAACCTTCCTTTAGACAGAGCAGACTTGTAACCCTCTTTTTGTGGAATTTGCAAGTGGAGATTTCAAGCGCTTTCGGGCCAACGGTAGAAAGGCAAATATCTTCATATAAAAACTTCAGAGAATCATTCTCAGAAACCACTTTGTGTTGTGTGCGTTCCACTCACAGAGTTTAAACTTTGTTTTCATAGATCAGTTTGGAAACACTCTGTTTGTAAAGTCTGCAAGTGGATATTTGGAGCTATTTGAGGATTTCGTTGGAAACCTGATTTCCTCATCTAATTCTAGTTAGAAGAATTCTCAGTAACTTCTTTGGGTTGTGTGTGTTCAACTCACAGAGTTGAACCTTCCTTTAGACAGAGCAGATTTGAAACCCTCTTTTTGTGGAATTTGCAAGTGGAGATTTCAAGCGCTTTTCTGCCAACGGTAGAAAAGGGAATATCTTCGTATAAAAACTAGAGACAATCATTCTCAGAAACCACTTTGTGTTGTGTGCGTTCCACTCACAGGGTTTAACCTTTCTTTTCATGGAGCAGTTTGGAAACACTCTGTTTGTAAAGTCTGCAAGTGGATATTTGGACCTCTTTGAGGATTTCGTTGGAAACGGGATTTCTTCATCTAATGCTAGACAGAAGAATTCTCAGTAACTTCTTTGGGTTGTGTGTGTTCAACTCACAGAGTTGAACCTTCCTTTAGACAGAGCAGATTTGAAACCCTCTTTTTGTGGAATTTGCAAGTGGAGATTTCAAGCGCTTTGGAGCCAACGGTAGAAAGGCAAATATCTTCCTATAAAAACTAGAGAGAATCATTCTCAGAAACCGCTTTGTGTTGTGTGCGGTCCACTCACAGAGTTTCACCTTTCTTTTCACAGATCAGTTTGGAAACACTCTGTTTGTAAAGTCTGCAAGTGGATATTTGGACCTCTTTGAGGATTTCGTTGGAAACGGGAATTCCTCATCTAATTCTAGTTAGAAGAATTCTCAGTAACTGCTTTGGGTTGCGTGTGTTCAACTCACAGAGTTTGACCTTCCTTTAGACAGAGCAGATATGAAACCCTCTTTTTGTGGAATTTGCAAGTGGAGATTTCAAGCACATTAGGGCCAACGGTAGAAAAGGAAATATCTTCGTATAAAAACTAGAGAGAATCATTCTCAGAAACCACTTTGTGTTTTGTGCGTTCCACTCACAGGGTTTCACCTTTCTATTCATAGAGCAGTTTGGAAACACTCTGTTTGTAAAGTCTGCAAGTGGATATTTGGACCTCTTTGAGGATTTCGTTGGAAACGGGATTTCTTCATCTAATTCTAGTTAGAAGAATTCTCAGTAACTTCTTTGGGTTGCGTGTGTTCAACTCACAGAGTTGAACCTTCCTTTAGACAGAGCAGATTTGAAACCCTCTTTTTGTGGAATTTGCAAGTGGAGATTTCAAGCGCTTTGGGGCCAACGGTAGAAAGGCAAATATCTTCATATAAAAACTAGAGAGAATCATTCTCAGAAACCACTTTGTGTTGTGTGCGTTCCACTCACAGAGTTTAAACTTTGTTTTCATAGATCAGTTTGGAAACACTCTGTTTGTAAAGTCTGCAAGTGGATATATGGACCTCTTTGAGGATTTCGTTGGAAACCGGATTTCTTCATCTAATTCTAGTTAGAAGAATTCTCAGTAACTGCTTTGGGTTGCGTGTGTTCAACTCACAGAGTTTGACCTTCCTTTAGACAGAGCAGATATGAAACCATCTTTTTGTGGAATTTGCAAGTGGAGATTTCAAGCACTTTTGGGCCAACGGTAGAAAAGGAAATATCTTCGTATAAAAATTAGAGAGAATCATTCTCAGAAACCACTTTGTGTTGTATGCGTTCCACTCACGGAGTTTAACCTTTCTTTTCATAGAGCAGTTTGGAAACACTCTGTTTGTAACGTCTGCAAGTGGATAATTGGACCTCTTTGAGGATTTCGTTTTAAACGGGATTTCTCCATCTAATGCTAGACAGAAGAATTCTCAGTAACTTCTTTGGGTTTTGTGTGTTCAACTCACAGAGTTGAAACTTCCTTTAGACAGAGCAGATTTGAAACCCTCTTTTTGTGGAATTTGAAAGTGGAGATTTCAAGCGCTTTCGGGCCAACGGTAGAAAAGGAAATATCTTCGTATAAAAACTAGAGACAATCATTCTCAGAAACCACTTTGTGTTGTGTGCGTTCCACTCACAGAGTTTCACCTTCCTTTTCATAGAGCAGTTTGGAAACACTCTGTTTGTAAAGTCTGCAAGTGGATATTTGGACCTCTTTGGGGATTTCGTTGGAAACGGGATTTCTTCATCTAATGCTAGACAGAAGAATTCTCAGTAACTTCTTTGGGTTGTGTGTGTTCAACTCACAGTGTTGAACCTTCCTTTAGACAGAGCAGATTTGTAACCCTCTTTTTGTGGAATTTGAAAGTGGAGATTTCAAGCGCTTTCAGACCAAAGGTAGAAAAGGAAATATCTTCGTATAAGAACTAGAGAGAATCATTCTCAGAAACCACTTTGTGTTGTATGCGTTCCACTCACAGAGTTTAAACTTTCTTTTCATAGAGAAGTTTGGAAACACTCTGTAAATTCTGCAAGTGGATATTTGGACGTATTTGAGGATTTCGTTGGGAACGGGATTTCTTCATCTAATGCTTGACAGAAGAATTCTCAGTAACTTTTTTGGGTTGTGTGTGTTCAACTCACAGAGTTGAACCGTCCTTTAGACATAGCAGATTTGAAACCCTCTTTTTGTGGAATTTGCAAGTGGAGATTTCAAGCGCTTTGGGGCCAACGGTAGAAAGGCAAATATCTTCATATAAAAACTAGAGAGAATCATTCTCAGAAACCACTTTGTGTTGTGTGCGTTCCACTCACAGAGTTTAAACTTTGTTTTCATAGATCAGTTTGGAAACACTCTGTTTGTAAAGTCTGCAAGTGGATATTTGGACATCTTTGAGGATTTCGTTGGAAACCGGATTTCCTCATCTAATTCTAGTTAGAAGAATTCTCAGTAACTGCTTTGGGTTGCGTGTGTTCAACTCACAGAATTTGACCTTCCTTTAGACAGAGCAGATATGAAACCCTCTTTTTGTGGAATTTGCAAGTGGAGATTTCAAGCACTTTTGGGCCAACGGTAGAAAAGGAAATATCTTCGTATAAAAACTAGGGAGAATCATTCTCAGAAACCACTTTGTGTTGTGTGCGTTCCACTCACAGAGTTTAACCTTTCTTTTCATAGAGCAGTTTGGAAACA
The DNA here is from genome assembly GCF_029281585.2 of Gorilla gorilla gorilla. NCBI lineage: Eukaryota > Metazoa > Chordata > Mammalia > Primates > Hominidae > Gorilla > Gorilla gorilla. The sequence goes on from NC_073224.2 coordinate 109,172,853, forward strand.
CCCTGTTTGTAAAGTCTGCAAGTGGATATTTGGACCTCTTTGAGGATTTCGTTGGAAACGGGATTTCTTCATCTAATGCTAGACAGAAGAATTCTCAGTAACTTCTTTGGGTTTTGTGTGTTCAACTCACAGAGTTGAACCTTCCTTTAAACAGAGCAGATTTGAAACCCTCTTTTTGTGGAATTTGAAAATGGAGATTTCAAGCGCTTTCGGGCCAACGGTAGAAAAGGAAATATCTTTGTATAAGAACTAGAGAGAATCCTTCTCAGAAACCACTTTGTGTTGTGTGCATTCCACTCACAGAGTTTCAAATTTCTTTTCATAGAGCAGTTTGGAAACACTCTGTTTGTAAAGTCTGCAAGTGGATATTTGGACCTCTTTGAGGATTTCGTTGGAAACGGGATTTCTTCATCTAATGCTAGACAGAAGAATTCTCAGTAACTTCTTTGGGTTTTGTGTGTTCAACTCACAGAGTTGAACCTTCCATTAGACAGAGCAGATTTGAAACCCTCTTTTTGTGGAATTTGCAAGTGGAGATTTCAAGCACTTTTGGGCCAACGGTAGAAAAGGAAATATCTTCGTATAAAAACTAGAGAGAAACATTCTCAGAAACCACTTTGTGTTGTGTGCGTTCCACTCACGGAGTTTAAACTTTCTTTTCATAGAGCAGTTTGGAAACACTCTGTTTGTAAAGTCTGCAAGTGGATATTTAGACCTCTTTGAGGATTTCGTTGGAAACGGGATTTCTTCATCTAATTCTAGTTAGAAGAATTCTCAGTAACTTCTTTGGGTTGCGTGTGTTCAACTCACAGAGTTGAACCTTCCTTTAGACAGAGCAGATATGAAACCCTCTTTTTGTGGAATTTGCAAGTGGAGACTTCAAGCGCTTTTGGGCCAACGGTAGAAAAGGAAATATCTTCGTATAAAAACTAGAGAGAATCATTCTCAGAAACCACTTTGTGTTGTGTGCGTTCCACTCACAGGGTTTCACCTTTCTTTTCATAGAGCAGTTTGGAAACACTCTGTTTGTAAAGTCTGCAAGTGGATATTTGGACCTCTTTGAGGATTTCGTAGGAAATGGGATTTCTTCATCTAATTCTAGTTAGAAGAATTCTCAGTAACTTCTTTGGGTTGCGTGTGTTCAACTCACAGAGTTGAACCTTCCTGTAGACAGAGCAGATTTGAAACCCTCTTTTTGTGGAATTTGCAAGTGGAGATTTCAAGCGCTTTTCTGCCAACGGTAGAAAAGGAAATATCTTCGTATAAAAACTAGAGACAATCATTCTCAGAAACCACTTTGTGTTGTGTGCGTTCCACTCACAGAGTTTCACCTTTCTTTTCATGGAGCAGTTTGGAATCACTCTGTTTGTAAAGTCTGCAAGTGGATATTTGGACCTCTTTGAGGATTTCGTTGGAAACGGGATTTCTTCATCTAATGCTAGACAGAAGAATTCTCAGTAACTTCTTTGGGTTTTGTGTGTTCAAATCACAGAGTTGAACCTTCCTTTAGACAGAGCATATTTGAAACCCTCTTTTTGTGGAATTTGAAAGTGGAGATTTCAAGCGCTTTCGGGCCAACGGTAGAAAAGGAAATATCTTCGTATAAGAACTAGAGAGAATCATTCTCAGAAACCACTTTGTGTTGTGTGCATTCCACTCACAGAGTTTAACCTTTCTTTTCATAGAGCAGTTTGGAAACCCTCTGTTTGTAAAGTCTGCAAGTGGATATTTGGACCTCTTTGAGGATTTCGTTGGAAACGGGATTTCTTCATCTAATGCTAGACAGAAGAATTCTCAGTAACTTCTTTGGGTTGTGTGTGTTCAACTCACAGAGTTTGACCTTCCTTTAGACAGAGCAGATATGAAACCCTCTTTTTGTGGAATTTGCAAGTGGAGATTTCAAGCACCTTTGGGCCAACGGTAGAAAAGGAAATATCTTCATATAAAAACTAGAGAGAATCATTCTCAGAAACCACTTTGTGTTGTGTGCGTTCCACTCACCGAGTTTAACCTTTCTTTTCATAGAGCAGTTTGGAAACACTCTGTTTGTAACGTCTGCAAGTGGATAATTGGACCTCTTTGAGGATTTCGTTTTAAACGGGATTTCTTCATCTAATGCTAGACAGAAGAATTCTCAGTAACTTCTTTGGGTTTTGTGTGTTCAACTCACAGAGTTGAAACTTCCTTTAGACAGAGCAGATTTGAAACCCTCTTTTTGTGGAATTTGAAAGTGGAGATTTCAAGCGCTTTCGGGCCAACGGTAGAAAAGGAAATATCTTCGTATAAAAACTAGAGACAATCATTCTCAGAAACCACTTTGTGTTGTGTGCGTTCCACTCACAGAGTTTCACCTTTCTTTTCATAGAGCAGTTTGGAAACACTCTGTTTGTAAAGTCTGCAAGTGGATATTTGGACCTCTTTGAGGATTTCGTTGGAAACGGGATTTCTTCATCTAATGCTAGACAGAAGAATTCTCAGTAACTTCTTTGGGTTTTGTGTGTTCAACTCACAGACTTAAACCTTCCTTTAGACAGAGCAGATTTGAAACCCTCTTTTTGTGGAATTTGAAAGTGGAGATTTCAAGCGCTTTCGGGCCAACGGTAGAAAAGGAAATATCTTCGTATAAGAACTAGAGAGAATCATTCTCAGAAACCACTTTGTGTTGTGTGCATTCCACTCACAGAGTTTAACCTTTCTTTTCATAGAGCAGTTTGGAAACCCTCTGTTTGTAAAGTCTGCAAGTGGATATTTGGACCTCTTTGAGGATTTCGTTGGAAACGGGATTTCTTCATCTAATGCTAGACAGAAGAATTCTCAGTAACTTCTTTGGGTTGTGTGTGTTCAACTCACAGAGTTTGACCTTCCTTTAGACAGAGCAGATATGAAACCCTCTTTTTGTGGAATTTGCAAGTGGAGATTTCAAGCACCTTTGGGCCAACGGTAGAAAAGGAAATATCTTCATATAAAAACTAGAGAGAATCATTCTCAGAAACCACTTTGTGTTGTGTGCGTTCCACTCACCGAGTTTAACCTTTCTTTTCATAGAGCAGTTTGGAAACACTCTGTTTGTAACGTCTGCAAGTGGATAATTGGACCTCTTTGAGGATTTCGTTTTAAACGGGATTTCTTCATCTAATGCTAGACAGAAGAATTCTCAGTAACTTCTTTGGGTTTTGTGTGTTCAACTCACAGAGTTGAAACTTCCTTTAGACAGAGCAGATTTGAAACCCTCTTTTTGTGGAATTTGAAAGTGGAGATTTCAAGCGCTTTCGGGCCAACGGTAGAAAAGGAAATATCTTCGTATAAAAACTAGAGACAATCATTCTCAGAAACCACTTTGTGTTGTGTGCGTTCCACTCACAGAGTTTCACCTTTCTTTTCATAGAGCAGTTTGGAAACACTCTGTTTGTAAAGTCTGCAAGTGGATATTTGGACCTCTTTGAGGATTTCGTTGGAAACGGGATTTCTTCATCTAATGCTAGACAGAAGAATTCTCAGTAACTTCTTTGGGTTTTGTGTGTTCAACTCACAGACTTGAACCTTCCTTTAGACAGAGCAGATTTGAAACCCTCTTTTTGTGGAATTTGAAAGTGGAGATTTCAAGCGCTTTCGGGCCAACGGTAGAAAAGGAAATATCTTTGTATAAGAACTAGAGAGAATCATTCTCAGAAACCACTTTGTGTTGTGTGCATTCCACTCACAGAGTTTCACCTTTCTTTTCATAGAGCAGTTTGGAAACCCTCTGTTTGTAAAGTCTGCAAGTGGATATTTGGACCTCTTTGAGGATTTCGTTGGAAATGGGATTTCTTCATCTAATGCTAGACAGAAGAATTCTCAGTAACTTCTTTGGGTTGTGTGTGTTCAACTCACAGAGTTGAACCTTCCTTTAGACAGAGCAGATTTGTAACCCTCTTTTTGTGGAATTTGAAAGTGGAGATTTCAAGCGCTTTCGGGCCAAAGGTAGAAAAGGAAATATCTTCGTATAAGAACTAGAGAGAATCATTCTCAGAAACCACTTTGTGTAGTATGAGTTCCACTCACAGAGTTTAAACTTTCTTTTCATAGAGAAGTTTGGAAACACTCTGTAAAGTCTGCAAGTGGATATTTGGACGTATTTGAGGATTTCGTTGGGAACGGGATTTCTTCATCTAATGCTTGACAGAAGAATTCTCAGTAACTTTTTTGGGTTGTGTGTGTTCAACTCACAGAGTTGAACCGTCCTTTAGACATAGCAGATTTGAAACCCTCTTTTTGTGGAATTTGCAAGTGGAGATTTCAAGCGCTTTGGGGCCAACGGTAGAAAGGCAAATATCTTCATATAAAAACTAGAGAGAATCATTCTCAGAAACCACTTTGTGTTGTGTGCGTTCCACTCACAGGGTTTAAACTTTGTTTTCATAGATCAGTTTGGAAACACTCTGTTTGTAAAGTCTGCAAGTGGATATTTGGACATCTTTGAGGATTTCGTTGGAAACCGGATTTCCTCATCTAATTCTAGTTAGAAGAATTCTCAGTAACTGCTTTGGGTTGCGTGTGTTCAACACACAGAGTTTGACCTTCCTTTAGACAGAGCAGATATGAAACCCTCTTTTTGTGGAATTTGCAAGTGGAGATTTCAAGCACTTTTGGGCCAACGGTAGAAAAGGAAATATCTTCGTATAAAAACTAGGGAGAATCATTCTCAGAAACCACTTTGTGTTGTGTGCGTTCCACTCACAGAGTTTAACCTTTCTTTTCATAGAGCAGTTTGGAAACACTCTGTTTGTAAAGTCTGCAAGTGGATATTTGGACCTCTTTGAGGATTTCGTTGGAAACGGGATTTCTTCATCTAATGCTAGACAGAAGAATTCTCAGTAACTACTTTGGGTTTTGTGTGTTCAACTCACCGAGTTGAACCTTCCTTTAGACAGAGCAGATTTGAAACCCTCTTTTTGTGGAATTTGAAAGTGGAGATTTCAAGCGCTTTCGGGCCAACGGTAGAAAAGGAAATATCTTTGTATAAGAACTAGAGAGAATCATTCTCAGAAACCACTTTGTGTTGTGTGCATTCCACTCACAGAGTTTCAAATTTCTCTTCATAGAGCAGTTTGGAAACACTCTGTTTGTAAAGTCTGCAAGTGGATATTTGGACCTCTTTGAGGATTTCGTTGGAAACGGGATTTCTTCATCTAATGCTAGACAGAAGAATTCTCAGTAACTTCTTTGGGTTGTGTGTGTTCAACTCACAGAGTTGAACCTTCCTTTAGACAGAGCAGATTTGTAACCCTCTTTTTGTGGAATTTGAAAGTGGAGATTTCAAGCGCTTTCGGGCCAAAGGTAGAAAAGGAAATATCTTCGTATAAGAACTAGAGAGAATCATTCTCAGAAACCACTTTGTGTAGTATGAGTTCCACTCACAGAGTTTAAACTTTCTTTTCATAGAGAAGTTTGGAAACACTCTGTAAAGTCTGCAAGTGGATATTTGGACGTATTTGAGGATTTCGTTGGGAACGGGATTTCTTCATCTAATGCTTGACAGAAGAATTCTCAGTAACTTTTTTGGGTTGTGTGTGTTCAACTCACAGAGTTGAACCGTCCTTTAGACATAGCAGATTTGAAACCCTCTTTTTGTGGAATTTGCAAGTGGAGATTTCAAGCGCTTTGGGGCCAACGGTAGAAAGGCAAATATCTTCATATAAAAACTAGAGAGAATCATTCTCAGAAACCACTTTGTGTTGTGTGCGTTCCACTCACAGGGTTTAAACTTTGTTTTCATAGATCAGTTTGGAAACACTCTGTTTGTAAAGTCTGCAAGTGGATATTTGGACATCTTTGAGGATTTCGTTGGAAACCGGATTTCCTCATCTAATTCTAGTTAGAAGAATTCTCAGTAACTGCTTTGGGTTGCGTGTGTTCAACACACAGAGTTTGACCTTCCTTTAGACAGAGCAGATATGAAACCCTCTTTTTGTGGAATTTGCAAGTGGAGATTTCAAGCACTTTTGGGCCAACGGTAGAAAAGGAAATATCTTCGTATAAAAACTAGGGAGAATCATTCTCAGAAACCACTTTGTGTTGTGTGCGTTCCACTCACAGAGTTTAACCTTTCTTTTCATAGAGCAGTTTGGAAACACTCTGTTTGTAAAGTCTGCAAGTGGATATTTGGACCTCTTTGAGGATTTCGTTGGAAACGGGATTTCTTCATCTAATGCTAGACAGAAGAATTCTCAGTAACTACTTTGGGTTTTGTGTGTTCAACTCACCGAGTTGAACCTTCCTTTAGACAGAGCAGATTTGAAACCCTCTTTTTGTGGAATTTGAAAGTGGAGATTTCAAGCGCTTTCGGGCCAACGGTAGAAAAGGAAATATCTTTGTATAAGAACTAGAGAGAATCATTCTCAGAAACCACTTTGTGTTGTGTGCATTCCACTCACAGAGTTTCAAATTTCTCTTCATAGAGCAGTTTGGAAACACTCTGTTTGTAAAGTCTGCAAGTGGATATTTGGACCTCTTTGAGGATTTCGTTGGAAACGGGATTTCTTCATCTAATGCTAGACAGAAGAATTCTCAGTAACTTCTTTGGGTTCTGTGTGTTCAACTCACAGAGTTGAACCTTCCTTTAGACAGAGCAGATTTGAAACCCTCTTTTTGTGGAATTTGCAAGTGGAGATTTCAAGCACTTTTGGGCCAATGGTAGAAAAGGAAATATCTTCGTATAAAAACTAGAGAGAAACATTCTCAGAAACCACTTTGTGTTGTGTGCGTTCAACTCACGGAGTTTAACCTTTCTTTTCATAGAGCAGTTTGGAAACACTCTGTTTGTAAAGTCTGCAAGTGGATATTTAGACCTCTTTGAGGATTTCGTTGGAAACGGGATTTCTTCATCTAATTCTAGTTAGAAGAATTCTCAGTAACTTCTTTGGGTTGCGTGTGTTCAACTCACAGAGTTGAACCTTCCTTTAGACAGAGCAGATATGAAACCCTCTTTTTGTGGAATTTGCAAGTGGAGACTTCAAGCGCTTTTGGGCCAACGGTAGAAAAGGAAATATCTTCGTATAAAAACTAGAGAGAATCATTCTCAGAAACCACTTTGTGTTGTGTGCGTTCCACTCACAGGGTTTCACCTTTCTTTTCATAGAGCAGTTTGGAAACACTCTGTTTGTAAAGTCTGCAAGTTGATATTTGGACCTCTTTGAGGATTTCGTAGGAAATGGGATTTCTTCATCTAATTCTAGTTAGAAGAATTCTCAGTAACTTCTTTGGGTTTCGTGTGTTCAACTCACAGAGTTGAACCTTCCTGTTGACAGAGCAGATTTGAAACCCTCTTTTTGTGGAATTTGAAAGTGGAGATTTCAAGCGCTTTTCTGCCAACGGTAGAAAAGGAAATATCTTCGTATAAAAACTAGAGACAATCATTCTCAGAAACCACTTTGTGTTGTGTGCGTTCCACTCACAGAGTTTCACCTTTCTTTTCATGGAGCAGTTTGGAAACACTCTGTTTGTAAAGTCTGCAAGTGGATATTTGGACCTCTTTGAGGATTTCGTTGGAAACGGGATTTCTTCATCTAATGCTAGACAGAAGAATTCTCAGTAACTTCTTTGGGTTTTGTGTGTTCAAATCACATAGTTGAACCTTCCCTTAGACAGAGCAGATTTGAAACCCTCTTTTTGTGGAATTTGAAAGTGGAGATTTCAAGCGCTTTCGGGCCAAAGGTAGAAAAGGAAATATCTTCGTATAAGAATTAGAGAGAATCATTCTCAGAAACCACTTTGTGTTTTGTGCGTTCCACTCACACAGTTTAAACTTTCTTTTCATAGAGAAGTTTGGAAACACTCTGTTTGTAATGTCTGCAAGTGGATATTTGGACGTATTTGAGGATTTCGATGGAAACGGGATTTCTTCATCTAATGCTTGACAGAAGAATTCTCAGTAACTTCTTTGGGTTTTGTGTGTTCAACTCACAGAGTTGAACCTTCCTTTAGACAGAGCAGATTAGTAACCCTCTTTTTGTGGAATTTGCAAGTGGAGATTTCAAGCGCTTTTCTGCCAAAGGTAGAAAAGGAAATATCTTCGTATAAAAACTAGAGACAATCATTCTCAGAAACCACTTTGAGTTGTGTGCGTTTCACTCAGAGAGTTTCACCTTTCTTTTCATACAGCTGTTTGGAAACACTCTGTTTGTAAAGTCTGCAAGTGGATATTTGGTCCTCTTTGAGGATTTCGTTGGAAACGGGATTTCTTCATCTAATTCTAGTTAGAAGAATTCTCAGTAACTTCTTTGGGTTGCGTGTGTTCAACTCACAGAGTTGAACCTTCCTTTAGACAGAGCAGATTTGAAACCCTCTTTTTGTGGAATTTGCAAGTGGAGATCTCAAGCGCTTTTCTGCCAACGGTAGAAAAGGAAATATCTTCGTACAAAAACTAGAGACAATCATTCTCAGAAACCACTTTGTGTTGTGTGCGTTCCACTCACAGAGTTTCACCTTTCTTTTCATAGAGCAGTTTGGAAACACTCTGTTTGTAAAGTCTGCAAGTGGATATTTGGACCTCTTTGAGGATTTCATTGGAAACGGATTTCTTCATCTAATGCTAGACAGAAGAATTCTCAGTAACTTCTTTGGGTTGTGTGTGTTCAACTCACAGAGTTGAACCTTCCTTTAGACAGAGCAGATTTGAAACCCTCTTTTTGTGGAATTTGCAAGTGGAGATTTCAAGCGCTTTCGGGCCAACGGTAGAAAAGGAAATATCTTTGTATAAGAACTAGAGAGAATCATTCTCAGAAACCACTTTGTGTTGTGTGCATTCCACTCACAGAGTTTAACCTTTCTTTTCATAGAGCAATTTGGAAGCCCTCTGTTTGTAAAGTCTGCAAGTGGATATTTGGACCTCTTTGAGGATTTCGTTGGAAACGGGATTTCTTCATCTAATGCTTGACAGAAGAATTCTCAGTAACTTTTTTGGGTTGTGTGTGTTCAACTCACAGAGTTGAACCTTCCTTTAGACAGAGCAGATTTGAAACCCTCTTTTTGTGGAATGTGCAAGTGGAGATTTCAAGCGCTTTGGGGCCAACGGTAGAAAGGCAAATATCTTCATATAAAAACTAGAGAGAATCATTCTCAGAAACCACTTTGTGTTGTGTGCGTTCCACTCACAGAGTTTAAACTTTGTTTTCATAGATCAGTTTGGAAAGACTCTGTTTGTAATGTCTGCAAGTGGATATTTGGACCTCTTTGAGGATTTCGTTGGAAACCGGATTTCCTCATCTAATTCTAGTTAGAAGAATTCTCAGTAACTGCTTTGGGTTGCGTGTGTCCAACTCACAGAGTTTGACCTTCCTTTAGACAGAGCAGATATGAAACCCTCTTTTTGTGGAATTTGCAAGTGGAGATTTCAAGCACATTTGGGCCAACGGTAGAAAAGGAAATATCTTCGTATAAAAACTGGAGAGAATCATTCTCAGAAACCACTTTGTGTTTTGTGCGTTCCACTCAAAGGGTTTCACCTTTCTTTTCATAGAGCAGTTTGGAAACACTCTGTTTGTAAAGTCTGCAAGTGGATATTTGGACCTCTTTGAGGATTTCGTTGGAAACGGGATTTCTTCATCTAATTCTAGTTAGAAGAATTCTCAGTAACTTCTTTGGGTTGCGTGTGTTCAACTCACGGATTTGAACCTTCCTTTAGACAGAGCAGATTTGAAACCCTCTTTTTGTGGAATTTGCAAGTGGAGATTTCAAGCGCTTTTCTGCCAACGGTAGAAAAGGAAATATCTTCGTATAAAAACTAGAGACAATCATTCTCAGAAACCACTTTGTGTTGTGTGCGTTCCACTCACAGAGTTTCACCTTTCTTTTCACAGAGCAGTTTGGAAACACTCTGTTTGTAAAGTCTGCAAGTGGATATTTGGACCTCTTTGAGCATTTCTTTGGAAACGGGATTTCTTCATCTAATGCTAGACAGAAGAATTCTCAGTAACTTCTTTGGGTTGTGTGTGTTCAACTCACAGAGTTGAACCTTTCTTTAGACAGAGCAGATTTGAAACCCTCTTTTTGTGGAATTTGCAAGTGGAGATTTCAAGCGCTTTTGGGCCAACGGTAGAAAGGCAAATATCTTCATATAAAAACTAGAGAGAATCATTCTCAGAAACCACTTTGTGTTGTGTGCGTTCCACTCACAGAGTTTAAACTTTGTTTTCATAGATCAGTTTGGAAACACTCTGTTTGTAAATTCTGCAAGTGGATATTTGGACCTCTTTGAGGATTTCGTTGGAAACCGGATTTCCTCATCTAATTCTAGTTAGAAGAATTCTCAGTAACTGCTTTGGGTTGCGTGTGTTCAACTCACAGAGTTTGACCTTCCTTTAGACTGAGCAGATATGAAACCCTCTTTTTGTGGAATTTGCAAGTGGAGATTTCAAGCACATTAGGGCCAACGGTAGAAAAGGAAATATCTTCGTAAAAAAACTTGAGAGAATCATTCTCAGAAACCACTTTGTGTTTTGTGCATTCCACTCACAGGGTTTCACCTTTCTTTTCATAGAGCAGTTTGGAAACACTCTGTTTGTAAAGTCTGCAAGTGGATATTTGGACCTCTTTAAGGATTTCGTTGGAAACGGGATTTCTTCATCTAATGCTAGACAGAAGAATTCTCAGTAACTCCTTTGGGTTGTGTGAGTTCAGCTCACAGAGTTCAACCTTCCTTTAGACAGAGCAGATTTGTAACCCTCTTTTTGTGGAATTTGAAAGTGGAGATTTGAAGCGCTTTCGGGCCAAAGGTAGAAAAGGAAATATCTTCGTATAAGAACTAGAGAGAATCATTCTCAGAAACCACTTTGTGTTGTGTGCGTTCCACTCACAGAGTTTAACCTTTCTTTTCATAGAGAAGTTTGGAAACACTCTGTTTGTAAAGTCTGCAAGTGGATATTTGGACCTCTTTGAGGATTTCGTTGGAAACGGGATTTCTTCATCTAATGCTTGACAGAAGAATTCTCAGTAACTTTTTTGGGTTGTGTGTGTTCAACTCACAGAGTTGAACCTTCCTTTAGACAGAGCAGATTTGAAACCCTCTTTTTGTGGAATTTGCAAGTGGAGATTTCAAGCGCTTTGGAGCCAACATTAGAAAGGCAAATATCTTCATATAAAAACTAGAGAGAATCATTCTCAGAAACCACTTTGTGTTGTGTGCGTTCCACTCACAGAGTTTCACCTTTGTTTTCATAGAGCAGTTTGGAAACACTCTGTTTGTAAAGTCTGCAAGTGGATATTTGGACCTCTTTGAGGATTTCGTTGGAAACGGGATTTCTTCATCTAATGCTAGACAGAAGAATTCTCAGTAACTTCTTTGGGTTTTGTGTGTTCAACTCACAGAGTTGAACCTTCCTTTAGACAGAGCAGTTTTGAAACCCTCTTTTTGTGGAATTTGAAAGTGGAGATTTCAAGCGCTTTTCTGCCAACGGTAGGAAAGGAAATATCTTTGTATAAGAACTAGAGAGAATCATTCTCAGAAACCACTTTGTGTTGTGTGCATTCCACTCACAGAGTTTCACCTTTCTTTTCATAGAGCAGTTTGGAAACCCTCTGTTTGTAAAGTCTGAAGGGGATATTTGGACCTCTTTGAGGATTTCGTTGGAAGCGGGATTTCTTCATCTAATGTAGACAGAAGAATTCTCAGTAACTTCTTTGGGTTGTGTGTGTTCAACTCACAGAGTTGAACCTTCCTTTAGACAGAGCAGATTTGTAACCCTCTTTTTCTGGAATTTGAAAGTGGAGATTTCAAGCGCTTTCGGGCCAAAGGTAGAAAGGGAAATATCTTCGTATAAGAACTAGAGAGAATCATTCTCAGAAACCACTTTGTGTTGTGTGCGTTCCACTCACAGAGTTTAAACTTTCTTTTCATAGAGAAGTTTGGAAACACTCTGTTTGTAATGTCTGCAAGTGGATATTTGGACGTATTTGAGGATTTCATTGGAAACGGGATTTCTTCATCTAATGCTAGACAGAAGAATTCTCAGTAACTTCTTTGGGTTTTTTGTGTTCAACTCACAGAGTTGAACCATCCTTTAGACAGAGCAGATTTGAAACCCTCTTTTTGTGGAATTTGAAAGTGGAGATTTCAAGCGCTTTTCTGCCAACGGTAGAAAAGGAAATATCTTTGTATAAGAACTAGAGAGAATCATTCTCAGAAACCACTTTGTGTTGTGTGCATTCCACTCACAGAGTTTCACCTTTCTTTTCATAGAGCAGTTTGGAAACCCTCTGTTTGTAAAGTCTGCAAGTGGATATTTGGACCTCTTTGAGGATTTCGTTGGAAACGGGATTTCTTCATCTAATGCTAGACAGAAGAATTCTCAGTAACTTCTTTGGGTTTTGTGTGTTCAACTCACAGAGTTGAACCGTCCTTTAGACAGAGCAGATTTGAAACCCTCTTTTTGTGGAATTTGCAAGTGGAGATTTCAAGCGCTTTGGGGCCAACGGTAGAAAGGCAAATATCTTCATATAAAAACTAGAGAGAATCATTCTCAGAAACCACTTTGTGTTGTGTGCGTTCCACTCACAGAGTTTAACCTTTCTTTTCATAGAGCAGTTTGGAAACACTCTGTTTGTAACGTCTGCAAGTGGATATTTGGACATCTTTGAGGATTTCTTTGGAAACGGGATTTCTTCATCTAATGCTAGACAGAAGAATTCTCAGTAACTTCTTTGGGTTTTGTGTGTTCAACTCACAGAGTTGAAACTTCCTTTAGACAGAGCAGATTTGAAACCCTCTTTTTGTGGAATTTGAAAGTGGAGATTTCAAGCGCTTTTGGGCCAATGGAAGAAAAGGAAATATCTTCGTATAAAAACTGGAGAGAATCATTCTCAGAAACCACTTTGTGTTGACTGCGATCCATTCACAGAGTTTTACCTTTCTTTTCATGGAGCAGTTTGGAAACACTCTGTTTGTAAAGTCTGCAAGTGGATATTTGGACCTATTTGAGGATTTCGTTGGAAACGGGATTTCTTCATCTAATGCTAGACAGAAGAATTCTCAGTAACTTCTTTGGGTTTTGTGTGTTCAACTCACAGAGTTGAACCTTCCTTTAGACAGAGCAGATTTGTAACCCTCTTTTTGTGGAATTTGAAAGTGGAGATTTCAAGCGCTTTCGGGCCAAAGGTAGAAAAGGAAATATCTTCGTATAAAAACTAGAGAGAATCATTCTCAGAAACCACTTTGTGTTGTGTGCGTTCCACTCACAGAGTTTAAACTTTCTTTTCATAGAGAAGTTTGGAAACACTCTGTTTGTAAAGTCTGCAAGTGGATATTTGGACGTATTTGAGGATTTCGTTGGAAACGGGATTTCTTCATCTAATGCTTGACAGAAGAATTCTCAGTAACTTTTTTGGGTTGTGTGTGTTCAACTCACAGAGTTGAACCTTCCTTTAGACAGAGCAGATTTGAAACCCTCTTTTTGTGGAATTTGCAAGTGGAGATTTCAAGCGCTTTTGGGCCAACGGTAGAAAGGCAAATATCTTCATATAAAAACTAGAGAGAATCATTCTCAGAAACCACCTTGTGTTGTGTGCGTTCCAGTCACAGAGTTTAAACTTTGTTTTCATAGATCAGTTTGGAAACACTCTGTTTGTAAAGTCTGCAAGTGGATATTTGGACCTCTTCGAGGATTTCGTTGGAAACGGGATTTCCTCATCTAATTCTAGTGAGAAGAATTCTCAGTAACTGCTTTGGGTTGCGTGTGTTCAACTCACAGAGTTTGACCTTCCTTTAGACAGAGCAGATATGAAACCCTCTTTTTGTGGAATTTGCAAGTGGAGATTTCAAGCACTTTTGGGCCAACGGTAGAAAAGGAAATATCTTCGTATAAAAACTAGAGAGAATCATTCTCAGAAACCACTTTGTGTTGTGTGCGTTCCACTCACAGAGTTTAACCTTTTTTTTCATAGAGCAGTTTGGAAACACTCTGTTTGTAAGGTCTGCAAGTGGATAGTTGGACCTCTTTGAGGATTTCGTTGGAAACGGGATTTCTTCATCTAATGCTAGACAGAAGAATTCTCAGTAACTTCTTTGGGTTTTGTGTGTTCAACTCACAGAGTTGAACCTTCCTTTAGACAGAGCAGATTTGAAACCCTCTTTTTGTGGAATTTGAAAGTGGAGATTTCAAGCGCTTTCGGGCCAACGGTAGAAAAGGAAATATCTTCGTATAAAAACTAGAGAGAATCATTCTCAGAAACCACTTTGTGTTGTGTGCGTTCCACTCACAGAGTTAAACCTTTCTTTTCATAGAGCAGTTTGGAAACACTCTGTTTGTAAGGTCTGCAAGTGGATATTTGGACCTCTTTGAGGATTTCGTTGGAAACGGGATTTCTTCATCTAATGCTAGACAGAAGAATTCTCAGTAACTTCTTTGGGTTTTCTGTGTTCAACTCACAGAGTTGAAACTTCCTTTAGACAGAGCAGATTTGAAACCCTCTTTTTGTGGAATTTGAAAGTGGAGATTTCAAGCGCTTTCGGGCCAACGGAAGAAAAGGAAATATCTTCGTATAAAAACTGGAGAGAATCATTCTCAGAAACCACTTTGTGTTGACTGCGATCCATTCACAGAGTTTTACCTTTCTTTTCATGGAGCAGTTTGGAAACACTCTGTTTGTAAAGTCTGCAAGTGGATATTTGGACCTATTTGAGGATTTCGTTGGAAACGGGATTTCTTCATCTAATGCTAGACAGAAGAATTCTCAGTAACTTCTTTGGGTTTTGTGTGTTCAACTCACAGAGTTGAACCTTCCTTTAGACAGAGCAGATATGAAACCCTCTTTTGTGGAATTTGCAAGTGGAGATTTCATGCGCTTTTTGGCCAACGGTAGAAAAGGAAATATCTTCGTATAAAAACTAGAGAGAATAATTCTCAGAAATCACTTTGTGTTGTGTGCGTTCCACTCACAGAGTTTATCCTTTCTTTTCATAGAGCAGTTTGGAAACATTCTGTTTGTAAAGTCTGCCAGTGGATATTTGGACCTCTTTGAGGATTTCGTTGGAAACGGGATTTCTTCATCTAATGCTAGACAGAAGAATTCTCAGTAACTTCTTTGGGTTGTGTGAGTTCAACTCACAGAGTTGAACCTTCCTTTAGACAGAGCATATTTGAAACCCTCTTTTTGTGGAATTTGCAAGTGGAGATTTCAAGCGCTTTTCTGCCAACGGTAGAAAAGAAAATATCTTCGTATAAAAACTAGAGACAATCATTCTCAGAAACCACTTTGCGTTGTGTGCGTTCCACTCACAGAGTTTCACCTTTCTTTTCATAGAGCAGTTTGGAAACACTCTGTTTGTAAAGTCTGCAAGTGGATATTTGGACCTCTTTGAGGATTTCGTTGGAAACGGGATTTCTTCATCTAATGCTAGACAGAAGAATTCTCAGTAACTTCTTTGGGTTTTGTGTGTTCAACTCACAGAGTTGAACCTTCCTTTAGACAGAGCAGATTTGAAACCCTCTTTTTGTGGAATTTGAAAGAGGAGATTTCAAGGGCTTTCGGGCCAACGGTAGAAAAGGAAATATCTTTGTATAAAAACTAGAGAGAATCATTCTCAGAAACCACTCTGTGTTGTGTGCATTCCACTCACAGAGTTTCACCTTTCTATTCATAGAGCAGTTTGGAAACCCTCTGTTTGTAAAGTCTGCAAGTGGATATTTGGACCTCTTTGAGGATTTCGTTGGAAACGGGATTTCTTCATCTAATGCTAGACAGAAGAATTCTCAGTAACTTCTTTGGGTTTTGTGTGTTCAACTCACAGAGTTGAACCTTCCTTTAGACAGAGCAGATTTGAAACCCTCTTTTTGTGGAATTTGAAAGTGGAGATTTCAAGCGCTTTCGGGCCAACGGTAGAAAAGGAAATATCTTTGTATAAGAACTAGAGAGAATCATTCTCAGAAACCACTTTGTGTTGTGTGCATTCCACTCACAGAGTTTCACCTTTCTTTTCATAGAGCAGTTTGGAAACCCTCTGTTTGTAAAGTCTGCAAGTGGATATTTGGACCTCTTTGAGCATTTCGTTGTTAACGGGATTTCTTCATCTAATGCTAGACAGAAGAATTCTCAGTAACTTCTTTGGGTTTTGTGTGTTCAACTCACAGAGTTGAACCTTCCTTTAGACAGAGCAGATTTGAAACCCTCTTTTTGTGGAATTTGAAAGTGGAGATTTCAAGCGCTTTCTGGCCAACGGTAGAAAAGGAAATATCTTTGTATAAGAACTAGAGAGAATCATTCTCAGAAACCACTTTGTGTTGTGTGCATTCCACTCACAGAGTTTCAACTTTCTTTTCATAGAGCAGTTTGGAAACACTCTGTTTGTAAAGTCTGCAAGTGGATATTTGGACCTCTTTGAGCATTTAGTTGGAAACGGGATTTCTTCATCTAATGCTAGACAGAAGAATTCTCAGTAACTTCTTTGGGTTTTGTGTGTTCAACTCACAGAGTTGAAACTTCCTTTAGACAGAGCAGATTTGAAACCCTCTTTTTGTGGAATTTGAAAGTGGAGATTTCATGCGCTTTTGGGCCAACGGTAGAAAAGGAAATATCTTCGTATAAAAACTAGAGAGAATCATTCTCAGAAATCACTTTGTGTTGTGTGCGTTCCACTCACAGAGTTTATCCTTTCTTTTCATAGAGCAGTTTGGAAACACTCTGTTTTTAAAGTCTGCCAGTGGATATTTGGACCTCTTTGAGGATTTCGTTGGAAACGGGATTTCTTCATCTAATGCTAGACAGAAGAATTCTCAGTAACTTCTTTGGGTTGTGTGAGTTCAACTCACAGAGTTGAACCTTCCTTTAGACAGAGCATATTTGAAACCCTCTTTTTGTGGAATTTGCAAGTGGAGATTTCAAGCGCTTTTCTGCCAACGGTAGAAAAGAAAATATCTTCGTATAAAAACTAGAGACAATCATTCTCAGAAACCACTTTGCGTTCTCTGCGTTCCACTCACAGAGTTTCACCTTTCTTTTCATAGAGCAGTTTGGAAACACTCTGTTTGTAAAGTCTGCAAGTGGATATTTGGACCTCTTTGAGGATTTCGTTGGAAACGGGATTTCTTCATCTAATGCTAGACAGAAGAATTCTCAGTAACTTCTTTGTGTTTTGTGTGTTCAACTCACAGAGTTGAACCTTCCTTTAGACAGAGCAGATTTGAAACCCTCTTTTTGTGGAATTTGAAAGTGGAGATTTCAAGCGCTTTCGGGCCAACGGTAGAAAAGGAAATATCTTTGTATAAAAACTAGAGAGAATCATTCTCAGAAACCAGTTTGTGTTGTGTGCCTTCCACTCACAGAGTTTCACCTTTCTTTTCATAGAGCAGTTTGGAAACCCTCTGTTTGTGAAGTCTGCAAGTGGATATTTGGACCTCTTTGAGGATTTCGTTGGAAACGGGATTTCTTCATCTAATGCTAGACAGAAGAATTCTCAGTAACTTCTTTGGGTTTTGTGTGTTCAACTCACAGAGTTGAACCTTCCTTTAGACAGAGCAGATTTGAAACCCTCTTTTTGTGGAATTTGAAAGTGGAGATTTCAAGCGCTTTCGGGCCAACGGTAGAAAAGGAAATATCTTCGTATAAAAACTAGAGAGAATCATTCTCAGAAACCACTTTGTGTTGTGAGCGTTCCACTCACAGAGTTAAACCTTTCTTTTCATAGAGCAGTTTGGAAACACTCTGTTTGTAAGGTCTGCAAGTGGATATTTGGACCTCTTTGAGGATTTCGTTGGAAACGGGATTTCTTCATCTAATGCTAGACAGAAGAATTCTCAGTAACTTCTTTGGGTTTTCTGTGTTCAACTCACAGAGTTGAAACTTCCTTTAGACAGAGCAGATTTGAAACCCTCTTTTTGTGGAATTTCAAAGTGGAGATTTCAAGCGCTTTCGGGCCAACGGAAGAAAAGGAAATATCTTCGTATAAAAACTGGAGAGAATCATTCTCAGAAACCACTTTGTGTTGACTGCGATCCATTCACAGAGTTTTACCTTTCTTTTCATGGAGCAGTTTGGAAACACTCTGTTTGTAAAGTCTGCAAGTGGATATTTGGACCTATTTGAGGATTTCGTTGGAAACGGGATTTCTTCATCTAATGCTAGACAGAAGAATTCTCAGTAACTTCTTTGGGTTTTGTGTGTTCAACGCACAGAGTTGAACCTTCCTTTAGACAGAGCAGATATGAAACCCTCTTTTGTGGAATTTGCAAGTGGAGATTTCATGCGCTTTTTGGCCAACGGTAGAAAAGGAAATACCTTCGTATAAAAACTAGAGAGAATCATTCTCAGAAATCACTTTGTGTTGTGTGCGTTCCACTCACAGAGTTTATCCTTTCTTTTCATAGAGCAGTTTGGAAACATTCTGTTTGTAAAGTCTGCCAGTGGATATTTGGACCTCTTTGAGGATTTCGTTGGAAACGGGATTTCTTCATCTAATGCTAGACAGAAGAATTCTCAGTAACTTCTTTGGGTTGTGTGAGTTCAACTCACAGAGTTGAACCTTCCTTTAGACAGAGCATATTTGAAACCCTCTTTTTGTGGAATTTGCAAGTGGAGATTTCAAGCGCTTTTCTGCCAACGGTAGAAAAGAAAATATCTTCGTATAAAAACTAGAGACAATCATTCTCAGAAACCACTTTGCGTTGTGTGCGTTCCACTCACAGAGTTTCACCTTTCTTTTCATAGAGCAGTTTGGAAACACTCTGTTTGTAAAGTCTGCAAGTGGATATTTGGACCTCTTTGAGGATTTCGTTGGAAACGGGATTTCTTCATCTAATGCTAGACAGAAGAATTCTCAGTAACTTCTTTGGGTTTTGTGTGTTCAACTCACAGAGTTGAACCTTCCTTTAGACAGAGCAGATTTGAAACCCTCTTTTTGTGGAATTTGAAAGTGGAGATTTCAAGCGCTTTCGGGCCAACGGTAGAAAAGGAAATATCTTTGTATAAAAACTAGAGAGAATCATTCTCAGAAACCACTTTGTGTTGTGTGCATTCCACTCACAGAGTTTCACCTTTCTATTCATAGAGCAGTGTGGAAACCCTCTGTTTGTAAAGTCTGCAAGTGGATATTTGGACCTCTTTGAGGATTTCGTTGGAAACGGGATTTCTTCATCTAATGCTAGACAGAAGAATTCTCAGTAACTTCTTTGGGTTTTGTGTGTTCAACTCACAGAGTTGAACCTTCCTTTAGACAGAGCAGATTTGAAACCCTCTTTTTGTGGAATTTGAAAGTGGAGATTTCAAGCGCTTTCGGGCCAACGGTAGAAAAGGAAATATCTTTGTATAAGAACTAGAGAGAATCATTCTCAGAAACCACTTTGTGTTGTGTGCATTCCACTCACAGAGTTTCACCTTTCTTTTCATAGAGCAGTTTGGAAACCCTCTGTTTGTAAAGTCTGCAAGTGGATATTTGGACCTCTTTGAGCATTTCGTTGTTAACGGGATTTCTTCATCTAATGCTAGACAGAAAAATTCTCAGTAACTTCTTTGGGTTTTGTGTGTTCAACTCACAGAGTTGAACCTTCCTTTAGACAGAGCAGAGTTGAAACCCTCTTTTTGTGGAATTTGCAAGTGGAGATTTCAAGCGATTTGGTGCCAACGGTAGAAAAGGATATATCTTTGTATAAAAACTAGAGAGAATCATTCTCAAAAACCACTTTGTGTTGACTGCGATCCATTCACAGAGTCTAACCTTTCTTTTCATGGAGCAGTTTGGAAACACACTGTTTGTAAAGTCTGCAAGTGGATATTTGGACCTATTTGAGGATATCGTTGGAAACGGGATTTCTTCATCTAATGCTAGACAGAAGAATTCTCAGTAACTTCATTGGGTTGTATGTGTTCAACTCACAGAGTTGAACCTTCCTTTAGACAGAGCATATTTGAAACCCTCTTTTTGTGGAATTTGCAAGTGGAGATTTCAAGCGCTTTCGGGCCAAAGGTAGAAAAGGAAATATCTTCGTATAAGAACTAGAGAGAATCATTCTCAGAAACCACTTTGTGTTGTGTGCGTTCCACTCACAGAGTTTAACCTTTCTTTTCATGGAGAAGTTTGGAAACACTCTGTTTGTAAAGTCTGCAAGTGGATATTTAGACCTCTTTGAGGATTTCGTTGGAAACGGTATTTCCTCATCTAATTCTAGACTGAAGAATTCTCAGTAACTTCTTTGGGTTGTGTGAGTTCAACTCACAGAGTTGAACCTTCCTTTAGATAGAGCAGATTTGAAACCCTCTTTTTGTGGAATTTGCAAGTGGAGATTTCAAGCGCTTTGGTGCCAACGGTAGAAAAGGGAATATCTTCGTATAAAAACTAGAGAGAATCATTCTCAAAAACCACTTTGTGTTGTGTGCGTTCCACTCACAGGGTTTAACCTTTCTTTTCATGGAGCAGTTTGGAAACACTCTGTTTGCAAAGTCTGCAAGTGGATATTTGGACCTTTTTGAGGATTTCGTTGGAAACGGGATTTCTTCATCTAATGCTAGACAGAAGAATTCTCAGTAACTTCTTTGGGTTGTGGGTGTTCAACTCACAGAGTTGAAACTTCCTTTAGACAGAGCAGATTTGAAACCCTCTTTTTGTGGAATTTGCAAGTGGAGATTTCAAGCGCTTTGGGGCCAACGGTAGAAAGGCAAATATCTTCCTATAAAAACTAGAGAGAATCATTCTCAGAAACCACTTTGTGTTGTGTGCGTTCCACTCACAGAGTTTCACCTTTCTTTTCATATATCAGATAGGAAACACTCTGTTTGTAAAGTCTGCAAGTGGATATTTAGACCTCTTTGAGGATTTCGTTGGAAACGGGATTTCTACATCTAATTCTACTTAGAAGAATTCTCAGTAACTTCTTTGGGTTGCGTGTGTTCAACTCACAGAGTTGAACCTTCCTTTAGACAGAGCAGATTTGAAACCCTCTTTTTGTGGAATTTGCAAGTGGAGATTTCAAGCGCTTTTGTGCCAACGGTAGAAAAGGAAATACCTTCGTATAAAAACCAGAGAGAATCATTCTAAGAAACCACTTTGTGTTGTGTGCGTTCCACTCACAGAGTTTCACCTTTCTTTTCATAGAGCAGTTTGGAAACACTCTGTTTGTAAAGTCTGCAAGTGGATATTTAGACCCCTTTGAGGATTTTGTTGGAAAAGGGATTTCCTCATCTAATTCTAGACTGAAGAATTCTCAGTAACTTCTTTGGGTTGCGTGTGTTCAACTCACAGAGTTGAACCTTCCTTTAGACAGAGCAGATATGAAACCCTCTTTTTGTGGAATTTGCAAGTGCAGATTTCAAGCGCTTTTGGGCCAACGGTAGAAAAGGAAATATCTTCGTATAAAAACTAGAGTGGATATTTGGACCTCTTTGAGGATTTCGTTGGAAACGGGATTTCTTCATCTAATGCTAGACAGAAGAATTCTCAGTAACTTCTTTGGGTTTTGTGTGTTCAACTCACAGAGTTGAAACTTCCTTTAGACAGAGCAGATATGAAACCCTCTTTTTGTGGAATTTGTAAGTGGAGATTTCAAGCGCTTTTCGGCCAACGGTAGAAAAGGAAATATCTTCGTATAAAAACTTGAGAGAATCATTCTCAAAAACCACTTTGTGTTGACTGCGATCCATTCACAGAGTTTAACCTTTCTTTTCATGGAGCAGTTTGGAAACACTCTGTTTGTAAAGTCTGCAAGTGGATATTTGGACCTAGATGAGCATTTCGTTGGAAACGGGATTTCTTCATCTAATGCTAGACAGAAGAATTCTCAGTAACTTCATTGGGTTGTGTGTGTTCAACTCACAGAGTTGAACCTTCCTTTAGACAGAGCAGATTTGAAACCCTCTTTTTGTGGAATTTGCAAGTGGAGATTTCAAGCGCTTTCGGGCCAAAGATAGAAAAGGAAATATCTTCGTATAAGAACTAGAGAGAATCATTCTCAGAAACCACTATGTGTTGTGTGCGTTCCACTCACAGAGTTTAACCTTTCTTTTCATAGAGAAGTTTGGAAACACTCTGTTTGTAAAGTCTGCAAGTGGATATTTAGACCTCTTTGAGGATTTCGTTGGAAACGGGATTTCCTCATCTAATACTAGACTGAAGAATTCTCAGTAACTTCTTTGGGTTGTGTGTTCAACTCACAGAGTTGGACCTTCCTTTAGACAGAGCAGATATGAAACCCTCTTTTTGTGGAATTTGCAAGGGGAGATTTCAAGCGCTTTGGGGACAATGGTAGGAAAGGAAATATCTTCGTATAAAAACTAGAGAGAATCATTCTCAGAGATCACTTTGTGTTGTGTGCTTTCCACTCACAGAGTTTCACCTTTCTTTTCATAGATCAGTTTGGAAACACTCTGTTTGTAAAGTCTGCAAGTGGATATTTGGACCTCTTTGAGGATTTCGTTGGAAACGGGATTTCCCCATCTAATTCTAGTTATAAGAATTCTCAGTAACTTCTTTGGGGTGTGTGTGTTCAACTCACAGAGTTGGACCTTCCTTTAGACAGAGCAGATATGAAACCCTCTTTTTGTGGAATTTGCAAGTGGAGATTTCAAGCACTTTTGGGCCAACGGTAGAAAAGGAAGTATCTTCGTAAAAAAACTAGAGAGATTCATTCTCAGAAAACACTTTGTGTTGACTGCGACCCATTCACAGAGTTTACCCTTTCTTTTCATAGAGCAGTTTGGAAACCCTCTGTTTGTAAAGTCTGCCAATGGATATTTGGACATCTTTGAGGATTTCGTTGGAAACGGGATTTCTTCATCTAATGCTAGACAGAAGAATTCTCAGTAACTTTTTTGGGGTGTGTGTGTTCAACTCACAGAGTTGAACCTTCCTTTAGACAGAGCATATTTGAAACCCTCTTTTCGTGGAATTTGCAAGTGGAGATTTCAAGCGCTTTGTGGCCAACGGTAGAAAGGCAAATATCTTCCTATAAAAACTGGAGAGAATCATTCTCAGAAACCACTTTGCATTGTGTGCGTTCCACTCACAGAGTTTCACCTTTCTTTTCATGGAGCAGTTTGGAAACACTCTGTTTGTAACGTCTGCAAGTGGATATTTGGACCTCTTTGAGGATTTCGTTGGAAACGGGATTTCCTCATCTAATTCTAGTGAGAAGAATTCTCAGTAACTTCTTTGGGTTGTGTGAGTTCAACTCACAGAGTTGAACCTACCTTTAGACAGAGCATATTTGAAACCCTCTTTTTGTGGAATTTGCAAGTGGAGATTTCAAGCGCTTTGGTGCGAATGGTAGAAAAGGAAATATCTTCGTATAAAAACTAGAGAGAATCATTCTCAAAAACCAATTTGTGTTGAATGCGATCCATTCACAGAGTTTAACCTTTCTTTTCATGGAGCAGTTTGGAAACACTCTGTTTGTAAAGTCTGCAAGTAGATATTTTGACCTCTTTGAGGATTTCGTTGGAAACGGGATTTCTTCATCTAATGCTAGACAGAAGAATTCTCAGTAACTTTTTTGGGGTGTGTGTGTTCAACTCACAGAGTGGAACCATCCTTTAGACAGAGCAGATTTGAAACCCTCTTTTCGTGGAATTTGCAAGTGGAGATTTCAAGCGCTTTGTGGCCAACGGTAGAAAGGCAAATATCTTCCTATAAAAACTAGAGAGAATCATTCTCAGAAACCACTTTACATTGTGTGCGTTCCACTCACAGAGTTTCACCTTTCTTTTCATAGAGCAGTTTGGAAACACTCTGTTTGTAAAGTCTGCAAGTGGATATTTGGACCTCTTTGAGGATTTCGTTGGAAACGGGATTTCCTCATCTAATTCTAGTGAGAAGAATTATCAGTAACTTCTTTGGGTTGCGTGTGTTCAACTCACAGAGTTGAACCTTCCTTTAGACAGAGCAGATATGAAACCCTCTTTTTGTGGAATTTGCAAGTGGAGATTTCAAGCACTTTTGGGCCAACGGTAGAAAAGGAAATATCTTCGTATAAAAACTAGAGAGAATCATTCTCAGAAACCACTTTGTGTTGTGTGCGTTCCACTAACAGAGTTTAACCTTTCTTTTCATGGAGCAGTTTGGAAACACTCTGTTTGTAACGTCTGCAAGTGGATATTTGGACCTCTTTGAGCATTTCGTTGGAATCGGGATTTCTTCATCTAATGATAGACAGAAGAATTCTCAGTAACTTCTTTGGGTTTTGTGTGTTCAACTCACAGAGTTGAAACTTCCTTTAGACAGAGCAGATTTGAAACCCTCTTTTTGTGGAATTTGCAAGTGGAGATTTCAAGCGCTTTCGGGCCAACGGTAGAAAAGGAAATATCTTCGTATAAAAACTAGAGAGAATCATTCTCAGAAACCACTTTGTGTTGACTGCGATCCATTCACAGAGTTTAACCTTTCTTTTCATGGAGCAGTTTGGAAACACTCTGTTTGTAAAGTCTGCAAGTGGATATTTGGACCTATTTGAGGATTTCGTTGGAAACGGGATTTCTTCATCTAATGCTAGACAGAAGAATTCTCAGTAACTTCTTTAGGTTCTGTGTGTTCAACTCACAGAGTTGAACCTTCCTTTAGACAGAGCAGATTTGAAACCCTCTTTTTGTGGAATTTGAAAGTGGAGATTTCAAGCGCTTTGGGGCCAAAGGTAGAAAAGGAAATATCTTTGTATAAGAACTAGAGAGAATCATTCTCAGAAACCACTTTGTGTTGTGTGCGTTCCACTCACAGAGTTTAACCTTTCTTTTGATAGAGAAGTTTGGAAACACTCTGTTTGTAAAGTCTGCAAGTGGATATTTAGACCTCATTGAGGATTTCGTTGGAAACGGGATTTCCTCATCTAATTCTACACTGAAGAATTCTCAGTAAATTCTTTGGGTTGTGTGTGTTCAACTCACAGATTTGAACCTTCCTTTAGACAGGGCAGATTTGAAACCCTCTTTTTGTGGAATTTGCAAGTGGAGATTTCAAGCGCATTGGGGACAATGGTAGGAAAGGAAATATCTTCGTATAAAAACTAGAGAGAATCATTCTCAGAAACCACTTTGTGTTGTGTGCGTTCCACTCACAGAGTTTCACCTTTCTTTTCATAGAGAAGTTTGGAAACACTGTGTTTGTAAAGTCTGCAAGTGGATATTTGGACCTCTTTGAGGATTTCGTTGGAAACGGGATGTCCCCATCTAATTCTAGTTAGAAGAATTCTCAGTAACTTCTTTGGGTTGCGTGTGTTCAACTCACAGATTTGGACCTTCCTTTAGACAGAGCAGATATGAAACCCTATTTTGTGGAAATTGCAAGTGGAGATATCAAGCACTTTTCGGCCAACGGTAGAAAAGGAAATATCTTCGTATAAAAACTAGAGAGATTCATTCTCAGAAAACACTTTGTGTTGACTGCGACCCATTCACAGAGTTTAACCTTTCTTTTCATGGAGCAGTTTGGAAACACTCTGTTTGTAAAGTCTGCAAGTGGATATTTAGACCTCTTTGAGAATTTCGTTGGAAACGGGATTTCCTCATCTAATTCTAGATTGAAGAATTCTCAGTAACTTCTTTGGGTTGTGTGTGTTCAACTCACAGATTTGAACCTTCCTTTAGTCGGAGCAGATTTGAAACCCTCCATTTGTGGAATTTGCAAGTGGAGATTTCAAGCGCTTTTGGGACAATGTTAGGAAAGGAAATATCTTCATATAAAAACTAGAGAGAATCATTCTCAGAAACCACTTTGTGTTGTGTGCGTTCCACTCACAGAGTTTAACCTTTGTTTTCATAGAGCAGTTTGGAAACACTCTGTTTGTAAAGTCTGCAAGTGGATATTTGGACCTCTTAGAGGATTTCGTTGGAAACGGGTTTTCCTCATCTAATTCTAGATTGAAGAATTCTCAGTAACTTCTTTGGGTTGCGTGTGCTCAACTCACAGAGTTGGACCTTCCTTTAGACAGAGCAGATATGTAACCCTCTTTTTGTGGAATTTGCAATTGGAGATTTCAAGCACTTTTCGTCCAACGGTAGAAAAGGAAATATCTTCGTATAAAAACTAGAGAGAATCATTCTCAGAAACCGCTTTGTGTTGTGTGCGTTCCACTCACAGAGTTTAACCTTTCTTTTCATTGAGCAGTTTGGAAACACTCTGTTTGTAAAGTCTGCAAGTGGATATTTGGACCTCTTTGAGGATTTCGTTGGAAACGGGATTTCTTCATCTAATGCTAGACAGAAGATTTCTCAGTAACTTCTTTGGGTTTTGTGTGTTCAACTCACAGACTTGAACCTTCCTTTTGACAGAGCAGATTTGAAACCCTCTTTTTGTGGAATTTGCAAGTGGAGACTTCAAGCGCTTTCGGGCCAAAGGTAGAAAAGGAAATATCTTCGTATAAGAACTAGAGAGAATCATTCTCAGAAACCGCTTTGTGTTGTGTGCGTTCCACTCACAGAGTTTAACCTTTCTATTCATAGAGAAGTTTGGAAACACTCTGTTTGTAAAGTCTGCAAGTGGATATTTAGACCTCTTTGAGGATTTCGTTGGAAACGGGATTTCCTCATCTAATTCTAGACTGAAGAATTCTCAGTAACTTCTTTGGGTTGTGTGTTCAACTCACAGATTTGAACCTTCCTTTAGGCAGAGCAGATTTGAAACCCTCTTTTTGTGGAATTTGCAAGTGCAGATTTCAAGCGCTTTTGGGCCAACGGTAGAAAAGGAAATATCTTCGTATAAAAACTAGAGAGAATCATTCTCAGAAACCACTTTGTGTTGTGTGCGTTCCACTCACAGGGTTTCACCTTTCTTTTCATAGAGCAGTTTGGAAACACTCTGTTTGTAAAGTCTGCAAGTGGATATTTGGACCTCTTTGAGGATTTCGTTGGAAACGGGATTTCTTCATCTAATTCTAGTTAGAAGAATTCTCAGTAACTTCTTTGGGTTGCGTGTGTTCAACTCACAGAGTTGAACCTTCCTTTAGACAGAGCAGATTTGAAACCCTCTTTTTGTGGAATTTGCAAGTGGAGATTTCAAGCGCTTTGGAGCCAACGGTAGAAAGGCAAATATCTTCCTATAAAAACTAGAGAGAATCATTCTCAGAAACCGCTTTGTGTTGTGTGCGGTCCACTCACAGAGTTTCACCTTTCTTTTCACAGATCAGTTTGGAAACACTCTGTTTGTAAAGTCTGCAAGTGGATATTTGGACCTCTTTGAGGATTTCGTTGGAAACGGGAATTCCTCATCTAATTCTAGTTAGAAGAATTCTCAGTAACTGCTTTGGGTTGCGTGTGTTCAACTCACAGAGTTTGACCTTCCTTTAGACAGAGCAGATATGAAACCCTCTTTTTGTGGAATTTGCAAGTGGAGATTTCAAGCACATTAGGGCCAACGGTAGAAAAGGAAATATCTTCGTATAAAAACTAGAGAGAATCATTCTCAGAAACCACTTTGTGTTTTGTGCGTTCCACTCACAGGGTTTCACCTTTCTATTCATAGAGCAGTTTGGAAACACTCTGTTTGTAAAGTCTGCAAGTGGATATTTGGACCTCTTTGAGGATTTCGTTGGAAACGGGATTTCTTCATCTAATTCTAGTTAGAAGAATTCTCAGTAACTTCTTTGGGTTGCGTGTGTTCAACTCACAGAGTTGAACCTTCCTTTAGACAGAGCAGATTTGAAACCCTCTTTTTGTGGAATTTGCAAGTGGAGATTTCAAGCGCTTTTCTGCAAACGGTAGAAAAGGAAATATCTTCGTATAAAAACTAGAGAGAATCATTCTCAGAAACCACTTTGTGTTGTGTGCGTTCCACTCACAGAGTTTAACCTTTCTATTCATAGAGCAGTTTGGAAACACTCTGTTTGTAAAGTCTGCAAGTGGATATTTGGACCTCTTTGAGGATTTCGTTGGAAACGGGATTTCTTCATCTAATGCTAGACAGAAGAATTCTCAGTAACTTCTTTGGGTTTTGTGTGTTCAACTCACAGTGTTGAACCTTCCTTTAGACAGAACAGATTTGAAACCCTCTTTTTGTGGAATTTGAAAGTGGAGATTTCAAGCGCTTTCGGGCCAACGGTAGAAAAGGAAATATCTTTGTATAAGAACTAGAGAGAATCATTCTCAGAAACCACTTTGTGTTGTGTGCATTCCACTCACAGAGTTCAACCTTTCTTTTCATAGAGCAGTTTGGAAACCCTCTGTTTGTAAAGTCTGCAAGTGGATATTTGGACCTCTTTGAGGATTTCGTTGGAAACGGGATTTCTTCATCTAATGCTAGACAGAAGAATTCTCAGTAACTTCTTTGGGTTGTGTGAGTTCAACTCACAGAGTTGAACCTTCCTTTAGACAGAGCAGATTTGTAACCCTCTTTTTGTGGAATTTGAAGGTGGAGATTTCAAGCGCTTTCGGGCCAACGGTAGAAAGGCAAATATCTTCATATAAAAACTTGAGAGAATCATTCTCAGAAACCACTTTGTGTTGTGTGCGTTCCACTCACAGAGTTTAAACTTTGTTTTCATAGATCAGTTTGGAAACACTCTGTTTGTAAAGTCTGCAAGTGGATATTTGGACCTCTTTGAGGATTTCGTTGGAAACCGGATTTCCTCATCTAATTCTAGTTAGAAGAATTCTCAGTAACTGCTTTGGGTTGCGTGTGTTCAACTCACAGAGTTTGACCTTCCTTTAGACAGAGCAGATATGAAACCCTCTTTTTGTGGAATTTGCAAGTGGAGATTTCAAGCGCTTTTCTGCCAACGGTAGAAAAGGGAATATCTTCGTATAAAAACTAGAGACAATCATTCTCAGAAACCACTTTGTGTTGTGTGCATTCCACTCACAGAGTTTCACCTTTCTTTTCATAGAGCAGTTTGGAAACCCTCTGTTTGTAAAGTCTGCAAGTGGATATTTGGACCTCTATGAGGATTTCGTTGGAAACGGGATTTCTTTATCTAATGCTAGACAGAAGAATTCTCAGTAACTTCTTTGGGTTTTGTGTGTTCAACTCACAGAGTTGAACCTTCCTTTAGACAGAGCAGATTTGAAACCCTCTTTTTGTGGAATTTGAAAGTGGAGATTTCAAGCGCTTTTCTGCCAACGGTAGGAAAGGAAATATCTTTGTATAAGAACTAGAGAGAATCATTCTCAGAAACCACTTTGTGTTGTGTGCATTCCACTCACAGAGTTTCACCTTTCTTTTCATAGAGCAGTTTGGAAACCCTCTGTTTGTAAAGTCTGCAAGTGGATATTTGGACCTCTTTGAGGATTTCGTTGGAAACGGGATTTCTTCATCTAATGCTAGACAGAAGAATTCTCAGTAACTTCTTTGGGTTGTGTGTGTTCAACTCACAGAGTTGAACCTTCCTTTAGACAGAGCAGATTTGTAACCCTCTTTTTCTGGAATTTGAAAGTGGAGATTTCAAGCGCTTTCGGGCGAAAGTTAGAAAAGGAAATATCTTCGTATAAGAACTAGAGAGAATCATTCTCAGAAACCACTTTGTGTTGTGTGCGTTCCACTCACAGAGTTTAAACTTTCTTTTCATAGAGAAGTTTGGAAACACTCTGTTTGTGAATTCTGCAAGTGGATATTTGGACGTATTTGAGGATATCGTTGGAAACGGGATTTCTTCATCTAATGCTTGACAGAAGAATTCTCAGTAACTTTTTTGGGTTGTGTGTGTTCAACTCACAGAGTTGAACCTTCCTTTAGACAGAGCAGATTTGAAACCCTCTTTTTGTGGAATTTGCAAGTGGAGATTTCAAGCGCTTTGGGGCCAACGGTAGAAAGGCAAATATCTTCATATAAAAACTAGAGAGAATCATTCTCAGAAACCACTTTGTGTTGTGTGCGTTCCACTCACAGAATTTAAACTTTGTTTTCATAGATCAGTTTGGAAACACTCTGTTTGTAAAGTCTGCAAGTGGATATTTGGACCTCTTTGAGGATTTCGTTGGAAACGGGATTTCTTCATCTAATGCTAGACAGAAGAATTCTCAGTAACTTCTTTGGGTTTTGTGTGTTCAACTCACAGAGTTGAACCTTCCTTTAGACAGAGCAGATTTGAAACCCTCTTTTTGTGGAATTTGAAAGTGGAGATTTCAAGCGCTTTTCTGCCAACGGTAGGAAAGGAAATATCTTTGTATAAGAACTAGAGAGAATCATTCTCAGAAACCACTTTGTGTTGTGTGCATTCCACTCACAGAGTTTCACCTTTCTTTTCATAGAGCAGTTTGGAAACCCTCTGTTTGTAAAGTCTGCAAGTGGATATTTGGACCTCTTTGAGGATTTCGTTGGAAACGGGATTTCTTCATCTAATGCTAGACAGAAGAATTCTCAGTAACTTCTTTGGGTTGTGTGTGTTCAACTCACAGAGTTGAACCTTCCTTTAGACAGAGCAGATTTGTAACCCTCTTTTTCTGGAATTTGAAAGTGGAGATTTCAAGCGCTTTCGGGCCAAAGGTAGAAAAGGAAATATCTTCGTATAAGAACTAGAGAGAATCATTCTCAAAAACCACTTTGTGTTGTGTGCGTTCCACTCACAGAGTTTAAACTTTGTTTTCATAGATCAGTTTGGAAACACTCTGTTTGTAAAGTCTGCAAGTGGATATTTGGACCTCTTTGAGGATTTCTTTGGAAACCGGATTTCCTCATCTAATTCTAGTTAGAAGAATTCTCAGTAACTGCTTTGGGTTGCGTGTGTTCAACTCACAGAGTTTGACCTTCCTTTAGACAGAGCAGGTATGAAACCCTCTTTTTGTGGAATTTGCAAGTGGAGATTTCAAGCACTTTTGGGCCAAGGGTAGAAAAGGAAATATCTTCGTATAAAAACTAGAGAGAATCATTCTCAGAAACCACTTTGTGTTGTGTGCGTTCGACTCACAGGGTTTCACCTTTCTTTTCATAGAGCAATTTGGAAACACTCTGTTTGTAAAGTCTGCAAGTGGATATTTGGACATCTTTGAAGATTTCGTTGGAAACGGGATTTCTTCATCTAATGCTAGACAGAAGAATTCTCAGTAACTTCTTTGGGTTTTGTGTGTTCAACTCACAGAGTTGAACCTTCCTTTAGACAGAGCAGATTTGAAACCCTCTTTTTGTGGAATTTGAAAGTGGAGATTTCAAGCGCTTTTCTGCCAATGGTAGAAAAGGAAATATCTTTGTATAAGAACTAGAGAGAATCATTCTCAGAAACCACTTTGTGTTGTGTGCATTCCACTCACAGAGTTTCACCTTTCTTTTCATAGAGCAGTTTGGAAACCCTCTGTTTGTAAAGTCTGCAAGTGGATATTTGGACCTCTTTGAGGATTTCGTTGGAAACGGGATTTCTTCATCTAATGCTAGACAGAAGAATTCTCAGTAACTTCTTTGGGTTGTGTGTGTTCAACTCACCGAGTTGAACCTTCCTTTAGACAGAGCAGATTTGTAACCCTCTTTTTCTGGAATTTGAAAGTGGAGATTTCAAGCGCTTTCGGGCCAAAGGTAGAAAAGGAAATATCTTCGTATAAGAACTAGAGAGAATCATTCTCAGAAACCACTTTGTGTTGTGTGCGTTCCACTCACAGAGTTTAAACTTTCTTTTCATAGAGAAGTTTGGAAACACTCTGTTTGTAAAGTCTGCAAGTGGATATTTGGACGTATTTGAGGATTTCGTTGGAAACGGGATTTCTTCATCTAATGCTTGACAGAAGAATTCTCAGTAACTTTTTTGTGTTGTGTGTGTTCAACTCACAGAGTTGAACCTTCCTTTAGACAGAGCAGATTTGAAACCCTCTTTTTGTGGAATTTGCAAGTGGAGATTTCAAGCGCTTTGGGGCCAACGGTAGAAAGGCAAATATCTTCATATAAAAACTAGAGAGAATCATTCTCAGAAACCACTTTGTGTTGTGTGCGTTCCACTCACAGAGTTTAAACTTTGTTTTCATAGATCAGTTTGGAAACACTCTGTTTGTAAAGTCTGCAAGTGGATATTTGGACCTCTTTGAGGATTTCGTTGGAAACCGGATTTCTTCATCTAATTCTAGTTAGAAGAATTCTCAGTAACTGCTTTGGGTTGCGTGTGTTCAACTCACAGAGTTTGACCTTCCTTTAGACAGAGCAGATATGAAACCCTCTTTTTGTGGAATTTGCAAGTGGAGATTTCAAGCACTTTTGGGCCAACGGTAGAAAAGGAAATATCTTCGTATAAAAACTAGAGAGAATCATTCTCAGAAACCACTTTGTGTTGTATGCGTTCCACTCACGGAGTTTAACCTTTCTTTTCATAGAGCAGTTTGGAAACACTCTGTTTGTAACGTCTGCAAGTGGATAATTGGACCTCTTTGAGGATTTCGTTTTAAACGGGATTTCTTCATCTAATGCTAGACAGAAGAATTCTCAGTAACTTCTTTGGGTTTTGTGTGTTCAACTCACAGAGTTGAAACTTCCTTTAGACAGAGCAGATTTGAAACCCTCTTTTTGTGGAATTTGAAAGTGGAGATTTCAAGCGCTTTCGGGCCAACGGTAGAAAAGGAAATATCTTCGTATAAAAACTAGAGACAATCATTCTCAGAAACCACTTTGTGTTGTGTGCGTTCCACTCACAGAGTTTCACCTTCCTTTTCATAGAGCAGTTTGGAAACACTCTGTTTGTAAAGTCTGCAAGTGGATATTTAGACCTCTTTGGGTATTTCGTTGGAAACGGGATTTCTTCATCTAATGCTAGACAGAAGAATTCTCAGTAACTTCTTTGGGTTGTGTGTGTTCAACTCACAGAGTTGAACCTTCCTTTAGACAGAGCAGATTTGTAACCCTCTTTTTGTGGAATTTGAAAGTGGAGATTTCAAGCGCTTTCAGGCCAAAGGTAGAAAAGGAAATATCTTCGTATAAGAACTAGAGAGAATCATTCTCAGAAACCACTTTGTGTTGTATGCGTTCCACTCACAGAGTTTAAACTTTCTTTTCATAGAGAAGTTTGGAAACACTCTGTAAATTCTGCAAGTGGATATTTGGACGTATTTGAGGATTTCGTTGGGAACGGGATTTCTTCATCTAATGCTTGACAGAAAAATTCTCAGTAACTTTTTTGGGTTGTGTGTGTTCAACTCACAGAGTTGAACCGTCCTTTAGACATAGCAGATTTGAAACCCTCTTTTTGTGGAATTTGCAAGTGGAGATTTCAAGCGCTTTGGGGCCAACGGTAGAAAGGCAAATATCTTCATATAAAAACTAGAGAGAATCATTCTCAGAAACCACTTTGTGTTGTGTGCGTTCCACTCACAGAGTTTAAACTTTGTTTTCATAGATCAGTTTGGAAACACTCTGTTTGTAAAGTCTGCAAGTGGATATTTGGACCTCTTTGAGGATTTCGTTGGAAACCGGATTTCCTCATCTAATTCTAGTTAGAAGAATTCTCAGTAACTGCTTTGGGTTGCGTGTGTTCAACTCACAGAATTTGACCTTCCTTTAGACAGAGCAGATATGAAACCCTCTTTTTGTGGAATTTGCAAGTGGAGATTTCAAGCACTTTTGGGCCAACGGTAGAAAAGGAAATATCTTCGTATAAAAACTAGGGAGAATCATTCTCAGAAACCACTTTGTGTTGTGTGCGTTCCACTCACAGAGTTTAACCTTTCTTTTCATATAGCAGTTTGGAAACACTCTGTTTGTAAAGTCTGCAAGTGGATATTTGGACCTCTTTGAGGATTTCGTTGGAAACGGGATTTCTTCATCTAATGCTAGACAGAAGAATTCTCAGTAACTTCTTTGGGTTTTGTGTGTTCAACTCACAGAGTTGAACCTTCCTTTAAACAGAGCAGATTTGAAACCCTCTTTTTGTGGAATTTGAAAATGGAGATTTCAAGCGCTTTCGGGCCAACGGTAGAAAAGGAAATATCTTTGTATAAGAACTAGAGAGAATCCTTCTCAGAAACCACTTTGTGTTGTGTGCATTCCACTCACAGAGTTTCAAATTTCTTTTCATAGAGCAGTTTGGAAACACTCTGTTTGTAAAGTCTGCAAGTGGATATTTGGACCTCTTTGAGGATTTCGTTGGAAACGGGATTTCTTCATCTAATGCTAGACAGAAGAATTCTCAGTAACTTCTTTGGGTTTTGTGTGTTCAACTCACAGAGTTGAACCTTCCATTAGACAGAGCAGATTTGAAACCCTCTTTTTGTGGAATTTGCAAGTGGAGATTTCAAGCACTTTTGGGCCAACGGTAGAAAAGGAAATATCTTCGTATAAAAACTAGAGAGAAACATTCTCAGAAACCACTTTGTGTTGTGTGCGTTCCACTCACGGAGTTTAAACTTTCTTTTCATAGAGCAGTTTGGAAACACTCTGTTTGTAAAGTCTGCAAGTGGATATTTAGACCTCTTTGAGGATTTCGTTGGAAACGGGATTTCTTCATCTAATTCTAGTTAGAAGAATTCTCAGTAACTTCTTTGGGTTGCGTGTGTTCAACTCACAGAGTTGAACCTTCCTTTAGACAGAGCAGATATGAAACCCTCTTTTTGTGGAATT
Organism: Gorilla gorilla gorilla; assembly: GCF_029281585.2. NCBI lineage: Eukaryota > Metazoa > Chordata > Mammalia > Primates > Hominidae > Gorilla > Gorilla gorilla. The sequence goes on from NC_073224.2 coordinate 109,207,249, forward strand.
TGCAAGTGGAGACTTCAAGCGCTTTTGGGCCAACGGTAGAAAAGGAAATATCTTCGTATAAAAACTAGAGAGAATCATTCTCAGAAACCACTTTGTGTTGTGTGCGTTCCACTCACAGGGTTTCACCTTTCTTTTCATAGAGCAGTTTGGAAACACTCTGTTTGTAAAGTCTGCAAGTGGATATTTGGACCTCTTTGAGGATTTCGTAGGAAATGGGATTTCTTCATCTAATTCTAGTTAGAAGAATGCTCAGTAACTTCTTTGGGTTGCGTGTGTTCAACTCACAGAGTTGAACCTTCCTGTAGACAGAGCAGATTTGAAACCCTCTTTTTGTGGAATTTGCAAGTGGAGATTTCAAGCGCTTTTCTGCCAACGGTAGAAAAGGAAATATCTTCGTATAAAAACTAGAGACAATCATTCTCAGAAACCACTTTGTGTTGTGTGCGTTCCACTCACAGAGTTTCACCTTTCTTTTCATGGAGCAGTTTGGAATCACTCTGTTTGTAAAGTCTGCAAGTGGATATTTGGACCTCTTTGAGGATTTCGTTGGAAACGGGATTTCTTCATCTAATGCTAGACAGAAGAATTCTCAGTAACTTCTTTGGGTTTTGTGTGTTCAAATCACAGAGTTGAACCTTCCTTTAGACAGAGCATATTTGAAACCCTCTTTTTGTGGAATTTGAAAGTGGAGATTTCAAGCGCTTTCGGGCCAACGGTAGAAAAGGAAATATCTTCGTATAAGAACTAGAGAGAATCATTCTCAGAAACCACTTTGTGTTGTGTGCATTCCACTCACAGAGTTTAACCTTTCTTTTCATAGAGCAGTTTGGAAACCCTCTGTTTGTAAAGTCTGCAAGTGGATATTTGGACCTCTTTGAGGATTTCGTTGGAAACGGGATTTCTTCATCTAATGCTAGACAGAAGAATTCTCAGTAACTTCTTTGGGTTGTGTGTGTTCAACTCACAGAGTTTGACCTTCCTTTAGACAGAGCAGATATGAAACCCTCTTTTTGTGGAATTTGCAAGTGGAGATTTCAAGCACCTTTGGGCCAACGGTAGAAAAGGAAATATCTTCATATAAAAACTAGAGAGAATCATTCTCAGAAACCACTTTGTGTTGTGTGCGTTCCACTCACCGAGTTTAACCTTTCTTTTCATAGAGCAGTTTGGAAACACTCTGTTTGTAACGTCTGCAAGTGGATAATTGGACCTCTTTGAGGATTTCGTTTTAAACGGGATTTCTTCATCTAATGCTAGACAGAAGAATTCTCAGTAACTTCTTTGGGTTTTGTGTGTTCAACTCACAGAGTTGAAACTTCCTTTAGACAGAGCAGATTTGAAACCCTCTTTTTGTGGAATTTGAAAGTGGAGATTTCAAGCGCTTTCGGGCCAACGGTAGAAAAGGAAATATCTTCGTATAAAAACTAGAGACAATCATTCTCAGAAACCACTTTGTGTTGTGTGCGTTCCACTCACAGAGTTTCACCTTTCTTTTCATAGAGCAGTTTGGAAACACTCTGTTTGTAAAGTCTGCAAGTGGATATTTGGACCTCTTTGAGGATTTCGTTGGAAACGGGATTTCTTCATCTAATGCTAGACAGAAGAATTCTCAGTAACTTCTTTGGGTTTTGTGTGTTCAACTCACAGACTTGAACTTTCCTTTAGACAGAGCAGATTTGAAACCCTCTTTTTGTGGAATTTGAAAGTGGAGATTTCAAGCGCTTTCGGGCCAACGGTAGAAAAGGAAATATCTTCGTATAAGAACTAGAGAGAATCATTCTCAGAAACCACTTTGTGTTGTGTGCATTCCACTCACAGAGTTTAACCTTTCTTTTCATAGAGCAGTTTGGAAACCCTCTGTTTGTAAAGTCTGCAAGTGGATATTTGGACCTCTTTGAGGATTTCGTTGGAAACGGGATTTCTTCATCTAATGCTAGACAGAAGAATTCTCAGTAACTTCTTTGGGTTGTGTGTGTTCAACTCACAGAGTTTGACCTTCCTTTAGACAGAGCAGATATGAAACCCTCTTTTTGTGGAATTTGCAAGTGGAGATTTCAAGCACCTTTGGGCCAACGGTAGAAAAGGAAATATCTTCATATAAAAACTAGAGAGAATCATTCTCAGAAACCACTTTGTGTTGTGTGCGTTCCACTCACCGAGTTTAACCTTTCTTTTCATAGAGCAGTTTGGAAACACTCTGTTTGTAACGTCTGCAAGTGGATAATTGGACCTCTTTGAGGATTTCGTTTTAAACGGGATTTCTTCATCTAATGCTAGACAGAAGAATTCTCAGTAACTTCTTTGGGTTTTGTGTGTTCAACTCACAGAGTTGAAACTTCCTTTAGACAGAGCAGATTTGAAACCCTCTTTTTGTGGAATTTGAAAGTGGAGATTTCAAGCGCTTTCGGGCCAACGGTAGAAAAGGAAATATCTTCGTATAAAAACTAGAGACAATCATTCTCAGAAACCACTTTGTGTTGTGTGCGTTCCACTCACAGAGTTTCACCTTTCTTTTCATAGAGCAGTTTGGAAACACTCTGTTTGTAAAGTCTGCAAGTGGATATTTGGACCTCTTTGAGGATTTCGTTGGAAACGGGATTTCTTCATCTAATGCTAGACAGAAGAATTCTCAGTAACTTCTTTGGGTTTTGTGTGTTCAACTCACAGACTTGAACCTTCCTTTAGACAGAGCAGATTTGAAACCCTCTTTTTGTGGAATTTGAAAGTGGAGATTTCAAGCGCTTTCGGGCCAACGGTAGAAAAGGAAATATCTTTGTATAAGAACTAGAGAGAATCATTCTCAGAAACCACTTTGTGTTGTGTGCATTCCACTCACAGAGTTTCACCTTTCTTTTCATAGAGCAGTTTGGAAACCCTCTGTTTGTAAAGTCTGCAAGTGGATATTTGGACCTCTTTGAGGATTTCGTTGGAAACGGGATTTCTTCATCTAATGCTAGACAGAAGAATTCTCAGTAACTTCTTTGGGTTGTGTGTGTTCAACTCACAGAGTTGAACCTTCCTTTAGACAGAGCAGATTTGTAACCCTCTTTTTGTGGAATTTGAAAGTGGAGATTTCAAGCGCTTTCGGGCCAAAGGTAGAAAAGGAAATATCTTCGTATAAGAACTAGAGAGAATCATTCTCAGAAACCACTTTGTGTTGTATGCGTTCCACTCACAGAGTTTAAACTTTCTTTTCATAGAGAAGTTTGGAAACACTCTGTAAAGTCTGCAAGTGGATATTTGGACGTATTTGAGGATTTCGTTGGGAACGGGATTTCTTCATCTAATGCTTGACAGAAGAATTCTCAGTAACTTTTTTGGGTTGTGTGTGTTCAACTCACAGAGTTGAACCGTCCTTTAGACATAGCAGATTTGAAACCCTCTTTTTGTGGAATTTGCAAGTGGAGATTTCAAGCGCTTTGGGGCCAACGGTAGAAAGGCAAATATCTTCATATAAAAACTAGAGAGAATCATTCTCAGAAACCACTTTGTGTTGTGTGCGTTCCACTCACAGAGTTTAAACTTTGTTTTCATAGATCAGTTTGGAAACACTCTGTTTGTAAAGTCTGCAAGTGGATATTTGGACATCTTTGAGGATTTCGTTGGAAACCGGATTTCCTCATCTAATTCTAGTTAGAAGAATTCTCAGTAACTGCTTTGGGTTGCGTGTGTTCAACTCACAGAGTTGAACCTTCCTGTAGACAGAGCAGATTTGAAACCCTCTTTTTGTGGAATTTGCAAGTGGAGATTTCAAGCGCTTTTCTGCCAACGGTAGAAAAGGAAATATCTTCGTATAAAAACTAGAGACAATCATTCTCAGAAACCACTTTGTGTTGTGTGCGTTCCACTCACAGAGTTTCACCTTTCTTTTCATGGAGCAGTTTGGAATCACTCTGTTTGTAAAGTCTGCAAGTGGATATTTGGACCTCTTTGAGGATTTCGTTGGAAACGGGATTTCTTCATCTAATGCTAGACAGAAGAATTCTCAGTAACTTCTTTGGGTTTTGTGTGTTCAAATCACAGAGTTGAACCTTCCTTTAGACAGAGCATATTTGAAACCCTCTTTTTGTGGAATTTGAAAGTGGAGATTTCAAGCGCTTTCGGGCCAACGGTAGAAAAGGAAATATCTTCGTATAAGAACTAGAGAGAATCATTCTCAGAAACCACTTTGTGTTGTGTGCATTCCACTCACAGAGTTTAACCTTTCTTTTCATAGAGCAGTTTGGAAACCCTCTGTTTGTAAAGTCTGCAAGTGGATATTTGGACCTCTTTGAGGATTTCGTTGGAAACGGGATTTCTTCATCTAATTCTAGACAGAAGAATTCTCAGTAACTTCTTTGGGTTGTGTGTGTTCAACTCACAGAGTTTGACCTTCCTTTAGACAGAGCAGATATGAAACCCTCTTTTTGTGGAATTTGCAAGTGGAGATTTCAAGCACCTTTGGGCCAACGGTAGAAAAGGAAATATCTTCATATAAAAACTAGAGAGAATCATTCTCAGAAACCACTTTGTGTTGTGTGCGTTCCACTCACCGAGTTTAACCTTTCTTTTCATAGAGCAGTTTGGAAACACTCTGTTTGTAACGTCTGCAAGTGGATAATTGGACCTCTTTGAGGATTTCGTTTTAAACGGGATTTCTTCATCTAATGCTAGACAGAAGAATTCTCAGTAACTTCTTTGGGTTTTGTGTGTTCAACTCACAGAGTTGAAACTTCCTTTAGACAGAGCAGATTTGAAACCCTCTTTTTGTGGAATTTGAAAGTGGAGATTTCAAGCGCTTTCGGGCCAACGGTAGAAAAGGAAATATCTTCGTATAAGAACTAGAGAGAATCATTCTCAGAAACCACTTTGTGTTGTGTGCATTCCACTCACAGAGTTTAACCTTTCTTTTCATAGAGCAGTTTGGAAACCCTCTGTTTGTAAAGTCTGCAAGTGGATATTTGGACCTCTTTGAGGATTTCGTTGGAAACGGGATTTCTTCATCTAATGCTAGACAGAAGAATTCTCAGTAACTTCTTTGGGTTGTGTGTGTTCAACTCACAGAGTTTGACCTTCCTTTAGACAGAGCAGATATGAAACCCTCTTTTTGTGGAATTTGCAAGTGGAGATTTCAAGCACCTTTGGGCCAACGGTAGAAAAGGAAATATCTTCATATAAAAACTAGAGAGAATCATTCTCAGAAACCACTTTGTGTTGTGTGCGTTCCACTCACCGAGTTTAACCTTTCTTTTCATAGAGCAGTTTGGAAACACTCTGTTTGTAACGTCTGCAAGTGGATAATTGGACCTCTTTGAGGATTTCGTTTTAAACGGGATTTCTTCATCTAATGCTAGACAGAAGAATTCTCAGTAACTTCTTTGGGTTTTGTGTGTTCAACTCACAGAGTTGAAACTTCCTTTAGACAGAGCAGATTTGAAACCCTCTTTTTGTGGAATTTGAAAGTGGAGATTTCAAGCGCTTTCGGGCCAACGGTAGAAAAGGAAATATCTTCGTATAAAAACTAGAGACAATCATTCTCAGAAACCACTTTGTGTTGTGTGCGTTCCACTCACAGAGTTTCACCTTTCTTTTCATAGAGCAGTTTGGAAACACTCTGTTTGTAAAGTCTGCAAGTGGATATTTGGACCTCTTTGAGGATTTCGTTGGAAACGGGATTTCTTCATCTAATGCTAGACAGAAGAATTCTCAGTAACTTCTTTGGGTTTTGTGTGTTCAACTCACAGACTTGAACCTTCCTTTAGACAGAGCAGATTTGAAACCCTCTTTTTGTGGAATTTGAAAGTGGAGATTTCAAGCGCTTTCGGGCCAACGGTAGAAAAGGAAATATCTTTGTATAAGAACTAGAGAGAATCATTCTCAGAAACCACTTTGTGTTGTGTGCATTCCACTCACAGAGTTTCACCTTTCTTTTCATAGAGCAGTTTGGAAACCCTCTGTTTGTAAAGTCTGCAAGTGGATATTTGGACCTCTTTGAGGATTTCGTTGGAAACGGGATTTCTTCATCTAATGCTAGACAGAAGAATTCTCAGTAACTTCTTTGGGTTGTGTGTGTTCAACTCACAGAGTTGAACCTTCCTTTAGACAGAGCAGATTTGTAACCCTCTTTTTGTGGAATTTGAAAGTGGAGATTTCAAGCGCTTTCGGGCCAAAGGTAGAAAAGGAAATATCTTCGTATAAGAACTAGAGAGAATCATTCTCAGAAACCACTTTGTGTTGTATGCGTTCCACTCACAGAGTTTAAACTTTCTTTTCATAGAGAAGTTTGGAAACACTCTGTAAAGTCTGCAAGTGGATATTTGGACGTATTTGAGGATTTCGTTGGGAACGGGATTTCTTCATCTAATGCTTGACAGAAGAATTCTCAGTAACTTTTTTGGGTTGTGTGTGTTCAACTCACAGAGTTGAACCGTCCTTTAGACATAGCAGATTTGAAACCCTCTTTTTGTGGAATTTGCAAGTGGAGATTTCAAGCGCTTTGGGGCCAACGGTAGAAAGGCAAATATCTTCATATAAAAACTAGAGAGAATCATTCTCAGAAACCACTTTGTGTTGTGTGCGTTCCACTCACAGAGTTTAAACTTTGTTTTCATAGATCAGTTTGGAAACACTCTGTTTGTAAAGTCTGCAAGTGGATATTTGGACATCTTTGAGGATTTCGTTGGAAACCGGATTTCCTCATCTAATTCTAGTTAGAAGAATTCTCAGTAACTGCTTTGGGTTGCGTGTGTTCAACTCACAGAGTTTGACCTTCCTTTAGACAGAGCAGATATGAAACCCTCTTTTTGTGGAATTTGCAAGTGGAGATTTCAAGCACTTTTGGGCCAACGGTAGAAAAGGAAATATCTTCGTATAAAAACTAGGGAGAATCATTCTCAGAAACCACTTTGTGTTGTGTGCGTTCCACTCACAGAGTTTAACCTTTCTTTTCATAGAGCAGTTTGGAAACACTCTGTTTGTAAAGTCTGCAAGTGGATATTTGGACCTCTTTGAGGATTTCGTTGGAAACGGGATTTCTTCATCTAATGCTAGACAGAAGAATTCTCAGTAACTTCTTTTTGTTTTGTGTGTTCAACTCACCGAGTTGAACCTTCCTTTAGACAGAGCAGATTTGAAACCCTCTTTTTGTGGAATTTGAAAGTGGAGATTTCAAGCGCTTTCGGGCCAACGGTAGAAAAGGAAATATCTTTGTATAAGAACTAGAGAGAATCATTCTCAGAAACCACTTTGTGTTGTGTGCATTCCACTCACAGAGTTTCACCTTTCTTTTCATAGAGCAGTTTGGAAACCCTCTGTTTGTAAAGTCTGCAAGTGGACATTTGGACCTATTTGAGGATTTCGTTGGAAACGGGATTTCTTCATCTAATGCTAGACAGAAGAATTCTCAGTAACTTCATTGGGTTGTGTGTGTTGAACTCACAGAGTTGAACCTTCCTTTAGACAGAGCAGATTTGAAACTCTCTTTTTGTGGAATTTGCAAGTGGAGATTTCAAGCGCTTTGGTGCGAATGGTAGAAAAGGAAATATCTTCGTATAAAAACTAGAGAGAATCATTCTCAAAAACCACTTTGTGTTGACTGCGATCCATTCACAGAGTTTAACCTTTCTTTTCATGGAGCAGTTTGGAAACACTCTGTTTGTAACGTCTGCAAGTGGATATTTTGACCTCTTTGAGCATTTCGTTGGAAACGGGATTTCTTCATCTAATGCTAGACAGAAGAATTCTCAGTAACTTCTTTGGGTTTTGTGTGTTCAACTCACAGAGTTGAACCTTCCTTTAGACAGAGCAGATTTGAAACCCTCTTTTTGTGGAATTTGAAAGTGGAGATTTCACGCGCTTTGGGGCCCAATGTAGAAAAGGAAATATCTTCGTATAAGAACTGGAGAGAATCATTCTCAGAAACCACTTTGTGTTGTGTGCGTTCCACTCACAGAGTTTAACCTTTCTTTTGATAGAGAAGTTTGGAAACACTGTGTTTGTAAAGTCTGCAAGTGGATATTTAGACCTCTTTGAGGATTTCGTTGGAAACGGTATTTCCCCATCTTATTCTAGTTAGAAGAATTCTCAGTAACTTCTTTGGGTTGCATGTGTTCAACTCACAGAGTTGGACCTTCCTTTAGACAGAGCAGATATGAAACCCTCTTTTTGTGGAATTTGCAAGTGGAGATTTCAAGCACTTTTGGGCCATCGGTAGAAAAGGAAATATCTTCGTATAAAAACTAGAGAGATTCATTCTCAGAAAACACTTTGTGATCACTGCGACCCATTCACAGAGTTTAACCTTTCTTTTCATGGAGCAGTTTGGAAACACTCTGTTTGTAAAGTCTGCAAGTGGATATTTAGACCTCTTTGAGAATTTCGTTGGAAACGGGATTTCCTCATCTAATTCTAGATGGAAGAATTCTCAGTAACTTCTTTGGGTTGTGTGTGTTCAACTCACAGATTTGAACCTTCCTTTAGTCAGAGCAGATTTGAAACCCTCTTTTTGTGGAATTTGCAAGTGGAGATTTCACGCGCTTTTGGGACAATGTTAGGAAAGGAAATATCTTCGTATAAAAACTAGAGAGAATCATTCTCAGAAACCACTTTGTGTTGTGTGCGTTCCACTCACAGAGTTTAACCTTTCTTTTCATAGAGCAGTTTGGAAACACTCTGTTTGTAAAGTCTGCAAGTGGATATTTGGACCTCTTTGAGGATTTCGTTGGAAACGGGTTTTCATCATCTAATTCTAGATTGAAGAATTCTCAGTAACTTCTTTGGGTTGCGTGTGCTCAACTCACAGAGTTGGACATTCCATTAGACAGAGCAGATATGTAAACCTCTTTTTGTGGAATTTGCAAGTGGAGATTTCAAGCACTTTTCGTCCAACGGTAGAAAAGGAAATATCTTCGTATAAAAACTAGAGAGAATCATTCTCAGAAACGGCTTTGTGTTGTGTGCGTTCCACTCACAGAGTTTAACCTTTCTTTTCATAGAGCAGTTTGGAAACACTCTGTTTGTAAAGTCTGCAAGTGGATATTTGGACCTCTTTGAGGATTTCGTTGGAAACGGGATTTCTTCATCTAATGCCAGACAGAAGAATTCTCAGTAACTTCTTTGGGTTGTGTGTGTTCAACTCACAGAGTTTGACCTTCCTTTAGACAGAGCAGATATGAAACCCTCTTTTTGTGGAATTTGCAAGTGGAGATTTCAAGCACCTTTGGGCCAACGGTAGAAAAGGAAATATCTTCGTATAAAAACTAGAGAGAATCATTCTCAGAAACCACTTTGTGTTGTGTGCGTTCCACTCACCGAGTTTAACCTTTCTTTTCATAGAGCAGTTTGGAAACACTCTGTTTGTAAAGTCTGCAAGTGGATAATTGGACCTCTTTGAGGATTTCGTTTTAAACGGGATTTCTTCATCTAATGCTAGACAGAAGAATTCTCAGTAACTCCTTTGGGTTTTGTGTGTTCAACTCACAGAGTTGAAACTTCCTTTAGACAGAGCAGATTTGAAACCCTCTTTTTGTGGAATTTGAAAGTGGAGATTTCAAGCGCTTTCGGGCCAACGGTGGAAAAGGAAATATCTTCGTATAAAAACTAGAGACAATCATTCTCAGAAACCACTTTGTGTTGTGTGCGTTCCACTCACAGAGTTTCACCTTTCTTTTCATAGAGCAGTTTGGAAACACTCTGTTTGTAAAGTCTGCAAGTGGATATTTGGACCTCTTTGAGGATTTCGTTGGAAACGGGATTTCTTCATCTAATGCTAGACAGAAGAATTCTCAGTAACTTCTTTGGGTTTTGTGTGTTCAACTCACAGACTTGAACCTTCCTTTAGACAGAGCAGATTTGAAACCCTCTTTTTGTGGAATTTGAAAGTGGAGATTTCAAGCGCTTTCGGGCCAACGGTAGAAAAGGAAATATCTTTGTATAAGAACTAGAGAGAATCATTCTCAGAAACCACTTTGTGTTGTGTGCATTCCACTCACAGAGTTTCACCTTTCTTTTCATAGAGCAGTTTGGAAACCCTCTGTTTGTAAAGTCTGCAAGTGGATATTTGGACCTCTTTGAGGATTTCGTTGGAAACGGGATTTCTTCATCTAATGCTAGACAGAAGAATTCTCAGTAACTTCTTTGGGTTGTGTGTGTTCAACTCACAGAGTTGAACCTTCCTTTAGACAGAGCAGATTTGTAACCCTCTTTTTGTGGAATTTGAAAGTGGAGATTTCAAGCGCTTTCGGGCCAAAGGTAGAAAAGGAAATATCTTCGTATAAGAACTAGAGAGAATCATTCTCAGAAACCACTTTGTGTTGTATGCGTTCCACTCACAGAGTTTAAACTTTCTTTTCATAGAGAAGTTTGGAAACACTCTGTAAAGTCTGCAAGTGGATATTTGGACGTATTTGAGGATTTCGTTGGGAACGGGATTTCTTCATCTAATGCTTGACAGAAGAATTCTCAGTAACTTTTTTGGGTTGTGTGTGTTCAACTCACAGAGTTGAACCGTCCTTTAGACATAGCAGATTTGAAACCCTCTTTTTGTGGAATTTGCAAGTGGAGATTTCAAGCGCTTTGGGGCCAACGGTAGAAAAGGAAATATCTTCGTATAAAAACTAGAGACAATCATTCTCAGAAACCACTTTGTGTTGTGTGCGTTCCACTCACAGAGTTTCACCTTTCTTTTCATGGAGCAGTTTGGAAACACTCTGTTTGTAAAGTCTGCAAGTGGATATTTGGACCTCTTTGAGGATTTCGTTGGAAACGGGATTTCTTCATCTAATGCTAGACAGAAGAATTCTCAGTAACTTCTTTGGGTTTTGTGTGTTCAAATCACATAGTTGAACCTTCCCTTAGACAGAGAAGATTTGAAACCCTCTTTTTGTGGAATTTGCAAGTGGAGATTTCAAGCGCTTTTCTGCCAAAGGTAGAAAAGGAAATATCTTCGTATAAAAACTAGAGACAATCATTCTCAGAAACCACTTTGTGTTGTGTGCGTTTCACTCAGAGAGTTTCACCTTTCTTTTCATACAGCAGTTTGGAAACACTCTGTTTGTAAAGTCTGCAAGTGGATATTTGGTCCTCTTTGAGGATTTCGTTGGAAACGGGATTTCTTCATCTAATGCTAGACAGAAGAATTCTCAGTAACTTCTTTGGGTTTTGTGTGTTCAACTCACAGAGTTGAACTTTCCTTTAGACAGAGCAGATTTGAAACCCTCTTTTTGTGGAATTTGAAAGTGGAGATTTCAAGCGCTTTCGGGCCAACGGTAGAAAAGGAAATATCTTTGTATAAGAACTAGAGAGAATCATTCTCAGAAACCACTTTGTGTTGTGTGCATTCCACTCACAGAGTTTCACCTTTCTTTTCATAGAGCAGTTTGGAAACCCTCTGTTTGTAAAGTCTGCAAGTGGACATTTGGACCTATTTGAGGATTTCGTTGGAAACGGGATTTCTTCATCTAATGCTAGACAGAAGAATTCTCAGTAACTTCATTGGGTTGTGTGTGTTGAACTCACAGAGTTGAACCTTCCTTTAGACAGAGCAGATTTGAAACTCTCTTTTTGTGGAATTTGCAAGTGGAGATTTCAAGCGCTTTGGTGCGAATGGTAGAAAAGGAAATATCTTCGTATAAAAACTAGAGAGAATCATTCTCAAAAACCACTTTGTGTTGACTGCGATCCATTCACAGAGTTTAACCTTTCTTTTCATGGAGCAGTTTGGAAACACTCTGTTTGTAACGTCTGCAAGTGGATATTTTGACCTCTTTGAGCATTTCGTTGGAAACGGGATTTCTTCATCTAATGCTAGACAGAAGAATTCTCAGTAACTTCTTTGGGTTTTGTGTGTTCAACTCACAGAGTTGAACCTTCCTTTAGACAGAGCAGATTTGAAACCCTCTTTTTGTGGAATTTGAAAGTGGAGATTTCACGCGCTTTGGGGCCCAATGTAGAAAAGGAAATATCTTCGTATAAGAACTGGAGAGAATCATTCTCAGAAACCACTTTGTGTTGTGTGCGTTCCACTCACAGAGTTTAACCTTTCTTTTGATAGAGAAGTTTGGAAACACTGTGTTTGTAAAGTCTGCAAGTGGATATTTAGACCTCTTTGAGGATTTCGTTGGAAACGGTATTTCCCCATCTTATTCTAGTTAGAAGAATTCTCAGTAACTTCTTTGGGTTGCATGTGTTCAACTCACAGAGTTGGACCTTCCTTTAGACAGAGCAGATATGAAACCCTCTTTTTGTGGAATTTGCAAGTGGAGATTTCAAGCACTTTTGGGCCATCGGTAGAAAAGGAAATATCTTCGTATAAAAACTAGAGAGATTCATTCTCAGAAAACACTTTGTGATCACTGCGACCCATTCACAGAGTTTAACCTTTCTTTTCATGGAGCAGTTTGGAAACACTCTGTTTGTAAAGTCTGCAAGTGGATATTTAGACCTCTTTGAGAATTTCGTTGGAAACGGGATTTCCTCATCTAATTCTAGATGGAAGAATTCTCAGTAACTTCTTTGGGTTGTGTGTGTTCAACTCACAGATTTGAACCTTCCTTTAGTCAGAGCAGATTTGAAACCCTCTTTTTGTGGAATTTGCAAGTGGAGATTTCACGCGCTTTTGGGACAATGTTAGGAAAGGAAATATCTTCGTATAAAAACTAGAGAGAATCATTCTCAGAAACCACTTTGTGTTGTGTGCGTTCCACTCACAGAGTTTAACCTTTCTTTTCATAGAGCAGTTTGGAAACACTCTGTTTGTAAAGTCTGCAAGTGGATATTTGGACCTCTTTGAGGATTTCGTTGGAAACGGGTTTTCATCATCTAATTCTAGATTGAAGAATTCTCAGTAACTTCTTTGGGTTGCGTGTGCTCAACTCACAGAGTTGGACATTCCATTAGACAGAGCAGATATGTAAACCTCTTTTTGTGGAATTTGCAAGTGGAGATTTCAAGCACTTTTCGTCCAACGGTAGAAAAGGAAATATCTTCGTATAAAAACTAGAGAGAATCATTCTCAGAAACGGCTTTGTGTTGTGTGCGTTCCACTCACAGAGTTTAACCTTTCTTTTCATAGAGCAGTTTGGAAACACTCTGTTTGTAAAGTCTGCAAGTGGATATTTGGACCTCTTTGAGGATTTCGTTTTAAACGGGATTTCTTCATCTAATGCTAGACAGAAGAATTCTCAGTAACTCCTTTGGGTTTTGTGTGTTCAACTCACAGAGTTGAAACTTCCTTTAGACAGAGCAGATTTGAAACCCTCTTTTTGTGGAATTTGAAAGTGGAGATTTCAAGCGCTTTCGGGCCAACGGTGGAAAAGGAAATATCTTCGTATAAAAACTAGAGACAATCATTCTCAGAAACCACTTTGTGTTGTGTGCGTTCCACTCACAGAGTTTCACCTTTCTTTTCATAGAGCAGTTTGGAAACACTCTGTTTGTAAAGTCTGCAAGTGGATATTTGGACCTCTTTGAGGATTTCGTTGGAAACGGGATTTCTTCATCTAATGCTAGACAGAAGAATTCTCAGTAACTTCTTTGGGTTTTGTGTGTTCAACTCACAGACTTGAACCTTCCTTTAGACAGAGCAGATTTGAAACCCTCTTTTTGTGGAATTTGAAAGTGGAGATTTCAAGCGCTTTCGGGCCAACGGTAGAAAAGGAAATATCTTTGTATAAGAACTAGAGAGAATCATTCTCAGAAACCACTTTGTGTTGTGTGCATTCCACTCACAGAGTTTCACCTTTCTTTTCATAGAGCAGTTTGGAAACCCTCTGTTTGTAAAGTCTGCAAGTGGATATTTGGACCTCTTTGAGGATTTCGTTGGAAACGGGATTTCTTCATCTAATGCTAGACAGAAGAATTCTCAGTAACTTCTTTGGGTTGTGTGTGTTCAACTCACAGAGTTGAACCTTCCTTTAGACAGAGCAGATTTGTAACCCTCTTTTTGTGGAATTTGAAAGTGGAGATTTCAAGCGCTTTCGGGCCAAAGGTAGAAAAGGAAATATCTTCGTATAAGAACTAGAGAGAATCATTCTCAGAAACCACTTTGTGTTGTATGCGTTCCACTCACAGAGTTTAAACTTTCTTTTCATAGAGAAGTTTGGAAACACTCTGTAAAGTCTGCAAGTGGATATTTGGACGTATTTGAGGATTTCGTTGGGAACGGGATTTCTTCATCTAATGCTTGACAGAAGAATTCTCAGTAACTTTTTTGGGTTGTGTGTGTTCAACTCACAGAGTTGAACCGTCCTTTAGACATAGCAGATTTGAAACCCTCTTTTTGTGGAATTTGCAAGTGGAGATTTCAAGCGCTTTGGGGCCAACGGTAGAAAAGGAAATATCTTCGTATAAAAACTAGAGACAATCATTCTCAGAAACCACTTTGTGTTGTGTGCGTTCCACTCACAGAGTTTCACCTTTCTTTTCATGGAGCAGTTTGGAAACACTCTGTTTGTAAAGTCTGCAAGTGGATATTTGGACCTCTTTGAGGATTTCGTTGGAAACGGGATTTCTTCATCTAATGCTAGACAGAAGAATTCTCAGTAACTTCTTTGGGTTTTGTGTGTTCAAATCACATAGTTGAACCTTCCCTTAGACAGAGAAGATTTGAAACCCTCTTTTTGTGGAATTTGCAAGTGGAGATTTCAAGCGCTTTTCTGCCAAAGGTAGAAAAGGAAATATCTTCGTATAAAAACTAGAGACAATCATTCTCAGAAACCACTTTGTGTTGTGTGCGTTTCACTCAGAGAGTTTCACCTTTCTTTTCATACAGCAGTTTGGAAACACTCTGTTTGTAAAGTCTGCAAGTGGATATTTGGTCCTCTTTGAGGATTTCGTTGGAAACGGGATTTCTTCATCTAATGCTAGACAGAAGAATTCTCAGTAACTTCTTTGGGTTTTGTGTGTTCAACTCACAGAGTTGAACTTTCCTTTAGACAGAGCAGATTTGAAACCCTCTTTTTGTGGAATTTGAAAGTGGAGATTTCAAGCGCTTTCGGGCCAACGGTAGAAAAGGAAATATCTTTGTATAAGAACTAGAGAGAATCATTCTCAGAAACCACTTTGTGTTGTGTGCATTCCACTCACAGAGTTTCACCTTTCTTTTCATAGAGCAGTTTGGAAACCCTCTGTTTGTAAAGTCTGCAAGTGGACATTTGGACCTATTTGAGGATTTCGTTGGAAACGGGATTTCTTCATCTAATGCTAGACAGAAGAATTCTCAGTAACTTCATTGGGTTGTGTGTGTTGAACTCACAGAGTTGAACCTTCCTTTAGACAGAGCAGATTTGAAACTCTCTTTTTGTGGAATTTGCAAGTGGAGATTTCAAGCGCTTTGGTGCGAATGGTAGAAAAGGAAATATCTTCGTATAAAAACTAGAGAGAATCATTCTCAAAAACCACTTTGTGTTGACTGCGATCCATTCACAGAGTTTAACCTTTCTTTTCATGGAGCAGTTTGGAAACACTCTGTTTGTAACGTCTGCAAGTGGATATTTTGACCTCTTTGAGCATTTCGTTGGAAACGGGATTTCTTCATCTAATGCTAGACAGAAGAATTCTCAGTAACTTCTTTGGGTTTTGTGTGTTCAACTCACAGAGTTGAACCTTCCTTTAGACAGAGCAGATTTGAAACCCTCTTTTTGTGGAATTTGAAAGTGGAGATTTCACGCGCTTTGGGGCCCAATGTAGAAAAGGAAATATCTTCGTATAAGAACTGGAGAGAATCATTCTCAGAAACCACTTTGTGTTGTGTGCGTTCCACTCACAGAGTTTAACCTTTCTTTTGATAGAGAAGTTTGGAAACACTGTGTTTGTAAAGTCTGCAAGTGGATATTTGGACCTCTTTGAGGATTTCGTTGGAAACGGTATTTCCCCATCTTATTCTAGTTAGAAGAATTCTCAGTAACTTCTTTGGGTTGCATGTGTTCAACTGACAGAGTTGGACCTTCCTTTAGACAGAGCAGATATGAAACCCTCTTTTTGTGGAATTTGCAAGTGGAGATTTCAAGCACTTTTCGTCCAACGGTAGAAATGGAAATATCTTCGTATAAAAACTAGAGAGAATCATTCTCAGAAACCGCTTTGTGTTGTGTGCGTTCCACTCACAGAGTTTAACCTTTCTTTTCATAGAGCAGTTTGGAAACACTCTGTTTGTAAAGTCTGCAAGTGGATATTTGGACCTCTTTGAGGATTTCGTTGGAAACGGGATTTCTTCATCTAATGCCAGACAGAAGATTTCTCAGTAACTTCTTTGGGTTTTGTGTGTTCAACTCACAGAGTTGAACCTTCCTTTTGACAGAGCAGATTTGAAACCCTCTTTTTGTGGAATTTGAAAGTGGAGATTTCAAGCGCTTTCGGGACAACGGTAGAAAAGGAAATATCTTCGTATAAAAACTAGAGACAATCATTCTCAGAAACCACTTTGTGTTGTGTGCGTTTCACTCAGAGAGTTTCACCTTTCTTTTCATACAGCAGTTTGGAAACACTCTGTTTGTAAAGTCTGCAAGTGGATATTTGGACCTCTTTGAGGATTTCGTTGGAAACGGGATTTCTTCATCTAATGCTAGACAGAAGAATTCTCAGTAACTTCTTTGGGTTTTGTGTGTTCAACTCACAGAGTTGAACTTTCCTTTAGACAGAGCAGATTTGAAACCCTCTTTTTGTGGAATTTGAAAGTGGAGATTTCAAGCGCTTTCGGGCCAACGGTAGAAAAGGAAATATCTTTGTATAAGAACTAGAGAGAATCATTCTCAGAAACCACTTTGTGTTGTGTGCATTCCACTCACAGAGTTTCACCTTTCTTTTCATAGAGCAGTTTGGAAACCCTCTGTTTGTAAAGCCTGCAAGTGGATATTTGGACCTATTTGAGGATTTCGTTGGAAACGGGATTTCTTCATCTAATGCTAGACAGAAGAATTCTCAGTAGCTTCATTGGGTTGTGTGTGTTGAACTCACAGAGTTGAACCTTCCTTTAGACAGAGCAGATTTGAAAATCTCTTTTTGTGGAATTTGCAAGTGGAGATTTCAAGCGCTTTGGTGCGAATGGTAGAAAAGGAAATATCTTCGTATAAAAACTAGAGAGAATCATTCTCAAAAACCACTTTGTGTTGACTGCGATCCATTCACAGAGTTTAACCTTTCTTTTCATGGAGCAGTTTGGAAACACTCTGTTTGTAATGTCTGCAAGTGGATATTTTGACCTCTTTGAGCATTTCTTTGGAAACGGGATTTCTTCATCTAATGCTAGACAGAAGAATTCTCAGTAACTTCTTTGGGTTTTGTGTGTTCAACTCACAGAGTTGAACCTTCCTTTAGACAGAGCAGATTTGAAACCCTCTTTTTGTAGAATTTGAAAGTGGAGATTTCACGCGCTTTGGGGCCCAATGTAGAAAAGGAAATATCTTCGTATAAGAACTGGAGAGAATCATTCTCAGAAACCACTTTGTGTTGTGTGCGTTCCACTCACAGAGTTTAACCTTTCTTTTGATAGAGAAGTTTGGAAACACTGTGTTTGTAAAGTCTGCAAGTGGATATTTAGACCTCTTTGAGGATTTCGTTGGAAACGGTATTTCCCCATCTTATTCTAGTTAGAAGAATTCTCAGTAACTTCTTTGGGTTGCATGTGTTCAACTCACAGAGTTGGACCTTCCTTTAGACAGAGCAGATATGAAACCCTCTTTTTGTGGAATTTGCAAGTGGAGATTTCAAGCAATTTTGGGCCAACGGTAGAAAAGGAAATATCTTCGTATAAAAACTAGAGAGATTCATTCTCAGAAAACACTTTGTGTTCACTGCGACCCATTCACAGAGTTTAACCTTTCTTTTCATGGAGCAGTTTGGAAACACTCTGTTTGTAAAGTCTGCAAGTGGATATTTAGACCTCTTTGAGAATTTCGTTGGAAACGGGATTTCCTCATCTAATTCTAGATGGAAGAATTCTCAGTAACTTCTTTGGGTTGTGTGTGTTCAACTCACAGATTTGAACCTTCCTTTAGTCAGAGCAGATTTGAAACCCTCTTTTTGTGGAATTTGCAAGTGGAGATTTCACGCGCTTTTGGGACAATGTTAGGAAAGGAAATATCTTCGTATAAAAACTAGAGAGAATCATTCTCAGAAACCACTTTGTGTTGTGTGCGTTCCACTCACAGAGTTTAACCTTTCTTTTCATAGAGCAGTTTGGAAACACTCTGTTTGTAAAGTCTGCAAGTGGATATTTGGACCTCTTTGAGGATTTCGTTGGAAACGGGTTTTCCTCATCTAATTCTAGATTGAAGAATTCTCAGTAACTTCTTTGGGTTGCGTGTGCTCAACTCACAGAGTTGGACATTCCATTAGACAGAGCAGATATGTAACCCTCTTTTTGTGGAATTTGCAAGTGGAGATTTCAAGCACTTTTCGTCCAACGGTAGAAATGGAAATATCTTCGTATAAAAACTAGAGAGAATCATTCTCAGAAACCGCTTTGTGTTGTGTGCGTTCCACTCACAGAGTTTAACCTTTCTTTTCATAGAGCAGTTTGGAAACACTCTGTTTGTAAAGTCTGCAAGTGGATATTTGGACCTCTTTGAGGATTTCGTTGGAAACGGGATTTCTTCATCTAATGCCAGACAGAAGATTTCTCAGTAACTTCTTTGGGTTTTGTGTGTTCAACTCACAGAGTTGAACCTTCCTTTTGACAGAGCAGATTTGAAACCCTCTTTTTGTGGAATTTGAAAGTGGAGATTTCAAGCGCTTTCGGGACAACGGTAGAAAAGGAAATATCTTCGTATAAAAACTAGAGACAATCATTCTCAGAAACCACTTTGTGTTGTGTGCGTTTCACTCAGAGAGTTTCACCTTTCTTTTCATGGAGCAGTTTGGAAACACTCTGTTTGTAAAGTCTGCAAGTGGATATTTGGACCTCTTTGAGGATTTCGTTGGAAACGGGATTTCTTCATCTAATGCTAGACAGAAGAATTCTCAGTAACTTCTTTGGGTTTTGTGTGTTCAACTCACAGAGTTGAACTTTCCTTTAGACAGAGCAGATTTGAAACCCTCTTTTTGTGGAATTTGAAAGTGGAGATTTCAAGCGCTTTCGGGCCAACGGTAGAAAAGGAAATATCTTTGTATAAGAACTAGAGAGAATCATTCTCAGAAACCACTTTGTGTTGTGTGCATTCCACTCACAGAGTTTCACCTTTCTTTTCATAGAGCAGTTTGGAAACCCTCTGTTTGTAAAGTCTGCAAGTGGATATTTGGACCTATTTGAGGATTTCGTTGGAAACGGGATTTCTTCATCTAATGCTAGACAGAAGAATTCTCAGTAGCTTCATTGGGTTGTGTGTGTTGAACTCACAGAGTTGAACCTTCCTTTAGACAGAGCAGATTTGAAACTCTCTTTTTGTGGAATTTGCAAGTGGAGATTTCAAGCGTTTTGGTGCGAATGGTAGAAAAGGAAATATCTTCGTATAAAAACTAGAGAGAATCATTCTCAAAAACCACTTTGTGTTGACTGCGATCCATTCACAGAGTTTAACCTTTCTTTTCATGGAGCAGTTTGGAAACACTCTGTTTGTAACGTCTGCAAGTGGATATTTTGACCTCTTTGAGCATTTCGTTGGAAACGGGATTTCTTCATCTAATGCTAGACAGAAGAATTCTCAGTAACTTCTTTGGGTTTTGTGTGTTCAACTCACAGAGTTGAACCTTCCTTTAGACAGAGCAGATTTGAAACCCTCTTTTTGTGGAATTTGAAAGTGGAGATTTCAAGCGCTTTGGGGCCCAATGTAGAAAAGGAAATATCTTCGTATAAGAACTAGAGAGAATCATTCTCAGAAACCACTTTGTGTTGTGTGCGTTCCACTCACAGAGTTTAACCTTTCTTTTGATAGAGAAGTTTGGAAACACTGTGTTTGTAAAGTCTGCAAGTGGATATTTAGACCTCTTTGAGGATTTCGTTGGAAACGGTATTTCCCCATCTTATTCTAGTTAGAAGAATTCTCAGTAACTTCTTTGGGTTGCGTGTGTTCAACTCACACAGTTGGACCTTCCTTTAGACAGAGCAGATATGAAACCCTCTTTTTGTGGAATTTGCAAGTGGAGATTTCAAGCACTTTTGGGCCAACGGTAGAAAAGGAAATATCTTCGTATAAAAACTAGAGAGATTCATTCTCAGAAAACACTTTGTGTTGACTGCGACCCATTCACAGAGTTTAACCTTTCTTTTCATGCAGCAGTTTGGAAACACTCTGTTTGTAAAGTCTGCAAGTGGATATTTAGACCTCTTTGAGAATTTCGTTGGAAACGGGATTTCCTCATCTAATTCTAAATTGAAGAATTCTCAGTAACTTCTTTGGGTTGTGTGTGTTCAACTCACAGATTTGAACCTTCCTTTATTCAGAGCAGATTTGAAACCCTCTTTTTGTGGAATTTGCAAGTGGAGATTTCAAGCGCTTTTTGGACAATGTTAGGAAAGGAAATATCTTCGTATAAAAACTAGAGAGAATCATTCTCAGAAACCACTTTGTGTTGTGTGCGTTCCACTCACAGAGTTTAACCTTTCTTTTCATAGAGCAGTTTGGAAACACTCTGTTTGTAAAGTCTGCAAGTGGATATTTGGACCTCTTTGAGGATTTCGTTGGAAACGGGTTTTCCTCATCTAATTCTAGATTGAAGAATTCTCAGTAACTTCTTTGGGTTGCGTGTGCTCAACTCACAGAGTTGGACATTCCATTAGACAGAGCAGATATGTAACCCTCTTTTTGTGGAATTTGCAAGTGGAGATTTCAAGCACTTTTCGTCCAACGGTAGAAAAGGAAATATCTTCGTATAAAAACTAGAGAGAATCATTCTCAGAAACCGCTTTGTGTTGTGTGCGTTCCACTCACAGAGTTTAACCTTTCTTTTCATAGAGCAGTTTGGAAACACTCTGTTTGTAAAGTCTGCAAGTGGATATTTGGACCTCTTTGAGGATTTCGTTGGAAACGGGATTTCTTCATCTAATGCCAGACAGAAGATTTCTCAGTAACTTCATTGGGTTTTGTGTGTTCAACTCACAGAGTTGAACCTTCCTTTTGACAGAGCAGATTTGAAACCCTCTTTTTGTGGAATTTGAAACTGGAGATTTCAAGCGCTTTCGTGACAACGGTAGAAAAGGAAATATCTTCGTATAAAAACTAGAGACAATCATTCTCAGAAACCACTTTGTGTTGTGTGCGTTTCACTCAGAGAGTTTCACCTTTCTTTTCATACAGCAGTTTGGAAACACTCTGTTTGTAAAGTCTGCAAGTGGATATTTGGACCTCTTTGAGGATTTCTTTGGAAACGGGATTTCTTCATCTAATGCTAGACAGAAGAATTCTCAGTAACTTCTTTGGGTTTTGTGTGTTCAACTCACAGAGTTGAACTTTCCTTTAGACAGAGCAGATTTGAAACCCTCTTTTTGTGGAATTTGAAAGTGGAGATTTCAAGCGCTTTCGGGCCAACGGTAGAAAAGGAAATATCTTTGTATAAGAACTAGAGAGAATCATTCTCAGAAACCACTTTGTGTTGTGTGCCTTCCAGTCACAGAGTTTCACCTTTCTTTTCATAGAGCAGTTTGGAAACCCTCTGTTTGTAAAGTCTGCAAGTGGATATTTGGACCTATTTGAGGATTTCGTTGGAAACGGGATTTCTTCATCTAATGCTAGACAGAAGAATTCTCAGTAACTTCATTGGGTTGTGTGTGTTGAACTCACAGAGTTGAACCTTCCTTTAGACAGAGCAGATTTGAAACTCTCTTTTTGCGGAATTTGCAAGTGGAGATTTCAAGCGCTTTGGTGCGAATGGTAGAAAAGGAAATATCTTCGTATAAAAACTAGAGAGAATCATTCTCAAAAGCCACTTTGTGTTGACTGCGATCCATTCACAGAGTTTAACCTTTCTTTTCATGGAGCAGTTTGGAAACACTCTGTTTGTAACGTCTGCAAGTGGATATTTTGACCTCTTTGAGCATTTCGTTGGAAACGGGATTTCTTCATCTAATGCTAGACAGAAGAATTCTCAGTAACTTCTTTGGGTTTTGTGTGTTCAACTCACAGAGTTGAACCTTCCTTTAGACAGAGCAGATTTGAAACCCTCTTTTTGTGGAATTTGAAAGTGGAGATTTCACGCGCTTTGGGGCCCAATGTAGAAAAGGAAATATCTTCGTATAAGAACTAGAGAGAATCATTCTCAGAAACCACTTTGTGTTGTGTGCGTTCCACTCACAGAGTTTAACCTTTCTTTTGATAGAGAAGTTTGGAAACACTGTGTTTGTAAAGTCTGAAAGTGGATATTTAGACCTCTTTGAGGATTTCGTTGGAAACGGTATTTCCCCATCTTATTCTAGTTAGAAGAATTCTCAGTAACTTCTTTGGGTTGCGTGTGTTCAACTCACAGAGTTGGACCTTCCTTTAGACAGAGCAGATATGAAACCCTCTTTTTGTGGAATTTGCAAGTGGAGATTTCAAGCACTTTTGGGCCAACGGTAGAAAAGGAAATATCTTCGTATAAAAACTAGAGAGATTCATTCTCAGAAAACACTTTGTGTTCACTGCGACCCATTCACAGAGTTTAACCTTTCTTTTCATGGAGCAGTTTGGAAACACTCTGTTTGTAAAGTCTGCAAGTGGATATTTAGACCTCTTTGAGAATTTCGTTGGAAACGGGATTTCCTCATCTAATTCTAGATTGAAGAATTCTCAGTAACTTCTTTGGGTTGTGTGTGTTCAACTCACAGATTTGAACCTTCCTTTAGTCAGAGCAGATTTGAAACCCTCTTTTTGTGGAATTTGCAAGTGGAGATTTCAAGCGCTTTTGGGACAATGTTAGGAAAGGAAATATCTTCGTATAAAAACTAGAGAGAATCATTCTCAGAAACCACTTTGTGTTGTGTGCGTTCCACTCACAGAGTTTAACCTTTCTTTTCATAGAGCAGTTTGGAAACACTCTGTTTGTAAAGTCTGCAAGTGGATATTTGGACCTCTTTGAGGATTTCGTTGGAAACGGGTTTTCCTCATCTAATTCTAGATTGAAGAATTCTCAGTAACTTCTTTGGGTTGCGTGTGCTCAACTCACAGAGTTGGACATTCCATTAGACAGAGCAGATATGTAACCCTCTTTTTGTGGAATTTGCAAGTGGAGATTTCAAGCACTATTCGTCCAACGGTAGAAAAGGAAATATCTTCGTATAAAAACTAGAGAGAATCATTCTCAGAAACCGCTTTGTGTTGTGTGCGTTCCACTCACAGAGTTTAACCTTTCTTTTCATAGAGCAGTTTGGAAACACTCTGTTTGTAAAGTCTGCAAGTGGATATTTGGACCTCTTTGAGGATTTCGTTGGAAACGGGATTTCTTCATCTAATGCCAGACAGAAGATTTCTCAGTAACTTCTTTGGGTTTTGTGTGTTCAACTCACAGAGTTGAACCTTACTTTTGACCGAGCAGATTTGAAACCCTCTTTTTGTGGAATTTGAAAGTGGAGATTTCAAGCGCTTTCGGGACAACGGTAGAAAAGGAAATATCTTCGTATAAAAACTAGAGACAATCATTCTCAGAAACCACTTTGTGTTGTGTGCGTTTCACTCAGAGAGTTTCACCTTTCTTTTCATACAGCAGTTTGGAAACACTCTGTTTGTAAAGTCTGCAAGTGGATATTTGGACCTCTTTGAGGATTTCGTTGGAAACGGGATTTCTTCATCTAATGCTAGACAGAAGAATTCTCAGTAACTTCTTTGGGTTTTGTGTGTTCAACTCACAGAGTTGAACTTTCCTTTAGACAGAGCAGATTTGAAACCCTCTTTTTGTGGAATTTGAAAGTGGAGATTTCAAGCGCTTTCGGGCCAACGGTAGAAAAGGAAATATCTTTGTATAAGAACTAGAGAGAATCATTCTCAGAAACCACTTTGTGTTGTGTGCATTCCACTCACAGAGTTTCACCTTTGTTTTCATAGAGTAGTTTGGAAACCCTCTGTTTGTAAAGTCTGCAAGTGGATATTTGGACCTCTTTGAGGATTTCGTTGGAAACGGGATTTCTTCATCTAATGCTAGACAGAAGATTTCTCAGTAACTTCTTTGGGTTTTGTGTGTTCAACTCACAGACTTGAACCTTCCTTTTGACAGAGCAGATTTGTAACCCTCTTTTTGTGGAATTTGCAAGTGGAGATTTCAAGGGCTTTGGTGCCAACGGTAGAAAAGGAAATATCTTCGTATAAAAACTAGAGAGAATCATTCTCAAAAACCACTTTGTGTTGACTGCGATCCATTCACTGAGTTTCACCTTTCTTTTCATGGAGCAGTTTGGAAACACTCTGTTTGTAATGTCTGCAAGCGGATATTTGGACCTATTTGAGGATTTCGTTGGAAACGGGATTTCTTCATCTAAGGCTAGACAGAAGAATTCTCAGTAACTTCATTGGGTTGTGTGTGTTGAACTCACAGAGTTGAACCTTCCTTTAGACAGAGCAGATTTGAAACCCTCTTTTTGTGGAATTTGAAAGTGGAGATTTCAAGCGCTTTCGGGCCAAAGGTAGAAAAGGAAATATCTTCGTATAAGAACTAGAGAGAATCATTCTCAGAAATCACTTTGTGTTGTGTGTGTTCCACTCACAGAGTTTAACCTTTCTTTTCATAGAGCAGTTTGGAAACACTCTGTTTGTAAAGTCTGCAAGTGGATATTTGTACATCTTTGAGGATTTCGTTGGAAACGGGATTTCTTCATCTAATGCTAGACAGAAGAATTCTCAGTAACTTCTTTGGGTTTTGTGTGTTCAACTCACAGAGATGAAACTTCCTTTAGACAGAGCAGATTTGAAACCCTCTTTTTGTGGAATTTGAAAGTGGAGATTTCAAGCGCTTTTGGGCGAACGGTAGAAAAGGAAATATCTTCGTATAAAAACTAGAGAGAAACATTCTCAGAAACCACTTTGTGTTGTGTGCGTTCCACTCACAGAGTTTAACCTTTCTTTTCACAGAGCAGTTTGGAAACACTCTGTTTGTAAAGTCTGCAAGTGGATATTTAGACCTCTTTGAGGATATCGTTGGAAACGGGATTTCTTCATCTAATTCTAGTTAGAAGAATTCTCAGTAACTTCTTTGGGTTGCGTGTGTTCAACTCACAGAGTTGAACCTTCCTTTAGACAGAGCAGATATGAAACCCTCTTTTTGTGGAATTTGCAAGTGCAGATATCAAGCGCTTTTTGGCCAACGGTAGAAAAGGAAATATCTTCGTATAAAAACTAGAGAGAATCATTCTCAGAAACCACTTTGTGTTGTGTGCGTTCCACTCACAGGGTTTCACCTTTCTTTTCATGGAGCAGTTTGGAAACACTCTGTTTGTAAAGTCTGCAAGTGGATATTTGGAGCTATTTTAGGATTTCATTGGAAACGGGATTTCTTCATCTAATGTTAGATAGAAGAATTCTCAGTAACTTCTTTGGGTTTTGTGTGTTCAACTCACAGAGTTGAACCTTCCTTTAGACAGAGCAGATATGAAACCCTCTTTTTGTGGAATTTGCAATTGGAGATTTCAAGCGCTTTGGGGCCAACGGTAGAAAAGGAAATATCTTCGTATAAAAACTAGAGAGAATCATTCTCAGAAATCACTTTGTGTTGTGTGCGTTCCACTCACAGAGTTTATCCTTTCTTTTCATAGAGCAGTTTGGAAACACTCTGTTTGTAAAGTCTGCCAGTGGATATTTGGACCTCTTTGAGGATTTCGTTGGAAACGGGAATTCTTCATCTAATGCTAGACAGAAGAATTCTCAGTAACTTCTTTGGGTTGTGTGAGTTCAACTCACAGAGTTGAACCTTCCTTTAGACAGAGCATATTTGAAACCCTCTTTTTGTGGAATTTGCAAGTGGAGATTTCAAGCGCTTTGGTGCCAACGGTAGAAAGGGGAATATCTTCGTATAAAAACTAGAGAGAATCATTCTCAAAAACCACTTTGTGTTGTGTGCGTTCCACTCACAGGGTTTAACCTTTCTTTTCATGGAGCAGTTTGGAAACACTCTGTTTGCAAAGTCTGCAAGTGGATATTTGGACCTTTTTGAGGATTTCGTTGGAAACGGGATTTCTTCATCTAATGCTAGACAGAAGAATTCTCAGTAACTTTTTTGGGTTGTGTGTGTTCAACTCACAGAGTTGAACCTTCCTTTAGACAGAGCAGATTTGAAACCCTCTTTTTGAGGAATTTGCAAGTGGAGATTTCAAGCGCTTTGGGGCCAACGGTAGAATGGCAAATATCTTCCTATAAAAACTAGAGAGAATCATTCTCAGAAACCACTTTGTGTTGTGTGCGTTCCACTCACAGAGTTTCACCTTTCTTTTCATAGATCAGTTTGGAAACACTCTGTTTGTAAAGTCTGCAACTGGATATTTGGACCTCTTTGAGGATTTCGTTGGAAACGGGATTTCCTCATCTAATTCTAGTGAGAAGAATTCTCAGTAACTTCTTTGGGTTGCGTGTGTTCAACTCACAGAGTTGGACCTTCCTTTAGACAGAGCAGATATGAAACCCTCTTTTTGTGGAATTTGAAAGTGGAGATTTCAAGCGCTTTCGGGCCAACGGTAAAAAAGGATATATCTTCGTATAAAAACTGGAGAGAATCATTCTCAGAAACCACTTTGTGTTGACTGCGATCCATTCACAGAGTTTAACCTTTCTTTTCATGGAGCAGTTTGGAAACACTCTGTAAAGTCTGCAAGTGGATATTTGGACCTATTTGAGGATTTCGTTGGAAACGGGATTTCTTCATCTAATGCTACACAGAAGAATTCTCAGTAACTTCTTTGGGTTGTGTGTGTTCAACTCACAGAGTTGAACCTTCCTTTAGACAGAGCAGATTTGAAACACTCTTTTTGTGGAATTTGAAAGTGGAGATTTCAAGCGCTTTTTTGCCAACGGTAGAAAAGGAAATACCTTCGTATAAAAACTAGAGAGAATCATTCTCAGAAACCACTTTGTGTTGTGTGCGTTCCATTCACAGAGTTTCACCTTTCTTTTCATAGAGCAGTTTGGAAACACTCTGTTTGTAAAGTCTGCAAGTGGATATTTAGACCTCTTTGAGGATTTTGTTGGAAAAGGGATTTCCTCATCTAATTCTAGACTGAAGAATTCTCAGTAACTTCTTTGGGTTGCGTGTGTTCAGCTCACAGAGTTGAACCTTCCTTTAGACAGAGCAGATATGAAACCCTCTTTTTGTGGAATTTGCAAGTGCAGATTTCAAGCGCTTTTGGGCCAACGGTAGAAAAGGAAATATCTTCGTATAAAAACTAGAGAGAATCATTCTCAGAAACCACTTTGTGTTGTGTGCGTTCCACTCACAGAGTTTAAACTTTCTTTTCATAGAGAAGTTTGGAAACACTCTGTTTGTAATGTCTGCAGGTGGATATTTGGACGTATTTGAGGATTTGGTTGGAAACGGAATTTCTTCATCTAATGCTTGACAGAAGAATTCTCAGTAACTTTTTTGGGTTGTGTGTGTTCAACTCACAGAGTTGAACCTTCATTTAGACAGAGCAGATTTGAAACCCTCTTTTTGTGGAATTTGCAAGTGGAGATTTCAAGCGCTTTGGGGCCAACGGTAGAAAGGCAAATATCTTCATATAAAAACTAGAGAGAATCATTCTCAGAAACCACTTTGTGTTGTGTGCGTTCCACTCGCAGAGTTTAAACTTTGTTTTCAGAGATCAGTTTGGAAACACTCTGTTTGTAAAGTCTGCAAGTGGATATTTGGACCTCTTTGAGGATTTCGTTGGAAACCGGATTTCCTCATCTAATTCTAGTTAGAAGAATTCTCAGTAACTGCTTTGGGTTGCGTGTATTCAACTCACAGAGTTTGACCTTCCTTCAGACAGAGCAGATATGAAACCCTCTTTTTGTGGAATTTGCAAGTGGAGATTTCAAGCACTTTTGGGCCAACGGTAGAAAAGGAAATATCTTCGTATAAAAACTAGAGAGCATCATTCTCAGAAACCACTTTGTGTTGTGTGCGTTCCACTCACAGAGTTTAACCTTTCTTTTCATAGAGCAGTTTGGAAACACTCTGTTTGCAAAGTCTGCAAGTGGATATTTGGACCTCTTTGAGGATTTCGTTGGAAACGGGATTTCTTCATCTAATGCTAGACAGAAGAATTCTCAGTAACTTCTTTGGGTTGTGTGTGTTCAACTCACAGATTTGAACCTTCATTTAGACAGGGCAGATTTGAAACCCTCTTTTTGTGGAATTTGAAAGTGGAGATTTCAAGCGCTTTCGGGCCAACGGAAGAATAGGAAATATCTTCGTATAAAAACTGGAGAGAATCATTCTCAGAAACCACTTTGTGTTGACTGCGATCCATTCACAGAGTTTTACCTTTCTTTTCATGGAGCAGTTTGGAAACACTCTGTTTGTAAAGTCTGCAAGTGGATATTTGGACCTATTTGAGGATTTCGTTGGAAACGGGATTTCTTCATCTAATGCTAGACAGAAGAATTCTCTGTAACTTCTTTGGGTTTTGTGTGTTCAACTCACAGAGTTGAACCTTCCTTTAGACAGAGCAGATTTGTAACCCTCTTTTTGTGGAATTTGAAAGTGGAGATTTCAAGCGCTTTCGGGCCAAAGGTAGAAAAGGAAATATCTTCGTATAAGAACTAGAGAGAATCATTCTCAGAAACCACTTTGTGTTGTGTGCGTTCCACTCACAGAGTTTAAACTTTCTTTTCATTGAGAAGTTTGGAAACACTCTGTTTGTAAAGTCTGCAAGTGGATATTTGGACGTATTTGAGGATTTAGTTGGAAACGGGATTTCTTCATCTAATGCTTGACAGAAGAATTCTCAGTAACTTTTTTGGGTTGTGTGTGTTCAACTCACAGAGTTGAACCTTCCTTTAGACAGAGCAGATTTGAAACCCTCTTTTTGTGGAATTTGCAAGTGGAGATTTCAAGCGCTTTTGTGCCAACGGTAGAAAAGGAAATATCTTCGTATAAAAACTGGAGAGAATCATTCTCAGAAACCACCTTGTGTTGTGTGCGTTCCACTCACAGAGTTTAAACTTTATTTTCATAGATCAGTTTGGAAACACTCTGTTTGTAAAGTCTGCAAGTGGATATTTGGACCTCTTTGAGGATTTCGTTGGAAACCGGATTTCCTCATCTAATTCTAGTTAGAAGAATTCTCAGTAACTGCTCTGGGTTGCGTGTGTTCAACTCACAGAATTTGACCTTCCTTTAGACAGAGCAGATATGAAACCCTCTTTTTGTGGAATTTGCAAGTGGAGATTTCAAGCACTTTTGGGCCAACGGTAGAAAAGGAAATATCTTCGTATAAAAACTAGAGAGAATCATTCTCAGAAACCACTTTGTGTTGTGTGCGTTCCACTCACAGAGTTTAACCTTTCTTTTCATAGAGCAGTTTGGAAACACTCTGTTTGTAAAGTCTGCAAGTGGATATTTGGACCTCTTTGAGCATTTCGTTGGAAACGGGATTTCTTCATCTAATGCTAGACAGAAGAATTCTCAGTAACTTCTTTGGGTTTTGTGTGTTCAACTCACAGAGTTGAACCTTCCTTTAGACAGAGCAGATTTGAAACCCTCTTTTTGTGGAATTTGCAAGTGGAGATTTCAAGCGCTTTTGTGCCAACGGTAGAAAAGGAAATACCTTCGTATAAAAACTAGAGAGAATCATTCTCAGAAACCACTTTGTGTTGTGTGCGTTCCACTCACAGAGTTTCACCTTTCTTTTCATGGAGCAGTTTGGAAACACTCTGTTTGTAAAGTCTGCAAGTGGATATTTGGACCTCTTTGAGGATTTCGTTGGAAACGGGATTTCTTCATCTAATGCTAGACAGAAGAATTCTCAGTAACCTCATTGGGTTTTGTGTGTTCAACTCACAGAGTTGAACCTTCCTTTAGACAGAGCAGATTTGAAACCCTCTTTTTGTGGAATTTGAAAGTGGAGATTTCAAGCGCTTTCGGGCCAACGGTAGAAAAGGAAATATCTTTGTATAAGAACTAGAGAGAATCATTCTCAGAAACCACTTTGTGTTGTGTGCATTCCACTCACAGAGTTTCACCTTTCTTTTCATAGAGCAGTGTGGAAACCCTCTGTTTGTAAAGTCTGCAAGTGGATATTTGGAACAATTTGAGGATTTCGTTGGAAACGGGATTTCTTCATCTAATGCTAGACAGAAGAATTCTCAGTAACTTCATTGGGTTGTGTGTGTTGAACTCACAGGGTTGAACCTTCCTTTAGACAGAGCAGATTTGAAACTCTCTTTTTGTGGAATTTGCAAGTGGAGATTTCAAGCGCTTTGGTGCGAATGGTAGAAAAGGAAATATCTTCATATAAAAACTAGAGAGAATCATTCTCAAAAACCACTTTGTGTTGACTGCGATCCATTCACAGAGTTTAACCTTTCTTTTCATGGAGCAGTTTGGAAACACTCTGTTTGTAACGTCTGCAAGTGGATATTTGGACCTCTTTGAGGATTTCGTTGGAAACGGGATTTCTTCATCTAATGCCAGACAGAAGACTTCTCAGTAACTTCTTTGGGTTTTGGGTGTTCAACTCACAGAGTTGAACCTTCCTTTTGACAGAGCAGATTTGAAACCCTCTTTTTGTGGAATTTGAAAGTGGAGATTTCAAGCGCTTTCGGGACAACGGTAGAAAAGGAAATATCTTCGTATAAAAACTAGAGAGAATCATTCTCAAAAACCACTTTGTGTTGACTGCGATCCATTGACAGTGTTTAACCTTTCTTTTCATGGAGCAGTTAGGAAACACACTGTTTGTAAAGTCTGCAAGTTGATATTTGGACCTATTTGAGCATTTCGTTGGAAACGGGATTTCTTCATCTAATGCTAGACAGAAGAATTCTCAGTAACTTCATTGGGTTGTGTGTGTTCAACTCACAGAGTTGAACCCTCCTTTAGACAGAGCATATTTGAAACCCTCTTTTTGTGGAATTTGCAAGTGGAGATTTCAAGCGCTTTCGGGCCAAAGGTAGAAAAGTAAATATCTTCGTATAAGAACTAGAGAGAATCATTCTCAGAAACCACTTTGTGTTGTGTGCGTTCCACTCACAGAGTTTAACCTTTCTTTTCATAGAGAACTTTGGAAACACTCTGTTTGTAAAGTCTGCAAGTGGATATTTAGACCTCTTTGAGGATTTCGTTGGAAACGGGATTTCCTCATCTAATACTAGACTGAAGAATTCTCAGTAACTTCTTTGAGTTGTGTGTTCAACTCACAGATTTGAACCTTCCTTTGACAGAGCAGATATGAAACCCTCTTTTGTGGAATTTGCAAGTGGAGATTTCATGCGCTTTTGGGCCAACGGTAGAAAAGGAAATATCTTCGTATAAAAACTAGAGAGAATCATTCTCAGAAATCAATTTGGGTTGTGTGCGTTCCACTCACAGAGTTTATCCTTTCTTTTCATAGAGCAGTTTGGAAACACTCTGTTTGTAAAGTCTGCCAGTGGATATTTGGACCTCTTTGAGGAATTCGTTGGAATCGGGATTTCTTCATCTAATGCTAGACAGAAGAATTCTCAGTAACTTCTTTGGGTTGTGTGAGTTCAACTCACAGAGTTGAACCTTCATTTAGACAGAGCATATTTGAAACCCTCTTTTTGTGGAATTTGCAAGTGGAGATTTCAAGCGCTTTTCTGCCAATGGTAGAAAAGGAAATATCTTCGTATAAAAACTAGAGACAATCATTCTCAGAAACCACTTTGCGTTGTGTGCGTTACACTCACAGAGTTTCACCTTTCTTTTCATAGAGCAGTTTGGAAACACTCTGTTTGTAAAGTCTCCAAGTGGATATTTGGACCTCTTTGAGGATTTCGTTGGAAACGGAATTTCTTCATCTAATGCTAGACAGAAGAATTCTCAGTAACTTCTTTGGGTTTTGTGTGTTCAACTCACAGAGTTGAACCTTCCTTTAGACAGAGCAGATTTGAAACCCTCTTTTTGTGGAATTTGAAAGTGGAGATTACAAGCGCTTTCGGGCCAACGGTAGAAAAGGAAATATCTTTGTATAAAAACTAGAGAGAATCATTCTCAGAAACCACTTTGTGTTGTGTGCATTCCACTCACAGAGTTTCACCTTTCTTTTCATAGAGCAGTTTGGAAACCCTCTGTTTGTAAAGTCTGCAAGTGGATATTTGGACCTATTTGAGGATTTCGTTGGAAACGGGATTTCTTCATCTAATGCTAGACAGAAGAATTCTCAGTAACTTCTTTGGGTTTTGTGTGTTCAACTCACAGAGTTGAACCTTCCTTTAGACAGAGCAGATTTGAAACCCTCTTTTTGTGGAATTTGCAAGTGGAGATTTCAAGCGCTTTCGGGCCAACGGTAGAAAAGGAAATATCTTTGTATAAGAACTAGAGAGA
The DNA here is from genome assembly GCF_029281585.2 of Gorilla gorilla gorilla. NCBI lineage: Eukaryota > Metazoa > Chordata > Mammalia > Primates > Hominidae > Gorilla > Gorilla gorilla. The sequence goes on from NC_073224.2 coordinate 109,239,598, forward strand.
ATCATTCTCAGAAACCACTTTGTGTTGAATGCATTCCACTCACAGAGTTTCACCTTTCTTTTCATAGAGCAGTTTGGAAACACTCTGTTTGTAAAGTCTGCAAGTGGATATTTGGACCTCTTTGAGAATTTCGTTGGAAACGGGATTTCTTCATCTAATGCTAGAAAGAAGAATTCTCAGTAACTTCTTTGGGTTGTGTGTGTTCAACTCACAGATTTGAACCTTCGTTTAGTCAGAGCAGATTTGAAACCCTCTTTTTGTGGAATTTGCAAGTGGAGATTTCAAGCGCTTTTGGGACAATGTTAGGAAAGGAAATATCTTCGTATAACAACTAGAGAGAATCATTCTCAGAAACCACTTTGTGTTGTGTGCGTTCCATTCACAGAGTTTAACCTTTCTTTTCATAGAGCAGTTTGGAAACACTCTGTTTGTAAAGTCTGCAAGTGGATATTTGGACCTCTTTGAGGATTTCGTTGGAAACGGGATTTCTTCATCTAATGCTAGACAGAAGAATTCTCAGTAACTTTTTTGGGGTGTGTGTGTTCAACTCACAGAGTGGAACCTTCCTTTAGACAGAGCAGATTTGAAACCCTCTTTTTGTGGAATTTGCAAGTGGAGATTTCAAGCGCTTTGTGGCCAACGGTAGAAAGGCAAATATCTTCCTATAAAAACTAGAGAGAATCATTCTCAGAAACCACTTTGCATTGTGTGCGTTCCACTCACAGAGTTTCACCTTTCTTTTCATAGAGCAGTTTGGAAACACTCTGTTTGTAAAGTCTGCAAGTGGATATTTGGACCTCTTTGAGGATTTCGTTGGAAACGGGTTTTCCTCATCTAATTCTGGACAGAAGAATTCTCAGTAACTTCTTTGGGTTGCGGGTGCTCAACTCACAGAGTTGGACCTTCCTTTAGACAGAGCAGATATGTAACCCTCTTTTTGTGGAATTTGAAAGTGGAGATTTCAAGCGCTTTCGGGCCAAAGGTAGAAAAGGAAATATCTTCGTATAAGAACTAGAGAGAATCATTCTCAGAAACCTCTTTGTGTTGTGTGCGTTCCACTCACAGAGTTTAACCTTTCTTTTCATAGAGAAGTTTGGAAACACTCTGTTTGTAAAGTCTGCAAGTGGATATTTGGACCTCTTTGAGGATTTCGTTGGAAACGGGATTTCTTCATCTAATTGTAGTGAGAAGAATTCTCAGTAACTTCTTTGGGTTGCGTGTGTTCAACTCACAGAGTTGGACCTTCCTTTAGACAGAGCAGATATGAAACCCTCTTTTTCTGGAATTTGCAAGTGCAGATTTCAAGCACTTTTGGGCCAACGGTAGAAGAGGAAATATCTTCGTATAAAAACTAGAGAGAATCATTCTCAGAAACCACTTTGTGTTGTGTGCGTTCCACTCACAGAGTTTAACCTTTCTTTTCATGGAGCAGTTTGGAAACACTCTGTTTGTAAAGTCTGCAAGAGGATATTTGGACCTCTTTGAGGATTTCGTTGGAAACGGGATTTCTTCATCTAATGCTAGACAGAAGAATTCTCAGTAACTTCTTTGGGTTGTGTGTGTTCAACTCACAGATTTGAACCTTCATTTAGACAGGGCAGATTTGAAACCCTCTTTTTGTGGAATTTGAAAGTGGAGATTTCAAGCGCTTTCGGGCCAACGGAAGAAAAGGAAATATCTTCGTATAAAAACTGGAGAGAATCATTCTCAGAAACCACTTTGTGTTGACTGCGATCCATTCACAGAGTTTTACCTTTCTTTTCATGGAGCAGTTTGGAAACACTCTGTTTGTAAAGTCTGCAAGTGGATATTTGGACCTATTTGAGGATTTCGTTGGAAACGGGATTTCTTCATCTAATGCTAGACAGAAGAATTCTCTGTAACTTCTTTGGGTTTTGTGTGTTCAACTCACAGAGTTGAACCTTCCTTTAGACAGAGCAGATTTGTAACCCTCTTTTTGTGGAATTTGAAAGTGGAGATTTCAAGCGCTTTCGGGCCAAAGGTAGAAAAGGAAATATCTTCGTATAAGAACTAGAGAGAATCATTCTCAGAAACCACTTTGTGTTGTGTGCGTTCCACTCACAGAGTTTAAACTTTCTTTTCATTGAGAAGTTTGGAAACACTCTGTTTGTAAAGTCTGCAAGTGGATATTTGGACGTATTTGAGGATTTAGTTGGAAACGGGATTTCTTCATCTAATGCTTGACAGAAGAATTCTCAGTAACTTTTTTGGGTTGTGTGTGTTCAACTCACAGAGTTGAACCTTCCTTTAGACAGAGCAGATTGGAAACCCTCTTTTTGTGGAATTTGCAAGTGGAGATTTCAAGCGCTTTTGTGCCAACGGTAGAAAAGGAAATATCTTCGTATAAAAACTGGAGAGAATCATTCTCAGAAACCACCTTGTGTTGTGTGCGTTCCACTCACAGAGTTTAAACTTTGTTTTCATAGACCAGTTTGGAAACACTCTGTTTGTAAAGTCTGCAAGTGGATATTTGGACCTCTTTGAGGATTTCGTTGGAAACCGGATTTCCTCATCTAATTCTAGTTAGAAGAATTCTCAGTAACTGCTCTGGGTTGCGTGTGTTCAACTCACAGAATTTGACCTTCCTTTAGACAGAGCAGATATGAAACCCTCTTTTTGTGGAATTTGCAAGTGGAGATTTCAAGCACTTTTGGGCCAACGGTAGAAAAGGAAATATCTTCGTATAAAAACTAGAGAGAATCATTCTCAGAAACCACTTTGTGTTGTGTGCGTTCCACTCACAGAGTTTAACCTTTCTTTTCATAGAGCAGTTTGGAAACACTCTGTTTGTAAAGTCTGCAAGTGGATATTTGGACCTCTTTGAGCATTTCGTTGGAAACGGGATTTCTTCATCTAATGCTAGACAGAAGAATTCTCAGTAACTTCTTTGGGTTTTGTGTGTTCAACTCACAGAGTTGAACCTTCCTTTAGACAGAGCAGATTTGAAACCCTCTTTTTGTGGAATTTGCAAGTGGAGATTTCAAGCGCTTTTGTGCCAACGGTAGAAAAGGAAATACCTTCGTATAAAAACTAGAGAGAATCATTCTCAGAAACCACTTTGTGTTGTGTGCGTTCCACTCACAGAGTTTCACCTTTCTTTTCATGGAGCAGTTTGGAAACACTCTGTTTGTAAAGTCTGCAAGTGGATATTTGGACCTCTTTGAGGATTTCGTTGGAAACGGGATTTCTTCATCTAATGCTAGACAGAAGAATTCTCAGTAACTTCTTTGGGTTTTGTGTGTTCAACTCACAGAGTTGAACCTTCCTTTAGACAGAGCAGATTTGAAACCCTCTTTTTGTGGAATTTGAAAGTGGAGATTTCAAGCGCTTTCGGGCCAACGGTAGAAAAGGAAATATCTTTGTATAAGAACTAGAGAGAATCATTCTCAGAAACCACTTTGTGTTGTGTGCATTCCACTCACAGAGTTTCACCTTTCTTTTCATAGAGCAGTGTGGAAACCCTCTGTTTGTAAAGTCTGCAAGTGGATATTTGGAACAATTTGAGGATTTCGTTGGAAACGGGATTTCTTCATCTAATGCTAGACAGAAGAATTCTCAGTAACTTCATTGGGTTGTGTGTGTTGAACTCACAGGGTTGAACCTTCCTTTAGACAGAGCAGATTTGAAACTCTCTTTTTGTGGAATTTGCAAGTGGAGATTTCAAGCGCTTTGGTGCGAATGGTAGAAAAGGAAATATCTTCATATAAAAACTAGAGAGAATCATTCTCAAAAACCACTTTGTGTTGACTGCGATCCATTCACAGAGTTTAACCTTTCTTTTCATGGAGCAGTTTGGAAACACTCTGTTTGTAACGTCTGCAAGTGGATATTTGGACCTCTTTGAGGATTTCGTTGGAAACGGGATTTCTTCATCTAATGCCAGACAGAAGACTTCTCAGTAACTTCTTTGGGTTTTGTGTGTTCAACTCACAGAGTTGAACCTTCCTTTTGACAGAGCAGATTTGAAACCCTCTTTTTGTGGAATTTGAAAGTGGAGATTTCAAGCGCTTTCGGGACAACGGTAGAAAAGGAAATATCTTCGTATAAAAACTAGAGAGAATCATTCTCAGAAACCACTTTGTGTTGACTGCGATCCATTCACAGAGTTTAACCTTTCTTTTCATGCAGCAGTTTGGAAACACTCTGTTTGTAAAGTCTGCAAGTGGATATTTGGACCTCTTTGAGAATTTCGTTGGAAACGGGATTTCTTCATCTAATGCTAGAAAGAAGAATTCTCAGTAACTTCTTTGGGTTGTGTGTGTTCAACTCACAGATTTGAACCTTCGTTTAGTCAGAGCAGATTTGAAACCCTCTTTTTGTGGAATTTGCAAGTGGAGATTTCAAGCGCTTTTGGGACAATGTTAGGAAAGGAAATATCTTCGTATAACAACTAGAGAGAATCATTCTCAGAAACCACTTTGTGTTGTGTGCGTTCCATTCACAGAGTTTAACCTTTCTTTTCATAGAGCAGTTTGGAAACACTCTGTTTGTAAAGTCTGCAAGTGGATATTTGGACCTCTTTGAGGATTTCGTTGGAAACGGGATTTCTTCATCTAATGCTAGACAGAAGAATTCTCAGTAACTTTTTTGGGGTGTGTGTGTTCAACTCACAGAGTGGAACCTTCCTTTAGACAGAGCAGATTTGAAACCCTCTTTTTGTGGAATTTGCAAGTGGAGATTTCAAGCGCTTTGTGGCCAACGGTAGAAAGGCAAATATCTTCCTATAAAAACTAGAGAGAATCATTCTCAGAAACCACTTTGCATTGTGTGCGTTCCACTCACAGAGTTTCACCTTTCTTTTCATAGAGCAGTTTGGAAACACTCTGTTTGTAAAGTCTGCAAGTGGATATTTGGACCTCTTTGAGGATTTCGTTGGAAACGGGTTTTCCTCATCTAATTCTGGACAGAAGAATTCTCAGTAACTTCTTTGGGTTGCGGGTGCTCAACTCACAGAGTTGGACCTTCCTTTAGACAGAGCAGATATGTAACCCTCTTTTTGTGGAATTTGAAAGTGGAGATTTCAAGCGCTTTCGGGCCAAAGGTAGAAAAGGAAATATCTTCGTATAAGAACTAGAGAGAATCATTCTCAGAAACCACTTTGTGTTGTGTGCGTTCCACTCACAGAGTTTAACCTTTCTTTTCATAGAGAAGTTTGGAAACACTCTGTTTGTAAAGTCTGCAAGTGGATATTTGGACCTCTTTGAGGATTTCGTTGGAAACGGGATTTCTTCATCTAATTGTAGTGAGAAGAATTCTCAGTAACTTCTTTGGGTTGCGTGTGTTCAACTCACAGAGTTGGACCTTCCTTTAGACAGAGCAGATATGAAACCCTCTTTTTCTGGAATTTGCAAGTGCAGATTTCAAGCACTTTTGGGCCAACGGTAGAAGAGGAAATATCTTCGTATAAAAACTAGAGAGAATCATTCTCAGAAACCACTTTGTGTTGTGTGCGTTCCACTCACAGAGTTTAACCTTTCTTTTCATGGAGCAGTTTGGAAACACTCTGTTTGTAAAGTCTGCAAGAGGATATTTGGACCTCTTTGAGGATTTCGTTGGAAACGGGATTTCTTCATCTAATGCTAGACAGAAGAATTCTCAGTAACTTCTTTGGGTTGTGTGTGTTCAACTCACAGATTTGAACCTTCATTTAGACAGGGCAGATTTGAAACCCTCTTTTTGTGGAATTTGAAAGTGGAGATTTCAAGCGCTTTCGGGCCAACGGAAGAAAAGGAAATATCTTCGTATAAAAACTGGAGAGAATCATTCTCAGAAACCACTTTGTGTTGACTGCGATCCATTCACAGAGTTTTACCTTTCTTTTCATGGAGCAGTTTGGAAACACTCTGTTTGTAAAGTCTGCAAGTGGATATTTGGACCTATTTGAGGATTTCGTTGGAAACGGGATTTCTTCATCTAATGCTAGACAGAAGAATTCTCTGTAACTTCTTTGGGTTTTGTGTGTTCAACTCACAGAGTTGAACCTTCCTTTAGACAGAGCAGATTTGTAACCCTCTTTTTGTGGAATTTGAAAGTGGAGATTTCAAGCGCTTTCGGGCCAAAGGTAGAAAAGGAAATATCTTCGTATAAGAACTAGAGAGAATCATTCTCAGAAACCACTTTGTGTTGTGTGCGTTCCACTCACAGAGTTTAAACTTTCTTTTCATTGAGAAGTTTGGAAACACTCTGTTTGTAAAGTCTGCAAGTGGATATTTGGACGTATTTGAGGATTTAGTTGGAAACGGGATTTCTTCATCTAATGCTTGACAGAAGAATTCTCAGTAACTTTTTTGGGTTGTGTGTGTTCAACTCACAGAGTTGAACCTTCCTTTAGACAGAGCAGATTGGAAACCCTCTTTTTGTGGAATTTGCAAGTGGAGATTTCAAGCGCTTTTCTGCCAACGGTAGAAAAGGAAATATCTTCGTATAAAAACTGGAGAGAATCATTCTCAGAAACCACCTTGTGTTGTGTGCGTTCCACTCACAGAGTTTAAACTTTGTTTTCATAGATCAGTTTGGAAACACTCTGTTTGTAAAGTCTGCAAGTGGATATTTGGACCTCTTTGAGGATTTCGTTGGAAACCGGATTTCCTCATCTAATTCTAGTTAGAAGAATTCTCAGTAACTGCTCTGGGTTGCGTGTGTTCAACTCACAGAATTTGACCTTCCTTTAGACAGAGCAGATATGAAACCCTCTTTTTGTGGAATTTGCAAGTGGAGATTTCAAGCACTTTTGGGCCAACGGTAGAAAAGGAAATATCTTCGTATAAAAACTAGAGAGAATCATTCTCAGAAACCACTTTGTGTTGTGTGCGTTCCACTCACAGAGTTTAACCTTTCTTTTCATAGAGCAGTTTGGAAACACTCTGTTTGTAAAGTCTGCAAGTGGATATTTGGACCTCTTTGAGCATTTCGTTGGAAACGGGATTTCTTCATCTAATGCTAGACAGAAGAATTCTCAGTAACTTCTTTGGGTTTTGTGTGTTCAACTCACAGAGTTGAACCTTCCTTTAGACAGAGCAGATTTGAAACCCTCTTTTTGTGGAATTTGCAAGTGGAGATTTCAAGTGCTTTTGTGCCAACGGTAGAAAAGGAAATACCTTCGTATAAAAACTAGAGAGAATCATTCTCAGAAACCACTTTGTGTTGTGTGCGTTCCACTCACAGAGTTTCACCTTTCTTTTCATGGAGCAGTTTGGAAACACTCTGTTTGTAAAGTCTGCAAGTGGATATTTGGACCTCTTTGAGGATTTCGTTGGAAACGGGATTTCTTCATCTAATGCTAGACAGAAGAATTCTCAGTAACTTCTTTGGGTTTTGTGTGTTCAACTCACAGAGTTGAACCTTCCTTTAGACAGAGCAGATTTGAAACCCTCTTTTTGTGGAATTTGAAAGTGGAGATTTCAAGCGCTTTCGGGCCAACGGTAGAAAAGGAAATATCTTTGTATAAGAACTAGAGAGAATCATTCTCAGAAACCACTTTGTGTTGTGTGCATTCCACTCACAGAGTTTCACCTTTCTTTTCATAGAGCAGTGTGGAAACCCTCTGTTTGTAAAGTCTGCAAGTGGATATTTGGAACAATTTGAGGATTTCGTTGGAAACGGGATTTCTTCATCTAATGCTAGACAGAAGAATTCTCAGTAACTTCATTGGGTTGTGTGTGTTGAACTCACAGGGTTGAACCTTCCTTTAGACAGAGCAGATTTGAAACTCTCTTTTTGTGGAATTTGCAAGTGGAGATTTCAAGCGCTTTGGTGCGAATGGTAGAAAAGGAAATATCTTCATATAAAAACTAGAGAGAATCATTCTCAAAAACCACTTTGTGTTGACTGCGATCCATTCACAGAGTTTAACCTTTCTTTTCATGGAGCAGTTTGGAAACACTCTGTTTGTAACGTCTGCAAGTGGATATTTGGACCTCTTTGAGGATTTCGTTGGAAACGGGATTTCTTCATCTAATGCCAGACAGAAGACTTCTCAGTAACTTCTTTGGGTTTTGTGTGTTCAACTCACAGAGTTGAACCTTCCTTTTGACAGAGCAGATTTGAAACCCTCTTTTTGTGGAATTTGAAAGTGGAGATTTCAAGCGCTTTCGGGACAACGGTAGAAAAGGAAATATCTTCGTATAAAAACTAGAGAGAATCATTCTCAGAAACCACTTTGTGTTGACTGCGATCCATTCACAGAGTTTAACCTTTCTTTTCATGCAGCAGTTTGGAAACACTCTGTTTGTAAAGTCTGCAAGTGGATATTTGGACCTCTTTGAGAATTTCGTTGGAAACGGGATTTCTTCATCTAATGCTAGAAAGAAGAATTCTCAGTAACTTCTTTGGGTTGTGTGTGTTCAACTCACAGATTTGAACCTTCGTTTAGTCAGAGCAGATTTGAAACCCTCTTTTTGTGGAATTTGCAAGTGGAGATTTCAAGCGCTTTTGGGACAATGTTAGGAAAGGAAATATCTTCGTATAACAACTAGAGAGAATCATTCTCAGAAACCACTTTGTGTTGTGTGCGTTCCATTCACAGAGTTTAACCTTTCTTTTCATAGAGCAGTTTGGAAACACTCTGTTTGTAAAGTCTGCAAGTGGATATTTGGACCTCTTTGAGGATTTCGTTGGAAACGGGATTTCTTCATCTAATGCTAGACAGAAGAATTCTCAGTAACTTTTTTGGGGTGTGTGTGTTCAACTCACAGAGTGGAACCTTCCTTTAGACAGAGCAGATTTGAAACCCTCTTTTTGTGGAATTTGCAAGTGGAGATTTCAAGCGCTTTGTGGCCAACGGTAGAAAGGCAAATATCTTCCTATAAAAACTAGAGAGAATCATTCTCAGAAACCACTTTGCATTGTGTGCGTTCCACTCACAGAGTTTCACCTTTCTTTTCATAGAGCAGTTTGGAAACACTCTGTTTGTAAAGTCTGCAAGTGGATATTTGGACCTCTTTGAGGATTTCGTTGGAAACGGGTTTTCCTCATCTAATTCTGGACAGAAGAATTCTCAGTAACTTCTTTGGGTTGCGGGTGCTCAACTCACAGAGTTGGACCTTCCTTTAGACAGAGCAGATATGTAACCCTCTTTTTGTGGAATTTGAAAGTGGAGATTTCAAGCGCTTTCGGGCCAAAGGTAGAAAAGGAAATATCTTCGTATAAGAACTAGAGAGAATCATTCTCAGAAACCACTTTGTGTTGTGTGCGTTCCACTCACAGAGTTTAACCTTTCTTTTCATAGAGAAGTTTGGAAACACTCTGTTTGTAAAGTCTGCAAGTGGATATTTGGACCTCTTTGAGGATTTCGTTGGAAACGGGATTTCTTCATCTAATTGTAGTGAGAAGAATTCTCAGTAACTTCTTTGGGTTGCGTGTGTTCAACTCACAGAGTTGGACCTTCCTTTAGACAGAGCAGATATGAAACCCTCTTTTTCTGGAATTTGCAAGTGCAGATTTCAAGCACTTTTGGGCCAACGGTAGAAGAGGAAATATCTTCGTATAAAAACTAGAGAGAATCATTCTCAGAAACCACTTTGTGTTGTGTGCGTTCCACTCACAGAGTTTAACCTTTCTTTTCATGGAGCAGTTTGGAAACACTCTGTTTGTAAAGTCTGCAAGAGGATATTTGGACCTCTTTGAGGATTTCGTTGGAAACGGGATTTCTTCATCTAATGCTAGACAGAAGAATTCTCAGTAACTTCTTTGGGTTGTGTGTGTTCAACTCACAGATTTGAACCTTCATTTAGACAGGGCAGATTTGAAACCCTCTTTTTGTGGAATTTGAAAGTGGAGATTTCAAGCGCTTTCGGGCCAACGGAAGAAAAGGAAATATCTTCGTATAAAAACTGGAGAGAATCATTCTCAGAAACCACTTTGTGTTGACTGCGATCCATTCACAGAGTTTTACCTTTCTTTTCATGGAGCAGTTTGGAAACACTCTGTTTGTAAAGTCTGCAAGTGGATATTTGGACCTATTTGAGGATTTCGTTGGAAACGGGATTTCTTCATCTAATGCTAGACAGAAGAATTCTCTGTAACTTCTTTGGGTTTTGTGTGTTCAACTCACAGAGTTGAACCTTCCTTTAGACAGAGCAGATTTGTAACCCTCTTTTTGTGGAATTTGAAAGTGGAGATTTCAAGCGCTTTCGGGCCAAAGGTAGAAAAGGAAATATCTTCGTATAAGAACTAGAGAGAATCATTCTCAGAAACCACTTTGTGTTGTGTGCGTTCCACTCACAGAGTTTAAACTTTCTTTTCATTGAGAAGTTTGGAAACACTCTGTTTGTAAAGTCTGCAAGTGGATATTTGGACGTATTTGAGGATTTAGTTGGAAACGGGATTTCTTCATCTAATGCTTGACAGAAGAATTCTCAGTAACTTTTTTGGGTTGTGTGTGTTCAACTCACAGAGTTGAACCTTCCTTTAGACAGAGCAGATTGGAAACCCTCTTTTTGTGGAATTTGCAAGTGGAGATTTCAAGCGCTTTTGTGCCAACGGTAGAAAAGGAAATATCTTCGTATAAAAACTGGAGAGAATCATTCTCAGAAACCACCTTGTGTTGTGTGCGTTCCACTCACAGAGTTTAAACTTTGTTTTCATAGATCAGTTTGGAAACACTCTGTTTGTAAAGTCTGCAAGTGGATATTTGGACCTCTTTGAGGATTTCGTTGGAAACCGGATTTCCTCATCTAATTCTAGTTAGAAGAATTCTCAGTAACTGCTCTGGGTTGCGTGTGTTCAACTCACAGAATTTGACCTTCCTTTAGACAGAGCAGATATGAAACCCTCTTTTTGTGGAATTTGCAAGTGGAGATTTCAAGCACTTTTGGGCCAACGGTAGAAAAGGAAATATCTTCGTATAAAAACTAGAGAGAATCATTCTCAGAAACCACTTTGTGTTGTGTGCGTTCCACTCACAGAGTTTAACCTTTCTTTTCATAGAGCAGTTTGGAAACACTCTGTTTGTAAAGTCTGCAAGTGGATATTTGGACCTCTTTGAGCATTTCGTTGGAAACGGGATTTCTTCATCTAATGCTAGACAGAAGAATTCTCAGTAACTTCTTTGGGTTTTGTGTGTTCAACTCACAGAGTTGAACCTTCCTTTAGACAGAGCAGATTTGAAACCCTCTTTTTGTGGAATTTGCAAGTGGAGATTTCAAGCGCTTTTGTGCCAACGGTAGAAAAGGAAATACCTTCGTATAAAAACTAGAGAGAATCATTCTCAGAAACCACTTTGTGTTGTGTGCGTTCCACTCACAGAGTTTCACCTTTCTTTTCATGGAGCAGTTTGGAAACACTCTGTTTGTAAAGTCTGCAAGTGGATATTTGGACCTCTTTGAGGATTTCGTTGGAAACGGGATTTCTTCATCTAATGCTAGACAGAAGAATTCTCAGTAACTTCTTTGGGTTTTGTGTGTTCAACTCACAGAGTTGAACCTTCCTTTAGACAGAGCAGATTTGAAACCCTCTTTTTGTGGAATTTGAAAGTGGAGATTTCAAGCGCTTTCGGGCCAACGGTAGAAAAGGAAATATCTTTGTATAAGAACTAGAGAGAATCATTCTCAGAAACCACTTTGTGTTGTGTGCATTCCACTCACAGAGTTTCACCTTTCTTTTCATAGAGCAGTGTGGAAACCCTCTGTTTGTAAAGTCTGCAAGTGGATATTTGGAACAATTTGAGGATTTCGTTGGAAACGGGATTTCTTCATCTAATGCTAGACAGAAGAATTCTCAGTAACTTCATTGGGTTGTGTGTGTTGAACTCACAGGGTTGAACCTTCCTTTAGACAGAGCAGATTTGAACCTCTCTTTTTGTGGAATTTGCAAGTGGAGATTTCAAGCGCTTTGGTGCGAATGGTAGAAAAGGAAATATCTTCATATAAAAACTAGAGAGAATCATTCTCAAAAACCACTTTGTGTTGACTGCGATCCATTCACAGAGTTTAACCTTTCTTTTCATGGAGCAGTTTGGAAACACTCTGTTTGTAACGTCTGCAAGTGGATATTTGGACCTCTTTGAGGATTTCGTTGGAAACGGGATTTCTTCATCTAATGCCAGACAGAAGACTTCTCAGTAACTTCTTTGGGTTTTGTGTGTTCAACTCACAGAGTTGAACCTTCCTTTTGACAGAGCAGATTTGAAACCCTCTTTTTGTGGAATTTGAAAGTGGAGATTTCAAGCGCTTTCGGGACAACGGTAGAAAAGGAAATATCTTCGTATAAAAACTAGAGAGAATCATTCTCAGAAACCACTTTGTGTTGACTGCGATCCATTCACAGAGTTTAACCTTTCTTTTCATGCAGCAGTTTGGAAACACTCTGTTTGTAAAGTCTGCAAGTGGATATTTGGACCTATTTGAGGATTTCTTTGGAAACGGGATTTCTTCATCTAGTGCTAGACAGAAGACTTTTCAGTAACTTCTTTGGGTTGTGTGTGTTCAACTCATAGAGTTGAACCTTCCCTTAGACAGAGCAGATATGAAACCCTCTTTTTGTGGAATTTGCAAGTGGAGATTTCAAGCGCTTTTCGGCCAACGGTAGAAAAGGAAATATCTTCGTATAAAAACTAGAGAGAATCATTCTCAAAAACCACTTTGTGTTGACTGCGATCCATTGACAGTGTTTAACCTTTCTTTTCATGGAGCAGTTAGGAAACACACTGTTTGTAAACTCTGCAAGTGGATATTTGGACCTATTTGAGCATTTCGTTGGAAACGGGATTTCTTCGTCTAATGCTAGACAGAAGAATTCTCAGTAACTTCATTGGGTTGTGTGTGTTCAACTCACAGAGTTGAACCTTCCTTTAGACAGAGCATATTTGAAACCCTCTTTTTGTGGAATTTGCAAGTGGAGATTTCAAGCGCTTTCGGGCCAAAGGTAGAAAAGTAAATATCTTCGTATAAGAACTAGAGAGAATCATTCTCAGAAACCACTTTGTGTTGTGTGCGTTCCACTCACAGAGTTTAACCTTTCTTTTCATAGAGAACTTTGGAAACACTCTGTTTGTAAAGTCTGCAAGTGGATATTTAGACCTCTTTGAGGATTTCGTTGGAAACGGGATTTCCTCATCTAATACTAGACTGAAGAATTCTCAGTAACTTCTTTGGGTTGTGTGTTCAACTCACAGATTTGAACCTTCCTTTCACAGAGCAGATTTGAAACCCTCTTTTTGTGGAATTTGCAAGTGGAGATTTCAAGCGCTTTTCTGCCAATGGTAGAAAAGGAAATATCTTCGTATAAAAACTAGAGACAATCATTCTCAGAAACCACTTTGCGTTGTGTGCGTTCCACTCACAGAGTTTCACCTTTCTTTTCATAGAGCAGTTTGGAAACACTCTGTTTGTAAAGTCTGCAAGTGGATATTTGGACCTCTTTGAGGATTTCGTTGGAAACGGGATTTCTTCATCTAATGCTAGACAGAAGAATTCTCAGTAACTTCTTTGGGTTTTGTGTGTTCAACTCACAGAGTTGAACCTTCCTTTAGACAGAGCAGATTTGAAACCCTCTTTTTGTGGAATTTGAAAGTGGAGATTTCAAGCGCTTTCGGGCCAACGGTAGAAAGGCAAATATCTTCCTATAAAAACTAGAGAGAATCATTCTCAGAAACCACTTTGTGTTGTGTGCATTCCACTCACAGAGTTTCACCTTTCTTTTCATAGAGCAGTTTGGAAACACTCTGTTTGTAAAGTCTGCAAGTGGATATTTGGACCTCTTTGAGGATTTCGTTGGAAACGGGTTTTCCTCATCTAATTCTGGACAGAAGAATTCTCAGTAACTTCTTTGGGTTGCGGGTGCTCAACTCACAGAGTTGGACCTTCCTTTAGACAGAGCAGATATGTAACCCTCTTTTTGTGGAATTTGAAAGTGGAGATTTCAAGCGCTTTCGGGCCAAAGGTAGAAAAGGAAATATCTTCGTATAAGAACTAGAGAGAATCATTCTCAGAAACCACTTTGTGTTGTGTGCGTTCCACTCACAGAGTTTAACCTTTCTTTTCATAGAGAAGTTTGGAAACACTCTGTTTGTAAAGTCTGCAAGTGGATATTTGGACCTCTTTGAGGATTTCGTTGGAAACGGGATTTCTTCATCTAATTGTAGTGAGAAGAATTCTCAGTAACTTCTTTGGGTTGCGTGTGTTCAACTCACAGAGTTGGACCTTCCTTTAGACAGAGCAGATATGAAACCCTCTTTTTCTGGAATTTGCAAGTGCAGATTTCAAGCACTTTTGGGCCAACGGTAGAAGAGGAAATATCTTCGTATAAAAACTAGAGAGAATCATTCTCAGAAACCACTTTGTGTTGTGTGCGTTCCACTCACAGAGTTTAACCTTTCTTTTCATGGAGCAGTTTGGAAACACTCTGTTTGTAAAGTCTGCAAGAGGATATTTGGACCTCTTTGAGGATTTCGTTGGAAACGGGATTTCTTCATCTAATGCTAGACAGAAGAATTCTCAGTAACTTCTTTGGGTTTTGTGTGTTCAACTCACAGAGTTGAACCTTCCTTTAGACACAGCAGATTTGAAACCCTCTTTTTGTGGAATTTGAAAGTGGATATTTCAAGCGCTTTCGGGCCAACGGTAGAAAAGGAAATATCTTCGTATAAAAACTGGAGAGAATCATTCTCAGAAACCACTTTGTGTTGACTGCGATCCATTCACAGAGTTTAACCTTTATTTTCATGGAGCAGTTTGGAAACACTCTCTTTGTAAACTCTGCAAGTGGATATTTGGACCTATTTGAGGATTTCGATGGAAACGGGATTTCTTCATCTAATGCTAGACAGAAGAATTCTCAGTAACTTCTTTGGGTTGTGTGTGTTCAACTCACAGAGTTGAACCTTCCTTTAGACAGAGCAGATTTGAAACCCTCTTTTTGTGGCATTTGCAAGTGGAGATTTCAAGCGCTTTCGGGCCAAAGGTAGAAAAGGAAATATCTTCGTATAAGAACTAGAAAGAATCATTCTCAGAAACCACTTTGTGTTGTGTGCGTTCCACTCACAGAGTTTAACCTTTCTTTTGATAGAGAAGTTTGGAAACACTCTGTTTGTAAAGTCTGCAAGTGGATATTTAGACCTCTTTGAGGATTTCGTTGGAAACGGGATTTCCTCATCTAATTCTAGACTGAAGAATTCTCAGTAACTTCTTTGGGTTGTGTGTGTTCAACTCACAGATTTGAACCTTCCTTTAGACAGGGCAGATTTGAAACCCTCATTTTGTGGAATTTGCAAGTGGAGATTTCAAGCGCTTTGGGGCCAACGGAAGAAAAGGAAATATCTTCGTATAAAAACCAGAGAGAATCATTCTCAGAAACCACTTTGTGTTGACTGCGATCCATTCACAGAGTTTAACCTTTCTTTTCATGGAGCAGTTTGGAAACACTCTGTTTGTAAAGTCTGCAAGTGGATATTTGGACCTATTAGAGGATTTCGTTGGAAACGGGATTTCTACATCTAATGCTAGACAGAAGAATTCTCAGTAACTTCTTTGGGTTTTGTGTGTTCAACTCACAGAGTTGAACCTTCCTTTAGACATAGCAGATATGAAACCCTCTTTTTGTGGATTTTGCAAGTGGAGATTTCAAGCGCTTTTTGGCCAACGGTAGAAAAAGAAATATCTTCGTATAAAAACTACAGAGAAACATTCTCAGAAACCACTTTGTGTTGTGTGCGTTCCACTCACAGAGTTTAACCTTTCTTTTCATAGACCAGTTTGGAAACACTCTGTTTGTAAAGTCTGCAAGTGGATATTTAGACCTCTTTGAGGATTTCGTTGGAAACGGGATTTCTTCATCTAATTCTAGTTAGAAGAATTCTCAGTAACTTCTTTGGGTTGCGTGTGTTCATCTCACAGAGTTGAACCTTCCTTTAGACAGAGCAGATTTGAAACCCTCTTTTTGTGGAATTTGCAAGTGGAGATTTCAAGAGCTTTTGTGCCAACGGTAGAAAAGGAAATACCTTCGTATAAAAACTAGAGAGAATCATTCTCAGAAACCACTTTGTGTTGTGTGCGTTCCACTCACAGAGTTTCACCTTTCTTTTCATAGAGCAGTTTGGAAACACTCTGTTTGTAAAGTCTGCAAGTGGATATTTAGACCCCTTTGAGGATTTTGTTGGAAAAGGGATTTCCTCATCTAATTCTAGACTGAAGAATTCTCAGTAACTTCTTTGGGTTGCGTGTGTTCAACTCACAGAGTTGAACCTTCCTTTAGACAGAGCAGATATGAAACCCTCTTTTTGTGGAATTTGCAAGTGGAGATTTCAAGCGCTTTTCGGCCAACTGTAGAAAAGGAAATATCTTCGTATAAAAACTAGAGAGAATCATTCTCAAAAACCACTTTGTGTTGACTGCGATCCATTCACAGAGTTTAACCTTTCTTTTCATGGAGCAGTTTGGAAACACTCTGTTTGTAAAGTCTGCAAGTGGATATTTAGACCTCTTTGAGGATTTCGTTGGAAACGGGATTTCCTCATCTAATTCTAGACTGAAGAATTCTCAGTAACTTCTTTGGGTTGTGTGTGTTGAACTCACAGAGTTGAACCTTCCTTTAGACAGAGCAGATTTGAAACCCTCTTTTCGTGGAATTTGCAAGTGGAGACTTCAAGCGCTTTGTGGCCAACGGTAGAAAGGCAAATATCTTCCTATAAAAACTAGAGAGAATCATTCTCAGAAACCACTTTGGGTTGTGTGCGTTCCACTCACAGAGTTTCACCTTTCTTTTCATAGAGAAGTTTGGAAACACTCTGTTTGTAAAGTCTGCAAGTGGATATTTGGACCTCTTTGAGGATTTCGTTGGAAACGGGATTTCTTCATCTAATGCTAGACAGAAGAATTCTCAGTAACTTCTTTGGGTTTTGTGTGTTCAACTCACAGAGTTGAACTTTCCTTTAGACAGAGCAGATTTGAAACCCTCTTTTTGTGGAATTTGGAAGTGGAGATTTCATGTGCTTTCGGGCCAACAGTAGAAAAGGAAATATCTTTGTATAAGAACTAGAGAGAATCATTCTCAGAAACCACTTTGTGTTGTGTGCATTCCACTCACAGAGTTTCACCTTTCTTTTCATAGAGCAGTGTGGAAACCCTCTGTTTGTAAAGTCTGCAAGTGGATATTTGGAACAATTTGAGGATTTCGTTGGAAACGGGATTTCTTCATCTAATGCTAGACAGAAGAATTCTCAGTAACTTCATTGGGTTGTGTGTGTTGAACTCACAGAGTTGAACCTTCCTTTAGACAGAGCAGATTTGAAACTCTCTTTTTGTGGAATTTGCAAGTGGAGATTTCAAGCGCTTTGGTGCGAATGGTAGAAAAGGAAATATCTTCGTATAAAAACTAGAGAGAATCATTCTCAAAAACCACTTTGTGTTGACTGCGATCCATTCACAGAGTTTAACCTTTCTTTTCATGGAGCAGTTTGGAAACACTGTGTTTGTAACGTCTGCAAGTGGATATTTGGACCTCTTTGAGCATTTCGTTGGAAACGGGATTTCTTCATCTAATGCTAGACAGAAGAATTCTCAGTAACTTCTTTGGGTTTTGTGTGTTCAACTCACAGAGTTGAACCTTCCTTTAGACAGAGCAGATTTGAAACCCTCTTTTTGTGGAATTTGAAAGTGGAGATTTCAAGCGCTTTGGGGCCCAATGTAGAAAAGGAAATATCTTCGTATAAGAACTAGAGAGAATCATTCTCAGAAACCGCTTTGTGTTGTGTGCGTTCCACTCACAGAGTTTAACCTTTCTTTTGATAGAGAAGTTTGGAAACACTGTGTTTGTAAAGTCTGCAAGTGGATATTTAGACCTCTTTGAGGATTTCGTTGGAAACGGTATTTCCCCATCTATTTCTAGTTAGAAGAATTCTCAGTAACTTCTTTGGGTTGCGTGTGTTCAACTCACAGAGTTGGACCTTCCTTTAGACAGAGCAGATATGAAACCCTCTTTTTGTGGAATTTGCAAGTGGAGATTTCAAGCACTTTTGGGCCAACGGTAGAAAAGGAAATATCTTCGTATAAAAACTAGAGAGATTCATTCTCAGAAAACACTTTGTGTTGACTGCGACCCATTCACAGAGTTTAAGCTTTCTTTTCATGGAGCAGTTTGGAAACACTCTGTTTGTAAAGTCTGCAAGTGGATATTTAGACCTCTTTGAGAATTTTGTTGGAAACGGGATTTCCTCATCTAATTCTAGATTGAAGAATTCTCAGTAACTTCTTTGGGTTGTGTGTGTTCAACTCACAGATTTGAACCTTCCTTTAGTCAGAGCAGATTTGAAACCCTCTTTTTGTGGAATTTGCAAGTGGAGATTTCAAGCGCTTTTGGGACAATGTTAGGAAAGGAAATATCTTCGTATAAAAACTACAGAGAATCATTCTCAGAAACCACTTTGTGTTGTGTGCGTTCCACTCACAGAGTTTAACCTTTCTTTTCATAGAGCAGTTTGGAAACACTCTGTTTGTAAAGTCTGCAAGTGGATATTTGGACCTCTTTGAGGATTTCGTTGGAAACGGGTTTTCCTCATCTAATTCTAGATTGAAGAATTCTCAGTAACTTCTTTGGGTTGCGTGTGCTCAACTCACAGAGTTGGACCTTCCTTTAGACAGAGCAGATATGTAACCCTCTTTTTGTGGAATTTGCAAGTGGAGATTTCAAGCACTTTTGGGCCAACGGTAGAAAAGGAAATATCTTCGTATAAAAACTAGAGAGATTCATTCTCAGAAAACACTTTGTGTGGACTGCGACCCATTCACAGAGTTTTCCCTTTCTTTTCATGGAGCAGTTTGAAAAAACTCTGTTTGTAAAGTCCGCAAGTGGATATTTAGACCTCTTTGAGAATTTCGTTGGAAACGGGATTTCCTCATCTAATTCTAGATTGAAGAATTCTCAGTAACTTCTTTGGGTTGTGTGTGTTCAACTCACAGATTTGAACCTTCCTTTAGTCAGAGCAGATTTGAAACCCTCTTTTTGTGGAATTTGCAAGTGGAGATTTCAAGCGCTTTTCGGACAAGGGTTGAAAAGGAAATATCTTCGTATAAAAACTAGAGAGAATCATTCTCAGAAACCACTTTGTGTTGTGTGCCTTCCACTCACAGAGTTTAACCTTTCTTTTCATAGAGCAGTTTGGAAACACTCTGTTTGTAAAGTCTGCAAGTGGATATTTGGACCTCTTTGAGGATTTCGTTGGAAACGGGTTTCCTCATCTAATGCTAGACAGAAGATTTCTCAGTAACTTCTTTGGGTTTTGTGTGTTCAACTCACAGACTTGAACCTTCCTTTTGACAGAGCAGATTTGAAAGCCTCTTTTTGTGGAATTTGCAAGTGGAGATTTCAAACGCTTTGGTGCCAACGGTAGAAAAGGAAATATCTTCCTATAAAAACTAGAGAGTATCATTCTCAAAAACCACTTTGTGTTGACTGCGATCCATTCACAGAGTTTAACCTTTCTTTTCATGGAGCAGTTTGGAAACACTCTGTTTGTAAAGTCTGCAAGTGGATATTTGGACCTATTTGAGGATTTCGTTGGAAACGGGATTTCTTCATCTAAGGCTAGACAGAAGAATTCTCAGTAACTTCATTGGGTTGTGTGTGTTGAACTCACAGAGTTGAACCTTCCTTTAGACAGCAGATTTGAAACCCTCTTTTTGTGGAATTTGAAAGTGGAGATTTCAAGCGCTTTCGGGCCAAAGGTAGAAAAGGAAATATCTTCGTATAAGAACTAGAGAGAATCATTCTCAGAAACCACTTTGTGTTGTGTGCGTTCCACTCACAGAGTTTAACCTTTCTATTCATAGAGAAGTTTGGAAACACTCTGTTTGTAAAGTCTGCAAGTGGATATTTAGACCTCTTTGAGGATTTCGTTGGAAACGGGATTTCCTCATCTAATCCTAGACTGAAGAATTCTCAGTAACTTCTTTGTGTTGTGTGTTCAGCTCACAGATTTGAACCTTCCTTTAGACAGAGCAGATTTGAAACCCTCTTTTTGTGGAATTTACTAGTGGAGATTTCAAGCGCTTTTCTGCCAAAGGTAGAAAAGGAAATATCTTCGTATAAAAACTAGAGACAATCATTCTCAGAAACCACTTTGTGTTGTGTGCGTTCCACTCACAGAGTTTCACCTTTCTTTTCATACAGCAGTTTGGAAACACTCTGTTTGTAAAGTCTGCAAGTGGATATTTGGACCTCTTTGAGGATTTCGTTGGAAACGGGATTTCTTCATCTAATGCTAGACAGAAGAATTCTCAGTAACTTCTTTGGGTTTTGTGTGTTCAACTCACAGAGTTGAACTTTCCTTTAGACAGAGCAGATTTGAAACCCTCTTTTTGTGGAATTTCGAAGTGGAGATTTCAAGTGCTTTCGGGCCAACGGTAGAAAAGGAAATATCTTTGTATAAGAACTAGAGAGAATCATTCTCAGAAACCACTTTCTGTTGTGTGCATTCCACTCACAGAGTTTCACCTTTCTTTTCATAGAGCAGTGTGGAAACCCTCTGTTTGTAAAGTCTGCAAGTGGATATTTGGAACAATTTGAGGATTTCGTTGGAAACGGGATTTCTTCATCTAATGCTAGACAGAAGAATTCTCAGTAACTTCATTGGGTTGTGTGTGTTGAACTCACAGAGTTGAACCTTCCTTTAGACAGAGCAGATTTGAAACTCTCTTTTTGTGGAATTTGCAAGTGGAGATTTCAAGCGCTTTGGTGCGAATGGTAGAAAAGGAAATATCTTCGTATAAAAACTACAGAGAATCATTCTCAGAAATCACTTTGGGGTGTGTGCGTTCCACTCACAGAGTTTATCGTTTCTTTTCAAAGAGCAGTTTGGAAACACTCTGTTTGTAAAGTCTGCCAGTGGATATTTGGACCTCTTTGAGGATTTCGTTGGAAACGGGATTTCTTCATTTAATGCTAGACAGAAGAATTCTCAGTAACTTCTTTGGGTTGTGTGAGTTCAACTCACAGAGTTGAACCTTCCTTTAGACAGAGCATATTTGAAACCCTCTTTTTGTGGAATTTGCAAGTGGAGATTTCATGCGCTTTTCTGCCAACGGTAGAAAAGGAAATATCTTCGTATAAAACTAGAGACAATCATTCTCAGAAACCACTTTGCGTTGTGTGCGTTCCACTCACAGAGTTTCACGTTTCTTTTCATAGAGCAGTTTGGAAACACTCTGTTTGTAAAGTCTGCAAGTGGATATTTGGACCTCTTTGAGGATTTCGTTGGAAACGGGATTTCTTCATCTAATGCTAGACAGAAGAATTCTCAGTAACTTCTTTGGGTTTTGTGTGTTCAACTCACAGAGTTGAACCTTCCTTTAGACAGAGCAGATTTGAAACCCTCTTTTTGTGGAATTTGGAAGTGGAGATTACAAGCGCTTTCGGGCCAACGGTAGAAAAGGAAATATCTTTGTATAAAAACTAGAGAGAATCATTCTCAGAAACCACTTTGTGTTGTGTGCATTCCACTCACAGAGTTTTACCTTTCTTTTCATGGAGCAGTTTGGAAACACTCTGTTTGTAAAGTCTGCAAGTGGATATTTGGACCTATTTGAGGATTTCGTTGGAAACGGGATTTCTTCATCTAATGCTAGACAGAAGAATTCTCTGTAACTTCTTTGGGTTTTGTGTGTTCAACTCACAGAGTTGAACCTTCCTTTAGACAGAGCAGATTTGTAACCCTCTTTTTGTGGAATTTGAAAGTGGAGATTTCAAGCGCTTTCGGGCCAAAGGTAGAAAAGGAAATATCTTCGTATAAGAACTAGAGAGAATCATTCTCAGAAACCACTTTGTGTTGTGTGCGTTCCACTCACAGAGTTTAAACTTTCTTTTCATTGAGAAGTTTGGAAACACTCTGTTTGTAAAGTCTGCAAGTGGATATTTGGACGTATTTGAGGATTTAGTTGGAAACGGGATTTCTTCATCTAATGCTTGACAGAAGAATTCTCAGTAACTTTTTTGGGTTGTGTGTGTTCAACTCACAGAGTTGAACCTTCCTTTAGACAGAGCAGATTGGAAACCCTCTTTTTGTGGAATTTGCAAGTGGAGATTTCAAGCGCTTTTCTGCCAACGGTAGAAAAGGAAATATCTTCGTATAAAAACTGGAGAGAATCATTCTCAGAAACCACCTTGTGTTGTGTGCGTTCCACTCACAGAGTTTAAACTTTGTTTTCATAGATCAGTTTGGAAACACTCTGTTTGTAAAGTCTGCAAGTGGATATTTGGACCTCTTTGAGGATTTCGTTGGAAACCGGATTTCCTCATCTAATTCTAGTTAGAAGAATTCTCAGTAACTGCTCTGGGTTGCGTGTGTTCAACTCACAGAATTTGACCTTCCTTTAGACAGAGCAGATATGAAACCCTCTTTTTGTGGAATTTGCAAGTGGAGATTTCAAGCACTTTTGGGCCAACGGTAGAAAAGGAAATATCTTCGTATAAAAACTAGAGAGAATCATTCTCAGAAACCACTTTGTGTTGTGTGCGTTCCACTCACAGAGTTTAACCTTTCTTTTCATAGAGCAGTTTGGAAACACTCTGTTTGTAAAGTCTGCAAGTGGATATTTGGACCTCTTTGAGCATTTCGTTGGAAACGGGATTTCTTCATCTAATGCTAGACAGAAGAATTCTCAGTAACTTCTTTGGGTTTTGTGTGTTCAACTCACAGAGTTGAACCTTCCTTTAGACAGAGCAGATTTGAAACCCTCTTTTTGTGGAATTTGCAAGTGGAGATTTCAAGCGCTTTTGTGCCAACGGTAGAAAAGGAAATACCTTCGTATAAAAACTAGAGAGAATCATTCTCAGAAACCACTTTGTGTTGTGTGCGTTCCACTCACAGAGTTTCACCTTTCTTTTCATGGAGCAGTTTGGAAACACTCTGTTTGTAAAGTCTGCAAGTGGATATTTGGACCTCTTTGAGGATTTCGTTGGAAACGGGATTTCTTCATCTAATGCTAGACAGAAGAATTCTCAGTAACTTCTTTGGGTTTTGTGTGTTCAACTCACAGAGTTGAACCTTCCTTTAGACAGAGCAGATTTGAAACCCTCTTTTTGTGGAATTTGAAAGTGGAGATTTCAAGCGCTTTCGGGCCAACGGTAGAAAAGGAAATATCTTTGTATAAGAACTAGAGAGAATCATTCTCAGAAACCACTTTGTGTTGTGTGCATTCCACTCACAGAGTTTCACCTTTCTTTTCATAGAGCAGTGTGGAAACCCTCTGTTTGTAAAGTCTGCAAGTGGATATTTGGAACAATTTGAGGATTTCGTTGGAAACGGGATTTCTTCATCTAATGCTAGACAGAAGAATTCTCAGTAACTTCATTGGGTTGTGTGTGTTGAACTCACAGGGTTGAACCTTCCTTTAGACAGAGCAGATTTGAAACTCTCTTTTTGTGGAATTTGCAAGTGGAGATTTCAAGCGCTTTGGTGCGAATGGTAGAAAAGGAAATATCTTCATATAAAAACTAGAGAGAATCATTCTCAAAAACCACTTTGTGTTGACTGCGATCCATTCACAGAGTTTAACCTTTCTTTTCATGGAGCAGTTTGGAAACACTCTGTTTGTAACGTCTGCAAGTGGATATTTGGACCTCTTTGAGGATTTCGTTGGAAACGGGATTTCTTCATCTAATGCCAGACAGAAGACTTCTCAGTAACTTCTTTGGGTTTTGTGTGTTCAACTCACAGAGTTGAACCTTCCTTTTGACAGAGCAGATTTGAAACCCTCTTTTTGTGGAATTTGAAAGTGGAGATTTCAAGCGCTTTCGGGACAACGGTAGAAAAGGAAATATCTTCGTATAAAAACTAGAGAGAATCATTCTCAGAAACCACTTTGTGTTGACTGCGATCCATTCACAGAGTTTAACCTTTCTTTTCATGCAGCAGTTTGGAAACACTCTGTTTGTAAAGTCTGCAAGTGGATATTTGGACCTCTTTGAGAATTTCGTTGGAAACGGGATTTCTTCATCTAATGCTAGAAAGAAGAATTCTCAGTAACTTCTTTGGGTTGTGTGTGTTCAACTCACAGATTTGAACCTTCGTTTAGTCAGAGCAGATTTGAAACCCTCTTTTTGTGGAATTTGCAAGTGGAGATTTCAAGCGCTTTTGGGACAATGTTAGGAAAGGAAATATCTTCGTATAACAACTAGAGAGAATCATTCTCAGAAACCACTTTGTGTTGTGTGCGTTCCATTCACAGAGTTTAACCTTTCTTTTCATAGAGCAGTTTGGAAACACTCTGTTTGTAAAGTCTGCAAGTGGATATTTGGACCTCTTTGAGGATTTCGTTGGAAACGGGATTTCTTCATCTAATGCTAGACAGAAGAATTCTCAGTAACTTTTTTGGGGTGTGTGTGTTCAACTCACAGAGTGGAACCTTCCTTTAGACAGAGCAGATTTGAAACCCTCTTTTTGTGGAATTTGCAAGTGGAGATTTCAAGCGCTTTGTGGCCAACGGTAGAAAGGCAAATATCTTCCTATAAAAACTAGAGAGAATCATTCTCAGAAACCACTTTGCATTGTGTGCGTTCCACTCACAGAGTTTCACCTTTCTTTTCATAGAGCAGTTTGGAAACACTCTGTTTGTAAAGTCTGCAAGTGGATATTTGGACCTCTTTGAGGATTTCGTTGGAAACGGGTTTTCCTCATCTAATTCTGGACAGAAGAATTCTCAGTAACTTCTTTGGGTTGCGGGTGCTCAACTCACAGAGTTGGACCTTCCTTTAGACAGAGCAGATATGTAACCCTCTTTTTGTGGAATTTGAAAGTGGAGATTTCAAGCGCTTTCGGGCCAAAGGTAGAAAAGGAAATATCTTCGTATAAGAACTAGAGAGAATCATTCTCAGAAACCACTTTGTGTTGTGTGCGTTCCACTCACAGAGTTTAACCTTTCTTTTCATAGAGAAGTTTGGAAACACTCTGTTTGTAAAGTCTGCAAGTGGATATTTGGACCTCTTTGAGGATTTCGTTGGAAACGGGATTTCTTCATCTAATTGTAGTGAGAAGAATTCTCAGTAACTTCTTTGGGTTGCGTGTGTTCAACTCACAGAGTTGGACCTTCCTTTAGACAGAGCAGATATGAAACCCTCTTTTTCTGGAATTTGCAAGTGCAGATTTCAAGCACTTTTGGGCCAACGGTAGAAGAGGAAATATCTTCGTATAAAAACTAGAGAGAATCATTCTCAGAAACCACTTTGTGTTGTGTGCGTTCCACTCACAGAGTTTAACCTTTCTTTTCATGGAGCAGTTTGGAAACACTCTGTTTGTAAAGTCTGCAAGAGGATATTTGGACCTCTTTGAGGATTTCGTTGGAAACGGGATTTCTTCATCTAATGCTAGACAGAAGAATTCTCAGTAACTTCTTTGGGTTTTGTGTGTTCAACTCACAGAGTTGAACCTTCCTTTAGACAGAGCAGATTTGAAACCCTCTTTTTGTGGAATTTGGAAGTGGAGATTTCATGTGCTTTCGGGCCAACAGTAGAAAAGGAAATATCTTTGTATAAGAACTAGAGAGAATCATTCTCAGAAACCACTTTGTGTTGTGTGCATTCCACTCACAGAGTTTCACCTTTCTTTTCATAGAGCAGTGTGGAAACCCTCTGTTTGTAAAGTGTGCAAGTGGATATTTGGAACAATTTGAGGATTTCGTTGGAAACGGGATTTCTTCATCTAATGCTAGACAGAAGAATTCTCAGTAACTTCATTGGGTTGTGTGTGTTGAACTCACAGAGTTGAACCTTCCTTTAGACAGAGCAGATTTGAAACTCTCTTTTTGTGGAATTTGCAAGTGGAGATTTCAAGCGCTTTGGTGCGAATGGTAGAAAAGGAAATATCTTCGTATAAAAACTAGAGAGAATCATTCTCAAAAACCACTTTGTGTTGACTGCGATCCATTCACAGAGTTTAACCTTTCTTTTCATGGAGCAGTTTGGAAACACTGTGTTTGTAACGTCTGCAAGTGGATATTTGGACCTCTTTGAGCATTTCGTTGGAAACGGGATTTCTTCATCTAATGCTAGACAGAAGAATTCTCAGTAACTTCTTTGGGTTTTGTGTGTTCAACTCACAGAGTTGAACCTTCCTTTAGACAGAGCAGATTTGAAACCCTCTTTTTGTGGAATTTGAAAGTGGAGATTTCAAGCGCTTTGGGGCCCAATGTAGAAAAGGAAATATCTTCGTATAAGAACTAGAGAGAATCATTCTCAGAAACCGCTTTGTGTTGTGTGCGTTCCACTCACAGAGTTTAACCTTTCTTTTGATAGAGAAGTTTGGAAACACTGTGTTTGTAAAGTCTGCAAGTGGATATTTAGACCTCTTTGAGGATTTCGTTGGAAACGGTATTTCCCCATCTATTTCTAGTTAGAAGAATTCTCAGTAACTTCTTTGGGTTGCGTGTGTTCAACTCACAGAGTTGGACCTTCCTTTAGACAGAGCAGATATGAAACCCTCTTTTTGTGGAATTTGCAAGTGGAGATTTCAAGCACTTTTGGGCCAACGGTAGAAAAGGAAATATCTTCGTATAAAAACTAGAGAGATTCATTCTCAGAAAACACTTTGTGTTGACTGCGACCCATTCACAGAGTTTAAGCTTTCTTTTCATGGAGCAGTTTGGAAACACTCTGTTTGTAAAGTCTGCAAGTGGATATTTAGACCTCTTTGAGAATTTTGTTGG
Organism: Gorilla gorilla gorilla; assembly: GCF_029281585.2. NCBI lineage: Eukaryota > Metazoa > Chordata > Mammalia > Primates > Hominidae > Gorilla > Gorilla gorilla. The sequence goes on from NC_073224.2 coordinate 109,266,246, forward strand.
AAACGGGATTTCCTCATCTAATTCTAGATTGAAGAATTCTCAGTAACTTCTTTGGGTTGTGTGTGTTCAACTCACAGATTTGAACCTTCCTTTAGTCAGAGCAGATTTGAAACCCTCTTTTTGTGGAATTTGCAAGTGGAGATTTCAAGCGCTTTTGGGACAATGTTAGGAAAGGAAATATCTTCGTATAAAAACTACAGAGAATCATTCTCAGAAACCACTTTGTGTTGTGTGCGTTCCACTCACAGAGTTTAACCTTTCTTTTCATAGAGCAGTTTGGAAACACTCTGTTTGTAAAGTCTGCAAGTGGATATTTGGACCTCTTTGAGGATTTCGTTGGAAACGGGTTTTCCTCATCTAATTCTAGATTGAAGAATTCTCAGTAACTTCTTTGGGTTGCGTGTGCTCAACTCACAGAGTTGGACCTTCCTTTAGACAGAGCAGATATGTAACCCTCTTTTTGTGGAATTTGCAAGTGGAGATTTCAAGCACTTTTGGGCCAACGGTAGAAAAGGAAATATCTTCGTATAAAAACTAGAGAGATTCATTCTCAGAAAACACTTTGTGTGGACTGCGACCCATTCACAGAGTTTTCCCTTTCTTTTCATGGAGCAGTTTGAAAAAACTCTGTTTGTAAAGTCCGCAAGTGGATATTTAGACCTCTTTGAGAATTTCGTTGGAAACGGGATTTCCTCATCTAATTCTAGATTGAAGAATTCTCAGTAACTTCTTTGGGTTGTGTGTGTTCAACTCACAGATTTGAACCTTCCTTTAGTCAGAGCAGATTTGAAACCCTCTTTTTGTGGAATTTGCAAGTGGAGATTTCAAGCGCTTTTCGGACAAGGGTTGAAAAGGAAATATCTTCGTATAAAAACTAGAGAGAATCATTCTCAGAAACCACTTTGTGTTGTGTGCCTTCCACTCACAGAGTTTAACCTTTCTTTTCATAGAGCAGTTTGGAAACACTCTGTTTGTAAAGTCTGCAAGTGGATATTTGGACCTCTTTGAGGATTTCGTTGGAAACGGGTTTCCTCATCTAATGCTAGACAGAAGATTTCTCAGTAACTTCTTTGGGTTTTGTGTGTTCAACTCACAGACTTGAACCTTCCTTTTGACAGAGCAGATTTGAAAGCCTCTTTTTGTGGAATTTGCAAGTGGAGATTTCAAACGCTTTGGTGCCAACGGTAGAAAAGGAAATATCTTCCTATAAAAACTAGAGAGTATCATTCTCAAAAACCACTTTGTGTTGACTGCGATCCATTCACAGAGTTTAACCTTTCTTTTCATGGAGCAGTTTGGAAACACTCTGTTTGTAAAGTCTGCAAGTGGATATTTGGACCTATTTGAGGATTTCGTTGGAAACGGGATTTCTTCATCTAAGGCTAGACAGAAGAATTCTCAGTAACTTCATTGGGTTGTGTGTGTTGAACTCACAGAGTTGAACCTTCCTTTAGACAGCAGATTTGAAACCCTCTTTTTGTGGAATTTGAAAGTGGAGATTTCAAGCGCTTTCGGGCCAAAGGTAGAAAAGGAAATATCTTCGTATAAGAACTAGAGAGAATCATTCTCAGAAACCACTTTGTGTTGTGTGCGTTCCACTCACAGAGTTTAACCTTTCTATTCATAGAGAAGTTTGGAAACACTCTGTTTGTAAAGTCTGCAAGTGGATATTTAGACCTCTTTGAGGATTTCGTTGGAAACGGGATTTCCTCATCTAATTCTAGACTGAAGAATTCTCAGTAACTTCTTTGTGTTGTGTGTTCAGCTCACAGATTTGAACCTTCCTTTAGACAGAGCAGATTTGAAACCCTCTTTTTGTGGAATTTACAAGTGGAGATTTCAAGCGCTTTTCTGCCAAAGGTAGAAAAGGAAATATCTTCGTATAAAAACTAGAGACAATCATTCTCAGAAACCACTTTGTGTTGTGTGCGTTCCACTCACAGAGTTTCACCTTTCTTTTCATACAGCAGTTTGGAAACACTCTGTTTGTAAAGTCTGCAAGTGGATATTTGGACCTCTTTGAGGATTTCGTTGGAAACGGGATTTCTTCATCTAATGCTAGACAGAAGAATTCTCAGTAACTTCTTTGGGTTTTGTGTGTTCAACTCACAGAGTTGAACTTTCCTTTAGACAGAGCAGATTTGAAACCCTCTTTTTGTGGAATTTCGAAGTGGAGATTTCAAGTGCTTTCGGGCCAACGGTAGAAAAGGAAATATCTTTGTATAAGAACTAGAGAGAATCATTCTCAGAAACCACTTTCTGTTGTGTGCATTCCACTCACAGAGTTTCACCTTTCTTTTCATAGAGCAGTGTGGAAACCCTCTGTTTGTAAAGTCTGCAAGTGGATATTTGGAACAATTTGAGGATTTCGTTGGAAACGGGATTTCTTCATCTAATGCTAGACAGAAGAATTCTCAGTAACTTCATTGGGTTGTGTGTGTTGAACTCACAGAGTTGAACCTTCCTTTAGACAGAGCAGATTTGAAACTCTCTTTTTGTGGAATTTGCAAGTGGAGATTTCAAGCGCTTTGGTGCGAATGGTAGAAAAGGAAATATCTTCGTATAAAAACTACAGAGAATCATTCTCAGAAATCACTTTGGGTTGTGTGCGTTCCACTCACAGAGTTTATCGTTTCTTTTCAAAGAGCAGTTTGGAAACACTCTGTTTGTAAAGTCTGCCAGTGGATATTTGGACCTCTTTGAGGATTTCGTTGGAAACGGGATTTCTTCATTTAATGCTAGACAGAAGAATTCTCAGTAACTTCTTTGGGTTGTGTGAGTTCAACTCACAGAGTTGAACCTTCCTTTAGACAGAGCATATTTGAAACCCTCTTTTTGTGGAATTTGCAAGTGGAGATTTCATGCGCTTTTCTGCCAACGGTAGAAAAGGAAATATCTTCGTATAAAACTAGAGACAATCATTCTCAGAAACCACTTTGCGTTGTGTGCGTTCCACTCACAGAGTTTCACGTTTCTTTTCATAGAGCAGTTTGGAAACACTCTGTTTGTAAAGTCTGCAAGTGGATATTTGGACCTCTTTGAGGATTTCGTTGGAAACGGGATTTCTTCATCTAATGCTAGACAGAAGAATTCTCAGTAACTTCTTTGGGTTTTGTGTGTTCAACTCACAGAGTTGAACCTTCCTTTAGACAGAGCAGATTTGAAACCCTCTTTTTGTGGAATTTGGAAGTGGAGATTACAAGCGCTTTCGGGCCAACGGTAGAAAAGGAAATATCTTTGTATAAAAACTAGAGAGAATCATTCTCAGAAACCACTTTGTGTTGTGTGCATTCCACTCACAGAGTTTTACCTTTCTTTTCATGGAGCAGTTTGGAAACACTCTGTTTGTAAAGTCTGCAAGTGGATATTTGGACCTATTTGAGGATTTCGTTGGAAACGGGATTTCTTCATCTAATGCTAGACAGAAGAATTCTCTGTAACTTCTTTGGGTTTTGTGTGTTCAACTCACAGAGTTGAACCTTCCTTTAGACAGAGCAGATTTGTAACCCTCTTTTTGTGGAATTTGAAAGTGGAGATTTCAAGCGCTTTCGGGCCAAAGGTAGAAAAGGAAATATCTTCGTATAAGAACTAGAGAGAATCATTCTCAGAAACCACTTTGTGTTGTGTGCGTTCCACTCACAGAGTTTAAACTTTCTTTTCATTGAGAAGTTTGGAAACACTCTGTTTGTAAAGTCTGCAAGTGGATATTTGGACGTATTTGAGGATTTAGTTGGAAACGGGATTTCTTCATCTAATGCTTGACAGAAGAATTCTCAGTAACTTTTTTGGGTTGTGTGTGTTCAACTCACAGAGTTGAACCTTCCTTTAGACAGAGCAGATTGGAAACCCTCTTTTTGTGGAATTTGCAAGTGGAGATTTCAAGCGCTTTTCTGCCAACGGTAGAAAAGGAAATATCTTCGTATAAAAACTGGAGAGAATCATTCTCAGAAACCACCTTGTGTCGTGTGCGTTCCACTCACAGAGTTTAAACTTTGTTTTCATAGATCAGTTTGGAAACACTCTGTTTGTAAAGTCTGCAAGTGGATATTTGGACCTCTTTGAGGATTTCGTTGGAAACCGGATTTCCTCATCTAATTCTAGTTAGAAGAATTCTCAGTAACTGCTCTGGGTTGCGTGTGTTCAACTCACAGAATTTGACCTTCCTTTAGACAGAGCAGATATGAAACCCTCTTTTTGTGGAATTTGCAAGTGGAGATTTCAAGCACTTTTGGGCCAACGGTAGAAAAGGAAATATCTTCGTATAAAAACTAGAGAGAATCATTCTCAGAAACCACTTTGTGTTGTGTGCGTTCCACTCACAGAGTTTAACCTTTCTTTTCATAGAGCAGTTTGGAAACACTCTGTTTGTAAAGTCTGCAAGTGGATATTTGGACCTCTTTGAGCATTTCGTTGGAAACGGGATTTCTTCATCTAATGCTAGACAGAAGAATTCTCAGTAACTTCTTTGGGTTTTGTGTGTTCAACTCACAGAGTTGAACCTTCCTTTAGACAGAGCAGATTTGAAACCCTCTTTTTGTGGAATTTGCAAGTGGAGATTTCAAGCGCTTTTGTGCCAACGGTAGAAAAGGAAATACCTTCGTATAAAAACTAGAGAGAATCATTCTCAGAAACCACTTTGTGTTGTGTGCGTTCCACTCACAGAGTTTCACCTTTCTTTTCATGGAGCAGTTTGGAAACACTCTGTTTGTAAAGTCTGCAAGTGGATATTTGGACCTCTTTGAGGATTTCGTTGGAAACGGGATTTCTTCATCTAATGCTAGACAGAAGAATTCTCAGTAACTTCTTTGGGTTTTGTGTGTTCAACTCACAGAGTTGAACCTTCCTTTAGACAGAGCAGATTTGAAACCCTCTTTTTGTGGAATTTGAAAGTGGAGATTTCAAGCGCTTTCGGGCCAACGGTAGAAAAGGAAATATCTTTGTATAAGAACTAGAGAGAATCATTCTCAGAAACCACTTTGTGTTGTGTGCATTCCACTCACAGAGTTTCACCTTTCTTTTCATAGAGCAGTGTGGAAACCCTCTGTTTGTAAAGTCTGCAAGTGGATATTTGGAACAATTTGAGGATTTCGTTGGAAACGGGATTTCTTCATCTAATGCTAGACAGAAGAATTCTCAGTAACTTCATTGGGTTGTGTGTGTTGAACTCACAGGGTTGAACCTTCCTTTAGACAGAGCAGATTTGAAACTCTCTTTTTGTGGAATTTGCAAGTGGAGATTTCAAGCGCTTTGGTGCGAATGGTAGAAAAGGAAATATCTTCATATAAAAACTAGAGAGAATCATTCTCAAAAACCACTTTGTGTTGACTGCGATCCATTCACAGAGTTTAACCTTTCTTTTCATGGAGCAGTTTGGAAACACTCTGTTTGTAACGTCTGCAAGTGGATATTTGGACCTCTTTGAGGATTTCGTTGGAAACGGGATTTCTTCATCTAATGCCAGACAGAAGACTTCTCAGTAACTTCTTTGGGTTTTGTGTGTTCAACTCACAGAGTTGAACCTTCCTTTTGACAGAGCAGATTTGAAACCCTCTTTTTGTGGAATTTGAAAGTGGAGATTTCAAGCGCTTTCGGGACAACGGTAGAAAAGGAAATATCTTCGTATAAAAACTAGAGAGAATCATTCTCAGAAACCACTTTGTGTTGACTGCGATCCATTCACAGAGTTTAACCTTTCTTTTCATGCAGCAGTTTGGAAACACTCTGTTTGTAAAGTCTGCAAGTGGATATTTGGACCTCTTTGAGAATTTCGTTGGAAACGGGATTTCTTCATCTAATGCTAGAAAGAAGAATTCTCAGTAACTTCTTTGGGTTGTGTGTGTTCAACTCACAGATTTGAACCTTCGTTTAGTCAGAGCAGATTTGAAACCCTCTTTTTGTGGAATTTGCAAGTGGAGATTTCAAGCGCTTTTGGGACAATGTTAGGAAAGGAAATATCTTCGTATAACAACTAGAGAGAATCATTCTCAGAAACCACTTTGTGTTGTGTGCGTTCCATTCACAGAGTTTAACCTTTCTTTTCATAGAGCAGTTTGGAAACACTCTGTTTGTAAAGTCTGCAAGTGGATATTTGGACCTCTTTGAGGATTTCGTTGGAAACGGGATTTCTTCATCTAATGCTAGACAGAAGAATTCTCAGTAACTTTTTTGGGGTGTGTGTGTTCAACTCACAGAGTGGAACCTTCCTTTAGACAGAGCAGATTTGAAACCCTCTTTTTGTGGAATTTGCAAGTGGAGATTTCAAGCGCTTTGTGGCCAACGGTAGAAAGGCAAATATCTTCCTATAAAAACTAGAGAGAATCATTCTCAGAAACCACTTTGCATTGTGTGCGTTCCACTCACAGAGTTTCACCTTTCTTTTCATAGAGCAGTTTGGAAACACTCTGTTTGTAAAGTCTGCAAGTGGATATTTGGACCTCTTTGAGGATTTCGTTGGAAACGGGTTTTCCTCATCTAATTCTGGACAGAAGAATTCTCAGTAACTTCTTTGGGTTGCGGGTGCTCAACTCACAGAGTTGGACCTTCCTTTAGACAGAGCAGATATGTAACCCTCTTTTTGTGGAATTTGAAAGTGGAGATTTCAAGCGCTTTCGGGCCAAAGGTAGAAAAGGAAATATCTTCGTATAAGAACTAGAGAGAATCATTCTCAGAAACCACTTTGTGTTGTGTGCGTTCCACTCACAGAGTTTAACCTTTCTTTTCATAGAGAAGTTTGGAAACACTCTGTTTGTAAAGTCTGCAAGTGGATATTTGGACCTCTTTGAGGATTTCGTTGGAAACGGGATTTCTTCATCTAATTGTAGTGAGAAGAATTCTCAGTAACTTCTTTGGGTTGCGTGTGTTCAACTCACAGAGTTGGACCTTCCTTTAGACAGAGCAGATATGAAACCCTCTTTTTCTGGAATTTGCAAGTGCAGATTTCAAGCACTTTTGGGCCAACGGTAGAAGAGGAAATATCTTCGTATAAAAACTAGAGAGAATCATTCTCAGAAACCACTTTGTGTTGTGTGCGTTCCACTCACAGAGTTTAACCTTTCTTTTCATGGAGCAGTTTGGAAACACTCTGTTTGTAAAGTCTGCAAGAGGATATTTGGACCTCTTTGAGGATTTCGTTGGAAACGGGATTTCTTCATCTAATGCTAGACAGAAGAATTCTCAGTAACTTCTTTGGGTTGTGTGTGTTCAACTCACAGATTTGAACCTTCATTTAGACAGGGCAGATTTGAAACCCTCTTTTTGTGGAATTTGAAAGTGGAGATTTCAAGCGCTTTCGGGCCAACGGAAGAAAAGGAAATATCTTCGTATAAAAACTGGAGAGAATCATTCTCAGAAACCACTTTGTGTTGACTGCGATCCATTCACAGAGTTTTACCTTTCTTTTCATGGAGCAGTTTGGAAACACTCTGTTTGTAAAGTCTGCAAGTGGATATTTGGACCTATTTGAGGATTTCGTTGGAAACGGGATTTCTTCATCTAATGCTAGACAGAAGAATTCTCTGTAACTTCTTTGGGTTTTGTGTGTTCAACTCACAGAGTTGAACCTTCCTTTAGACAGAGCAGATTTGTAACCCTCTTTTTGTGGAATTTGAAAGTGGAGATTTCAAGCGCTTTCGGGCCAAAGGTAGAAAAGGAAATATCTTCGTATAAGAACTAGAGAGAATCATTCTCAGAAACCACTTTGTGTTGTGTGCGTTCCACTCACAGAGTTTAAACTTTCTTTTCATTGAGAAGTTTGGAAACACTCTGTTTGTAAAGTCTGCAAGTGGATATTTGGACGTATTTGAGGATTTAGTTGGAAACGGGATTTCTTCATCTAATGCTTGACAGAAGAATTCTCAGTAACTTTTTTGGGTTGTGTGTGTTCAACTCACAGAGTTGAACCTTCCTTTAGACAGAGCAGATTGGAAACCCTCTTTTTGTGGAATTTGCAAGTGGAGATTTCAAGCGCTTTTGTGCCAACGGTAGAAAAGGAAATATCTTCGTATAAAAACTGGAGAGAATCATTCTCAGAAACCACCTTGTGTTGTGTGCGTTCCACTCACAGAGTTTAAACTTTGTTTTCATAGATCAGTTTGGAAACACTCTGTTTGTAAAGTCTGCAAGTGGATATTTGGACCTCTTTGAGGATTTCGTTGGAAACCGGATTTCCTCATCTAATTCTAGTTAGAAGAATTCTCAGTAACTGCTCTGGGTTGCGTGTGTTCAACTCACAGAATTTGACCTTCCTTTAGACAGAGCAGATATGAAACCCTCTTTTTGTGGAATTTGCAAGTGGAGATTTCAAGCACTTTTGGGCCAACGGTAGAAAAGGAAATATCTTCGTATAAAAACTAGAGAGAATCATTCTCAGAAACCACTTTGTGTTGTGTGCGTTCCACTCACAGAGTTTAACCTTTCTTTTCATAGAGCAGTTTGGAAACACTCTGTTTGTAAAGTCTGCAAGTGGATATTTGGACCTCTTTGAGCATTTCGTTGGAAACGGGATTTCTTCATCTAATGCTAGACAGAAGAATTCTCAGTAACTTCTTTGGGTTTTGTGTGTTCAACTCACAGAGTTGAACCTTCCTTTAGACAGAGCAGATTTGAAACCCTCTTTTTGTGGAATTTGCAAGTGGAGATTTCAAGCGCTTTTGTGCCAACGGTAGAAAAGGAAATACCTTCGTATAAAAACTAGAGAGAATCATTCTCAGAAACCACTTTGTGTTGTGTGCGTTCCACTCACAGAGTTTCACCTTTCTTTTCATGGAGCAGTTTGGAAACACTCTGTTTGTAAAGTCTGCAAGTGGATATTTGGACCTCTTTGAGGATTTCGTTGGAAACGGGATTTCTTCATCTAATGCTAGACAGAATAATTCTCAGTAACTTCTTTGGGTTTTGTGTGTTCAACTCACAGAGTTGAACCTTCCTTTAGACAGAGCAGATTTGAAACCCTCTTTTTGTGGAATTTGAAAGTGGAGATTTCAAGCGCTTTCGGGCCAACGGTAGAAAAGGAAATATCTTTGTATAAGAACTAGAGAGAATCATTCTCAGAAACCACTTTGTGTTGTGTGCATTCCACTCACAGAGTTTCACCTTTCTTTTCATAGAGCAGTGTGGAAACCCTCTGTTTGTAAAGTCTGCAAGTGGATATTTGGAACAATTTGAGGATTTCGTTGGAAACGGGATTTCTTCATCTAATGCTAGACAGAAGAATTCTCAGTAACTTCATTGGGTTGTGTGTGTTGAACTCACAGGGTTGAACCTTCCTTTAGACAGAGCAGATTTGAACCTCTCTTTTTGTGGAATTTGCAAGTGGAGATTTCAAGCGCTTTGGTGCGAATGGTAGAAAAGGAAATATCTTCATATAAAAACTAGAGAGAATCATTCTCAAAAACCACTTTGTGTTGACTGCGATCCATTCACAGAGTTTAACCTTTCTTTTCATGGAGCAGTTTGGAAACACTCTGTTTGTAACGTCTGCAAGTGGATATTTGGACCTCTTTGAGGATTTCGTTGGAAACGGGATTTCTTCATCTAATGCCAGACAGAAGACTTCTCAGTAACTTCTTTGGGTTTTGTGTGTTCAACTCACAGAGTTGAACCTTCCTTTTGACAGAGCAGATTTGAAACCCTCTTTTTGTGGAATTTGAAAGTGGAGATTTCAAGCGCTTTCGGGACAACGGTAGAAAAGGAAATATCTTCGTATAAAAACTAGAGAGAATCATTCTCAGAAACCACTTTGTGTTGACTGCGATCCATTCACAGAGTTTAACCTTTCTTTTCATGCAGCAGTTTGGAAACACTCTGTTTGTAAAGTCTGCAAGTGGATATTTGGACCTATTTGAGGATTTCTTTGGAAACGGGATTTCTTCATCTAGTGCTAGACAGAAGACTTTTCAGTAACTTCTTTGGGTTGTGTGTGTTCAACTCATAGAGTTGAACCTTCCCTTAGACAGAGCAGATATGAAACCCTCTTTTTGTGGAATTTGCAAGTGGAGATTTCAAGCGCTTTTCGGCCAACGGTAGAAAAGGAAATATCTTCGTATAAAAACTAGAGAGAATCATTCTCAAAAACCACTTTGTGTTGACTGCGATCCATTGACAGTGTTTAACCTTTCTTTTCATGGAGCAGTTAGGAAACACACTGTTTGTAAACTCTGCAAGTGGATATTTGGACCTATTTGAGCATTTCGTTGGAAACGGGATTTCTTCGTCTAATGCTAGACAGAAGAATTCTCAGTAACTTCATTGGGTTGTGTGTGTTCAACTCACAGAGTTGAACCTTCCTTTAGACAGAGCATATTTGAAACCCTCTTTTTGTGGAATTTGCAAGTGGAGATTTCAAGCGCTTTCGGGCCAAAGGTAGAAAAGTAAATATCTTCGTATAAGAACTAGAGAGAATCATTCTCAGAAACCACTTTGTGTTGTGTGCGTTCCACTCACAGAGTTTAACCTTTCTTTTCATAGAGAACTTTGGAAACACTCTGTTTGTAAAGTCTGCAAGTGGATATTTAGACCTCTTTGAGGATTTCGTTGGAAACGGGATTTCCTCATCTAATACTAGACTGAAGAATTCTCAGTAACTTCTTTGGGTTGTGTGTTCAACTCACAGATTTGAACCTTCCTTTCACAGAGCAGATTTGAAACCCTCTTTTTGTGGAATTTGCAAGTGGAGATTTCAAGCGCTTTTCTGCCAATGGTAGAAAAGGAAATATCTTCGTATAAAAACTAGAGACAATCATTCTCAGAAACCACTTTGCGTTGTGTGCGTTCCACTCACAGAGTTTCACCTTTCTTTTCATAGAGCAGTTTGGAAACACTCTGTTTGTAAAGTCTCCAAGTGGATATTTGGACCTCTTTGAGGATTTCGTTGGAAACGGGATTTCTTCATCTAATGCTAGACAGAAGAATTCTCAGTAACTTCTTTGGGTTTTGTGTGTTCAACTCACAGAGTTGAACCTTCCTTTAGACAGAGCAGATTTGAAACCCTCTTTTTGTGGAATTTGAAAGTGGAGATTTCAAGCGCTTTCGGGCCAACGGTAGAAAGGCAAATATCTTCCTATAAAAACTAGAGAGAATCATTCTCAGAAACCACTTTGTGTTGTGTGCATTCCACTCACAGAGTTTCACCTTTCTTTTCATAGAGCAGTTTGGAAACACTCTGTTTGTAAAGTCTGCAAGTGGATATTTGGACCTCTTTGAGGATTTCGTTGGAAACGGGTTTTCCTCATCTAATTCTGGACAGAAGAATTCTCAGTAACTTCTTTGGGTTGCGGGTGCTCAACTCACAGAGTTGGACCTTCCTTTAGACAGAGCAGATATGTAACCCTCTTTTTGTGGAATTTGAAAGTGGAGATTTCAAGCGCTTTCGGGCCAAAGGTAGAAAAGGAAATATCTTCGTATAAGAACTAGAGAGAATCATTCTCAGAAACCACTTTGTGTTGTGTGCGTTCCACTCACAGAGTTTAACCTTTCTTTTCATAGAGAAGTTTGGAAACACTCTGTTTGTAAAGTCTGCAAGTGGATATTTGGACCTCTTTGAGGATTTCGTTGGAAACGGGATTTCTTCATCTAATTGTAGTGAGAAGAATTCTCAGTAACTTCTTTGGGTTGCGTGTGTTCAACTCACAGAGTTGGACCTTCCTTTAGACAGAGCAGATATGAAACCCTCTTTTTCTGGAATTTGCAAGTGCAGATTTCAAGCACTTTTGGGCCAACGGTAGAAGAGGAAATATCTTCGTATAAAAACTAGAGAGAATCATTCTCAGAAACCACTTTGTGTTGTGTGCGTTCCACTCACAGAGTTTAACCTTTCTTTTCATGGAGCAGTTTGGAAACACTCTGTTTGTAAAGTCTGCAAGAGGATATTTGGACCTCTTTGAGGATTTCGTTGGAAACGGGATTTCTTCATCTAATGCTAGACAGAAGAATTCTCAGTAACTTCTTTGGGTTTTGTGTGTTCAACTCACAGAGTTGAACCTTCCTTTAGACACAGCAGATTTGAAACCCTCTTTTTGTGGAATTTGAAAGTGGATATTTCAAGCGCTTTCGGGCCAACGGTAGAAAAGGAAATATCTTCGTATAAAAACTGGAGAGAATCATTCTCAGAAACCACTTTGTGTTGACTGCGATCCATTCACAGAGTTTAACCTTTATTTTCATGGAGCAGTTTGGAAACACTCTCTTTGTAAACTCTGCAAGTGGATATTTGGACCTATTTGAGGATTTCGATGGAAACGGGATTTCTTCATCTAATGCTAGACAGAAGAATTCTCAGTAACTTCTTTGGGTTGTGTGTGTTCAACTCACAGAGTTGAACCTTCCTTTAGACAGAGCAGATTTGAAACCCTCTTTTTGTGGCATTTGCAAGTGGAGATTTCAAGCGCTTTCGGGCCAAAGGTAGAAAAGGAAATATCTTCGTATAAGAACTAGAAAGAATCATTCTCAGAAACCACTTTGTGTTGTGTGCGTTCCACTCACAGAGTTTAACCTTTCTTTTGATAGAGAAGTTTGGAAACACTCTGTTTGTAAAGTCTGCAAGTGGATATTTAGACCTCTTTGAGGATTTCGTTGGAAACGGGATTTCCTCATCTAATTCTAGACTGAAGAATTCTCAGTAACTTCTTTGGGTTGTGTGTGTTCAACTCACAGATTTGAACCTTCCTTTAGACAGGGCAGATTTGAAACCCTCATTTTGTGGAATTTGCAAGTGGAGATTTCAAGCGCTTTGGGGCCAACGGAAGAAAAGGAAATATCTTCGTATAAAAACCAGAGAGAATCATTCTCAGAAACCACTTTGTGTTGACTGCGATCCATTCACAGAGTTTAACCTTTCTTTTCATGGAGCAGCTTGGAAACACTCTGTTTGTAAAGTCTGCAAGTGGATATTTGGACCTATTAGAGGATTTCGTTGGAAACGGGATTTCTACATCTAATGCTAGACAGAAGAATTCTCAGTAACTTCTTTGGGTTTTGTGTGTTCAACTCACAGAGTTGAACCTTCCTTTAGACATAGCAGATATGAAACCCTCTTTTTGTGGATTTTGCAAGTGGAGATTTCAAGCGCTTTTTGGCCAACGGTAGAAAAAGAAATATCTTCGTATAAAAACTACAGAGAAACATTCTCAGAAACCACTTTGTGTTGTGTGCGTTCCACTCACAGAGTTTAACCTTTCTTTTCATAGACCAGTTTGGAAACACTCTGTTTGTAAAGTCTGCAAGTGGATATTTAGACCTCTTTGAGGATTTCGTTGGAAACGGGATTTCTTCATCTAATTCTAGTTAGAAGAATTCTCAGTAACTTCTTTGGGTTGCGTGTGTTCATCTCACAGAGTTGAACCTTCCTTTAGACAGAGCAGATTTGAAACCCTCTTTTTGTGGAATTTGCAAGTGGAGATTTCAAGAGCTTTTGTGCCAACGGTAGAAAAGGAAATACCTTCGTATAAAAACTAGAGAGAATCATTCTCAGAAACCACTTTGTGTTGTGTGCGTTCCACTCACAGAGTTTCACCTTTCTTTTCATAGAGCAGTTTGGAAACACTCTGTTTGTAAAGTCTGCAAGTGGATATTTAGACCCCTTTGAGGATTTTGTTGGAAAAGGGATTTCCTCATCTAATTCTAGACTGAAGAATTCTCAGTAACTTCTTTGGGTTGCGTGTGTTCAACTCACAGAGTTGAACCTTCCTTTAGACAGAGCAGATATGAAACCCTCTTTTTGTGGAATTTGCAAGTGGAGATTTCAAGCGCTTTTCGGCCAACTGTAGAAAAGGAAATATCTTCGTATAAAAACTAGAGAGAATCATTCTCAAAAACCACTTTGTGTTGACTGCGATCCATTCACAGAGTTTAACCTTTCTTTTCATGGAGCAGTTTGGAAACACTCTGTTTGTAAAGTCTGCAAGTGGATATTTAGACCTCTTTGAGGATTTCGTTGGAAACGGGATTTCCTCATCTAATTCTAGACTGAAGAATTCTCAGTAACTTCTTTGGGTTGTGTGTGTTGAACTCACAGAGTTGAACCTTCCTTTAGACAGAGCAGATTTGAAACCCTCTTTTCGTGGAATTTGCAAGTGGAGACTTCAAGCGCTTTGTGGCCAACGGTAGAAAGGCAAATATCTTCCTATAAAAACTAGAGAGAATCATTCTCAGAAACCACTTTGGGTTGTGTGCGTTCCACTCACAGAGTTTCACCTTTCTTTTCATAGAGAAGTTTGGAAACACTCTGTTTGTAAAGTCTGCAAGTGGATATTTGGACCTCTTTGAGGATTTCGTTGGAAACGGGATTTCTTCATCTAATGCTAGACAGAAGAATTCTCAGTAACTTCTTTGGGTTTTGTGTGTTCAACTCACAGAGTTGAACTTTCCTTTAGACAGAGCAGATTTGAAACCCTCTTTTTGTGGAATTTGGAAGTGGAGATTTCATGTGCTTTCGGGCCAACGGTAGAAAAGGAAATATCTTTGTATAAGAACTAGAGAGAATCATTCTCAGAAACCACTTTGTGTTGTGTGCATTCCACTCACAGAGTTTCACCTTTCTTTTCATAGAGCAGTGTGGAAACCCTCTGTTTGTAAAGTCTGCAAGTGGATATTTGGAACAATTTGAGGATTTCGTTGGAAACGGGATTTCTTCATCTAATGCTAGACAGAAGAATTCTCAGTAACTTCATTGGGTTGTGTGTGTTGAACTCACAGAGTTGAACCTTCCTTTAGACAGAGCAGATTTGAAACTCTCTTTTTGTGGAATTTGCAAGTGGAGATTTCAAGCGCTTTGGTGCGAATGGTAGAAAAGGAAATATCTTCGTATAAAAACTAGAGAGAATCATTCTCAAAAACCACTTTGTGTTGACTGCGATCCATTCACAGAGTTTAACCTTTCTTTTCATGGAGCAGTTTGGAAACACTGTGTTTGTAACGTCTGCAAGTGGATATTTGGACCTCTTTGAGCATTTCGTTGGAAACGGGATTTCTTCATCTAATGCTAGACAGAAGAATTCTCAGTAACTTCTTTGGGTTTTGTGTGTTCAACTCACAGAGTTGAACCTTCCTTTAGACAGAGCAGATTTGAAACCCTCTTTTTGTGGAATTTGAAAGTGGAGATTTCAAGCGCTTTGGGGCCCAATGTAGAAAAGGAAATATCTTCGTATAAGAACTAGAGAGAATCATTCTCAGAAACCGCTTTGTGTTGTGTGCGTTCCACTCACAGAGTTTAACCTTTCTTTTGATAGAGAAGTTTGGAAACACTGTGTTTGTAAAGTCTGCAAGTGGATATTTAGACCTCTTTGAGGATTTCGTTGGAAACGGTATTTCCCCATCTATTTCTAGTTAGAAGAATTCTCAGTAACTTCTTTGGGTTGCGTGTGTTCAACTCACAGAGTTGGACCTTCCTTTAGACAGAGCAGATATGAAACCCTCTTTTTGTGGAATTTGCAAGTGGAGATTTCAAGCACTTTTGGGCCAACGGTAGAAAAGGAAATATCTTCGTATAAAAACTAGAGAGATTCATTCTCAGAAAACACTTTGTGTTGACTGCGACCCATTCACAGAGTTTAAGCTTTCTTTTCATGGAGCAGTTTGGAAACACTCTGTTTGTAAAGTCTGCAAGTGGATATTTAGACCTCTTTGAGAATTTTGTTGGAAACGGGATTTCCTCATCTAATTCTAGATTGAAGAATTCTCAGTAACTTCTTTGGGTTATGTGTGTTCAACTCACAGATTTGAACCTTCCTTTAGTCAGAGCAGATTTGAAACCCTCTTTTTGTGGAATTTGCAAGTGGAGATTTCAAGCGCTTTTGGGACAATGTTAGGAAAGGAAATATCTTCGTATAAAAACTACAGAGAATCATTCTCAGAAACCACTTTGTGTTGTGTGCGTTCCACTCACAGAGTTTAACCTTTCTTTTCATAGAGCAGTTTGGAAACACTCTGTTTGTAAAGTCTGCAAGTGGATATTTGGACCTCTTTGAGGATTTCGTTGGAAACGGGTTTTCCTCATCTAATTCTAGATTGAAGAATTCTCAGTAACTTCTTTGGGTTGCGTGTGCTCAACTCACAGAGTTGGACCTTCCTTTAGACAGAGCAGATATGTAACCCTCTTTTTGTGGAATTTGCAAGTGGAGATTTCAAGCACTTTTGGGCCAACGGTAGAAAAGGAAATATCTTCGTATAAAAACTAGAGAGATTCATTCTCAGAAAACACTTTGTGTGGACTGCGACCCATTCACAGAGTTTTCCCTTTCTTTTCATGGAGCAGTTTGAAAAAACTCTGTTTGTAAAGTCCGCAAGTGGATATTTAGACCTCTTTGAGAATTTCGTTGGAAATGGGATTTCCTCATCTAATTCTAGATTGAAGAATTCTCAGTAACTTCTTTGGGTTGTGTGTGTTCAACTCACAGATTTGAACCTTCCTTTAGTCAGAGCAGATTTGAAACCCTCTTTTTGTGGAATTTGCAAGTGGAGATTTCAAGCGCTTTTCGGACAAGGGTTGAAAAGGAAATATCTTCGTATAAAAACTAGAGAGAATCATTCTCAGAAACCACTTTGTGTTGTGTGCCTTCCACTCACAGAGTTTAACCTTTCTTTTCATAGAGCAGTTTGGAAACACTCTGTTTGTAAAGTCTGCAAGTGGATATTTGGACCTCTTTGAGGATTTCGTTGGAAACGGGTTTCCTCATCTAATGCTAGACAGAAGATTTCTCAGTAACTTCTTTGGGTTTTGTGTGTTCAACTCACAGACTTGAACCTTCCTTTTGACAGAGCAGATTTGAAAGCCTCTTTTTGTGGAATTTGCAAGTGGAGATTTCAAACGCTTTGGTGCCAACGGTAGAAAAGGAAATATCTTCCTATAAAAACTAGAGAGTATCATTCTCAAAAACCACTTTGTGTTGACTGCGATCCATTCACAGAGTTTAACCTTTCTTTTCATGGAGCAGTTTGGAAACACTCTGTTTGTAAAGTCTGCAAGTGGATATTTGGACCTATTTGAGGATTTCGTTGGAAACGGGATTTCTTCATCTAAGGCTAGACAGAAGAATTCTCAGTAACTTCATTGGGTTGTGTGTGTTGAACTCACAGAGTTGAACCTTCCTTTAGACAGCAGATTTGAAACCCTCTTTTTGTGGAATTTGAAAGTGGAGATTTCAAGCGCTTTCGGGCCAAAGGTAGAAAAGGAAATATCTTCGTATAAGAACTAGAGAGAATCATTCTCAGAAACCACTTTGTGTTGTGTGCGTTCCACTCACAGAGTTTAACCTTTCTATTCATAGAGAAGTTTGGAAACACTCTGTTTGTAAAGTCTGCAAGTGGATATTTAGACCTCTTTGAGGATTTCGTTGGAAACGGGATTTCCTCATCTAATTCTAGACTGAAGAATTCTCAGTAACTTCTTTGTGTTGTGTGTTCAGCTCACAGATTTGAACCTTCCTTTAGACAGAGCAGATTTGAAACCCTCTTTTTGTGGAATTTACAAGTGGAGATTTCAAGCGCTTTTCTGCCAAAGGTAGAAAAGGAAATATCTTCGTATAAAAACTAGAGACAATCATTCTCAGAAACCACTTTGTGTTGTGTGCGTTCCACTCACAGAGTTTCACCTTTCTTTTCATGGAGCAGTTTGGAATCACTCTGTTTGTAAAGTCTGCAAGTGGATATTTGGACCTCTTTGAGGATTTCGTTGGAAACGGGATTTCTTCATCTAATGCTAGACAGAAGAATTCTCAGTAACTTCTTTGGGTTTTGTGTGTTCAAATCACAGAGTTGAACCTTCCTTTAGACAGAGCATATTTGAAACCCTCTTTTTGTGGAATTTGAAAGTGGAGATTTCAAGCGCTTTCGGGCCAACGGTAGAAAAGGAAATATCTTCGTATAAGAACTAGAGAGAATCATTCTCAGAAACCACTTTGTGTTGTGTGCATTCCACTCACAGAGTTTAACCTTTCTTTTCATAGAGCAGTTTGGAAACCCTCTGTTTGTAAAGTCTGCAAGTGGATATTTGGACCTCTTTGAGGATTTCGTTGGAAACGGGATTTCTTCATCTAATGCTAGACAGAAGAATTCTCAGTAACTTCTTTGGGTTGTGTGTGTTCAACTCACAGAGTTTGACCTTCCTTTAGACAGAGCAGATATGAAACCCTCTTTTTGTGGAATTTGCAAGTGGAGATTTCAAGCACCTTTGGGCCAACGGTAGAAAAGGAAATATCTTCATATAAAAACTAGAGAGAATCATTCTCAGAAACCACTTTGTGTTGTGTGCGTTCCACTCACCGAGTTTAACCTTTCTTTTCATAGAGCAGTTTGGAAACACTCTGTTTGTAACGTCTGCAAGTGGATAATTGGACCTCTTTGAGGATTTCGTTTTAAACGGGATTTCTTCATCTAATGCTAGACAGAAGAATTCTCAGTAACTTCTTTGGGTTTTGTGTGTTCAACTCACAGAGTTGAAACTTCCTTTAGACAGAGCAGATTTGAAACCCTCTTTTTGTGGAATTTGAAAGTGGAGATTTCAAGCGCTTTCGGGCCAACGGTAGAAAAGGAAATATCTTCGTATAAGAACTAGAGAGAATCATTCTCAGAAACCACTTTGTGTTGTGTGCATTCCACTCACAGAGTTTAACCTTTCTTTTCATAGAGCAGTTTGGAAACCCTCTGTTTGTAAAGTCTGCAAGTGGATATTTGGACCTCTTTGAGGATTTCGTTGGAAACGGGATTTCTTCATCTAATGCTAGACAGAAGAATTCTCAGTAACTTCTTTGGGTTGTGTGTGTTCAACTCACAGAGTTTGACCTTCCTTTAGACAGAGCAGATATGAAACCCTCTTTTTGTGGAATTTGCAAGTGGAGATTTCAAGCACCTTTGGGCCAACGGTAGAAAAGGAAATATCTTCATATAAAAACTAGAGAGAATCATTCTCAGAAACCACTTTGTGTTGTGTGCGTTCCACTCACCGAGTTTAACCTTTCTTTTCATAGAGCAGTTTGGAAACACTCTGTTTGTAACGTCTGCAAGTGGATAATTGGACCTCTTTGAGGATTTCGTTTTAAACGGGATTTCTTCATCTAATGCTAGACAGAAGAATTCTCAGTAACTTCTTTGGGTTTTGTGTGTTCAACTCACAGAGTTGAAACTTCCTTTAGACAGAGCAGATTTGAAACCCTCTTTTTGTGGAATTTGAAAGTGGAGATTTCAAGCGCTTTCGGGCCAACGGTAGAAAAGGAAATATCTTCGTATAAAAACTAGAGACAATCATTCTCAGAAACCACTTTGTGTTGTGTGCGTTCCACTCACAGAGTTTCACCTTTCTTTTCATAGAGCAGTTTGGAAACACTCTGTTTGTAAAGTCTGCAAGTGGATATTTGGACCTCTTTGAGGATTTCGTTGGAAACGGGATTTCTTCATCTAATGCTAGACAGAAGAATTCTCAGTAACTTCTTTGGGTTTTGTGTGTTCAACTCACAGACTTGAACCTTCCTTTAGACAGAGCAGATTTGAAACCCTCTTTTTGTGGAATTTGAAAGTGGAGATTTCAAGCGCTTTCGGGCCAACGGTAGAAAAGGAAATATCTTTGTATAAGAACTAGAGAGAATCATTCTCAGAAACCACTTTGTGTTGTGTGCATTCCACTCACAGAGTTTCACCTTTCTTTTCATAGAGCAGTTTGGAAACCCTCTGTTTGTAAAGTCTGCAAGTGGATATTTGGACCTCTTTGAGGATTTCGTTGGAAACGGGATTTCTTCATCTAATGCTAGACAGAAGAATTCTCAGTAACTTCTTTGGGTTGTGTGTGTTCAACTCACAGAGTTGAACCTTCCTTTAGACAGAGCAGATTTGTAACCCTCTTTTTGTGGAATTTGAAAGTGGAGATTTCAAGCGCTTTCGGGCCAAAGGTAGAAAAGGAAATATCTTCGTATAAGAACTAGAGAGAATCATTCTCAGAAACCACTTTGTGTTGTATGCGTTCCACTCACAGAGTTTAAACTTTCTTTTCATAGAGAAGTTTGGAAACACTCTGTAAAGTCTGCAAGTGGATATTTGGACGTATTTGAGGATTTCGTTGGGAACGGGATTTCTTCATCTAATGCTTGACAGAAGAATTCTCAGTAACTTTTTTGGGTTGTGTGTGTTCAACTCACAGAGTTGAACCGTCCTTTAGACATAGCAGATTTGAAACCCTCTTTTTGTGGAATTTGCAAGTGGAGATTTCAAGCGCTTTGGGGCCAACGGTAGAAAGGCAAATATCTTCATATAAAAACTAGAGAGAATCATTCTCAGAAACCACTTTGTGTTGTGTGCGTTCCACTCACAGAGTTTAAACTTTGTTTTCATAGATCAGTTTGGAAACACTCTGTTTGTAAAGTCTGCAAGTGGATATTTGGACATCTTTGAGGATTTCGTTGGAAACCGGATTTCCTCATCTAATTCTAGTTAGAAGAATTCTCAGTAACTGCTTTGGGTTGCGTGTGTTCAACTCACAGAGTTTGACCTTCCTTTAGACAGAGCAGATATGAAACCCTCTTTTTGTGGAATTTGCAAGTGGAGATTTCAAGCACTTTTGGGCCAACGGTAGAAAAGGAAATATCTTCGTATAAAAACTAGGGAGAATCATTCTCAGAAACCACTTTGTGTTGTGTGCGTTCCACTCACAGAGTTTAACCTTTCTTTTCATAGAGCAGTTTGGAAACACTCTGTTTGTAAAGTCTGCAAGTGGATATTTGGACCTCTTTGAGGATTTCGTTGGAAACGGGATTTCTTCATCTAATGCTAGACAGAAGAATTCTCAGTAACTTCTTTTTGTTTTGTGTGTTCAACTCACCGAGTTGAACCTTCCTTTAGACAGAGCAGATTTGAAACCCTCTTTTTGTGGAATTTGAAAGTGGAGATTTCAAGCGCTTTCGGGCCAACGGTAGAAAAGGAAATATCTTTGTATAAGAACTAGAGAGAATCATTCTCAGAAACCACTTTGTGTTGTGTGCATTCCACTCACAGAGTTTCACCTTTCTTTTCATAGAGCAGTTTGGAAACCCTCTGTTTGTAAAGTCTGCAAGTGGACATTTGGACCTATTTGAGGATTTCGTTGGAAACGGGATTTCTTCATCTAATGCTAGACAGAAGAATTCTCAGTAACTTCATTGGGTTGTGTGTGTTGAACTCACAGAGTTGAACCTTCCTTTAGACAGAGCAGATTTGAAACTCTCTTTTTGTGGAATTTGCAAGTGGAGATTTCAAGCGCTTTGGTGCGAATGGTAGAAAAGGAAATATCTTCGTATAAAAACTAGAGAGAATCATTCTCAAAAACCACTTTGTGTTGACTGCGATCCATTCACAGAGTTTAACCTTTCTTTTCATGGAGCAGTTTGGAAACACTCTGTTTGTAACGTCTGCAAGTGGATATTTTGACCTCTTTGAGCATTTCGTTGGAAACGGGATTTCTTCATCTAATGCTAGACAGAAGAATTCTCAGTAACTTCTTTGGGTTTTGTGTGTTCAACTCACAGAGTTGAACCTTCCTTTAGACAGAGCAGATTTGAAACCCTCTTTTTGTGGAATTTGAAAGTGGAGATTTCACGCGCTTTGGGGCCCAATGTAGAAAAGGAAATATCTTCGTATAAGAACTGGAGAGAATCATTCTCAGAAACCACTTTGTGTTGTGTGCGTTCCACTCACAGAGTTTAACCTTTCTTTTGATAGAGAAGTTTGGAAACACTGTGTTTGTAAAGTCTGCAAGTGGATATTTAGACCTCTTTGAGGATTTCGTTGGAAACGGTATTTCCCCATCTTATTCTAGTTAGAAGAATTCTCAGTAACTTCTTTGGGTTGCATGTGTTCAACTCACAGAGTTGGACCTTCCTTTAGACAGAGCAGATATGAAACCCTCTTTTTGTGGAATTTGCAAGTGGAGATTTCAAGCACTTTTGGGCCATCGGTAGAAAAGGAAATATCTTCGTATAAAAACTAGAGAGATTCATTCTCAGAAAACACTTTGTGATCACTGCGACCCATTCACAGAGTTTAACCTTTCTTTTCATGGAGCAGTTTGGAAACACTCTGTTTGTAAAGTCTGCAAGTGGATATTTAGACCTCTTTGAGAATTTCGTTGGAAACGGGATTTCCTCATCTAATTCTAGATGGAAGAATTCTCAGTAACTTCTTTGGGTTGTGTGTGTTCAACTCACAGATTTGAACCTTCCTTTAGTCAGAGCAGATTTGAAACCCTCTTTTTGTGGAATTTGCAAGTGGAGATTTCACGCGCTTTTGGGACAATGTTAGGAAAGGAAATATCTTCGTATAAAAACTAGAGAGAATCATTCTCAGAAACCACTTTGTGTTGTGTGCGTTCCACTCACAGAGTTTAACCTTTCTTTTCATAGAGCAGTTTGGAAACACTCTGTTTGTAAAGTCTGCAAGTGGATATTTGGACCTCTTTGAGGATTTCGTTGGAAACGGGTTTTCATCATCTAATTCTAGATTGAAGAATTCTCAGTAACTTCTTTGGGTTGCGTGTGCTCAACTCACAGAGTTGGACATTCCATTAGACAGAGCAGATATGTAAACCTCTTTTTGTGGAATTTGCAAGTGGAGATTTCAAGCACTTTTCGTCCAACGGTAGAAAAGGAAATATCTTCGTATAAAAACTAGAGAGAATCATTCTCAGAAACGGCTTTGTGTTGTGTGCGTTCCACTCACAGAGTTTAACCTTTCTTTTCATAGAGCAGTTTGGAAACACTCTGTTTGTAAAGTCTGCAAGTGGATATTTGGACCTCTTTGAGGATTTCGTTGGAAACGGGATTTCTTCATCTAATGCCAGACAGAAGAATTCTCAGTAACTTCTTTGGGTTGTGTGTGTTCAACTCACAGAGTTTGACCTTCCTTTAGACAGAGCAGATATGAAACCCTCTTTTTGTGGAATTTGCAAGTGGAGATTTCAAGCACCTTTGGGCCAACGGTAGAAAAGGAAATATCTTCGTATAAAAACTAGAGAGAATCATTCTCAGAAACCACTTTGTGTTGTGTGCGTTCCACTCACCGAGTTTAACCTTTCTTTTCATAGAGCAGTTTGGAAACACTCTGTTTGTAAAGTCTGCAAGTGGATAATTGGACCTCTTTGAGGATTTCGTTTTAAACGGGATTTCTTCATCTAATGCTAGACAGAAGAATTCTCAGTAACTCCTTTGGGTTTTGTGTGTTCAACTCACAGAGTTGAAACTTCCTTTAGACAGAGCAGATTTGAAACCCTCTTTTTGTGGAATTTGAAAGTGGAGATTTCAAGCGCTTTCGGGCCAACGGTGGAAAAGGAAATATCTTCGTATAAAAACTAGAGACAATCATTCTCAGAAACCACTTTGTGTTGTGTGCGTTCCACTCACAGAGTTTCACCTTTCTTTTCATAGAGCAGTTTGGAAACACTCTGTTTGTAAAGTCTGCAAGTGGATATTTGGACCTCTTTGAGGATTTCGTTGGAAACGGGATTTCTTCATCTAATGCTAGACAGAAGAATTCTCAGTAACTTCTTTGGGTTTTGTGTGTTCAACTCACAGACTTGAACCTTCCTTTAGACAGAGCAGATTTGAAACCCTCTTTTTGTGGAATTTGAAAGTGGAGATTTCAAGCGCTTTCGGGCCAACGGTAGAAAAGGAAATATCTTTGTATAAGAACTAGAGAGAATCATTCTCAGAAACCACTTTGTGTTGTGTGCATTCCACTCACAGAGTTTCACCTTTCTTTTCATAGAGCAGTTTGGAAACCCTCTGTTTGTAAAGTCTGCAAGTGGATATTTGGACCTCTTTGAGGATTTCGTTGGAAACGGGATTTCTTCATCTAATGCTAGACAGAAGAATTCTCAGTAACTTCTTTGGGTTGTGTGTGTTCAACTCACAGAGTTGAACCTTCCTTTAGACAGAGCAGATTTGTAACCCTCTTTTTGTGGAATTTGAAAGTGGAGATTTCAAGCGCTTTCGGGCCAAAGGTAGAAAAGGAAATATCTTCGTATAAGAACTAGAGAGAATCATTCTCAGAAACCACTTTGTGTTGTATGCGTTCCACTCACAGAGTTTAAACTTTCTTTTCATAGAGAAGTTTGGAAACACTCTGTAAAGTCTGCAAGTGGATATTTGGACGTATTTGAGGATTTCGTTGGGAACGGGATTTCTTCATCTAATGCTTGACAGAAGAATTCTCAGTAACTTTTTTGGGTTGTGTGTGTTCAACTCACAGAGTTGAACCGTCCTTTAGACATAGCAGATTTGAAACCCTCTTTTTGTGGAATTTGCAAGTGGAGATTTCAAGCGCTTTGGGGCCAACGGTAGAAAAGGAAATATCTTCGTATAAAAACTAGAGACAATCATTCTCAGAAACCACTTTGTGTTGTGTGCGTTCCACTCACAGAGTTTCACCTTTCTTTTCATGGAGCAGTTTGGAAACACTCTGTTTGTAAAGTCTGCAAGTGGATATTTGGACCTCTTTGAGGATTTCGTTGGAAACGGGATTTCTTCATCTAATGCTAGACAGAAGAATTCTCAGTAACTTCTTTGGGTTTTGTGTGTTCAAATCACATAGTTGAACCTTCCCTTAGACAGAGAAGATTTGAAACCCTCTTTTTGTGGAATTTGCAAGTGGAGATTTCAAGCGCTTTTCTGCCAAAGGTAGAAAAGGAAATATCTTCGTATAAAAACTAGAGACAATCATTCTCAGAAACCACTTTGTGTTGTGTGCGTTTCACTCAGAGAGTTTCACCTTTCTTTTCATACAGCAGTTTGGAAACACTCTGTTTGTAAAGTCTGCAAGTGGATATTTGGTCCTCTTTGAGGATTTCGTTGGAAACGGGATTTCTTCATCTAATGCTAGACAGAAGAATTCTCAGTAACTTCTTTGGGTTTTGTGTGTTCAACTCACAGAGTTGAACTTTCCTTTAGACAGAGCAGATTTGAAACCCTCTTTTTGTGGAATTTGAAAGTGGAGATTTCAAGCGCTTTCGGGCCAACGGTAGAAAAGGAAATATCTTTGTATAAGAACTAGAGAGAATCATTCTCAGAAACCACTTTGTGTTGTGTGCATTCCACTCACAGAGTTTCACCTTTCTTTTCATAGAGCAGTTTGGAAACCCTCTGTTTGTAAAGTCTGCAAGTGGACATTTGGACCTATTTGAGGATTTCGTTGGAAACGGGATTTCTTCATCTAATGCTAGACAGAAGAATTCTCAGTAACTTCATTGGGTTGTGTGTGTTGAACTCACAGAGTTGAACCTTCCTTTAGACAGAGCAGATTTGAAACTCTCTTTTTGTGGAATTTGCAAGTGGAGATTTCAAGCGCTTTGGTGCGAATGGTAGAAAAGGAAATATCTTCGTATAAAAACTAGAGAGAATCATTCTCAAAAACCACTTTGTGTTGACTGCGATCCATTCACAGAGTTTAACCTTTCTTTTCATGGAGCAGTTTGGAAACACTCTGTTTGTAACGTCTGCAAGTGGATATTTTGACCTCTTTGAGCATTTCGTTGGAAACGGGATTTCTTCATCTAATGCTAGACAGAAGAATTCTCAGTAACTTCTTTGGGTTTTGTGTGTTCAACTCACAGAGTTGAACCTTCCTTTAGACAGAGCAGATTTGAAACCCTCTTTTTGTGGAATTTGAAAGTGGAGATTTCACGCGCTTTGGGGCCCAATGTAGAAAAGGAAATATCTTCGTATAAGAACTGGAGAGAATCATTCTCAGAAACCACTTTGTGTTGTGTGCGTTCCACTCACAGAGTTTAACCTTTCTTTTGATAGAGAAGTTTGGAAACACTGTGTTTGTAAAGTCTGCAAGTGGATATTTAGACCTCTTTGAGGATTTCGTTGGAAACGGTATTTCCCCATCTTATTCTAGTTAGAAGAATTCTCAGTAACTTCTTTGGGTTGCATGTGTTCAACTCACAGAGTTGGACCTTCCTTTAGACAGAGCAGATATGAAACCCTCTTTTTGTGGAATTTGCAAGTGGAGATTTCAAGCACTTTTGGGCCATCGGTAGAAAAGGAAATATCTTCGTATAAAAACTAGAGAGATTCATTCTCAGAAAACACTTTGTGATCACTGCGACCCATTCACAGAGTTTAACCTTTCTTTTCATGGAGCAGTTTGGAAACACTCTGTTTGTAAAGTCTGCAAGTGGATATTTAGACCTCTTTGAGAATTTCGTTGGAAACGGGATTTCCTCATCTAATTCTAGATGGAAGAATTCTCAGTAACTTCTTTGGGTTGTGTGTGTTCAACTCACAGATTTGAACCTTCCTTTAGTCAGAGCAGATTTGAAACCCTCTTTTTGTGGAATTTGCAAGTGGAGATTTCACGCGCTTTTGGGACAATGTTAGGAAAGGAAATATCTTCGTATAAAAACTAGAGAGAATCATTCTCAGAAACCACTTTGTGTTGTGTGCGTTCCACTCACAGAGTTTAACCTTTCTTTTCATAGAGCAGTTTGGAAACACTCTGTTTGTAAAGTCTGCAAGTGGATATTTGGACCTCTTTGAGGATTTCGTTGGAAACGGGTTTTCATCATCTAATTCTAGATTGAAGAATTCTCAGTAACTTCTTTGGGTTGCGTGTGCTCAACTCACAGAGTTGGACATTCCATTAGACAGAGCAGATATGTAAACCTCTTTTTGTGGAATTTGCAAGTGGAGATTTCAAGCACTTTTCGTCCAACGGTAGAAAAGGAAATATCTTCGTATAAAAACTAGAGAGAATCATTCTCAGAAACGGCTTTGTGTTGTGTGCGTTCCACTCACAGAGTTTAACCTTTCTTTTCATAGAGCAGTTTGGAAACACTCTGTTTGTAAAGTCTGCAAGTGGATATTTGGACCTCTTTGAGGATTTCGTTGGAAACGGGATTTCTTCATCTAATGCCAGACAGAAGAATTCTCAGTAACTTCTTTGGGTTGTGTGTGTTCAACTCACAGAGTTTGACCTTCCTTTAGACAGAGCAGATATGAAACCCTCTTTTTGTGGAATTTGCAAGTGGAGATTTCAAGCACCTTTGGGCCAACGGTAGAAAAGGAAATATCTTCGTATAAAAACTAGAGAGAATCATTCTCAGAAACCACTTTGTGTTGTGTGCGTTCCACTCACCGAGTTTAACCTTTCTTTTCATAGAGCAGTTTGGAAACACTCTGTTTGTAAAGTCTGCAAGTGGATAATTGGACCTCTTTGAGGATTTCGTTTTAAACGGGATTTCTTCATCTAATGCTAGACAGAAGAATTCTCAGTAACTCCTTTGGGTTTTGTGTGTTCAACTCACAGAGTTGAAACTTCCTTTAGACAGAGCAGATTTGAAACCCTCTTTTTGTGGAATTTGAAAGTGGAGATTTCAAGCGCTTTCGGGCCAACGGTGGAAAAGGAAATATCTTCGTATAAAAACTAGAGACAATCATTCTCAGAAACCACTTTGTGTTGTGTGCGTTCCACTCACAGAGTTTCACCTTTCTTTTCATAGAGCAGTTTGGAAACACTCTGTTTGTAAAGTCTGCAAGTGGATATTTGGACCTCTTTGAGGATTTCGTTGGAAACGGGATTTCTTCATCTAATGCTAGACAGAAGAATTCTCAGTAACTTCTTTGGGTTTTGTGTGTTCAACTCACAGACTTGAACCTTCCTTTAGACAGAGCAGATTTGAAACCCTCTTTTTGTGGAATTTGAAAGTGGAGATTTCAAGCGCTTTCGGGCCAACGGTAGAAAAGGAAATATCTTTGTATAAGAACTAGAGAGAATCATTCTCAGAAACCACTTTGTGTTGTGTGCATTCCACTCACAGAGTTTCACCTTTCTTTTCATAGAGCAGTTTGGAAACCCTCTGTTTGTAAAGTCTGCAAGTGGATATTTGGACCTCTTTGAGGATTTCGTTGGAAACGGGATTTCTTCATCTAATGCTAGACAGAAGAATTCTCAGTAACTTCTTTGGGTTGTGTGTGTTCAACTCACAGAGTTGAACCTTCCTTTAGACAGAGCAGATTTGTAACCCTCTTTTTGTGGAATTTGAAAGTGGAGATTTCAAGCGCTTTCGGGCCAAAGGTAGAAAAGGAAATATCTTCGTATAAGAACTAGAGAGAATCATTCTCAGAAACCACTTTGTGTTGTATGCGTTCCACTCACAGAGTTTAAACTTTCTTTTCATAGAGAAGTTTGGAAACACTCTGTAAAGTCTGCAAGTGGATATTTGGACGTATTTGAGGATTTCGTTGGGAACGGGATTTCTTCATCTAATGCTTGACAGAAGAATTCTCAGTAACTTTTTTGGGTTGTGTGTGTTCAACTCACAGAGTTGAACCGTCCTTTAGACATAGCAGATTTGAAACCCTCTTTTTGTGGAATTTGCAAGTGGAGATTTCAAGCGCTTTGGGGCCAACGGTAGAAAAGGAAATATCTTCGTATAAAAACTAGAGACAATCATTCTCAGAAACCACTTTGTGTTGTGTGCGTTCCACTCACAGAGTTTCACCTTTCTTTTCATGGAGCAGTTTGGAAACACTCTGTTTGTAAAGTCTGCAAGTGGATATTTGGACCTCTTTGAGGATTTCGTTGGAAACGGGATTTCTTCATCTAATGCTAGACAGAAGAATTCTCAGTAACTTCTTTGGGTTTTGTGTGTTCAAATCACATAGTTGAACCTTCCCTTAGACAGAGAAGATTTGAAACCCTCTTTTTGTGGAATTTGCAAGTGGAGATTTCAAGCGCTTTTCTGCCAAAGGTAGAAAAGGAAATATCTTCGTATAAAAACTAGAGACAATCATTCTCAGAAACCACTTTGTGTTGTGTGCGTTTCACTCAGAGAGTTTCACCTTTCTTTTCATACAGCAGTTTGGAAACACTCTGTTTGTAAAGTCTGCAAGTGGATATTTGGTCCTCTTTGAGGATTTCGTTGGAAACGGGATTTCTTCATCTAATGCTAGACAGAAGAATTCTCAGTAACTTCTTTGGGTTTTGTGTGTTCAACTCACAGAGTTGAACTTTCCTTTAGACAGAGCAGATTTGAAACCCTCTTTTTGTGGAATTTGAAAGTGGAGATTTCAAGCGCTTTCGGGCCAACGGTAGAAAAGGAAATATCTTTGTATAAGAACTAGAGAGAATCATTCTCAGAAACCACTTTGTGTTGTGTGCATTCCACTCACAGAGTTTCACCTTTCTTTTCATAGAGCAGTTTGGAAACCCTCTGTTTGTAAAGTCTGCAAGTGGACATTTGGACCTATTTGAGGATTTCGTTGGAAACGGGATTTCTTCATCTAATGCTAGACAGAAGAATTCTCAGTAACTTCATTGGGTTGTGTGTGTTGAACTCACAGAGTTGAACCTTCCTTTAGACAGAGCAGATTTGAAACT
Source organism: Gorilla gorilla gorilla (assembly GCF_029281585.2). Classification (NCBI taxonomy): domain Eukaryota; kingdom Metazoa; phylum Chordata; class Mammalia; order Primates; family Hominidae; genus Gorilla; species Gorilla gorilla. Next base: position 109,295,574 of record NC_073224.2, read on the forward strand.
CTCTTTTTGTGGAATTTGCAAGTGGAGATTTCAAGCGCTTTGGTGCGAATGGTAGAAAAGGAAATATCTTCGTATAAAAACTAGAGAGAATCATTCTCAAAAACCACTTTGTGTTGACTGCGATCCATTCACAGAGTTTAACCTTTCTTTTCATGGAGCAGTTTGGAAACACTCTGTTTGTAACGTCTGCAAGTGGATATTTTGACCTCTTTGAGCATTTCGTTGGAAACGGGATTTCTTCATCTAATGCTAGACAGAAGAATTCTCAGTAACTTCTTTGGGTTTTGTGTGTTCAACTCACAGAGTTGAACCTTCCTTTAGACAGAGCAGATTTGAAACCCTCTTTTTGTGGAATTTGAAAGTGGAGATTTCACGCGCTTTGGGGCCCAATGTAGAAAAGGAAATATCTTCGTATAAGAACTGGAGAGAATCATTCTCAGAAACCACTTTGTGTTGTGTGCGTTCCACTCACAGAGTTTAACCTTTCTTTTGATAGAGAAGTTTGGAAACACTGTGTTTGTAAAGTCTGCAAGTGGATATTTGGACCTCTTTGAGGATTTCGTTGGAAACGGTATTTCCCCATCTTATTCTAGTTAGAAGAATTCTCAGTAACTTCTTTGGGTTGCATGTGTTCAACTGACAGAGTTGGACCTTCCTTTAGACAGAGCAGATATGAAACCCTCTTTTTGTGGAATTTGCAAGTGGAGATTTCAAGCACTTTTGGGCCAACAGTAGAAAAGGAAATATCTTCGTATAAAAACTAGATAGATTCATTCTCAGAAAACACTTTGTGTTCACTGCGACCCATTCACAGAGTTTAACCTTTCTTTTCATGGAGCAGTTTGGAAACACTCTGTTTGTAAAGTCTGCAAGTGGATATTTAGACCTCTTTGAGAATTTCGTTGGAAACGGGATTTCCTCATCTAATTCTTGATGGAAGAATTCTCAGTAACTTCTTTGGGTTGTGTGTGTTCAACTCACAGATTTGAACCTTCCTTTAGTCAGAGCAGATTTGAAACCCTCTTTTTGTGGAATTTGCAAGTGGAGATTTCACGCGCTTTTGGGACAATGTTAGGAAAGGAAATATCTTCGTATAAAAACTAGAGAGAATCATTCTCAGAAACCACTTTGTGTTGTGTGCGTTCCACTCACAGAGTTTAACCTTTCTTTTCATAGAGCAGTTTGGAAACACTCTGTTTGTAAAGTCTGCAAGTGGATATTTGGACCTCTTTGAGGATTTCGTTGGAAACGGGTTTTCCTCATCTAATTCTAGATTGAAGAATTCTCAGTAACTTCTTTGGGTTGCGTGTGCTCAACTCACAGCGTTGGACATTCCATTAGACAGAGCAGATATGTAACCCTCTTTTTGTGGAATTTGCAAGTGGAGATTTCAAGCACTTTTCGTCCAACGGTAGAAAAGGAAATATCTTCGTATAAAAACTAGAGAGAATCATTCTCAGAAACCGCTTTGTGTTGTGTGCGTTCCACTCACAGAGTTTAACCTTTCTTTTCATAGAGCAGTTTGGAAACACTCTGTTTGTAAAGTCTGCAAGTGGATATTTGGACCTCTTTGAGGATTTCGTTGGAAACGGGATTTCTTCATCTAATGCCAGACAGAAGATTTCTCAGTAACTTCTTTGGGTTTTGTGTGTTCAACTCACAGAGTTGAACCTTCCTTTTGACAGAGCAGATTTGAAACCCTCTTTTTGTGGAATTTGAAAGTGGAGATTTCAAGCGCTTTCGGGACAACGGTAGAAAAGGAAATATCTTCGTATAAAAACTAGAGACAATCATTCTCAGAAACCACTTTGTGTTGTGTGCGTTTCACTCAGAGAGTTTCACCTTTCTTTTCATACAGCAGTTTGGAAACACTCTGTTTGTAAAGTCTGCAAGTGGATATTTGGACCTCTTTGAGGATTTCGTTGGAAACGGGATTTCTTCATCTAATGCTAGACAGAAGAATTCTCAGTAACTTCTTTGGGTTTTGTGTGTTCAACTCACAGAGTTGAACTTTCCTTTAGACAGAGCAGATTTGAAACCCTCTTTTTGTGGAATTTGAAAGTGGAGATTTCAAGCGCTTTCGGGCCAACGGTAGAAAAGGAAATATCTTTGTATAAGAACTAGAGAGAATCATTCTCAGAAACCACTTTGTGTTGTGTGCATTCCACTCACAGAGTTTCACCTTTCTTTTCATAGAGCAGTTTGGAAACCCTCTGTTTGTAAAGCCTGCAAGTGGATATTTGGACCTATTTGAGGATTTCGTTGGAAACGGGATTTCTTCATCTAATGCTAGACAGAAGAATTCTCAGTAGCTTCATTGGGTTGTGTGTGTTGAACTCACAGAGTTGAACCTTCCTTTAGACAGAGCAGATTTGAAAATCTCTTTTTGTGGAATTTGCAAGTGGAGATTTCAAGCGCTTTGGTGCGAATGGTAGAAAAGGAAATATCTTCGTATAAAAACTAGAGAGAATCATTCTCAAAAACCACTTTGTGTTGACTGCGATCCATTCACAGAGTTTAACCTTTCTTTTCATGGAGCAGTTTGGAAACACTCTGTTTGTAATGTCTGCAAGTGGATATTTTGACCTCTTTGAGCATTTCTTTGGAAACGGGATTTCTTCATCTAATGCTAGACAGAAGAATTCTCAGTAACTTCTTTGGGTTTTGTGTGTTCAACTCACAGAGTTGAACCTTCCTTTAGACAGAGCAGATTTGAAACCCTCTTTTTGTAGAATTTGAAAGTGGAGATTTCACGCGCTTTGGGGCCCAATGTAGAAAAGGAAATATCTTCGTATAAGAACTGGAGAGAATCATTCTCAGAAACCACTTTGTGTTGTGTGCGTTCCACTCACAGAGTTTAACCTTTCTTTTGATAGAGAAGTTTGGAAACACTGTGTTTGTAAAGTCTGCAAGTGGATATTTAGACCTCTTTGAGGATTTCGTTGGAAACGGTATTTCCCCATCTTATTCTAGTTAGAAGAATTCTCAGTAACTTCTTTGGGTTGCATGTGTTCAACTCACAGAGTTGGACCTTCCTTTAGACAGAGCAGATATGAAACCCTCTTTTTGTGGAATTTGCAAGTGGAGATTTCAAGCAATTTTGGGCCAACGGTAGAAAAGGAAATATCTTCGTATAAAAACTAGAGAGATTCATTCTCAGAAAACACTTTGTGTTCACTGCGACCCATTCACAGAGTTTAACCTTTCTTTTCATGGAGCAGTTTGGAAACACTCTGTTTGTAAAGTCTGCAAGTGGATATTTAGACCTCTTTGAGAATTTCGTTGGAAACGGGATTTCCTCATCTAATTCTAGATGGAAGAATTCTCAGTAACTTCTTTGGGTTGTGTGTGTTCAACTCACAGATTTGAACCTTCCTTTAGTCAGAGCAGATTTGAAACCCTCTTTTTGTGGAATTTGCAAGTGGAGATTTCACGCGCTTTTGGGACAATGTTAGGAAAGGAAATATCTTCGTATAAAAACTAGAGAGAATCATTCTCAGAAACCACTTTGTGTTGTGTGCGTTCCACTCACAGAGTTTAACCTTTCTTTTCATAGAGCAGTTTGGAAACACTCTGTTTGTAAAGTCTGCAAGTGGATATTTGGACCTCTTTGAGGATTTCGTTGGAAACGGGTTTTCCTCATCTAATTCTAGATTGAAGAATTCTCAGTAACTTCTTTGGGTTGCGTGTGCTCAACTCACAGAGTTGGACATTCCATTAGACAGAGCAGATATGTAACCCTCTTTTTGTGGAATTTGCAAGTGGAGATTTCAAGCACTTTTCCTCCAACGGTAGAAATGGAAATATCTTCGTATAAAAACTAGAGAGAATCATTCTCAGAAACCGCTTTGTGTTGTGTGCGTTCCACTCACAGAGTTTAACCTTTCTTTTCATAGAGCAGTTTGGAAACACTCTGTTTGTAAAGTCTGCAAGTGGATATTTGGACCTCTTTGAGGATTTCGTTGGAAACGGGATTTCTTCATCTAATGCCAGACAGAAGATTTCTCAGTAACTTCTTTGGGTTTTGTGTGTTCAACTCACAGAGTTGAACCTTCCTTTTGACAGAGCAGATTTGAAACCCTCTTTTTGTGGAATTTGAAAGTGGAGATTTCAAGCGCTTTCGGGACAACGGTAGAAAAGGAAATATCTTCGTATAAAAACTAGAGACAATCATTCTCAGAAACCACTTTGTGTTGTGTGCGTTTCACTCAGAGAGTTTCACCTTTCTTTTCATGGAGCAGTTTGGAAACACTCTGTTTGTAAAGTCTGCAAGTGGATATTTGGACCTCTTTGAGGATTTCGTTGGAAACGGGATTTCTTCATCTAATGCTAGACAGAAGAATTCTCAGTAACTTCTTTGGGTTTTGTGTGTTCAACTCACAGAGTTGAACTTTCCTTTAGACAGAGCAGATTTGAAACCCTCTTTTTGTGGAATTTGAAAGTGGAGATTTCAAGCGCTTTCGGGCCAACGGTAGAAAAGGAAATATCTTTGTATAAGAACTAGAGAGAATCATTCTCAGAAACCACTTTGTGTTGTGTGCATTCCACTCACAGAGTTTCACCTTTCTTTTCATAGAGCAGTTTGGAAACCCTCTGTTTGTAAAGTCTGCAAGTGGATATTTGGACCTATTTGAGGATTTCGTTGGAAACGGGATTTCTTCATCTAATGCTAGACAGAAGAATTCTCAGTAGCTTCATTGGGTTGTGTGTGTTGAACTCACAGAGTTGAACCTTCCTTTAGACAGAGCAGATTTGAAACTCTCTTTTTGTGGAATTTGCAAGTGGAGATTTCAAGCGTTTTGGTGCGAATGGTAGAAAAGGAAATATCTTCGTATAAAAACTAGAGAGAATCATTCTCAAAAACCACTTTGTGTTGACTGCGATCCATTCACAGAGTTTAACCTTTCTTTTCATGGAGCAGTTTGGAAACACTCTGTTTGTAACGTCTGCAAGTGGATATTTTGACCTCTTTGAGCATTTCGTTGGAAACGGGATTTCTTCATCTAATGCTAGACAGAAGAATTCTCAGTAACTTCTTTGGGTTTTGTGTGTTCAACTCACAGAGTTGAACCTTCCTTTAGACAGAGCAGATTTGAAACCCTCTTTTTGTGGAATTTGAAAGTGGAGATTTCAAGCGCTTTGGGGCCCAATGTAGAAAAGGAAATATCTTCGTATAAGAACTAGAGAGAATCATTCTCAGAAACCACTTTGTGTTGTGTGCGTTCCACTCACAGAGTTTAACCTTTCTTTTGATAGAGAAGTTTGGAAACACTGTGTTTGTAAAGTCTGCAAGTGGATATTTAGACCTCTTTGAGGATTTCGTTGGAAACGGTATTTCCCCATCTTATTCTAGTTAGAAGAATTCTCAGTAACTTCTTTGGGTTGCGTGTGTTCAACTCACACAGTTGGACCTTCCTTTAGACAGAGCAGATATGAAACCCTCTTTTTGTGGAATTTGCAAGTGGAGATTTCAAGCACTTTTGGGCCAACGGTAGAAAAGGAAATATCTTCGTATAAAAACTAGAGAGATTCATTCTCAGAAAACACTTTGTGTTGACTGCGACCCATTCACAGAGTTTAACCTTTCTTTTCATGCAGCAGTTTGGAAACACTCTGTTTGTAAAGTCTGCAAGTGGATATTTAGACCTCTTTGAGAATTTCGTTGGAAACGGGATTTCCTCATCTAATTCTAAATTGAAGAATTCTCAGTAACTTCTTTGGGTTGTGTGTGTTCAACTCACAGATTTGAACCTTCCTTTATTCAGAGCAGATTTGAAACCCTCTTTTTGTGGAATTTGCAAGTGGAGATTTCAAGCGCTTTTTGGACAATGTTAGGAAAGGAAATATCTTCGTATAAAAACTAGAGAGAATCATTCTCAGAAACCACTTTGTGTTGTGTGCGTTCCACTCACAGAGTTTAACCTTTCTTTTCATAGAGCAGTTTGGAAACACTCTGTTTGTAAAGTCTGCAAGTGGATATTTGGACCTCTTTGAGGATTTCGTTGGAAACGGGTTTTCCTCATCTAATTCTAGATTGAAGAATTCTCAGTAACTTCTTTGGGTTGCGTGTGCTCAACTCACAGAGTTGGACATTCCATTAGACAGAGCAGATATGTAACCCTCTTTTTGTGGAATTTGCAAGTGGAGATTTCAAGCACTTTTCGTCCAACGGTAGAAAAGGAAATATCTTCGTATAAAAACTAGAGAGAATCATTCTCAGAAACCGCTTTGTGTTGTGTGCGTTCCACTCACAGAGTTTAACCTTTCTTTTCATAGAGCAGTTTGGAAACACTCTGTTTGTAAAGTCTGCAAGTGGATATTTGGACCTCTTTGAGGATTTCGTTGGAAACGGGATTTCTTCATCTAATGCCAGACAGAAGATTTCTCAGTAACTTCATTGGGTTTTGTGTGTTCAACTCACAGAGTTGAACCTTCCTTTTGACAGAGCAGATTTGAAACCCTCTTTTTGTGGAATTTGAAACTGGAGATTTCAAGCGCTTTCGTGACAACGGTAGAAAAGGAAATATCTTCGTATAAAAACTAGAGACAATCATTCTCAGAAACCACTTTGTGTTGTGTGCGTTTCACTCAGAGAGTTTCACCTTTCTTTTCATACAGCAGTTTGGAAACACTCTGTTTGTAAAGTCTGCAAGTGGATATTTGGACCTCTTTGAGGATTTCTTTGGAAACGGGATTTCTTCATCTAATGCTAGACAGAAGAATTCTCAGTAACTTCTTTGGGTTTTGTGTGTTCAACTCACAGAGTTGAACTTTCCTTTAGACAGAGCAGATTTGAAACCCTCTTTTTGTGGAATTTGAAAGTGGAGATTTCAAGCGCTTTCGGGCCAACGGTAGAAAAGGAAATATCTTTGTATAAGAACTAGAGAGAATCATTCTCAGAAACCACTTTGTGTTGTGTGCCTTCCAGTCACAGAGTTTCACCTTTCTTTTCATAGAGCAGTTTGGAAACCCTCTGTTTGTAAAGTCTGCAAGTGGATATTTGGACCTATTTGAGGATTTCGTTGGAAACGGGATTTCTTCATCTAATGCTAGACAGAAGAATTCTCAGTAACTTCATTGGGTTGTGTGTGTTGAACTCACAGAGTTGAACCTTCCTTTAGACAGAGCAGATTTGAAACTCTCTTTTTGCGGAATTTGCAAGTGGAGATTTCAAGCGCTTTGGTGCGAATGGTAGAAAAGGAAATATCTTCGTATAAAAACTAGAGAGAATCATTCTCAAAAGCCACTTTGTGTTGACTGCGATCCATTCACAGAGTTTAACCTTTCTTTTCATGGAGCAGTTTGGAAACACTCTGTTTGTAACGTCTGCAAGTGGATATTTTGACCTCTTTGAGCATTTCGTTGGAAACGGGATTTCTTCATCTAATGCTAGACAGAAGAATTCTCAGTAACTTCTTTGGGTTTTGTGTGTTCAACTCACAGAGTTGAACCTTCCTTTAGACAGAGCAGATTTGAAACCCTCTTTTTGTGGAATTTGAAAGTGGAGATTTCACGCGCTTTGGGGCCCAATGTAGAAAAGGAAATATCTTCGTATAAGAACTAGAGAGAATCATTCTCAGAAACCACTTTGTGTTGTGTGCGTTCCACTCACAGAGTTTAACCTTTCTTTTGATAGAGAAGTTTGGAAACACTGTGTTTGTAAAGTCTGAAAGTGGATATTTAGACCTCTTTGAGGATTTCGTTGGAAACGGTATTTCCCCATCTTATTCTAGTTAGAAGAATTCTCAGTAACTTCTTTGGGTTGCGTGTGTTCAACTCACAGAGTTGGACCTTCCTTTAGACAGAGCAGATATGAAACCCTCTTTTTGTGGAATTTGCAAGTGGAGATTTCAAGCACTTTTGGGCCAACGGTAGAAAAGGAAATATCTTCGTATAAAAACTAGAGAGATTCATTCTCAGAAAACACTTTGTGTTCACTGCGACCCATTCACAGAGTTTAACCTTTCTTTTCATGGAGCAGTTTGGAAACACTCTGTTTGTAAAGTCTGCAAGTGGATATTTAGACCTCTTTGAGAATTTCGTTGGAAACGGGATTTCCTCATCTAATTCTAGATTGAAGAATTCTCAGTAACTTCTTTGGGTTGTGTGTGTTCAACTCACAGATTTGAACCTTCCTTTAGTCAGAGCAGATTTGAAACCCTCTTTTTGTGGAATTTGCAAGTGGAGATTTCAAGCGCTTTTGGGACAATGTTAGGAAAGGAAATATCTTCGTATAAAAACTAGAGAGAATCATTCTCAGAAACCACTTTGTGTTGTGTGCGTTCCACTCACAGAGTTTAACCTTTCTTTTCATAGAGCAGTTTGGAAACACTCTGTTTGTAAAGTCTGCAAGTGGATATTTGGACCTCTTTGAGGATTTCGTTGGAAACGGGTTTTCCTCATCTAATTCTAGATTGAAGAATTCTCAGTAACTTCTTTGGGTTGCGTGTGCTCAACTCACAGAGTTGGACATTCCATTAGACAGAGCAGATATGTAACCCTCTTTTTGTGGAATTTGCAAGTGGAGATTTCAAGCACTATTCGTCCAACGGTAGAAAAGGAAATATCTTCGTATAAAAACTAGAGAGAATCATTCTCAGAAACCGCTTTGTGTTGTGTGCGTTCCACTCACAGAGTTTAACCTTTCTTTTCATAGAGCAGTTTGGAAACACTCTGTTTGTAAAGTCTGCAAGTGGATATTTGGACCTCTTTGAGGATTTCGTTGGAAACGGGATTTCTTCATCTAATGCCAGACAGAAGATTTCTCAGTAACTTCTTTGGGTTTTGTGTGTTCAACTCACAGAGTTGAACCTTACTTTTGACCGAGCAGATTTGAAACCCTCTTTTTGTGGAATTTGAAAGTGGAGATTTCAAGCGCTTTCGGGACAACGGTAGAAAAGGAAATATCTTCGTATAAAAACTAGAGACAATCATTCTCAGAAACCACTTTGTGTTGTGTGCGTTTCACTCAGAGAGTTTCACCTTTCTTTTCATACAGCAGTTTGGAAACACTCTGTTTGTAAAGTCTGCAAGTGGATATTTGGACCTCTTTGAGGATTTCGTTGGAAACGGGATTTCTTCATCTAATGCTAGACAGAAGAATTCTCAGTAACTTCTTTGGGTTTTGTGTGTTCAACTCACAGAGTTGAACTTTCCTTTAGACAGAGCAGATTTGAAACCCTCTTTTTGTGGAATTTGAAAGTGGAGATTTCAAGCGCTTTCGGGCCAACGGTAGAAAAGGAAATATCTTTGTATAAGAACTAGAGAGAATCATTCTCAGAAACCACTTTGTGTTGTGTGCATTCCACTCACAGAGTTTCACCTTTGTTTTCATAGAGTAGTTTGGAAACCCTCTGTTTGTAAAGTCTGCAAGTGGATATTTGGACCTCTTTGAGGATTTCGTTGGAAACGGGATTTCTTCATCTAATGCTAGACAGAAGATTTCTCAGTAACTTCTTTGGGTTTTGTGTGTTCAACTCACAGACTTGAACCTTCCTTTTGACAGAGCAGATTTGTAACCCTCTTTTTGTGGAATTTGCAAGTGGAGATTTCAAGGGCTTTGGTGCCAACGGTAGAAAAGGAAATATCTTCGTATAAAAACTAGAGAGAATCATTCTCAAAAACCACTTTGTGTTGACTGCGATCCATTCACTGAGTTTCACCTTTCTTTTCATGGAGCAGTTTGGAAACACTCTGTTTGTAATGTCTGCAAGCGGATATTTGGACCTATTTGAGGATTTCGTTGGAAACGGGATTTCTTCATCTAAGGCTAGACAGAAGAATTCTCAGTAACTTCATTGGGTTGTGTGTGTTGAACTCACAGAGTTGAACCTTCCTTTAGACAGAGCAGATTTGAAACCCTCTTTTTGTGGAATTTGAAAGTGGAGATTTCAAGCGCTTTCGGGCCAAAGGTAGAAAAGGAAATATCTTCGTATAAGAACTAGAGAGAATCATTCTCAGAAATCACTTTGTGTTGTGTGTGTTCCACTCACAGAGTTTAACCTTTCTTTTCATAGAGCAGTTTGGAAACACTCTGTTTGTAAAGTCTGCAAGTGGATATTTGTACATCTTTGAGGATTTCGTTGGAAACGGGATTTCTTCATCTAATGCTAGACAGAAGAATTCTCAGTAACTTCTTTGGGTTTTGTGTGTTCAACTCACAGAGATGAAACTTCCTTTAGACAGAGCAGATTTGAAACCCTCTTTTTGTGGAATTTGAAAGTGGAGATTTCAAGCGCTTTTGGGCGAACGGTAGAAAAGGAAATATCTTCGTATAAAAACTAGAGAGAAACATTCTCAGAAACCACTTTGTGTTGTGTGCGTTCCACTCACAGAGTTTAACCTTTCTTTTCACAGAGCAGTTTGGAAACACTCTGTTTGTAAAGTCTGCAAGTGGATATTTAGACCTCTTTGAGGATATCGTTGGAAACGGGATTTCTTCATCTAATTCTAGTTAGAAGAATTCTCAGTAACTTCTTTGGGTTGCGTGTGTTCAACTCACAGAGTTGAACCTTCCTTTAGACAGAGCAGATATGAAACCCTCTTTTTGTGGAATTTGCAAGTGCAGATTTCAAGCGCTTTTTGGCCAACGGTAGAAAAGGAAATATCTTCGTATAAAAACTAGAGAGAATCATTCTCAGAAACCACTTTGTGTTGTGTGCGTTCCACTCACAGGGTTTCACCTTTCTTTTCATGGAGCAGTTTGGAAACACTCTGTTTGTAAAGTCTGCAAGTGGATATTTGGAGCTATTTTAGGATTTCATTGGAAACGGGATTTCTTCATCTAATGTTAGATAGAAGAATTCTCAGTAACTTCTTTGGGTTTTGTGTGTTCAACTCACAGAGTTGAACCTTCCTTTAGACAGAGCAGATATGAAACCCTCTTTTTGTGGAATTTGCAATTGGAGATTTCAAGCGCTTTGGGGCCAACGGTAGAAAAGGAAATATCTTCGTATAAAAACTAGAGAGAATCATTCTCAGAAATCACTTTGTGTTGTGTGCGTTCCACTCACAGAGTTTATCCTTTCTTTTCATAGAGCAGTTTGGAAACACTCTGTTTGTAAAGTCTGCCAGTGGATATTTGGACCTCTTTGAGGATTTCGTTGGAAACGGGAATTCTTCATCTAATGCTAGACAGAAGAATTCTCAGTAACTTCTTTGGGTTGTGTGAGTTCAACTCACAGAGTTGAACCTTCCTTTAGACAGAGCATATTTGAAACCCTCTTTTTGTGGAATTTGCAAGTGGAGATTTCAAGCGCTTTGGTGCCAACGGTAGAAAGGGGAATATCTTCGTATAAAAACTAGAGAGAATCATTCTCAAAAACCACTTTGTGTTGTGTGCGTTCCACTCACAGGGTTTAACCTTTCTTTTCATGGAGCAGTTTGGAAACACTCTGTTTGCAAAGTCTGCAAGTGGATATTTGGACCTTTTTGAGGATTTCGTTGGAAACGGGATTTCTTCATCTAATGCTAGACAGAAGAATTCTCAGTAACTTTTTTGGGTTGTGTGTGTTCAACTCACAGAGTTGAACCTTCCTTTAGACAGAGCAGATTTGAAACCCTCTTTTTGAGGAATTTGCAAGTGGAGATTTCAAGCGCTTTGGGGCCAACGGTAGAATGGCAAATATCTTCCTATAAAAACTAGAGAGAATCATTCTCAGAAACCACTTTGTGTTGTGTGCGTTCCACTCACAGAGTTTCACCTTTCTTTTCATAGATCAGTTTGGAAACACTCTGTTTGTAAAGTCTGCAACTGGATATTTGGACCTCTTTGAGGATTTCGTTGGAAACGGGATTTCCTCATCTAATTCTAGTGAGAAGAATTCTCAGTAACTTCTTTGGGTTGCGTGTGTTCAACTCACAGAGTTGGACCTTCCTTTAGACAGAGCAGATATGAAACCCTCTTTTTGTGGAATTTGAAAGTGGAGATTTCAAGCGCTTTCGGGCCAACGGTAAAAAAGGATATATCTTCGTATAAAAACTGGAGAGAATCATTCTCAGAAACCACTTTGTGTTGACTGCGATCCATTCACAGAGTTTAACCTTTCTTTTCATGGAGCAGTTTGGAAACACTCTGTAAAGTCTGCAAGTGGATATTTGGACCTATTTGAGGATTTCGTTGGAAACGGGATTTCTTCATCTAATGCTACACAGAAGAATTCTCAGTAACTTCTTTGGGTTGTGTGTGTTCAACTCACAGAGTTGAACCTTCCTTTAGACAGAGCAGATTTGAAACACTCTTTTTGTGGAATTTGAAAGTGGAGATTTCAAGCGCTTTTTTGCCAACGGTAGAAAAGGAAATACCTTCGTATAAAAACTAGAGAGAATCATTCTCAGAAACCACTTTGTGTTGTGTGCGTTCCACTCACAGAGTTTCACCTTTCTTTTCATAGAGCAGTTTGGAAACACTCTGTTTGTAAAGTCTGCAAGTGGATATTTAGACCTCTTTGAGGATTTTGTTGGAAAAGGGATTTCCTCATCTAATTCTAGACTGAAGAATTCTCAGTAACTTCTTTGGGTTGCGTGTGTTCAGCTCACAGAGTTGAACCTTCCTTTAGACAGAGCAGATATGAAACCCTCTTTTTGTGGAATTTGCAAGTGCAGATTTCAAGCGCTTTTGGGCCAACGGTAGAAAAGGAAATATCTTCGTATAAAAACTAGAGAGAATCATTCTCAGAAACCACTTTGTGTTGTGTGCGTTCCACTCACAGAGTTTAAACTTTCTTTTCATAGAGAAGTTTGGAAACACTCTGTTTGTAATGTCTGCAGGTGGATATTTGGACGTATTTGAGGATTTGGTTGGAAACGGAATTTCTTCATCTAATGCTTGACAGAAGAATTCTCAGTAACTTTTTTGGGTTGTGTGTGTTCAACTCACAGAGTTGAACCTTCATTTAGACAGAGCAGATTTGAAACCCTCTTTTTGTGGAATTTGCAAGTGGAGATTTCAAGCGCTTTGGGGCCAACGGTAGAAAGGCAAATATCTTCATATAAAAACTAGAGAGAATCATTCTCAGAAACCACTTTGTGTTGTGTGCGTTCCACTCGCAGAGTTTAAACTTTGTTTTCAGAGATCAGTTTGGAAACACTCTGTTTGTAAAGTCTGCAAGTGGATATTTGGACCTCTTTGAGGATTTCGTTGGAAACCGGATTTCCTCATCTAATTCTAGTTAGAAGAATTCTCAGTAACTGCTTTGGGTTGCGTGTATTCAACTCACAGAGTTTGACCTTCCTTCAGACAGAGCAGATATGAAACCCTCTTTTTGTGGAATTTGCAAGTGGAGATTTCAAGCACTTTTGGGCCAACGGTAGAAAAGGAAATATCTTCGTATAAAAACTAGAGAGCATCATTCTCAGAAACCACTTTGTGTTGTGTGCGTTCCACTCACAGAGTTTAACCTTTCTTTTCATAGAGCAGTTTGGAAACACTCTGTTTGCAAAGTCTGCAAGTGGATATTTGGACCTCTTTGAGGATTTCGTTGGAAACGGGATTTCTTCATCTAATGCTAGACAGAAGAATTCTCAGTAACTTCTTTGGGTTGTGTGTGTTCAACTCACAGATTTGAACCTTCATTTAGACAGGGCAGATTTGAAACCCTCTTTTTGTGGAATTTGAAAGTGGAGATTTCAAGCGCTTTCGGGCCAACGGAAGAATAGGAAATATCTTCGTATAAAAACTGGAGAGAATCATTCTCAGAAACCACTTTGTGTTGACTGCGATCCATTCACAGAGTTTTACCTTTCTTTTCATGGAGCAGTTTGGAAACACTCTGTTTGTAAAGTCTGCAAGTGGATATTTGGACCTATTTGAGGATTTCGTTGGAAACGGGATTTCTTCATCTAATGCTAGACAGAAGAATTCTCTGTAACTTCTTTGGGTTTTGTGTGTTCAACTCACAGAGTTGAACCTTCCTTTAGACAGAGCAGATTTGTAACCCTCTTTTTGTGGAATTTGAAAGTGGAGATTTCAAGCGCTTTCGGGCCAAAGGTAGAAAAGGAAATATCTTCGTATAAGAACTAGAGAGAATCATTCTCAGAAACCACTTTGTGTTGTGTGCGTTCCACTCACAGAGTTTAAACTTTCTTTTCATTGAGAAGTTTGGAAACACTCTGTTTGTAAAGTCTGCAAGTGGATATTTGGACGTATTTGAGGATTTAGTTGGAAACGGGATTTCTTCATCTAATGCTTGACAGAAGAATTCTCAGTAACTTTTTTGGGTTGTGTGTGTTCAACTCACAGAGTTGAACCTTCCTTTAGACAGAGCAGATTTGAAACCCTCTTTTTGTGGAATTTGCAAGTGGAGATTTCAAGCGCTTTTGTGCCAACGGTAGAAAAGGAAATATCTTCGTATAAAAACTGGAGAGAATCATTCTCAGAAACCACCTTGTGTTGTGTGCGTTCCACTCACAGAGTTTAAACTTTATTTTCATAGATCAGTTTGGAAACACTCTGTTTGTAAAGTCTGCAAGTGGATATTTGGACCTCTTTGAGGATTTCGTTGGAAACCGGATTTCCTCATCTAATTCTAGTTAGAAGAATTCTCAGTAACTGCTCTGGGTTGCGTGTGTTCAACTCACAGAATTTGACCTTCCTTTAGACAGAGCAGATATGAAACCCTCTTTTTGTGGAATTTGCAAGTGGAGATTTCAAGCACTTTTGGGCCAACGGTAGAAAAGGAAATATCTTCGTATAAAAACTAGAGAGAATCATTCTCAGAAACCACTTTGTGTTGTGTGCGTTCCACTCACAGAGTTTAACCTTTCTTTTCATAGAGCAGTTTGGAAACACTCTGTTTGTAAAGTCTGCAAGTGGATATTTGGACCTCTTTGAGCATTTCGTTGGAAACGGGATTTCTTCATCTAATGCTAGACAGAAGAATTCTCAGTAACTTCTTTGGGTTTTGTGTGTTCAACTCACAGAGTTGAACCTTCCTTTAGACAGAGCAGATTTGAAACCCTCTTTTTGTGGAATTTGCAAGTGGAGATTTCAAGCGCTTTTGTGCCAACGGTAGAAAAGGAAATACCTTCGTATAAAAACTAGAGAGAATCATTCTCAGAAACCACTTTGTGTTGTGTGCGTTCCACTCACAGAGTTTCACCTTTCTTTTCATGGAGCAGTTTGGAAACACTCTGTTTGTAAAGTCTGCAAGTGGATATTTGGACCTCTTTGAGGATTTCGTTGGAAACGGGATTTCTTCATCTAATGCTAGACAGAAGAATTCTCAGTAACCTCATTGGGTTTTGTGTGTTCAACTCACAGAGTTGAACCTTCCTTTAGACAGAGCAGATTTGAAACCCTCTTTTTGTGGAATTTGAAAGTGGAGATTTCAAGCGCTTTCGGGCCAACGGTAGAAAAGGAAATATCTTTGTATAAGAACTAGAGAGAATCATTCTCAGAAACCACTTTGTGTTGTGTGCATTCCACTCACAGAGTTTCACCTTTCTTTTCATAGAGCAGTGTGGAAACCCTCTGTTTGTAAAGTCTGCAAGTGGATATTTGGAACAATTTGAGGATTTCGTTGGAAACGGGATTTCTTCATCTAATGCTAGACAGAAGAATTCTCAGTAACTTCATTGGGTTGTGTGTGTTGAACTCACAGGGTTGAACCTTCCTTTAGACAGAGCAGATTTGAAACTCTCTTTTTGTGGAATTTGCAAGTGGAGATTTCAAGCGCTTTGGTGCGAATGGTAGAAAAGAAAATATCTTCATATAAAAACTAGAGAGAATCATTCTCAAAAACCACTTTGTGTTGACTGCGATCCATTCACAGAGTTTAACCTTTCTTTTCATGGAGCAGTTTGGAAACACTCTGTTTGTAACGTCTGCAAGTGGATATTTGGACCTCTTTGAGGATTTCGTTGGAAACGGGATTTCTTCATCTAATGCCAGACAGAAGACTTCTCAGTAACTTCTTTGGGTTTTGGGTGTTCAACTCACAGAGTTGAACCTTCCTTTTGACAGAGCAGATTTGAAACCCTCTTTTTGTGGAATTTGAAAGTGGAGATTTCAAGCGCTTTCGGGACAACGGTAGAAAAGGAAATATCTTCGTATAAAAACTAGAGAGAATCATTCTCAAAAACCACTTTGTGTTGACTGCGATCCATTGACAGTGTTTAACCTTTCTTTTCATGGAGCAGTTAGGAAACACACTGTTTGTAAAGTCTGCAAGTTGATATTTGGACCTATTTGAGCATTTCGTTGGAAACGGGATTTCTTCATCTAATGCTAGACAGAAGAATTCTCAGTAACTTCATTGGGTTGTGTGTGTTCAACTCACAGAGTTGAACCCTCCTTTAGACAGAGCATATTTGAAACCCTCTTTTTGTGGAATTTGCAAGTGGAGATTTCAAGCGCTTTCGGGCCAAAGGTAGAAAAGTAAATATCTTCGTATAAGAACTAGAGAGAATCATTCTCAGAAACCACTTTGTGTTGTGTGCGTTCCACTCACAGAGTTTAACCTTTCTTTTCATAGAGAACTTTGGAAACACTCTGTTTGTAAAGTCTGCAAGTGGATATTTAGACCTCTTTGAGGATTTCGTTGGAAACGGGATTTCCTCATCTAATACTAGACTGAAGAATTCTCAGTAACTTCTTTGAGTTGTGTGTTCAACTCACAGATTTGAACCTTCCTTTGACAGAGCAGATATGAAACCCTCTTTTGTGGAATTTGCAAGTGGAGATTTCATGCGCTTTTGGGCCAACGGTAGAAAAGGAAATATCTTCGTATAAAAACTAGAGAGAATCATTCTCAGAAATCAATTTGGGTTGTGTGCGTTCCACTCACAGAGTTTATCCTTTCTTTTCATAGAGCAGTTTGGAAACACTCTGTTTGTAAAGTCTGCCAGTGGATATTTGGACCTCTTTGAGGAATTCGTTGGAATCGGGATTTCTTCATCTAATGCTAGACAGAAGAATTCTCAGTAACTTCTTTGGGTTGTGTGAGTTCAACTCACAGAGTTGAACCTTCATTTAGACAGAGCATATTTGAAACCCTCTTTTTGTGGAATTTGCAAGTGGAGATTTCAAGCGCTTTTCTGCCAATGGTAGAAAAGGAAATATCTTCGTATAAAAACTAGAGACAATCATTCTCAGAAACCACTTTGCGTTGTGTGCGTTACACTCACAGAGTTTCACCTTTCTTTTCATAGAGCAGTTTGGAAACACTCTGTTTGTAAAGTCTCCAAGTGGATATTTGGACCTCTTTGAGGATTTCGTTGGAAACGGAATTTCTTCATCTAATGCTAGACAGAAGAATTCTCAGTAACTTCTTTGGGTTTTGTGTGTTCAACTCACAGACTTGAACCTTCCTTTAGACAGAGCAGATTTGAAACCCTCTTTTTGTGGAATTTGAAAGTGGAGATTACAAGCGCTTTCGGGCCAACGGTAGAAAAGGAAATATCTTTGTATAAAAACTAGAGAGAATCATTCTCAGAAACCACTTTGTGTTGTGTGCATTCCACTCACAGAGTTTCACCTTTCTTTTCATAGAGCAGTTTGGAAACCCTCTGTTTGTAAAGTCTGCAAGTGGATATTTGGACCTATTTGAGGATTTCGTTGGAAACGGGATTTCTTCATCTAATGCTAGACAGAAGAATTCTCAGTAACTTCTTTGGGTTTTGTGTGTTCAACTCACAGAGTTGAACCTTCCTTTAGACAGAGCAGATTTGAAACCCTCTTTTTGTGGAATTTGCAAGTGGAGATTTCAAGCGCTTTCGGGCCAACGGTAGAAAAGGAAATATCTTTGTATAAGAACTAGAGAGAATCATTCTCAGAAACCACTTTGTGTTGAATGCATTCCACTCACAGAGTTTCACCTTTCTTTTCATAGAGCAGTTTGGAAACACTCTGTTTGTAAAGTCTGCAAGTGGATATTTGGACCTCTTTGAGAATTTCGTTGGAAACGGGATTTCTTCATCTAATGCTAGAAAGAAGAATTCTCAGTAACTTCTTTGGGTTGTGTGTGTTCAACTCACAGATTTGAACCTTCGTTTAGTCAGAGCAGATTTGAAACCCTCTTTTTGTGGAATTTGCAAGTGGAGATTTCAAGCGCTTTTGGGACAATGTTAGGAAAGGAAATATCTTCGTATAACAACTAGAGAGAATCATTCTCAGAAACCACTTTGTGTTGTGTGCGTTCCATTCACAGAGTTTAACCTTTCTTTTCATAGAGCAGTTTGGAAACACTCTGTTTGTAAAGTCTGCAAGTGGATATTTGGACCTCTTTGAGGATTTCGTTGGAAACGGGATTTCTTCATCTAATGCTAGACAGAAGAATTCTCAGTAACTTTTTTGGGGTGTGTGTGTTCAACTCACAGAGTGGAACCTTCCTTTAGACAGAGCAGATTTGAAACCCTCTTTTTGTGGAATTTGCAAGTGGAGATTTCAAGCGCTTTGTGGCCAACGGTAGAAAGGCAAATATCTTCCTATAAAAACTAGAGAGAATCATTCTCAGAAACCACTTTGCATTGTGTGCGTTCCACTCACAGAGTTTCACCTTTCTTTTCATAGAGCAGTTTGGAAACACTCTGTTTGTAAAGTCTGCAAGTGGATATTTGGACCTCTTTGAGGATTTCGTTGGAAACGGGTTTTCCTCATCTAATTCTGGACAGAAGAATTCTCAGTAACTTCTTTGGGTTGCGGGTGCTCAACTCACAGAGTTGGACCTTCCTTTAGACAGAGCAGATATGTAACCCTCTTTTTGTGGAATTTGAAAGTGGAGATTTCAAGCGCTTTCGGGCCAAAGGTAGAAAAGGAAATATCTTCGTATAAGAACTAGAGAGAATCATTCTCAGAAACCTCTTTGTGTTGTGTGCGTTCCACTCACAGAGTTTAACCTTTCTTTTCATAGAGAAGTTTGGAAACACTCTGTTTGTAAAGTCTGCAAGTGGATATTTGGACCTCTTTGAGGATTTCGTTGGAAACGGGATTTCTTCATCTAATTGTAGTGAGAAGAATTCTCAGTAACTTCTTTGGGTTGCGTGTGTTCAACTCACAGAGTTGGACCTTCCTTTAGACAGAGCAGATATGAAACCCTCTTTTTCTGGAATTTGCAAGTGCAGATTTCAAGCACTTTTGGGCCAACGGTAGAAGAGGAAATATCTTCGTATAAAAACTAGAGAGAATCATTCTCAGAAACCACTTTGTGTTGTGTGCGTTCCACTCACAGAGTTTAACCTTTCTTTTCATGGAGCAGTTTGGAAACACTCTGTTTGTAAAGTCTGCAAGAGGATATTTGGACCTCTTTGAGGATTTCGTTGGAAACGGGATTTCTTCATCTAATGCTAGACAGAAGAATTCTCAGTAACTTCTTTGGGTTGTGTGTGTTCAACTCACAGATTTGAACCTTCATTTAGACAGGGCAGATTTGAAACCCTCTTTTTGTGGAATTTGAAAGTGGAGATTTCAAGCGCTTTCGGGCCAACGGAAGAAAAGGAAATATCTTCGTATAAAAACTGGAGAGAATCATTCTCAGAAACCACTTTGTGTTGACTGCGATCCATTCACAGAGTTTTACCTTTCTTTTCATGGAGCAGTTTGGAAACACTCTGTTTGTAAAGTCTGCAAGTGGATATTTGGACCTATTTGAGGATTTCGTTGGAAACGGGATTTCTTCATCTAATGCTAGACAGAAGAATTCTCTGTAACTTCTTTGGGTTTTGTGTGTTCAACTCACAGAGTTGAACCTTCCTTTAGACAGAGCAGATTTGTAACCCTCTTTTTGTGGAATTTGAAAGTGGAGATTTCAAGCGCTTTCGGGCCAAAGGTAGAAAAGGAAATATCTTCGTATAAGAACTAGAGAGAATCATTCTCAGAAACCACTTTGTGTTGTGTGCGTTCCACTCACAGAGTTTAAACTTTCTTTTCATTGAGAAGTTTGGAAACACTCTGTTTGTAAAGTCTGCAAGTGGATATTTGGACGTATTTGAGGATTTAGTTGGAAACGGGATTTCTTCATCTAATGCTTGACAGAAGAATTCTCAGTAACTTTTTTGGGTTGTGTGTGTTCAACTCACAGAGTTGAACCTTCCTTTAGACAGAGCAGATTGGAAACCCTCTTTTTGTGGAATTTGCAAGTGGAGATTTCAAGCGCTTTTGTGCCAACGGTAGAAAAGGAAATATCTTCGTATAAAAACTGGAGAGAATCATTCTCAGAAACCACCTTGTGTTGTGTGCGTTCCACTCACAGAGTTTAAACTTTGTTTTCATAGACCAGTTTGGAAACACTCTGTTTGTAAAGTCTGCAAGTGGATATTTGGACCTCTTTGAGGATTTCGTTGGAAACCGGATTTCCTCATCTAATTCTAGTTAGAAGAATTCTCAGTAACTGCTCTGGGTTGCGTGTGTTCAACTCACAGAATTTGACCTTCCTTTAGACAGAGCAGATATGAAACCCTCTTTTTGTGGAATTTGCAAGTGGAGATTTCAAGCACTTTTGGGCCAACGGTAGAAAAGGAAATATCTTCGTATAAAAACTAGAGAGAATCATTCTCAGAAACCACTTTGTGTTGTGTGCGTTCCACTCACAGAGTTTAACCTTTCTTTTCATAGAGCAGTTTGGAAACACTCTGTTTGTAAAGTCTGCAAGTGGATATTTGGACCTCTTTGAGCATTTCGTTGGAAACGGGATTTCTTCATCTAATGCTAGACAGAAGAATTCTCAGTAACTTCTTTGGGTTTTGTGTGTTCAACTCACAGAGTTGAACCTTCCTTTAGACAGAGCAGATTTGAAACCCTCTTTTTGTGGAATTTGCAAGTGGAGATTTCAAGCGCTTTTGTGCCAACGGTAGAAAAGGAAATACCTTCGTATAAAAACTAGAGAGAATCATTCTCAGAAACCACTTTGTGTTGTGTGCGTTCCACTCACAGAGTTTCACCTTTCTTTTCATGGAGCAGTTTGGAAACACTCTGTTTGTAAAGTCTGCAAGTGGATATTTGGACCTCTTTGAGGATTTCGTTGGAAACGGGATTTCTTCATCTAATGCTAGACAGAAGAATTCTCAGTAACTTCTTTGGGTTTTGTGTGTTCAACTCACAGAGTTGAACCTTCCTTTAGACAGAGCAGATTTGAAACCCTCTTTTTGTGGAATTTGAAAGTGGAGATTTCAAGCGCTTTCGGGCCAACGGTAGAAAAGGAAATATCTTTGTATAAGAACTAGAGAGAATCATTCTCAGAAACCACTTTGTGTTGTGTGCATTCCACTCACAGAGTTTCACCTTTCTTTTCATAGAGCAGTGTGGAAACCCTCTGTTTGTAAAGTCTGCAAGTGGATATTTGGAACAATTTGAGGATTTCGTTGGAAACGGGATTTCTTCATCTAATGCTAGACAGAAGAATTCTCAGTAACTTCATTGGGTTGTGTGTGTTGAACTCACAGGGTTGAACCTTCCTTTAGACAGAGCAGATTTGAAACTCTCTTTTTGTGGAATTTGCAAGTGGAGATTTCAAGCGCTTTGGTGCGAATGGTAGAAAAGGAAATATCTTCATATAAAAACTAGAGAGAATCATTCTCAAAAACCACTTTGTGTTGACTGCGATCCATTCACAGAGTTTAACCTTTCTTTTCATGGAGCAGTTTGGAAACACTCTGTTTGTAACGTCTGCAAGTGGATATTTGGACCTCTTTGAGGATTTCGTTGGAAACGGGATTTCTTCATCTAATGCCAGACAGAAGACTTCTCAGTAACTTCTTTGGGTTTTGTGTGTTCAACTCACAGAGTTGAACCTTCCTTTTGACAGAGCAGATTTGAAACCCTCTTTTTGTGGAATTTGAAAGTGGAGATTTCAAGCGCTTTCGGGACAACGGTAGAAAAGGAAATATCTTCGTATAAAAACTAGAGAGAATCATTCTCAGAAACCACTTTGTGTTGACTGCGATCCATTCACAGAGTTTAACCTTTCTTTTCATGCAGCAGTTTGGAAACACTCTGTTTGTAAAGTCTGCAAGTGGATATTTGGACCTCTTTGAGAATTTCGTTGGAAACGGGATTTCTTCATCTAATGCTAGAAAGAAGAATTCTCAGTAACTTCTTTGGGTTGTGTGTGTTCAACTCACAGATTTGAACCTTCGTTTAGTCAGAGCAGATTTGAAACCCTCTTTTTGTGGAATTTGCAAGTGGAGATTTCAAGCGCTTTTGGGACAATGTTAGGAAAGGAAATATCTTCGTATAACAACTAGAGAGAATCATTCTCAGAAACCACTTTGTGTTGTGTGCGTTCCATTCACAGAGTTTAACCTTTCTTTTCATAGAGCAGTTTGGAAACACTCTGTTTGTAAAGTCTGCAAGTGGATATTTGGACCTCTTTGAGGATTTCGTTGGAAACGGGATTTCTTCATCTAATGCTAGACAGAAGAATTCTCAGTAACTTTTTTGGGGTGTGTGTGTTCAACTCACAGAGTGGAACCTTCCTTTAGACAGAGCAGATTTGAAACCCTCTTTTTGTGGAATTTGCAAGTGGAGATTTCAAGCGCTTTGTGGCCAACGGTAGAAAGGCAAATATCTTCCTATAAAAACTAGAGAGAATCATTCTCAGAAACCACTTTGCATTGTGTGCGTTCCACTCACAGAGTTTCACCTTTCTTTTCATAGAGCAGTTTGGAAACACTCTGTTTGTAAAGTCTGCAAGTGGATATTTGGACCTCTTTGAGGATTTCGTTGGAAACGGGTTTTCCTCATCTAATTCTGGACAGAAGAATTCTCAGTAACTTCTTTGGGTTGCGGGTGCTCAACTCACAGAGTTGGACCTTCCTTTAGACAGAGCAGATATGTAACCCTCTTTTTGTGGAATTTGAAAGTGGAGATTTCAAGCGCTTTCGGGCCAAAGGTAGAAAAGGAAATATCTTCGTATAAGAACTAGAGAGAATCATTCTCAGAAACCACTTTGTGTTGTGTGCGTTCCACTCACAGAGTTTAACCTTTCTTTTCATAGAGAAGTTTGGAAACACTCTGTTTGTAAAGTCTGCAAGTGGATATTTGGACCTCTTTGAGGATTTCGTTGGAAACGGGATTTCTTCATCTAATTGTAGTGAGAAGAATTCTCAGTAACTTCTTTGGGTTGCGTGTGTTCAACTCACAGAGTTGGACCTTCCTTTAGACAGAGCAGATATGAAACCCTCTTTTTCTGGAATTTGCAAGTGCAGATTTCAAGCACTTTTGGGCCAACGGTAGAAGAGGAAATATCTTCGTATAAAAACTAGAGAGAATCATTCTCAGAAACCACTTTGTGTTGTGTGCGTTCCACTCACAGAGTTTAACCTTTCTTTTCATGGAGCAGTTTGGAAACACTCTGTTTGTAAAGTCTGCAAGAGGATATTTGGACCTCTTTGAGGATTTCGTTGGAAACGGGATTTCTTCATCTAATGCTAGACAGAAGAATTCTCAGTAACTTCTTTGGGTTGTGTGTGTTCAACTCACAGATTTGAACCTTCATTTAGACAGGGCAGATTTGAAACCCTCTTTTTGTGGAATTTGAAAGTGGAGATTTCAAGCGCTTTCGGGCCAACGGAAGAAAAGGAAATATCTTCGTATAAAAACTGGAGAGAATCATTCTCAGAAACCACTTTGTGTTGACTGCGATCCATTCACAGAGTTTTACCTTTCTTTTCATGGAGCAGTTTGGAAACACTCTGTTTGTAAAGTCTGCAAGTGGATATTTGGACCTATTTGAGGATTTCGTTGGAAACGGGATTTCTTCATCTAATGCTAGACAGAAGAATTCTCTGTAACTTCTTTGGGTTTTGTGTGTTCAACTCACAGAGTTGAACCTTCCTTTAGACAGAGCAGATTTGTAACCCTCTTTTTGTGGAATTTGAAAGTGGAGATTTCAAGCGCTTTCGGGCCAAAGGTAGAAAAGGAAATATCTTCGTATAAGAACTAGAGAGAATCATTCTCAGAAACCACTTTGTGTTGTGTGCGTTCCACTCACAGAGTTTAAACTTTCTTTTCATTGAGAAGTTTGGAAACACTCTGTTTGTAAAGTCTGCAAGTGGATATTTGGACGTATTTGAGGATTTAATTGGAAACGGGATTTCTTCATCTAATGCTTGACAGAAGAATTCTCAGTAACTTTTTTGGGTTGTGTGTGTTCAACTCACAGAGTTGAACCTTCCTTTAGACAGAGCAGATTGGAAACCCTCTTTTTGTGGAATTTGCAAGTGGAGATTTCAAGCGCTTTTCTGCCAACGGTAGAAAAGGAAATATCTTCGTATAAAAACTGGAGAGAATCATTCTCAGAAACCACCTTGTGTTGTGTGCGTTCCACTCACAGAGTTTAAACTTTGTTTTCATAGATCAGTTTGGAAACACTCTGTTTGTAAAGTCTGCAAGTGGATATTTGGACCTCTTTGAGGATTTCGTTGGAAACCGGATTTCCTCATCTAATTCTAGTTAGAAGAATTCTCAGTAACTGCTCTGGGTTGCGTGTGTTCAACTCACAGAATTTGACCTTCCTTTAGACAGAGCAGATATGAAACCCTCTTTTTGTGGAATTTGCAAGTGGAGATTTCAAGCACTTTTGGGCCAACG
The DNA here is from genome assembly GCF_029281585.2 of Gorilla gorilla gorilla. Lineage (NCBI taxonomy): Eukaryota > Metazoa > Chordata > Mammalia > Primates > Hominidae > Gorilla > Gorilla gorilla. Next base: position 109,320,097 of record NC_073224.2, read on the forward strand.
GTAGAAAAGGAAATATCTTCGTATAAAAACTAGAGAGAATCATTCTCAGAAACCACTTTGTGTTGTGTGCGTTCCACTCACAGAGTTTAACCTTTCTTTTCATAGAGCAGTTTGGAAACACTCTGTTTGTAAAGTCTGCAAGTGGATATTTGGACCTCTTTGAGCATTTCGTTGGAAACGGGATTTCTTCATCTAATGCTAGACAGAAGAATTCTCAGTAACTTCTTTGGGTTTTGTGTGTTCAACTCACAGAGTTGAACCTTCCTTTAGACAGAGCAGATTTGAAACCCTCTTTTTGTGGAATTTGCAAGTGGAGATTTCAAGCGCTTTTGTGCCAACGGTAGAAAAGGAAATACCTTCGTATAAAAACTAGAGAGAATCATTCTCAGAAACCACTTTGTGTTGTGTGCGTTCCACTCACAGAGTTTCACCTTTCTTTTCATGGAGCAGTTTGGAAACACTCTGTTTGTAAAGTCTGCAAGTGGATATTTGGACCTCTTTGAGGATTTCGTTGGAAACGGGATTTCTTCATCTAATGCTAGACAGAAGAATTCTCAGTAACTTCTTTGGGTTTTGTGTGTTCAACTCACAGAGTTGAACCTTCCTTTAGACAGAGCAGATTTGAAACCCTCTTTTTGTGGAATTTGAAAGTGGAGATTTCAAGCGCTTTCGGGCCAACGGTAGAAAAGGAAATATCTTTGTATAAGAACTAGAGAGAATCATTCTCAGAAACCACTTTGTGTTGTGTGCATTCCACTCACAGAGTTTCACCTTTCTTTTCATAGAGCAGTGTGGAAACCCTCTGTTTGTAAAGTCTGCAAGTGGATATTTGGAACAATTTGAGGATTTCGTTGGAAACGGGATTTCTTCATCTAATGCTAGACAGAAGAATTCTCAGTAACTTCATTGGGTTGTGTGTGTTGAACTCACAGGGTTGAACCTTCCTTTAGACAGAGCAGATTTGAAACTCTCTTTTTGTGGAATTTGCAAGTGGAGATTTCAAGCGCTTTGGTGCGAATGGTAGAAAAGGAAATATCTTCATATAAAAACTAGAGAGAATCATTCTCAAAAACCACTTTGTGTTGACTGCGATCCATTCACAGAGTTTAACCTTTCTTTTCATGGAGCAGTTTGGAAACACTCTGTTTGTAACGTCTGCAAGTGGATATTTGGACCTCTTTGAGGATTTCGTTGGAAACGGGATTTCTTCATCTAATGCCAGACAGAAGACTTCTCAGTAACTTCTTTGGGTTTTGTGTGTTCAACTCACAGAGTTGAACCTTCCTTTTGACAGAGCAGATTTGAAACCCTCTTTTTGTGGAATTTGAAAGTGGAGATTTCAAGCGCTTTCGGGACAACGGTAGAAAAGGAAATATCTTCGTATAAAAACTAGAGAGAATCATTCTCAGAAACCACTTTGTGTTGACTGCGATCCATTCACAGAGTTTAACCTTTCTTTTCATGCAGCAGTTTGGAAACACTCTGTTTGTAAAGTCTGCAAGTGGATATTTGGACCTCTTTGAGAATTTCGTTGGAAACGGGATTTCTTCATCTAATGCTAGAAAGAAGAATTCTCAGTAACTTCTTTGGGTTGTGTGTGTTCAACTCACAGATTTGAACCTTCGTTTAGTCAGAGCAGATTTGAAACCCTCTTTTTGTGGAATTTGCAAGTGGAGATTTCAAGCGCTTTTGGGACAATGTTAGGAAAGGAAATATCTTCGTATAACAACTAGAGAGAATCATTCTCAGAAACCACTTTGTGTTGTGTGCGTTCCATTCACAGAGTTTAACCTTTCTTTTCATAGAGCAGTTTGGAAACACTCTGTTTGTAAAGTCTGCAAGTGGATATTTGGACCTCTTTGAGGATTTCGTTGGAAACGGGATTTCTTCATCTAATGCTAGACAGAAGAATTCTCAGTAACTTTTTTGGGGTGTGTGTGTTCAACTCACAGAGTGGAACCTTCCTTTAGACAGAGCAGATTTGAAACCCTCTTTTTGTGGAATTTGCAAGTGGAGATTTCAAGCGCTTTGTGGCCAACGGTAGAAAGGCAAATATCTTCCTATAAAAACTAGAGAGAATCATTCTCAGAAACCACTTTGCATTGTGTGCGTTCCACTCACAGAGTTTCACCTTTCTTTTCATAGAGCAGTTTGGAAACACTCTGTTTGTAAAGTCTGCAAGTGGATATTTGGACCTCTTTGAGGATTTCGTTGGAAACGGGTTTTCCTCATCTAATTCTGGACAGAAGAATTCTCAGTAACTTCTTTGGGTTGCGGGTGCTCAACTCACAGAGTTGGACCTTCCTTTAGACAGAGCAGATATGTAACCCTCTTTTTGTGGAATTTGAAAGTGGAGATTTCAAGCGCTTTCGGGCCAAAGGTAGAAAAGGAAATATCTTCGTATAAGAACTAGAGAGAATCATTCTCAGAAACCACTTTGTGTTGTGTGCGTTCCACTCACAGAGTTTAACCTTTCTTTTCATAGAGAAGTTTGGAAACACTCTGTTTGTAAAGTCTGCAAGTGGATATTTGGACCTCTTTGAGGATTTCGTTGGAAACGGGATTTCTTCATCTAATTGTAGTGAGAAGAATTCTCAGTAACTTCTTTGGGTTGCGTGTGTTCAACTCACAGAGTTGGACCTTCCTTTAGACAGAGCAGATATGAAACCCTCTTTTTCTGGAATTTGCAAGTGCAGATTTCAAGCACTTTTGGGCCAACGGTAGAAGAGGAAATATCTTCGTATAAAAACTAGAGAGAATCATTCTCAGAAACCACTTTGTGTTGTGTGCGTTCCACTCACAGAGTTTAACCTTTCTTTTCATGGAGCAGTTTGGAAACACTCTGTTTGTAAAGTCTGCAAGAGGATATTTGGACCTCTTTGAGGATTTCGTTGGAAACGGGATTTCTTCATCTAATGCTAGACAGAAGAATTCTCAGTAACTTCTTTGGGTTGTGTGTGTTCAACTCACAGATTTGAACCTTCATTTAGACAGGGCAGATTTGAAACCCTCTTTTTGTGGAATTTGAAAGTGGAGATTTCAAGCGCTTTCGGGCCAACGGAAGAAAAGGAAATATCTTCGTATAAAAACTGGAGAGAATCATTCTCAGAAACCACTTTGTGTTGACTGCGATCCATTCACAGAGTTTTACCTTTCTTTTCATGGAGCAGTTTGGAAACACTCTGTTTGTAAAGTCTGCAAGTGGATATTTGGACCTATTTGAGGATTTCGTTGGAAACGGGATTTCTTCATCTAATGCTAGACAGAAGAATTCTCTGTAACTTCTTTGGGTTTTGTGTGTTCAACTCACAGAGTTGAACCTTCCTTTAGACAGAGCAGATTTGTAACCCTCTTTTTGTGGAATTTGAAAGTGGAGATTTCAAGCGCTTTCGGGCCAAAGGTAGAAAAGGAAATATCTTCGTATAAGAACTAGAGAGAATCATTCTCAGAAACCACTTTGTGTTGTGTGCGTTCCACTCACAGAGTTTAAACTTTCTTTTCATTGAGAAGTTTGGAAACACTCTGTTTGTAAAGTCTGCAAGTGGATATTTGGACGTATTTGAGGATTTAGTTGGAAACGGGATTTCTTCATCTAATGCTTGACAGAAGAATTCTCAGTAACTTTTTTGGGTTGTGTGTGTTCAACTCACAGAGTTGAACCTTCCTTTAGACAGAGCAGATTGGAAACCCTCTTTTTGTGGAATTTGCAAGTGGAGATTTCAAGCGCTTTTGTGCCAACGGTAGAAAAGGAAATATCTTCGTATAAAAACTGGAGAGAATCATTCTCAGAAACCACCTTGTGTTGTGTGCGTTCCACTCACAGAGTTTAAACTTTGTTTTCATAGATCAGTTTGGAAACACTCTGTTTGTAAAGTCTGCAAGTGGATATTTGGACCTCTTTGAGGATTTCGTTGGAAACCGGATTTCCTCATCTAATTCTAGTTAGAAGAATTCTCAGTAACTGCTCTGGGTTGCGTGTGTTCAACTCACAGAATTTGACCTTCCTTTAGACAGAGCAGATATGAAACCCTCTTTTTGTGGAATTTGCAAGTGGAGATTTCAAGCACTTTTGGGCCAACGGTAGAAAAGGAAATATCTTCGTATAAAAACTAGAGAGAATCATTCTCAGAAACCACTTTGTGTTGTGTGCGTTCCACTCACAGAGTTTAACCTTTCTTTTCATAGAGCAGTTTGGAAACACTCTGTTTGTAAAGTCTGCAAGTGGATATTTGGACCTCTTTGAGCATTTCGTTGGAAACGGGATTTCTTCATCTAATGCTAGACAGAAGAATTCTCAGTAACTTCTTTGGGTTTTGTGTGTTCAACTCACAGAGTTGAACCTTCCTTTAGACAGAGCAGATTTGAAACCCTCTTTTTGTGGAATTTGCAAGTGGAGATTTCAAGCGCTTTTGTGCCAACGGTAGAAAAGGAAATACCTTCGTATAAAAACTAGAGAGAATCATTCTCAGAAACCACTTTGTGTTGTGTGCGTTCCACTCACAGAGTTTCACCTTTCTTTTCATGGAGCAGTTTGGAAACACTCTGTTTGTAAAGTCTGCAAGTGGATATTTGGACCTCTTTGAGGATTTCGTTGGAAACGGGATTTCTTCATCTAATGCTAGACAGAAGAATTCTCAGTAACTTCTTTGGGTTTTGTGTGTTCAACTCACAGAGTTGAACCTTCCTTTAGACAGAGCAGATTTGAAACCCTCTTTTTGTGGAATTTGAAAGTGGAGATTTCAAGCGCTTTCGGGCCAACGGTAGAAAAGGAAATATCTTTGTATAAGAACTAGAGAGAATCATTCTCAGAAACCACTTTGTGTTGTGTGCATTCCACTCACAGAGTTTCACCTTTCTTTTCATAGAGCAGTGTGGAAACCCTCTGTTTGTAAAGTCTGCAAGTGGATATTTGGAACAATTTGAGGATTTCGTTGGAAACGGGATTTCTTCATCTAATGCTAGACAGAAGAATTCTCAGTAACTTCATTGGGTTGTGTGTGTTGAACTCACAGGGTTGAACCTTCCTTTAGACAGAGCAGATTTGAACCTCTCTTTTTGTGGAATTTGCAAGTGGAGATTTCAAGCGCTTTGGTGCGAATGGTAGAAAAGGAAATATCTTCATATAAAAACTAGAGAGAATCATTCTCAAAAACCACTTTGTGTTGACTGCGATCCATTCACAGAGTTTAACCTTTCTTTTCATGGAGCAGTTTGGAAACACTCTGTTTGTAACGTCTGCAAGTGGATATTTGGACCTCTTTGAGGATTTCGTTGGAAACGGGATTTCTTCATCTAATGCCAGACAGAAGACTTCTCAGTAACTTCTTTGGGTTTTGTGTGTTCAACTCACAGAGTTGAACCTTCCTTTTGACAGAGCAGATTTGAAACCCTCTTTTTGTGGAATTTGAAAGTGGAGATTTCAAGCGCTTTCGGGACAACGGTAGAAAAGGAAATATCTTCGTATAAAAACTAGAGAGAATCATTCTCAGAAACCACTTTGTGTTGACTGCGATCCATTCACAGAGTTTAACCTTTCTTTTCATGCAGCAGTTTGGAAACACTCTGTTTGTAAAGTCTGCAAGTGGATATTTGGACCTATTTGAGGATTTCTTTGGAAACGGGATTTCTTCATCTAGTGCTAGACAGAAGACTTTTCAGTAACTTCTTTGGGTTGTGTGTGTTCAACTCATAGAGTTGAACCTTCCCTTAGACAGAGCAGATATGAAACCCTCTTTTTGTGGAATTTGCAAGTGGAGATTTCAAGCGCTTTTCGGCCAACGGTAGAAAAGGAAATATCTTCGTATAAAAACTAGAGAGAATCATTCTCAAAAACCACTTTGTGTTGACTGCGATCCATTGACAGTGTTTAACCTTTCTTTTCATGGAGCAGTTAGGAAACACACTGTTTGTAAACTCTGCAAGTGGATATTTGGACCTATTTGAGCATTTCGTTGGAAACGGGATTTCTTCGTCTAATGCTAGACAGAAGAATTCTCAGTAACTTCATTGGGTTGTGTGTGTTCAACTCACAGAGTTGAACCTTCCTTTAGACAGAGCATATTTGAAACCCTCTTTTTGTGGAATTTGCAAGTGGAGATTTCAAGCGCTTTCGGGCCAAAGGTAGAAAAGTAAATATCTTCGTATAAGAACTAGAGAGAATCATTCTCAGAAACCACTTTGTGTTGTGTGCGTTCCACTCACAGAGTTTAACCTTTCTTTTCATAGAGAACTTTGGAAACACTCTGTTTGTAAAGTCTGCAAGTGGATATTTAGACCTCTTTGAGGATTTCGTTGGAAACGGGATTTCCTCATCTAATACTAGACTGAAGAATTCTCAGTAACTTCTTTGGGTTGTGTGTTCAACTCACAGATTTGAACCTTCCTTTCACAGAGCAGATTTGAAACCCTCTTTTTGTGGAATTTGCAAGTGGAGATTTCAAGCGCTTTTCTGCCAATGGTAGAAAAGGAAATATCTTCGTATAAAAACTAGAGACAATCATTCTCAGAAACCACTTTGCGTTGTGTGCGTTCCACTCACAGAGTTTCACCTTTCTTTTCATAGAGCAGTTTGGAAACACTCTGTTTGTAAAGTCTCCAAGTGGATATTTGGACCTCTTTGAGGATTTCGTTGGAAACGGGATTTCTTCATCTAATGCTAGACAGAAGAATTCTCAGTAACTTCTTTGGGTTTTGTGTGTTCAACTCACAGAGTTGAACCTTCCTTTAGACAGAGCAGATTTGAAACCCTCTTTTTGTGGAATTTGAAAGTGGAGATTTCAAGCGCTTTCGGGCCAACGGTAGAAAGGCAAATATCTTCCTATAAAAACTAGAGAGAATCATTCTCAGAAACCACTTTGTGTTGTGTGCATTCCACTCACAGAGTTTCACCTTTCTTTTCATAGAGCAGTTTGGAAACACTCTGTTTGTAAAGTCTGCAAGTGGATATTTGGACCTCTTTGAGGATTTCGTTGGAAACGGGTTTTCCTCATCTAATTCTGGACAGAAGAATTCTCAGTAACTTCTTTGGGTTGCGGGTGCTCAACTCACAGAGTTGGACCTTCCTTTAGACAGAGCAGATATGTAACCCTCTTTTTGTGGAATTTGAAAGTGGAGATTTCAAGCGCTTTCGGGCCAAAGGTAGAAAAGGAAATATCTTCGTATAAGAACTAGAGAGAATCATTCTCAGAAACCACTTTGTGTTGTGTGCGTTCCACTCACAGAGTTTAACCTTTCTTTTCATAGAGAAGTTTGGAAACACTCTGTTTGTAAAGTCTGCAAGTGGATATTTGGACCTCTTTGAGGATTTCGTTGGAAACGGGATTTCTTCATCTAATTGTAGTGAGAAGAATTCTCAGTAACTTCTTTGGGTTGCGTGTGTTCAACTCACAGAGTTGGACCTTCCTT